>NC_080572.1:165622116-166290866 GCF_030247185.1 Malaya genurostris | reverse complement strand
CGGTGCTAGATGTCAAGCAAAACAATCGAAAAAAGATTCCCATCTTTTTTTTCCAAATAAAATTTTTATTAGGCTCATTTGCTTTAGCTTAACGTGGCCGATTGTCTTGTTGTTAGGGAGAGAGAAAGGGATGCCGTATTACGGGGCGGCATACTCCCCAGTTAGTACGGGGACATAGGGAGGGTGGGACCTACACAGTATTGAATTGAAATTTGAATACATCATTGGTTTGTGGCATACATCTTTTAGACACATTTTGCGTTCGATGAATCTTCATGTTTTTCAGCTTGTAGCAATGAAGAGATTATTCTGGATTGGGATGCTTCGTTGGTGTGTTCTGACGTTGATGTGACGTTTTTGGGTAGCTTCCAGCAACTCAGTCAGTTAAAGGCAGGTGCATGCTACGAAGCATCGTTTACACAGGCCATACTTCCTGCAACGTAAAGAAGAGTGCGGTAGAGCTGTAGACGAAAAAGAGATAGGGAGAGCACTAAATTTGAGCAATGATAGTTTTCAAGAAGTTATAGATGAGAGTCATATAAGGAAGATTTCGAGTTGCCAAGACGTCGCGGACTGGTACGAAGGGTGGTATACCTCGGGCCCGAGGGGAACCTATGAGTTGGGACCTGGCATCACAATACTCGACACATGTCCAAACAACATGTTCGATGTCATGATAACCCTCACCGCAAACGCAGACACCACTCTCAGCGAGCCCCACACGACGGAGATGCGCGCTGAACATATAATGATTAGACATGAGCCTTGACATTACACGAATAAAGTCTCGGCTCACGTCTAACCCCCGGAACCAAGCTTTCGTCGATACCTGTGGGATTATTGAGTGTAACCATCGTCCCAGAGTTCCACTATTCCATGTATTCTGCCAGCTAGCTAGAGTTTTCTGACGACAGCAACTGAAAAATTCATTGAAGCAGATTGGTCTTTCATAGATATCACCTTCTAGTGCGCCCACCCTGGCTAACGAGTCCGCCCTCTCATTGCCCCGTATGGAACAATGTGAGGGGACCCAAACCAAGGTAATCTGGTATGATTTTGCAGATAAAGCACTCAATTGTTCCCGTATTTTCCCCAGGAAATACGGTGAGTGCTTTCCAGGCTTCACAGATTCCCATCTTTGACGGCCGACTACGGTTCGACCACTGCCCATGGTTGATGATGGTACACCAATCAGGACGAATCATAATACCTGCTACTGTCGTTAGCTATCGCATATAACGTGGTAGCCGTATAACATTCATCAGACACCTAAATCCTATTCGCATTAGTCGGAGTCGTTTCGACAGAGCGACAGAACACGCTTCCGTCTGTTTAACCAACCGATCGACCATTAACTTGTACCTCCTCCGACCAAACCATAGTGCACCACATCATGGTTGGACTCCCTCATATGGTTGGACTCCCCATTATGCCTCACTGTTCGTACCTGTCCAGCCAAGCCGTAATGTACAACATCATGGTTGGACTCGCTCATATAGCCATTATGCCTCACTGTTCGTACCTGTCCAGCCAAGCCGTAATGTACAACATCATGGTTGGACTCGCTCATATAGCCATTATGCCTCACTGTTCGTACCTGTCCAGCCAAGCCGTAGTGTACCGCACCATGGTTGGTCGACTCACATGGCATGCACCCCCTCCGGACCAAATTGACCATACGCTCAAAATGCATTTTTTGGGCTCAAAAGTCAATATTTTCGACGCATACGTTCCGAAATGTGGTCCCCCTATAGATAGATTTGTGGCCAAAACAGGCCAACTTTATCATGATTTGTAATAACTTTAACGCGTCGGTCCACCGCAACCAGCGGAACCGTATACTACGGTACCGTCAGTGAGACAACTATGCCTCGCATCGTGCGGCAGACCGACCGGAACGTAGAAGGCGGTTTAGCTGACATGCCCACTACAAGGGCCATTAATGGTACATCATATGGCAAACTGATGGGAACATCTTAGACGAGTATGGGGATGTATCCCACTACAAGGCCATTCATGCCACATCATATGGCAAACTGATGGGAACGTCTAAGGCAAGTATGGGGATGTATCCCACTACAAGGGCCATTCATGATACATCATATGGCAAACTGATGGGAACATCTTAGACGAGTATGGTGATATATGGTAAATAAAAACTTGGAAAAAAACTCAAAAAAAATAAGCACGTCATCGAACGATCAAGTCGTTCGAGACGTGCTATACAGTCCTAGTACGATACCTCCACTAGGTCATGTACTATCCACGGGACCGATTACCAGAGTAGAATCAGTTGGCAAGAGACATAGAATGTCGCACTATACCACTATATGGTATAGTGATATAGTGCGAAAAGTTTTACTGACAGTATATTATATTGGTATTACTAATACCAGTTTTTGCAACCGGGTTACTTGACCAAGTTTCCATCTGTTGATCACATCGACCCAGTGATATAAAGTTCTGGGTCGTACATGTCGTAACAATTGTTAAGTGCACGAGTGGTTTAAGATTGGTGGTTGGTTGAAAACGTATCTATGGCTAACGCCTAGCAGCGATGCACATGCAGCGAACCGCTCCCGTATACGCGTCCGTAGTTATGTATACAGTGTTAACCGTTAACGCCTATCGATGCGGCATAGACAGCGGACCGCCCATATACGTGTCCATGGTGATGGTTCGTACCGAGAGGCATTATTTAAAATCGTTGTTACGGCTTACTTTGGTAAACGAACGTAACGACATATGGTGCGTTCTGGTAGTTTTGCGACGTACTTTCACGACGTGAAGTCCGTTTTGGAAAATCTGCGCACAAATTTTTTGTTCCATACAAATGTGACCAAGTTGCAACCGGTCAACCCGGTTTACTAAGCGTATGCCTCTCATGCTGCGGCCTTCCAGCATGTTACCCATGTACGAACTGGCACATATCCCGCACGGATAGGCATTGCGCCTACGTTCGTAACTTATCACCTATCCTGCGTACTACGCTCACGTCAATTGCATTCGATAGAGCGGGGACGGCACTACCATATGTGAAACAGCTGGGTTTAGGAAAAAAATGCGGGTGTTGACTGAACTAAATCGGTTGTTGGAATAACTAAAAAAGTGTTGGACTTAGCTAAGAAAAAAAAATCGGATAGGTTGTTGGAAAAGCTAACTGAAAATATGTAGGTTGTTGGAATTGCTAACTACGGTTTGGAGGGACAGGTACGAACAGATAGGCGAATAGCTATATGAGCGCTGGTGAAGTGGTGCACTACCGTGGCCCACTGCCAGATAGGTGGGAGCTCGGGTAAAATATTATCTCCCGGGCAACAATGAGATACCACCGTTGCTTCCGGCACTTGTCGGAGGCGTAGGAGGGAGAGTCTGTCAGGTTTCGTATCGTATTCCGAACGAATCCGGTTCAGACAAGGTTATAGTGATATAGTGCGAATTCAATATTGATCAAAGAAGTATTTATCAAGTGTGTGTGTTTAGATAGAGGAGCGTATTTAGAGTTAAACCATTAACGACTAAATTTTGTGTGGTGTTTATGCGATGGCACCTACAACAAGAGCAGACCGCAATAAGCTGCAGCGGTCACTGACGGACATTGCGTCGTCATTGGTAGTAAGACAGGGCGATAAAGCTATCTGCAACATCGATCCCGCGTCAGGATGTCCATACGTCCAGAGTAGATTTGCCCCTGGCAACTTAATCCGTCACTTTCGTACCGTACATACGGAACGTGCATGTGCAAACAATCTCCTTACAATTGCCTATCCAATGGAGAAGAAGGAAAGAGTAATTCCTAAGCGTTTAATAGCTATTGACCGGCAGTTACTAATTGCGTCAGCAGTTAAGCTGACGACCTTCCATCATCTTCCTATTTCCTGCTTCGAGTGGGAAGGCTTCAAAGACTTACTGAAACCGATTACAACGACTCTTGGGTGCACTTTGAACCGTGTCACAATGAAATGTCATCTCTCGAAGACTGCCTGTCGTCTAAAAGAAATGTTGATAGATGAGATGAAAGGCAAGCTCGTCTGCTTGAAAATAGATTCTGCTGCCCGACACAATCGCCATATCTTAGGCATCAATGTACAGTATGCCCTAGACGAGCAGGTGGTCATTCGTACCCTTGGTATGATCGAAATCAAATAAAGTCAAACAGCGGCGTTCTTGAAATCAAAAGTTATGGATACTTTGGCCGACTATGGGCTATCTCTTGAGAACATATTTTCCGTGACATGCGACAATGGGGCTAATATGGTGGCAACGGTTAGAAAATTAAACAATGATACGTACGTAATGCCTACAGAGCAGCAGGCTGATGGTACGAACATAGATGAGCTGGATGAGTCGGATGTGATAGAGGATGATCAACAGTGTGAACGAAACGTTACTGCTGAACTGGCCAATGAACTGTCCGAAAGGATTACTCTTGTGAGATGTGCCGTGCATACCTTACAGCTTGCAATACTGGATGTTGTTGATAAATCCGATGAGTCTATCCGAGCCATCACTGCTGTTGCTAGAAAATGTAAGCTGGTGAAGTACCGGTCAGAGTTTGAAAGCTACGATGCTTCATACCCACCCGTCTGGAGTAGGACACGATGGGGTGGTATATTCAAAATGATGGAATCGTTCGTACACCAAAAAAGGTTTTTTAACCAGTTGGCCGATAATTTTCCCGAACTAGACCTTTCCAATCAATGGTCGTTCATTGAGCATTACTATGATACGTTTAAGCCGTTGTACATCTGCACAAAGCAAATGCAAGAGAAGCACGTGTCGTTATCTGACTTCTATATGGCATGGCTGATGGCAACGAGTGAGGTACAGAAAGTTCGCGAAAACTCTTTCAGTCCCCATTTACTTCGGTCGTTGAACAATAGATTGAACGTTTTGCGCCAATTGAAGGCGGTCCAGATGGCATTATACCTGGATCCAAGGTTCAACTATCGAGGTTCTAAAATATTCACGGCTGAGGAAAAAGATAAAATTCAGCAATACATAGTCGATACATGGGAACGTATCTGCCAACTGGGTAAAACACCGGCTAGTACAAGTAGAGAATCGTCAGAGTCTACCGATGATTTTGATCAGTATCTTACGCAAATGTTTGGTGAATCCGTGAATCTTGGTTGCGTGACCGGGTTTCTTCAACAAGTTAAGTCTTTGGACCTAGAGCCACGCCAAAAACATAACTACAACGTGTGGGACCATTGGTTGCGCCGTAAGACTACGCACCCAGAGCTATATGCAGTAGCAATGGTTGTACTATCCACACCATCGAACCAAGTCTCTGTTGAACGGTCTTTCAGTGCCCTTGCCTTGGTTCTCTCTAATCAACGCACTGGCCTTGGGAAAGATACGTTGGAAAACATTTTACTTATTAAATTAAACAAAGACTTGTTCTCCAGGGCGCTGGGAACTGCATATGATTGGAAGGGCCCAATCGACCCGGTTGACGATGATTCCCAGGAATGAATATGATACCGTTGATGTTCAACTGAATGTCGAATGAGACAAATATTGTCGTCTATCACTGGCTCATCGCCGGGTGATAGGGGGATAACTTTTGTTTACATTTTCATGAAATCAATTTCCAATGATACTGAAAGGGTTCGGCAGTCATGATACTTGTTATGATTCAATTAGCGACAATCGTCGTTGGGTGGACGATGATATATGTGTTGTCTCAATGTAAGCTCGAGTCACCATTGTGATAACGAATTTTTTCAGCACTGGCCCGAGGTTTAAAGTTGTATGGGATTCAGTATGGAGAAATTCACTTTTAACAAAAAAAAATCCGCTGGAGATCAACCTATGAACTCTAAAAATCAGTGCAAATGATATCTTAGAAGGAAATTTATCGAAAAGGAAAAACTTCGAAGACGACAAAACAATTTGACTTTCGTAGAAAAAGTTATTAAAGAAAAACCGACACAAGGTCCGAACAATGGCTTATTCCTTAATATATCTAGCACCACTCGAGCTGAAATCAATCACCCCTATTCTGTATTTCGATCGAATCGGATTTTGTTGAACGAATGTAAAAATCTGCACTCTTTAATTCGATCGAGTGATGCTTTTGTATGGAAAACTCGAACTCGATCGAGCTATAGAATGCCAAATTTCGTATTCGAACGAAACAATCCGATTCGAACGAAATACAGAATCGGGGTGAATATTTTGTCCCACCATAAAGTACACACAGAAAAAAGAAATTGTGAATGTAACTAAACTTGGGTTTCACGCAACCATTTATATAATTGAAATAATGACAAAAGACAAAATTGTTTAATATAACAAATAACGTTGCTTGAAACAACAACACTAAATATTTGATTTTTCTCAGTGGAATAGTTTGTCAATAAATATTTTGATAAAACTAGGGAACATTTTACTTGTGCCTTTCTGTCAATTTCTTGACAATCAATTTCATAGTAAATTCAACTTGCAAAATCAGTTCAAAATGAACTCACTTTAGACAAAGGAGATATTTGTAGTGCTTTGAATTTCTGTTTATGACCATCGGATAAACGAATCTAAATGGATAGATAGAGTGGGGAAAAGTGAAAATATCAGTGCTGTCGTAAAACTTCATGGGTATTAAAGATGAATATTTTAACCTTTTCTCATTACTTTCTGTGCAACGGGTTTCATAAGTATTTGTCGTTAGTCGCAGTTGATATTGTGCACAGTTGCAGTGAATCGTTATGTCTCTGACATTACCCACCCGCATTTTCTCTTCAAAGTGTAATATTTGCTTATCAGTTGATCAAATTCCAAAGTCAAATGCTTCGTTAAAACGGCGAAAAGGCTCAAACGATTCATCCCATATTTTAAATTTGACCGAGATGAAAACTATTGATGACAATGCCTAATGTAAATCATTATCATTCTCAAAAAATCGAGAATCAGCTGACTTTACCGATAATAATAGTCGGAATGACGATAATAGGTTGATCACCCTATCACCCCTGATCTGTGCTGGGAAATTATCATATAGTCAAGTATCTCCTGAATATGAGGAAAATATAAGTTCGTTCAATATCACTATAGCGATGTTACATGAACTCAAACACGATTATAAATAATTAATTCTCATGACTATCAGCCATGCAGCGATTTTCCCTAGAACGTGATGATATCCAGAGATCAGAAGTCATCGTGTAATCAAATGTTATTTTTAGATCTTCCAATATGCAACTTAAATACTGCGATAAAAACATGTTCTGATTATTGACTTCAGAGACAAAAGATTTTCCAGCTGGTTGATTCAGTCCAATGCATTATTTCGATTATACCCAAATAAACGCTATTAGGATTGTAAACGTATCAGGAGCGCTGGATTTTGCTTGTCTCGTGCACACGCTGACTCAGCATTTGTTTGGGTTTGCTGTATTTAATAAGATCGCCAAACAAGCGCAATCCTGCACTCCTGTTACTTCTGTGAAATCCAATGAAATAGTGTAATATTTTTAAAACAGCAGAATGAAACATGGGTTGTGATTTGAATTTTAATCTTGCTATTATTGTCACAGCATTTAACATATGAGTTTTGCTGCGAATGGTAAAACCAGGGGTAATAATTTCAAAAGATATTTTACATTACTGAACAATCATCAAAAATCTCGGTTTTTGTGGATCGGGTGAAAAACATTGATGGTAACTGCCGTTGAACAATGCGGGCGTTTCAGTTCGGTTTTACATCTCCTCGAAGTCAATCGATAAAACAAAACCGCTTTCGTTGGAAACAGAAGAAACCAAGTACAGTATTGTGTAGTGAACAATAGACCTCGAAAATGAGTGAACCAAACGAACAAAAGCTACCGCCGACACGAAAGAATATAATTGTTGTTGACTTTAGGCAGTGCCAAATTCGACCTTCGATACGAGAACTGGAAGGTTTGCTTAAGGAGCAAATGCAGCTGGACATTAAACGTGTGCATTTACTTCAATGCAATAAGACGAATAATGTTGTTTACATCCAGTTTTATAAAGAGTTGGATGCAATTCAATTCGCAAAAGACAATAACAATGTGCACTATGTGGAACACGAGAACATTAGGTACAACATTCCAGTATATATGGATGATAGTGCTATAGAAGTGCGTGTGCATGATCTTCACTCGAGCGTCACCGATTATTATATTCGCAAAACTATGTCCCATTACGGAGAGATTCTCTCTATCGAAAAAGAAAAGTGGAAGAATTTTTTCCCCGGTATTCTAAATGGCGTACGTGTATTACGCATACACTTGAAGAAGCCTATACCTTCTTATGTGATTTTCGGTCAAGATACAAGAATTCCGTGCAAATCACTTGTTACCTATGGCAATCAGATGGCCACATGTCAGTATTGTCAAAAAGCTGTTCACTACGGTAAGCCATGTGATAAACTGGACAAGGAGACAACTACACCAAAGGACAACAGTGCTTCCGTCACACCAACCCAAAGCAATCCCAGTACACCTGTGACAGTCACCAACAACAGTGAAGCATCCACTTCAACGAAACCATCCAACGTATCCCCTATAGAACAAAGTGCATTAACTGCAGTGAACAACTTACCATCCAACCAACCAGCAACAGCAAACAATGTACAACAAGGCTCATCTCCAGCAACTAGCAATGAAACCAACAACAATACCATCGATGTGGCAATGGATGACGAGACGAACCACGAACGAAGTGCCCCTCAATCCTCGCAGGAGGGAAATGGAAGCTCCTCTCCCCCTAGAAAAAGGGTGACAACGAGATCCAACTCAAAAAAAAAAAAATTATTTAAAAAATCGGCTCAATCGGCCATGTAAAGCTTGTACCCAAATAGGCCTGAATAAAAAATATCTTTTAAATAAAATGCGGGCGTTTGAATGTCGTTATTATTATGCTTCTTAGTGAACATATCTAACTTTGAAAGCGAATAAAATTCTCACTGTTTAAAACGATATATATGAAAAATGTGTAACAATGTCAACTTTGGATATCAATCGTTCATATCAAATTCCGGAGCCGGGTGTCGTATAATAACAACAAACGAGCACAGAGAGAAAGAAGAGTATGTATGTGTTAGCTCTCTCTCTCTCCTCTTTCTGCTACTAATTTCTGTTATGCTTATGCTTGCTCAGTTTTGCTCAAAATGCCGTCGAAACAAGAAGTATTTTGCGAGCGCGTTGTACAGTTCTACGAACCGCACAAAAATCTCGGCAAACAATATACGGTACAACATTTTAGCGAAAATGTTGCGGCTTCGACTCTTTACCATATCCTAAGACCCCCAAAAACTGCTCGCAAGAAAGTAAGTGGTAGACCAGCCAAAATTAGGAACGCAAAAGGACTTCGTTCTCTTTCTCGTGCCTTCAACAACAAGGATTCACTGAGGCAACGGGATGACTCAAAAAAGTTTAACTGTTCTCACCAGTACATCTGCAAAACATTGAAAAGAGTCGGAATAAAGTGCCGAAAGAAGACACGAGCCCCGGAATATACTTACGCGCAGATTTCAACGCTGAAGTTCCAATGCCGCTGATTGATCAAAAATTATTCCGGAAAAATTTTTGTTTTGGACGACGAAAGTTATTTCCCTCTTTCGAAGACGTAGATTCCCGGAAACGATCGATACTATTCAATGGATAGTTTAATTGCACCTCCGAACTTAAAATATAAGTTTAAACAGAAGTTCGAACAGAAGGTTATGTTGTATATTGCCATTTCCGAGAAAGGTATTTCTAAGCCATGGTTCAAACCATCTGGTTTGCAATCAATCAAGATGTGTACAAGAACTAATGTTTGAAGAAAATTTTGATCCCGTTTCTTCAAAAACATCATGCTAATGGACAATACGTGTTTTGACCGGATAAAGCGTCATCGCATTACGTCAAAAAAAAAAAACAATCGTTCCTGAATACCCATTCGATCCCATTTGTACCCAAAAACCACAACACTACAAATCTGCCTCAGTGTCGCTCAATTGAAGATTACTTCGGGGTTTTGAGCTCCTTGGTGTACAAAAATAACTGGAGAGCCACGAATTGCAAACAGTTGATTGGTAGAATAAAGAGATGCATTCGCAAAGTTGACATGAAGGCCGTACAACGCTCCTGTTCCGACATCAAGCGGAAGCTTCGCCGAACATGCGATAACGGACCTCGCTCACATTTCTCAGCGATGGTTTGACCGATTCCCACAAACTTAGATTCAAATGAAAGGTCTCACGGTCTCATACGGAATTCCTGAATTTCATCCGGATCCGACTTCCGGTTCCGGAGTTATAGGGTAAAGTGTGTTGAATATTGTACACCGTCACCTAAACTGGCGGAACAAAAACCGTAAAAATGTTATATACTGGACTCAAAACCGTTATTCCAATTCCAGCTGAACGTTCGGTAATCAGTAAATGTTAACAAACAAAAAATTAGATGCATTGTCAAACAACTACCGAAAACTGCAAACCAAACGGATCTAACGAATGCTTCGTTGGTTGTTTTCTTTTGGTTAAAATTCTGGATTTGAATGGATTTTTGAATTTCAAAAAACAACACAAAACATTTACAGAAACTTAATGGAAAATAAACAAAAAGCGGATAAAAAAATTGTTGGAATTAGAATTATTATTTATTAAATAGACTGTTAATACGTAATTGACATTATAATACAAATCTCGCAATGCTACAAACAACGATCAATCACTTTTCGCCCATTGTACCGTTAATCATTCGATAGTACATCATATATTCATTCTCGTATTCCCGATAGTTACGTCCGTTGAATAGTTTATTTGGCGGAACATATTTCCGTAATGCATTAGCCAGCACAAAACTATAGTAATTGCGACTTTTTCGAATCACCTGCCTTGTATTAAACGAAACGGCTTCAATTTCATCTAACTGTTCACATATTTTCTCGTGGTTTGCAGCCCAAAGTTCACGATAATGTTGATCATCAAAAACCACTATGTCCATCTCCGGCTTCATATCTTGTGTGAACGATCTCAGGGATTCGTCGAATTGCATTAGTGCTTTGACCGATTGCACAGACATTTCTGCTGGTGCTAAATAACTCGGTAGCAGGGAGAGTAAAGAACGGGAATCGCTACCAGAGTATAAACAGATATGCATATTTAAGGACAAGTGTGAAATTTTAGACGAACGAGTAAATTTAGATAACGGCATATCGGATAATTGAACAAGTTCATTTCTGTAGGGCGGTGGAACAGCTGGAGAGTACATCGGTATGTAAGAGATCGATTTGCCTTCTAGCCTGGTGAGATTCATAGATTGTTCACTCAAATTCATCGTCTGGTTAGCATTCTTTTGGCGCATATTGTGCACAGTGTAACGGCTGTACCGTTTAAAGTAGGTAACCTTTTCTTTAATTTGATTGAGCAACAGAATTTCTTCCTGAATTTCATCGGAGTAGGAATCGATTTCATTGTAAATTTCCTTTAACTGGGCAAGTAATTGCTCATGGTTTTCTAGCTTTTGAGTTTGTATTTTAATTTCTTGCTTTTTCCTTTCGATCTCTTTACTTAACAGTTCCAGCTGGCCTTGATTATAGTCTTTCGTTGTTGATTGAAGCATGTAATCTTCAAGAACTGCATCTGCTTCGTCGTCCATCAAATTCAGTAAATTCATTTTAGTTTCCAGCATCTGCGAAAATGGCGTATACTTGGCGAAATAATCCTCCCTGAGCGATTGAACGGAATGTTTCATTGCAACCAAATCTATGAACAAGTTAATATGAGACCCACACAGTTTCGCCATGTTCACTTGTAGCATATCCTGGTCCGATAAAGTTGTATTCTTATCAATCTCATTCTGTTGCCGATCTGCTTCGGATATCTCCGAAAGCTGTTTCTCTTTCATTTCCATCAAAATACTCCATAGATAGTAGTTTGGAATATCTTTCAAAATAATTTTCATGCTAGACCACAGAAGTTGTTGAGCATGTTTACAACCTTCTTGCTTGAGCTCAGAATATTTCGAGTAGAAATCATTCAAACTCTTCAAACAAAGCTGAATAGCATTAGCAGCATCTTGTTTAGTTTTACTAGAGTCCTTCATTCTAACAGGCATTAAATGTTCAATCGTCTCTTTGATTTCCAGTTCTTTTGAAGACATAGTTGCTAAAAAATTGTTCACCGCTCTATAAAAGCAAAGTTTGTCATCAGTTTCTCGAAGTTTTCGGAGGAAATTTATCTTTTGAATGTCTAAAACCAAATCAAATATTTTCGTTTTATATTACCATTCAAAATGTGGTTTCTTACTTTTCTCTTTGATCTTTCCTGAAACGTCATTCAGCCCATTAATTGAACTCATAATTCGCCCTCTGGTCTCGGAACATTTTGCTTTCAACTTTTCAATCTTTTCAAACCGCTGCAGTTCTTCAGGCATTTGATGTAGTTTTGATTTCTGGAAGAAATAATTTAAAAACCATTCCAACACTGCGTAGCATTTAACTCACTGCCACAACATGGCCTAGTTTCCGACAGTGTTTCAACTGTGATACGAGCACATTGGTCCGCATCGTTGAAATTTCCTGACGGGGTCGAATTTCTTTCATAATTTGCAGGAAGAGTAAACTTTCCTTACCGCGAATGTATCTGAAATATAAAGTAACTTGTAAAACGAATGAAGAGTAACTATTACCATAATTTACTTTTTGAGTGTTTCATCTGGCGGAATTTTCTCCAAAGGACATCCAAGCTTTGTTGCCCATATTTTAAATTGAGAAATTTCGTCTAAAGCCATCATTTTCATTAATTTTTTAACAAAACACGGAACTAACCGACCGACACACAGTTTTGAAAACCGATAACATCAAAACGTCAAAAAATGACAATGCACATAATGTGCTTAACTCATAGATGGCATGCTAAAAGTTAAATAGAATATATTGCTCATACTTTAATTTCAGCGTTAGGTGACGGTATACTTGGTTAAAAGCATGAAACGATCCGTTCTGAAATATTTCAACCGTAATTTTAATCGATTTTAGCGACATCTGTACTGTAGTAACATTATGAACCCAGTTAAATTGTTCGAGTCGCATCGGATCGCTCATCTGCCCGATAGAGCACGAAGCTTTGCGATCGGGCCCACGAAGATAAATTGTCACAACGGTAACGAGATATTTCTATGCGTAAGTGCGGTTGTCATTTTTTTTTGGAAAAACAGGAAGATGCGAGGACAAAAATGTTGATCAGCCGTCGAATACCATCAAGTTGCAATTACCGAGCGCAAATTTTTAGGTTTTCGATTTGTTTCATAATTTATGTATCGTCAACAGCGTTTCATTTTAGTAATTAATTTCTTAATATATTTATACTTCTCTTCCAACATAGCGTAGTAATTAAATTGTGGATCTTTAAAAAGGAAATCTTTTCTACTGTTAATAATAAATTGCACATCAAAGTATAAAAAAAAATAGAATCTTAGCGTATTTTTTTAATCAAAATTAAGTTTGTATTTCTAATGTTATATTTACCACTGTATATTTTTTTCTTATTTTCCGCTGAGGCTAGTTGCGTCCACTACCAGGAAGCTCCAAATTAAAGTTCAGTGTGAGGGAGTGTAATTTGCAAAAAAAACTAATTTTATAAAAAAAAAAGTTTTAGTTCATATTCATACTTGTACATTTAAACTACATTCCCAAAAACACCACATTCAGCAACACAGTTCTAAGCCATATTTTGTTCCAATATTAACATCCATGGATCCTGGATGCCGTATTTCCTACATACTTTGCCTTGACTATTTTTCTTTTGTTTTCTGTCAGCAATCAGAGATCTTGGTGTAATGCTCGATTCCGAATAAACTTTTAAAAATCATAATACCCACGTTATTATACAAGCCAACATGAACTTGGGGTTCATCAATAATAGCCAAAGAGTTTACTGACCCCTACTCATGATCGAGAGCGCCGAGAGAAAGATCAGCCCCGGAAAGACTCCACGGCCACGGAAACATTATCGAATTAATTTTTCAATACTTAAACTTCACAAAATGATTCGCATGGTAAATGTGTTTTAATTCCTAATAGTTTTTATTATGAAAAATAAAAAAAATTAAATACCATTGGAATGTGCTAAAAAATAAATTTTTACGACATCCAGTTATATCTCTGACATTACCCACCCGCTTTTTTTGCACATATCACCCTCTAATTCCGGAATCAGAAGTCGAATTCAAATAAAATTCAGGAACTTTGTGTGAGACTACAAGACCTTTCATTTGAATCTAAGTTCATGAAAAACGGTTCAGTCCTTTCTGAGAACAATGAGTGCAAAAAAAAAATATTACACACACACATATGTACAGACATTTTGCGTACTCGAAAAACTAAGTCGAACGGTATATGACACTCGATCCTCCAAGCCTCGGTTCAAAACTCAGTTTTCACAGTGATTACATAACCTCTCTATATGAGAAAGATGAAAACTAAAAAGAGCATTCCTAGACATTTCTCAAATGTTAACGTCCAAAGAGAGACTGGTTTCCGGATCACCTACGTTCTATGGAAATCCCAAAAATATTTTCAAGTAAGTTCAGGCATATTGACTCTTAGAAAATGTTTTACACGGACGGATCGCGAATTGAAGAAGCGACAGGGTTTGGTATTTTCAACAATAATGTTTCGGCCTCATTCAAGCTTCAAGAACCTGCATCTGTTTATATAGCAGAGTTAGCAGCTGTTCATTATAGCTTGAATGTAATCGCCACATTATCTCCAAACCATTATTTCCTCTTCACAGATAGTCTGAGTGCAATTGAAGCCATTCGCTCAAACGCTGCTGGCAAAAATGAACCGTTTTTCTTGGGCAAAATAAAACAGTATCTGAACGACATATTGAATAATAATTATCAAATCACAATAGTTTGGGTCCCGGCTCATTGCTCCATTCCAGGCAATGAAAGAGCCGATAATTTTGCCAAACGTGGTGCTATTGAAGGTGAAATTTATTAGCGACCGATTGCTTTCAACGAATTTTATAGCGCGACTCGCCAAAGAACAAGCTTCTTTGGATAGAGATGATCTGGGTCGGTGGATGCACTCAATTATTCCTAAAATATCGACAAAGGCATGGTTCAAGGGGATGGATGTGAGTAGGAACTTCATTCGTTTGATGTCCAGACTCATGTCCAATCACTACACTTTAGATGCACATCTCCTACGAATTGGACTTTCCGAAACTAATCATTGTGCTTGTGGCAAAGGCTATCGCGATATTGATCATGTCGTTTGGACATGCGTGGAGTATCGTGATGTCAGATCTCAACTAAGAAATTCCTTGCCTACCCAAGGTAGACTATCCAATGTCCCAGTTCGCGACATTCTTGCTTGTCGTGACCTTTCTTACATGAAACTTCTTTATCATTTCATAAAGACAATTGAAGTTTCAATTTAATAATTGACCCTTTTGAGGGTTAGTTCAGACTCCTACTGCGTCCATTAGTTCATCCAATAGCAAAATTTAAAAAAAAAATCATGTGCTGATACAAACAAACTCAAAATAGGTTACGAAATCTACAACAAAATGTATAAAAATTTCAGCTTATTTTATAATTTATAGCAGTTAATTCGCTTGGTTCAAACAATGTTCTTAAGTAGATTTAATAATAAATAACGAAATAGCTAATATGATATTTGAAAAATAAGAGGAATATGTTTTATTAAACTCAAATCGCTGTGACTATATTAGTATTATATTAGGTTAAGAATTCTATGTAAAAGTGACGCAAGCGACAAACCGCACTTTTCTCTATACGAATATATATATATATATATATATATATATATATATATATATATATATATATATATATATATATATATATATATATATATATATATATATATATATATATATATATATATATATATATATATATATATATATATATATATATATATATATATATATATATATGTATAGCTGCCCTTACACGAGACAATATTATTGTCAATACAAGGAGTATTGACAATACTTTTGATCGTGTAGTGGAAATTTCATCGGATTGACGAAAATATTGTCAAAAAATCAAAACTGCTCATCAATCCGACAATACTTTCTCTCCAGAGAGGAAAATATGTGCAATGAATTCATCTCTCAATGTTTCAATGTTCATTTGCAATATTTGAAGCTCCAAACGCTTGATTTTCTCGAAAAATTCGGACTCAAATACCAAGTCAATTGGATTGACGGTATTGTCAATACTTTGGATTGACAATAATATTGTCACGTGTAAGGGCTGCTTTATATATATATATATATATATATATATATATATATATATATATATATATATATATATATATATATATATATATATATATATATATATATATATATATATATATATATATATATATATATATATATATATATTTGAGTCTAGTCGGGCCGGTCCTTGAGACAATCGAGTCCACTTTTTTCATACTTTTGCACATTTTACCGCTTATTCCGGAATCGGAAGTAAAAACCGGATTAAATTCAATAGCAGGCTATTGGAGTATTAGACTTTTTGTCAACTCACTTACAACCACAAATACAAACGAGATTGGTTTGTTTTCATCAGGAAACGCATGCCTTAAACACGGTTTAGTCGATCATTCAACTTCGGTCGACGTAAAGATTAATTTATTAATTTTATTAAGTCGAATATTGCACACGTACCCGACGTTAATATGTTCCGTGAACTTGACGTAGTGTCCCTCCATATGAATTGCTTACAAGTAATGTTGTTGCTCCGTGACCGTTCCATGCCTGTGATAGTCGCCTGTTGCTACGTGTGAATTGCTTTTACATATTGTTTTGTTTTCATCAGGAAACATTTTGGTCTTCCATTCTTCACTAGGACCGCCGTTCATTTTTCATCGGGCGTAGAAACCTCATTAGGGTCGAATCGAAGACATCATATTAACAAGATATTCAGTTCTTACATTTCCCGAAAAAAATTGGCAACATCCTTTTTTGCGAGCATGGCACCCTCAAGCGAGTCCGCAATGAATCTCGTACACAGAAGTAGGAAAGAGAAATGTCAAATTGGTGCGCGCCAAAATAACAGCGCTGCGCACCCATACAATTGACATGATATGTTCAATGCGATGGCGTTGATGAGCTGAAGATTGATTTCGCTCTAAGCTGACAAGGACTCTCCGACGGCAGCAGGCAGGATTCCGTGCCGGAAGATCCTCTGTGGACCATATTGTCACACTTCATATTATTCTGGAGCAGGTCAATGAATTTCAAGAGTCCCTTTACTTGGTCTTCATTGACTACGAAAAAGCCTTCGACCGACTCAATCACGAAAACCTGTGAGGCGCTCTAAGGCGCAAGGGAATCCCAGATAAAATCGTCAACCTCATCGAAGCGCAGTATGAGGCTTTCACGTGTAGAGTACTGCATAATGGAATCTTGTCTGACCCTATTCGGGTAGTCGCTGGAGTGAGGCAAGGATGTATTCTATCACCGCTACTGTTCCTCAGCGTGATAGACGAGATAATGGTTGGTGCCATTGCTTTGGCAGCCTATCACTATGGAGCATCTCAACGACCTCGATTTGGCAGATGACGTTGTTCTAGTATAGCAACGGCGCTCTGACATGCAGAGTAAGTTCATTGACTGGACTGGAATCCAGCTGGACATCGCTGCAGAGGTAGAACTAGGGGCTCATGGCGGCGGAGTCTAAACAAGGAATTCAAGCGAGTCGATCAGAATTTGACCTGGGCACAGGTCAAGGCGAAGGCAAACAATCGCCCAGGGTGGAAATCTTTTTCGTTGACCATTTGCACCACTGCCGGTGCGCAGGACACATAAGTAAGTAAGTAAGTGACAAGGTTTTACCTAATTCCGAATCGAAAGTTCGATTCAATATCAGGCTATGGGACCAAGAGACCATTCATTTGAATCTAAATTTTTGAAAATCGATCCAACCATCTCCAAGAAAATCGAATGCATATTTCTGCTACATACACTCACGCGAATACACAGACATACTCTGATCTCGTCGACCTAAGTGTAATAGTATATAATAATCGGTCTTCTGGTGCTCGGTTCCAGAGTCGGCAAAAATTTTCTAATAAGAATGATGTTGCTGAACTCGCTTTTATTGAGTTTGTTTTCAACTAAATATAATCAGTCACTCTTGTATTTTTCTCGTGGAATAAAATAACATTTCTAAGAACAAAAGAACGGTTTCTAGTTTCAATAGACTTCGCAGCCGATTCATGGTGTACGGAACCATTGCACGGCTGGTGCTGCGATCCTCCTACTGGCACTTTGAATCCTTCCAAATAAGATCACTCCCCTATGCATTGAACCGCCAACCCGGGACATCAACTGCAACAACTGTAAAACAAGACAAACTCTCTACAAATAACATTGATTCGAACACCCCGAGAAGTAACAAAGACGATAAAGGATAAAACAACCCCAAAACAATATCTCCGACATCCTAAAAATAACAATAACAAAGACGACTAGGAAATGAACGAAGATGCGAGCACCGAGCTAGCAGCCCACAATTCTCACTAGGTAGATGAAGATCTTCTCCGAGAAAATGGGTAACAATAACAATGTTTTAGGATGGCTCAAAACCAATGGACAAAAACATGCGGAGTTAAAAGTTCGGTCTTCAATTCATATATCGCAATCAAGAGTCTATCCCGACAGTATTTGTATGTGTTCTTATAAATAACGTGCAAGAATCAGGTGAATCAAGCCTGCTCAGTCTCCCCTAATGATCGCCGGGGAGTTTGTAGTTATGAAACTGCCTCTGGTCTTACACATAACTTTTGATAGGTTTGATCGGTTTAAATGATGGTTATTTCAGCTTCGAAATAACATTTTATTTTATTTCAGATGTGCTAAGAGTATTGTACACTGAAGTATTTTTTATGCGACTTTACGTACCGCATAAAAAAAACCGCATAACTCTGAAAATTCGCATAAAAAACGCATAACTCTGAAAATTCGCATAAAAAAGACCATAGTGTATTGTGTTACTGTTTGTTAAAAATTGTTTAGCCTTGTTTTTAAACAGTCAAACCATTTGAAATAGAACTTCATTTTAGTGTACTAGTGATTCTTTAATAGCTTGCATATGTTTTTCCATACGATATGATGTGGTTTTCTATTTGTAACGTGAGTAGTGAATTACCCCTATATATTACTACACATCCATTTACTGTAACACACATACAAGTATTATATCTTAGAGAATAAAGCGAGTTGATTAATGATGCCCAAAGGTGACACACTCATTCTTTTACATGGTGTCAGAAGTGCGATCAAATCGCCGTCTAGTATAACGTAGTGATTGCAGACGGACAGCACAGAAACGATGCATAGTCCAAGTGCAGAATTGAAAGTTATGTCGGCCCAGGCTGCACCGAAACCTTTGATTATAGAAGAAAACATGGCTGCCAAATGGAAACAGTGGTGGCGACAGTTTCACTAGTACGCAATAGCAACGGAACTTCTCAACAATCCCACACAAATACAAGCTGCAACTTTCCTCAGTTGTATTGGTGAAGATTGCCTTCGCGTGTTTGAAACATTCGGTCTCTCTGAAGAGCAAGAGAGTGACATGAAAGTGCTGAAGGAGAAATCAAACGCATACAATCATAAACAATGAAGTTCCAACGTTGCCATTTGAATTGGTGGGTTCAGACATTTTCTACTTTGAAGGAGATGAGTACTTGATGATAGCAGATAGTTACTCGGGATACTTTGACTTTGCCATATTGAAAGAATCAACGACTAGAGAAGTAGTGAAACAATTAAAACATTGGTTCTCAGTGCACGGAATTCCAAGGGTATTGTACACGGACAACGGACCACAATTTGCTTCGAGTGATTTCAAAAAATTTAGCCAAGCATGGTCATTTGATCACACTACTTCCAGCCCGCACTCTCCAAGAAGTAATGGGCTTTCAGAAAAATTTGTTCAAACATCGAAAAACTTATTGAAAAGATGTTCGCAGGATGGCTCCGATATCCAGATGGCATTATTATTAGGCAGAAACACTCCTAGAGACGAACGATTGAAATCAGCTAATCAAAGATTGAGGGGACGTATTTTAAGAACCACTTTGCCAACAGTTCGAAGTATACTACAACCAAAACTGATCGAAGATGTACCAGAAATACTACGGGAGCAGCGAGCAAAGCAGAAATACTACGCTGACAGAGGGTGTAGAGTTGCGCCGGAGTTTACAACAGGACAATCTGTTCCAGTGCGGAATGCGAAAACTAAGCTATGGCAAAAAGGAGAAATAGTGAAGAACGTGGATCAGCCGAGGTCGTATGTAGTGCAACAGACCAACGGACAGAGGATTCGAAGAAATGTTCGAGACATCAAGGAAAGTAGTTCCACTAACAATGAACTCAACGAACCTTTCATTGCATTTGATTACCCTAAGGCCACAGCCGAGGAAACGGAATTACCTCAGCAGCCAGAGTGCGAAGTTCCACAAACACGATGCAACAAATTCCGTTACATACAAGAAGCGGTCGTGTTATTCGTGCTAGAAGATTTGACGATTTTGAATACTATTAGATTGATTTAAACTATAAAAAAGGGGAGATGTAACGTGAGCAGTGAATTACCCCTATATATTACTTCACATCCATTTACTGTAACCCACATACATGTATCATATCTTAGAGAATAAAGCGAGTTGATTAATGATGCCCAAAGGAGACACACTCATTCTTTTACACTATTGAATCATCCTACATGTATTTAATACATTATTTTCAAGTGTAAATGTTCATAGTACGATTGTATATGAAAATCATTTGATTCTAGAAATCGAAACAGTATAGAAATTTATATTTAAAACAAACTAACAACAATGTCTCATTGATATATAACCTCGAATCATAAGAATTTCAATTCTTTTTCATGTGAATGGCCAATGAATGTAGCATGAGTTTCATTGGAAGTTCACAGTTTTTGCACTCATTCAATGATTTAGTGGGAATTTCCATGAATTTCGCATTGCACATGATGTCATCGTGCTCTGTATATCAGAGTCGAAAAAATTTTAGAACTCATTTCAAAATAAACGAGGATTTTCTTTCAAATGTCATCAAATAATGAAATACTTAAATAGTCATTATATTTCTGACAATGCGTAGCTACATGACACTTTGATCAGATTAAAAGTATAATCTACGCAAATCAATTACTTAGTCGTTTTTCTTAGGAGTTGATTTGTTGTTCAGGAAATGATTCACTGCATTCAACGTAGATATGGGTATCTAGAAGTACAAACATGTCAGTGGAAACATAGCTTATTATATCTAAGAAGAGAACAGCTTTTTACACACTTACATTGAAAATATCATTCCAGAAATTGGGGTTGTTAGCGATACCAGATGTCGGAAATTTGTCTGTGGATCCTCCATTTTGACCATTGGTTTCAGAACGAGTGTTTACGTCACCCTGTTGAAATGAAAAAAAAAACTCAAGTTATTACATCATGGCATTGAATCTACAAAATGATTGAAAAATTATCAAACGAAAATCAACATCCTCAAGTTCTTTGACCTATTAATAACTATACCTCTTGAAAAATTCCTGATTTGTGTTGTTCTTGCTGAACATAGGATGTTGATAATGGTTTATTTAGTGCTGGATATGAGAAACTAGAAGCAATATTCGTGAACGCTTGGAAGTCCAAAAATCGTTTCAGATCTATGTTGTTAGTGGCAGTACTACCTTGTTCAATTGAAGTCTCACCTATGGTTTCCTGCGAGTGTGTCTATTAGTTTGTGTTTATACATTTATTTGATATCCCAATAATAACACTGACATGCCACTTACTTTGTATGGGCGGGAAATGAATTTCTTTCTGTAGATTGTTTTTCTATGAGTATGAACCGGTGAATGAACTGTTGGTGGTGCTTCAAGATCGGTGTGAACTTCCTTCACGAAGGTTTTCGTCTTAAACTTGGTTTCGAAACCTTCATTGAAGCGGGTGTGGACAGACGGAGGTGGTGGTACTTCATGAGTAATTATTGTCTGCAATTCAAATATCAGAACAGGATTCGACTGGAAGGCTTGAATAAAACCCATGTTTTACCTCACTGCCCTCTGTTTGACCAAGTTTAACTACTTTCTTGCTCACACCGCCAGCATGTGCTTCGGCTCCCGTGCCACCGGCACCTCCTTCATTATCAAGTCCTCCTCCAATTGCTGCACTTGCTCCTACTCCATGTCCAGCAGAGGCTCCTGCATATGCTCCACCTGAGGTTCTAGCTATACGAGGTATCAATATTAATATCCAACAGCATAAACTAAGCGACTCTACTTACGAAGCACAAACAAAAGTGTTAACGTGCGTACAATATACAACGAAAGTGTTAACGTGCGTACAACTTATTGCTTATTACAAATTATTAGTATAGTTATACTATAACTGAATCGTGAACTGTTATTTTGATTGGAATGACTTTTTCTCATAATTTTAACGGAAGTGTCCTATAGAGCAAGATCTATGATCTTAGATACATCCTTTTTGCTTCATTTACGTTATATTGTGCATGAATATATTAAAGGGGACACTCTATGCGAAATAGACTTTTATTTGTTGCTTTCGGCGACAGATATGTTGTCTGAGAAAAAATTGCAAAGTTTTAAAGTCGAAATACAAATATTTTCGGCGATATATACACTTTGAAGATTGTTTTCTTGAACATTTTTTTATACTTTTGAAATCAGTTTTTCGTATCACCAATCTGTTCCTGTTTCTATACAACATACATAAAATTTGCTTTTTTTCTACTGTTTCATAGAGTACCCCCTTGTAAAATGACAGCTCAATTTACTACCGAACTATATCAGAATCGGTGAATGTTAGAAAATTCAATGAGAGTACAAGTAAGTTTTGAGAGTTTCTAACTTTATTCAAAGGAATTTCCCTCATATTCAAGGGTTGAATGCAAAAAAAATTAAAATTCATGAACCGTAAACATTTATTTCGGAGGAACCGGCTAAGTTTTGGTCCGGTTTTGGCATTCAAAGTTTCTTGCCAAAAAAATGTTTTTAAATTAAATTTTTTTTTGTTTCAATTATAGAGGCTTTAACATTAATGTCATTCGCCTCTTCGGGCCAGAAAAACTCTCTGACCCTATATGCGGGGTTGGAAATCGAACCTAAGCGGGCGGCGTGAAAGGCATCGACTTACCCATCACGCTATACCCGTCCCGCTAAATTAATTTTGCATACTTGTCTGGTTCTAAAAATTCAACTATTCTGAAACAGGTTTTTTAAACTAAGATGCACTAATCCGATTTTTGCATTGAAGTGCTCATAAGAAGTGAAAGTCAGAGGGAGAAATGTCTGAATAATGCAGGATAAAGATATTAAACAAAAGTTTCTCTATTCTGAAAAGTTGACTCTCTACAAATTTGGTTTTGTTGGTATTATATTCGAGGACAAAGAACAAAGAATGTTCGGTTTTTAGAAAGACTAATGAAATCGTCCAGCTGGACGTGATTTGAGGTTTCTTAAATCTTATTTGTACACTCATTGTTGAGTTATTTACACTTCACTGTTTAGTCAATTTTGTATTATCATACATTGTATTAGTGCAATATTTGAACATATAAGCACATATTAGCACGAAGTACAATAGAATTATGAAATAGAATATTTTGATGTTGTTAATTTGAAACTGGTAACATTATGAATTCTTTATGTAAGTTTATGAAATGTACATCTGATTTGTCTCTTTTTTTCTTTTTTTTAATCAAAGAAATATGTGCTTTAAGAACTAAGTCATATTGCCAAGGCTATTAGTAAGTTATTTTCTGATTTATTTAAATTATACTTCGGTAAACTGAAATCGCGTTAAAAAATATTTGATAAGTGAACGAAATTTCTGTAATAAATGAAAATGTCAAAGTATTTGTGCCAATTTTTTAATGGTGTTTTTTCCCGATTCAAATATAGTTAGTTTAACATTCAAACATCATGCGGTTTTCGATTACACCATCTCCTTTAGTAGTAAGCTTTTAGCGCCCTGGTGTTCTCGCAAAAGCACCCAGAAATCCACCGAGTCCGTTACCATTTCCGTCTAAAATGCCGCTTAATCCTGCTCCAGCCTGCTGTCCGTGAGGTGTCCCTGCCGATGCTGAAAGTCCCCCATGGGCGTTATTGCCGGTCAGCAGTCCTCCTAATCCAGCTTCGGCGTGATAACCACCAAAATTGACGCCAAATTTTCCATCTTTGAATGATAAAAACTGAAGGCACATGTAATAAGAATAAAATGTTGCTTTCAGTGGCATACGGATGGAATACAGCATCTATTTCCAATTTAATGTTTCATACTGTGAACGCAAACCATGTAGTCTAAAAATGAAAAAAAAAGGATCGCATTTCGAGTCTTATGTGTGGAAAGGCAATGGACATAGCCTGACACTTGGTTACCCCTCGTATTATTTCTCCACGGAAGTATATGCGTTATACATGAATATATTTAACAGTGTATATTTTTCTCACCAGAGTAAAATGGTCGCGTGTTTTCTATCGCTACAATAAAAATCGTTCTTTCTTTTGTGCTCGCTAAATTGGTGTATATTATTTGGCTGCCGCGTATTATCCTTTTTCCGTGCGGTCGTTCCTCCTCATTTCCACAGGTTATGGGCCCAGGATTCCGGAAAAAGTGATTGTTCGGTGCAAGTGTAATGTACGGTGTTCCGCCCCAGTAAGGGTGAAGACATTGGAAGAACTCAAATAGTGAGAGTAGACTTTCCTCCAGGAGGAGAAGAAAAGAAAGTGAACGTGTTGCATCATGTCCGACGCAAAATTTGCTATTCCAAAGCTTTCGGGAACAAACTGGCAAACGTGGAAAGTGCGGTTAGAGATGCTTTTGTACCGTGAAAATTTATGGAGTGTAGTGTCAGATGATTTACCGGAAGAAGAAGAACGCGACGAACAGTGGTTAAGTGATGATCGGAAAGCAAAGGCAACTATTGTGCTGCTACTGGAAGATAGCCAATTACCTCTTGTAAAAAGATGTGTTCATGCAAGAGATGCATTCGTTGCTCTTCGTGATTATCATGCGAAAACTTCGCGGTTTGTGCGAGTTTCGCTTCTCAAAAAGTTGTGTTCAATCAATCTAGTTGAAGGTGGAAATTTGGAAGAGCACTTGCTCGTTATCGAAGATTTATTCGATCGTTTAGAATCAGCCGGAATGGAGCTAGATAAAGATACTAAGGTGTGTATGTTATTACGCAGCCTTCCTCCATCGTTCGATAGCCTGGTGTCGGCTTTAGACAGCCGACCAGATGATGACGTTACTTTAGAAGTGGTGAAAGCGAAATTGGCAGATGAATATGGTCGGCGTTTAGAACGCGATAAACGTGGGTGCCACTCTAATTCGGAAAAAGCAATGCGAACAGTGGTCAAGAAAGAAACGCGTACGTGTCATTTTTGCAAAAAGCCGGGACATCTGCGGCGTAATTGCAGAAAATACAAGGAATCTGTGAAAAATGAAAACACTACTTCGAAGGATGATAAAAAGGAAGAAAGTGGAAAAGCAAAAGCGGCTCACAGTGAGGTGAAACACGTTGCGTTTACGGTCGGTACTAACTCCCAGCCATGGATAATAGATAGTGGAGCAAGCGCTCACATGACAAATGACAGATCGTTTTTTTCGGAGTTAAATGAGTTCGCGGGCGGTTGGATCACGATGGCTGATGGGCAGAAAACTCAAATTCTCGGTGACGGGCGCGGTGAGTTGTTCGGATATGACGATTGTGACAATTTGGTTCGTATCGATATTAACGACGTCAAATTCGTGCCGGGTCTTGCAACAAATCTTATATCCGTGGGAAAATTAGCTCAGAATAACATGAATGTGTGTTTCAACAAAGAAGATTGTAAGATTATCAACGAAAATGGTGATACTGTAGTGACCGGTGCTCGTAGTAAAGGTGTGTATCAACTGCGAATCGCTGGTGCTGCGATGAAAGCGACCGAAAATCAGCATCGAGAGAATTGTCAACATCAATGGCACAGAAGGTTTGGCCACCGCGATTGGTTTGCTACAGAGCGTATTCTAAAAGATGATTTGGCTAACGGAGTCAAGGTAAGCGACTGTGGATTAAAAATTATTTGCGAAACCTGTTTGGAGGGAAAATCGGCCCGAGCGTCTTTTCCAGAAATCGTTGAACGAAAATCACAACACATTTTGGACATTGTACATGTTGATCTTTCTGGTCCAATGAAAAATGTGACTCCGAGTGGCAATCGTTACGTTATGCATATAATAGACGATTATAGCCGTTTCACCGTGACATATTTGCTTAAACATAAATCCGAGGCTGCCGACAACATGAAAGACTACGTGTATTGGGTTGACAATGCGTTTGGTCAAAAACCCCGTATCGTGCGCTCAGATGGAGGAGGAGAATTCGATAATAAGGAACTACGCAAGTTTTATCGAAACCATGGGATAAAACCACAGTTTTCAACCCCATATTCACCCCAGCAAAACGGCGTGGCAGAACGGAAAAATAGATACATAACAGAGATGGCCACTTGCATGCTTATAGATGCAAGGCTTGAGAAGCGCTACTGGGGAGAAGCTGTGCTTACAGCAACATATCTGCAAAATAGATTGCCGTCTAGATCAATTGAGAAGACACCCTATGAAATGTGGTGGGGACGAAAGCCAGAGCTAGGACACTTGCGTGTGTTTGGCAGCGATGCATACGTGCATATTCCTGCAACTAAACGCGTTAAAATGGAAAGCAAGGCGAAGAAATTGGTGTTTGTCGGTTATTCTATGGAGCATAAAGGTTACCGTTTCCTCGACAGAGATACAGATTCTATAATCATCAGTCGAGATGCTCGTTTTATTGAGTTGGGCAATGGTTCGGGTGTAGAAATTCCATTGACAAATAATACGAATTGCGAAAAACGACAAGCTATACCAAAGCAAGAGGAGCTGGAAATTGCATTGCCGAAGAAGGAGGATACATCCGATGATTGTGATCCGTTGAATATTTCGGAAACAGAAGAATTTTACGAAGCTTCTGGCTCTGAAGGTGCAAGACGAATCGTCGCTCGAAGATCGGACCGTTCAACTCGTGGTGTGGCACCACGCCGACTTGAAGATTATGTGGTGGATTGCGTAATCGAGAAAGCATCCTTTGCGTTCGAAGAACCCAAGGACTTCAAAGAAGCGATGAAAGACAAGCAATGGTGTAGTGCGATGAATGAGGAAATCGAGGCACATCGGCGAAATAAAACTTGGGAACTAGTGTCTCTACCGGAAGGTCGAAAAATTGTTGGATCTAAATGGGTTTTCAAACTCAAGCGAAATGAGAAGGGAGAACCAGTGAAGCATAAAGCAAGAATAGTGGCACAGGGCTACAATCAGTGTGTAGGCATCGATTTTAGAGATGTATACGCGCCTGTAACTAGGCATGTATCGTTACGTGTTTTTCTCGCGATTGCAGCAAACAAGAATCTCCGAGTTCATCATTTTGATGTGAAGACTGCTTATCTGCACGGTTTACTTGACGAGGAAATCTTTATGAAACAGCCACCGGGCTACGAAAAGAAAGGTCAAACACAATTGGTATGTAGTTTGAAAAAGAGCATCTATGGTCTTCGACAGTCAGCAAGATGCTGGAATCGACGTCTCAATGAAGTTCTTTTACAACTCGGATTCAAGGCGTCGCAGGTTGATCCATGTGTTTACGTTAGAGGTAGTGATGGTGAAGTATATCTCTTGGTTTACGTAGATGATATATTGGTTGCAACATCCTCCGAAAGTGAGATATTAAAAATCTTTGACAGTTTGAAGGCGGAATTCGATCTCACGCATCTGGGAGCTGTGCGTCACTTTTTGGGACTTGAAGTAAAAAGGTATCAGGGAGTTTTTCAGATTTGTCATCAGCAATACATTGACGAATTGGTACGAAGATACGGAATGCTTGAAGCCAAAGGAGCTAAGTCACCTATGGATCCTGGTTACCAGAAGTCTTATGACTCTAGCGAAATTTTTGGAAATGCTACGCAGTATCGTGGATTAGTTGGAGGTCTTTTATATCTAGCAGGGGTCGCTCGACCAGATATCGCGAATACCGCAGCCATACTAAGTCAAAAGTTTAATGAGCCAGCTCAGTGTGATTGGAATGCAGCAAAAAGAGTGCTTCGTTATTTAAAGCAGACCAGTGATTACAATTTAATAGTAGGAGGTGATTCGAAACAACAATTAAATGGTTTTTCTGACGCAGATTGGGCAGGTGACCCTGTTGGTCGCCAATCAACATCGGGATTCGTTTTCTTTTATGGTGGATCACTTATTTCATGGGCAAGCCGAAAACAACGAAATGTAACGCTCTCATCCATGGAAGCAGAGTACGTGGCCCTAACCGAAGCCTGCCAGGAAGCGATCTGGTTACGAAATCTGCTCAGCGATCTTGGTGAATCACAAACGATGCCGACAGTGATTCGTGAAGATAATCAGGGGTGTTTGGCTTTCGTTAAATGCGAAAGACCGAGCCGCAAATCGAAGCATATCGACACCAAACAGAAGTTTGTTCAGGAGTTGTGCAGCAATAAGATTGTTAAGTTGGAGTATTGTTCAACGGATTTAAATATAGCTGACATCATGACAAAACCGTTAGGAACAACAAAACACGTAACATTCTGTAAAGCACTCGGTTTAACCCAGTAATTTGTAGGCTATTGTACATTGAGGAGGAGTGTGGAAAGGCAATGGACATAGCCTGACACTTGGTTACCCCTCGTATTATTTCTCCACGGAAGTATATGCGTTATACATGAATATATTTAACAGTGTATATTTTTCTCACCAGAGTAAAATGGTCGCGTGTTTTCTATCGCTACAATAAAAATCGTTCTTTCTTTTGTGCTCGCTAAATTGGTGTATATTATTTGGCTGCCGCGTATTATCCTTTTTCCGTGCGGTCGTTCCTCCTCATTTCCACATTATGAAGTTTCTGGGATATTCCAAAATGCATTATTTTGCTTTTCAATCTCTCCGAATATTTTTTCTCATGTTTGTTTTTTTCCTGCAGAACGCAATTCCAGAAATAGGTAACAAGTCATAAGACCTCACATATCTCAAAGAGTAAAGCAAAGCACTAATGAAGAGACCAATTTGACACAAAACGGAATTTTGAAAAGGGTAGAAACATTAGGATGCATTTTTGAAATCTTCGAATCTATAACAAACAAAGAATACTTTTCTTAGAATTAGAAAACTAATCAAAAAAACTAAACTGAGCAGTTTATAAAATATAGGACCTTTTATATCAGTGTAAAATTTTTTAGTGTGCCCGACTGATTCCCTACATCTTCACCTTGGACACCATTTTCGTACAATTTACTGTATTTGAGTTACAAAAGTTTGAGGAAAGGGCATCAAAAAATACATTCGCCCTTTTTCAAAATCATTCTCAAATCTATTTAGTTTCTACCTATATAAGACCTAGGACAGGACCAGACAACTGGCTTCTTTTTCTAGAAAAATATTTCTTGTTCCAAAATGGACCAGTTTCTGATTGGCTGAGTTTGATGTTGCTACCCGTACATTGTGCAAAGAAAAAACTTTTGCAGGGTACGCGAGCAATGATGCCAAGTATGAGGAAAATCAGAAAACAAATTTATTAAAATATATAATTTTAGCTCACCAATGAAAATGAAAATTCTCAGAGAATGTTTCACTTTTTTCAATCTCATTTGTAATAAATGTATATAGTGAGAGCACTGTGTAATTAAAATCAGCATCAAGCCGTTTTTCTTTTTAGTGAATATAAGTGTAACCAAAAAAGTTTTATTAAATTACTCTCGAAAGTGTGTTTAGTTTTACGAGAAGAATGAACTGTTGTGTTCCACACTGTGGTCGCACTAAGCATTTCTATCCAAACTTGATTTTTTCCGGTTTCCGAAAGATCCGGTAATACGTCAACAATGGATTCGATTTTGTGTTCAACATGAGATATTTCGTGTTTTGTCATAAAAGCTCAATTAATTGTTTTTAAGCGTTAACATATAATAAAAAAATGCATTCACCAAAACATTTTTCATGTTTATTTCAAATCAAAAATCGAGTCTAAAAATCTAAATTAAATAAATATTTTTTTCTTAGCATAAAGTTATTACAAAATCTGTAAATATGGCTACACTGTAGCCATATTTACGTTGGTATTTATTCCACAGGGCGAAAATGACGAGAAGGATGATTCAGAAGGAAGAATAAGAAGCCAGTTGTCAGGTCTTGTCTTAGGTTTCTACAATCGTGCTTTGCCGTTCTAAAGACGATTACAAAGTTTCATCTAAATCGGAGAAAATCGAGTGTTTTCTCGTAACTTCTCTCAACCCCTTTTCAAAATAAGAATTGTAGGAAATGCTGGAAAGCAACAAAAATGACTTTTTATGAACTGCGAATGGACTGATGAGTCGAAGACGAATAGTTGAAAAATTGTAAAAATTGTAAATTGATAATAACTAAACTCTCTGAAAGTACGATAACTGAAATCTCTCTAATTAATTAATTAGATCATTTATACAATATTTTAAAATTTCTGACTTCAAGCTATTACTATTACTACCTAAAACCCACTCGAAGAATGACAAATCTTGGGTACACTTTGTTTTTATTAGTTCGTTAACTGTAAACCTATGACCTAAATAAAATTTAGTATACGTTTTCACTTCTCTCGAATCTTACTAACACAAAAACTGTAAATTGTACACAAATGAAGAAGTTATAGGAATTTTAAAAAATTATACTCTTTACATTTTTAGAACCAGTAAATAAACCAAAAAAATACAGCCAAAATAATTTTCCGATACCTGGAGAGATGGATCTTTATATAATATTCAAATCAGTTCGTCAAGATCGCTAAATGTCTGCGTGTTTGTATGCCACAAAAATATGCATTCACTTTTCTCCGAGATAGCCGAGCCGAGGTTTAAAACACCCGAAACGGAACTCACTCAATTTTCTCCTAGGTGGTCTTGGTCTTTCGATCTTTACTGCAATTCCTGAATGTTGTCCGGATATGACTTTCTGTTCCAGAGTTACAGTGTGATGAGTGTTTGAAATTTCAAGCCGTCACTAGAGTGACAGTGCAACGGAGGGAATTTTTTTTTAAATTAAACATAAAAATGCTTCAATGTAAAGGTCATCTAATTACTGACCATGCGATCCGACTTCGGATACACCGGTTCCCGTAAACCGGTTCCAAAAGTACCGGTTCCAAAAGTACCGGAAATAGTAGTCAAAACCTCTATAACGGAATGCAGTAAACTGTTCTCCGAGATGGCTCAACCGACTTTCACGTACAAAAGGCCCAATTAAAAGGTATTCCAGAACTACAGGTCGTCACCTGTGTTTTAAATTTCAAACCGTCACCGATGCTGCTAATATCTGAAATCGGCAAACAATTGCCATACTATATTATACTGCCCATACTTGCATATCCGTCCCATATGTTAAATCGGCATGTCGAGAAAAAGACGATCAAAAGTTCTACCTGAAATATCTGTAATACACCTTTGCTATTCCAATATTGCAACAAATGAAATTATTCAAATTTGCCCTGAATGGGATTGATATGCGGGTACTTTAGCATATGGGACAGACATGAGTTGATATTTTTTCACATTTTACTGAACAAACCCTCAACTTTTATTGCAATTTTGGAGAGTATATTGAGGATAGATTTCATTCTTCAAGATAACTCAAAATTGGCGAAAATCGATATGGGACTGATATGCGAGTATGGGCAGTATACCACTGTAATATTTCTGACAATATGAGAAAGGCATCATCCAGGGATTTTTCATCATCCATGCCGGACGAAATTTTGTTTCTTACAGGGTTGCGCATTTTCCACTCAAACACTGGGTAGGAGAGAATATTTATAATCGCTTGTAGCCTTCTCTATAGTATAGAGCGAGAAGACTAGTGTTTGTTGTATGATGAACAGAGAAGATGTTTGGATATAAAGTACCAGTCGTAAGACGGCTAGAATTTAGATCATTGTTCAATGTACGCTCACTAACTCGGTGCTGTTGTAGAACTGTACTGGCGGAAATGGTAAACGCGTATGCACGGATTGCATAAGAACACAGGCTCGAGTCTTGCCTCTGAGCGTATTTTTTTCCACAAAATTATCTTTTCTGTGAGTTTCTCATTCATTTGTCTTCTTCAATATATGTTTCCACTCAGTCATTACAAAACTGAGAAGAATGAAGGTTTTTTTTTCGTCTAGTAGTTTTCCATCATGGAACATCCATTCTTGAAGATTTATTAAAGAAAAGACTTGGCATTACATTTATTTTGTGGAATTTAACCTTTCTGTTTCAACAGACTTTAGACAGCCGATTCATAGCGTACAGGATCATTGCAAGGCTAGTACTACGATCCTACTGGCCCTAAGAATCCTTTCAGAACGGGGCTCGAACATACGACCACTGGCACAGTCGTAAGTTTAAAAACTCTTCTTAATCCACCTACTGGTGTGATAATGCCTTTCCCTTATTCAAAACAGTCTCATGACTTTTTCTATCATTTTATAAAATAATTTCTGACACTAATTTGAGCTTATTTTTGACACCAATTAATTCAGATTGATTCGAGTAGTTCACAAAAGTATGATTCAGTGTTTGGCACTTTTGTGTACGACTTTACATGCATAAATTACCATTGTATGAAAACTCGAACGTAAGAGCCCATAAGGGATTACTGGGCTGCTCGAAATGCCTTTACAGCACAATTGATACTTGGTGATTGCTTTTTAAAACAACCGTTAAATTTTTAACACAAATTGAAATCTCTGCTTGAATATCTGTTCTCTGTGATCTAGTTCCAAAAAAACAACTGTTACGAAAAACGATTGTAAATTAATATACACAAAACTTTTTTTTTCCTCAGGCTGCACAGTCTTTTTAAGACGTATAAACTGGATATCCATGCTTTGGTTTAAGTTATTTTTTTCAGAAATGACAATGATTTTTGAACTAACAAACCAATAAAAGATCAATAAAATGATTATAATAAAACGATTATTAGAACTCGTTGCGAATTTAGATAGTTTACAATTCAACATAATTGTGCAATATTTAGGAAAACGGTGCTTATTTCAAATTTTCTCGATGAATTTCAGGAAAGTTAAATAGATGCAATTACTAATATAGTAGCACACTGAAAGTAGTAAATCCGTTATAATTACCCACTTTTAGTATCAGTGATAGCCTGATATGACTTTGTAGAGCAACGCTGGTTTGCTCTCATATATATAAATATGGTAATTATCGTTTTTTCTGTCTTTACCAGTCACCCCGCGATCGAATATTCAATGCCGAACAACACAAACGACAATAACATACCTGTTCAACTGCATCTATGCGTCTGACAGATAGTGCATTCTAGAATAGTAACTTTACTTCCTTGTCTGTCGGTTAAGTGCATGTATTTATTTTTCAATGCTTATCGAAAGAAACCTTTCTGTATCGTCAATAAAGCTTGGTTAAAACAATTCATTCGTATTCATGATTTATATGCGGGTTTCACAATTTGTTATTCGTTTGACTAAATTAATAAAAAGGAAACAACACATATTCAAGCTAGCTATAGGTATAAAATTTCAAACAAGATCAAATGCTTACCACAAAAAGCACAGATGTGGATAACGTGATCCTCTTTGAAAACGATTAAGTTTATTGCTATCTAGTATTATGATATTCATGCGACATTGCCAGATTAACCTTTTTTTTAATGGGCAGCAAATCATCTGGTTTCCAATTTGACAATAGTGTGAATATAATAAATGAAAACTGTTATGAAGGAATTATGAAACTAAATCATATTTTTGGAGTCTTTTCTTTCATTTGATTTCACTAAAATTTAACTCGAGTGTATTATACGGCGATCGATTACAGATTGATCTATCCCAATACTGATTATCATTCATAACTGGCTTGCTGTGTTCAAGAATGTTGTACGTAACAAGAAGTGATGAGTATTCATAAATAGATTTTTTGTTAAAACGAATTTCCGCATATCATCATCACACGTAAATTGACTAGAATCTCGAACATATACCTTTTATTATTCCAATAATGTATTTTTTTTTTGTGTTACACCTTATGCCTAATGCCTTCGAATCAGATGACTCATTCATCCATCGTTAGGGATATTTCGTCACACTAGAGTGGTACATTATTAAAGTGATATTTTCAATCAAATTTTCATACATTATTAGAATTTCGTTCTACCACTTCCACTGATCGGTATTGTAACACGTCAGAATGATTTGGCGGAATATAATGCATGAACATACACTTGAACCAAACAATAATCATGTCATCAAATTGAATGGTTCTGAATTGACATACTCTAGCCAAGTTGTATTCCAATTAAAAAGATAGGATAATGAATAAAATTCTGAATATTATCATGAAGCGTTCTCCCTGGCTTAGTACAAATGAGTAGCACAAACCCACAAATGGTTATATACAAACATCTAAAAATTCATTCATGTGATTGTTAGTTGTTAAAGTAAATTAATATCAGCCACAAACTACTTACGCTTAGAACGGAATTTTTTGAGTGCATTTCCGAGCTAATGTTACTCACGTAGAGGTCACACGGCACAGGGTGACGTCATGTGCAGAGATGACAGCAGTAACCTTATCGCGAATGAATGTGTGTGGATCGACAGATGGAAATAGTACTACGAAGGACATCTGAATAGATACAGAGAACGACACAGAAATCAACCTGGGTGATGTGTTACGTTCGAGTGTCTGAGACCCTATCGAGATCCTTTGAGTTTCTTGTCTCTTGTTTAAGACTGCTTTTGAATCAGGAGTACGATTAGTAGTTCAATCTTCCAAAAATCTGTACATTACATTGATATTACACATTACACGTAACTTTGAGAAGATGACGGAAACATACATATGACTGAAAGACCGGTGAATCGGATGGGTTATAAACGCATCAAAAACAAAATATATATGTCAACTATGGGACAGTTATGTTCAATAATTTAATAGTTGCCTTCAAACGTCAATTACATCTCTCGAACCGGGATTGTTTCACATAATTTACAGTCTTTAAATAAGCCTAAGTTTATCGAAATTCGTTGATTATTTTCAGTCGATTACGTCTCTCATACTATTATATCTCCGGAATCGAAAGTGATAGCCATTTGATATTCAAACTTGATCAATGACCCAATAGCAGCTTTCAAACAAGCCTAAACTTGTTAAAATCGATACAGCCAACTTCGAGGAAATTGAGTGATATAAAAATTTATTGAATGCTGCACACACATACACACATACAGTGTATAACAATATGGGTCTCCGAGGCTTCGTTTGAAAGTCGGTTTTTCCAGCAATTCTAAAGGGTGATTTTTTAAGAGCTTGAGAACTTTTTTAAACAATAAAACGCATAAAATTTGCAAAATCTCATCGGTTCTTTATTTTAAACGTTAGATTGGTACATGACATTTACTTTTTGAAGATAATTTCATTTAAATGTTGACCGCGGCTGCGTCTTAGGTGGTCCATTCGGAAAATCCGCTTTTTTATCGACAAATTTTGTTCAGCGATGAGGCTCATTTCTGGTTGAATGGCTACGTAAATAAGCAAAATTGCCGCATTTGGAGTGAAGAGCAACCAGAAGCCGTTCAAGAACTGCCCATGCATCCCGAAAAATGCACTGTTTGGTGTGGTTTGTACGCTGGTGGAATCATTGGACCGTATTTTTTCAAAGATGCTGTTGGACGCAACGTTACAGTGAATGGCGATCGCTATCGTTCGATGCTAACAAACTTTTTGTTGCCAAAAATGGAAGAACTGAACTTGGTAGACATGTGGTTTCAACAAGATGGCGCTACATGCCACACAGCTCGCGATTCTATGGCCATTTTGAGGGAAAACTTCGGAGAACAATTCATCTCAAGAAATGGACCGGTAAGTTGGCCACCAAGATCATGCGATTTGACGCCTTTAGACTATTTTTTGTGGGGCTACGTCAAGTCTAAAGTCTACAGAAATAAGCCAGTAACTATTCCAGCTTTGGAAGACAACATTTCCGAAGAAATTCGGGCTATTCCGGCCGAAATGCTCGAAAAAGTTGCCCAAAATTGGACTTTCCGAATGGACCACCTAAGACGCAGCCGCGGTCAACATTTAAATGAAATTATCTTCAAAAAGGCGGATGAGTAATGTCAGAGACATAACTGGATGTCGTGAATACGAAAAAACTGACACGCTCCCATCACTTTTCCGAATATCAGTTAGTTGATTGATTGTATGAATTGTGCAAGCTTTCCTCTTTTTCACTAATAGAATTTGAAGCGATACACCTACATTAAAGTACAGTTTAGTTACATTAAACAGCTACTATTCTACAACTATATATTCCAAACTTGAAACAATTCCTTTTTAATTTGCTAATATAGGAAGCTAGGTACGACAAATTTGTAGTTTATTTTTATTGAAGCTATGAAGTTCGAAGATATCTGATTCTTCTCGAAATTTCAGTACGAGACAATTGCAATGACCTGGTCTGAAATGTATCTACGATCTTCGGTATGCAAGAGTGATTCTAATAATAATAATAATAATGATAATAATAATAATAATGATAATAATAATAATAATAATAATGATAATACAGATTAATCTGTATATATGGCAACCCTGTTTCGCAAGGCATATTTTCACACGACCCCATACTAGTATAAAGATGTGTTCAACATCATCATTTTCGCTTTCGCATTGCCGTTCGTAATTGAATGTGTTAGTGACTAGAGATGGGCAATTCGCTCCTGAGCTGTTCCAGTGAATCGAATCATTGAAGTGAGCTGACAGCTCACAGCTCTTTTCAAAAGAACCGCAGCTCACCAGCTCACTCATTTGCTACCCAGTTCACTGCATTATGACGAAGGGAACACGCTACGAGCTGATCGGATCTTCGGCTCTTTAAGAGATTCAATTTAGTCGACATCAATTAAAGATAAATTAATTCGCATTGCAATCATTGCATCATTGCAAATCAATGATTCAATTTCGATCGTGCATATGAAAGAAAACCGGTGCATAAGAAAAGCGGCGCACAAAATGAACCTTAAGTTCAAACTAAAAGAGCTGATGAGCTGATACATCGAATCGATTCACTTTGGTGAGCTGATCGGTTCGGAGCTGTTCACCAAAATGAGCTGTTTTGCACGCCTCTAGTTCTGACGGTGTCTCGTACGTACAGAGTAGCTGCTTTAACTTAAATGACGCTATTTCTCACATCACATTTCCTTTTATACGTGCTAGTGGTAGCACGGTAGGACGTCCCCTTTGTTAGAATTCCTTTCCTATACGCAGAACGGGAAACAGTGAAACGATATAAAAGAGAGAGTTAGCAGAGCGGCAGCCAGTAATACTGAATGGGTCGTCGAGCTGTGGAGGAACAATTAAGGGCAAGGCAAAGTCCCGCTCAAACCGTGCTGGTCTGAAGTGCCCAGTTGGCGGCAGAATCCATCGTTTGCCTCGGAAGGGGAACTACGCCGAGCGTGTCAGTGCTGGTGCATCGGTCTAGCTGGCGGCAGTGATGGAGTACTTGGTTGCCGAAGTGTTGGAATTGGCCGGTAACGCTGCTCATGACAACGAAAACGAAAATCATCCCTCGCCATCTGCAGCTGGCCATCCGTTGAAACCCCGTCCTTTTCAGGATGACCACATCACTGTGATAAAGAAATATTTAGAATTGCTTTAAGTTTAGCCAGTTCTGATACGCCTGGAAAGTAGAATGCGCAAATCAAGTGGAAACATTTGTTCTAACAATTTTTGTTTTCGGCCGCATACTAAAGTAATCGCGACAAAAATACATATTGATCTGTGCAACTCTGTTTCGCACGGCATATTTGTAAACTAGTATAAAGATGTGTTCAAAATCATCACTTTCGCTTTCGCATTGCCGTTCGTAATTGAATGTGTTAGTGACGGTGCAAATTATTTTAACTCCCATCTTGATGAATCTTTTGGTAGGAAATATTGAGATCTGAGATGGTTCTCGTGTGTGTCTTGTTTCGGCAATGGGCCTTGCTGGACTTTTTGGCTGCCTTTTTCGGTTTCATTGTGCTGACGGTGTCTCGTGCATTCATATCGGGAAACAATGAGACGACAGGTCCTCGATGTTGCTGTCGTGTGTCTTGTTTCGGGGAGAGTTGCTCAGCAAATGATAGGAAAAGTGAACCATTCAACTTTTATATGGATGCTCTTGTATAGATACAGACATCTCGCGTTCTGATTGGCTGGTGCTGTCATGGGTTAAATCAAACAGGTTTTTCAATAGTGTACTATTGAAAAACTTCAATATTGTTGTAATACACGTTCAAGTTGAATATTTTCGATTCTATTGGTAGTTAGATTATATAAATCCTTCTACAGATCACTGAGCTATGAGCTTTCAAAATACGAGAAAGGCAAACGCGCCATATGAATTATCCTCCTTGATACTCGTTTATACCAAACATTTCAGAAAAGTTTAATTGTGAACTATTTAAGAATATGTCACACAACTGAAAGTTTTATCATAAAATTGTGATCATATTTCCGATGGCATGTAGCAAGAATTGTGTTGATTCGTTAGATATAACAGGAGATATTCACGATCAAAAACTTATCACTCTCCCAGAGGGTAAATTTTGAAAAGGCGCCCCATAGTAAAGTAAGTCGTATTCACGACAAAAGTAAATGTCATGTACCAATCTAACGTTTAAAATAAAGAACCGATGAGATTTTGCTAATTTTATGCGTTTTATTGTTTAAAAAAGTTCTCAAGCTCTTAAAAAATCACCCTTTATTACCTTTCTATATAGAAAGGCTCTACGACCGCGATATCTGTCTGAGCTATGCAGGAGTACATGTAAAAGAATGCCAGACGACAAACTCTTGGATCTGACCCGGTAGGCACAAGAAAAATTATTAACTCGGGGAGGGTGATTTACGAAGTATCCGTGCCACCTCACAGGACTATGCCGAAAGATAAGGTAATGTGTTAATTTGTTTTGCTAGACTTAAGACAAATTGTAATTATTTTCTGTAGTGCTTGTTGTTCAAAAGATGGTAGCTGTCTGTCTGTTGTTCAAAAGATGGTAGCGCGAGCGCCTGTCTGAGAATGGCATGTAATTTGTTCAACTCATTGAAGCTTTTTTCCACTCTGTCGGTTCATTTAGACATTTGTCCGATGAACCTAATAAGAAATAAATAAATAAATAAATAAATAAAATAAATAAATAAAATAAATAAAAAAGTGTAAATCTGTAGAAATAGGATCCGTGGAATTTGACGTACTTGTTTCAATCATAGAAATCCTACAGATAGATCTGGAGTTGACATACTACCTTAATTAAAGAGTTCCCGGAATCACCACCGTGTGACGCTCTCAGTCACCCGATTAGATTTGTTTAGGTTGCCATATCTATCATCGATATTCTATCAAATTTTCAGTTTAATACCTGGACATTTGTAAAAGTTACGCTGTATTGAGTACATCTGCGATTATTCGTGTCCAAGATTTTGTACAGTTTTCAAAATGGAATTGAATTTGCACTACGAGTGCATTAAATTTTGGGTTTCAATGGTGCGACAACATTGCAAATGTTAGAAGAGTGTTTCGGTAACGGTACTCTGAAGAAAAGAGTCATTTATCAGTGGCACGAACATTTCAGAAGTGGCCGTGAGTCTGTGAATGATGACGAGAATACTATTGAGCAATCACCGAATTCACCTGATTTGGCTCCCTGCGACTTTTCCCTATTCGGTCGACTCAAGAAACCGCTCCGTGGAACGCGTTTCAGCACCCGAGATGAGAATTTGAGAAAATCGCAGATGGCTCTGATGGCTGTACCGAAAAGTGAATATTAAAAAGGCAGGTGAGTAATGTCAGAGACATAACTGGATGTCGTGAATACGAAAAAACTGACACGCTCCCATCACTTTTCCGAATATCAGTTAGTTGATTGATTGTATGAATTGTGCAAGCTTTCCTCTTTTTCACTAATAGAATTTGAAGCGATACACCTACATTAAAGTACAGATTAGTTACATTAAACAGCTACTATTCTACAACTATATATTCCAAACTTGAAACAATTCCTTTTTAATTTGCTAATATAGGAAGCTAGGTACAACAAATTTGTAGTTTATTTTTATTGAAGCTATGAAGTTCGAAGATATCTGATTCTTCTCGAAATTCCAGTACGAGACAATTGCAATGGCCTGGTCTGAAATATATCTACGATCTTCGGTATGCAAGAGTGATTCTAATAATAATAATAATAATAATGATAATAATAATAATAATAATGATAATACAGATTAATCTGTATATATGGCAACCCTGTTTCGCAAGGCATATTTTCACACGACCCCATACTAGCAGCGATGCCAGATAGTAGTAGTGTCATTTCCGTAGATTGGCATTTTTCTCGGAAGCTCTCACGGTGAAAAGCTTTTTTTTGCTCGCCAGACAAAACTAGTTTCCGTAGTTCTCCGTTGATTAATTGTAATTTCCGTAGAAAAAAATCAAATTTCCGTAGATTTTGTCTACGGATCCGTAGATCCGTAGAAAATGTTCGAATCCGTAGATCTACGGAGATTTCCGTAGATCTGACATCGCTGCATACTAGTATAAAGATGTGTTCAACATTCGCTTTCGCATTGCCGTTCGTAATTGAATGTGTTAGTAATGGTACAAATCTGCTTTTCTACCTGTTTTCGGAGCCATCGTTCTGACGGTGTCTCGTACGTACAGAGTAGCTGCTTTAACTTAAATGACGCTATTTCTCACATCACATTTCCTTTTATACGTGCTAGTGGTAGCGGTGGACGGACTTCCCCTTTGTTAGAATTCCTTTCCTATACGCAGAACGGGAAACAGTGAAACGATATAAAAGAGAGAGTTAGCAGAGCGGCAGCCAGTACTGAATTGGTCGTCGAGCTGTTAACTGCGTATTGTGGAATTTTTACGCAGAAACACGAACACAGGAGGAACAGTTAAGGGCAAGGCAAAGTCCCGCTTAAACCGTGCTGGTCTGAAGTGCCCAGTTGGCGGCAGAATCCATCGTTTGCCTCGGAAGGGGAACTACGCCGAGCGTGTCAGTGCTGGTGCATCGGTCTATCTGGCGGCAGTGATGGAGTACTTGGTTGCCGAAGTGTTGGAATTGGCCGGTAACGCTGCCCATGACAACGAAAACGAAAATCATCCCTCGCATTCTGCAGCTGGCCATCCGTTGAAAACCCCGTCCTTTTCAGGATGACCACATCACTGTGATAAAGAAATATTTAGAATTGCTTTAAGTTTAGCCAGTTCTGATACGCCTGGAAAGTAGAATGCGCAAATCAAGTGGAAACATTTGTTCTAACAATTTTTGTTTTCGGCCGCATACTAAAGTAATCGCGACAAAAATACATATTGATCTGTGGCAACTCTGTTTCGCACGGCATATTTGTATACTAGTATAAAGATGTGTTCAAAATCATCACTTTCGCTTTCGCATTGCCGTTCGTAATTGAATGTGTTAGTGACGGTGAAAATTATTTTAACTCCCATCTTGATGAATCTTTTGGTAGGAAATATTGAGATCTGAGATGATTCTCGTGTGTGTCTTGTCTAACCTAACACAAATACATAAAAAATCAAATTAAAATATTTACAGTGTACATATTTGAGAATCATTTAATTATATATAGATGTTCCTAATGTTTTCATGGTCGGAGCCAAGAGCTCTTGTGCGGACTTTATCAGAATATTTGAAAATGGTGTCTGCAATAGTGTCTATATTCACCATCTGATGGAGATCGGTAGTTCTAGTGCGTGGTGGGGTATTCATGATCATGCGCAGGTATTTGTTCTGGACTATTTGTAGTTTTGTTAGGTGCGTTTTTGCACAACCTTTCCAGATCGGGGATGCATAATGTAGCATCGGAGAAACTATCATTTTGTAGACCGCTATCTTGTTTATCGTTGATACTTTTGATCGTCTTTTAATAATTGGATGTAGACGTTTTAGTAGATGCATACTTTTGAGCACTCTGTTGTCGATGTGTGGCCTAAAAATGAATTTGCTATCCATGATGAGGCCGAGATACTGTGCTTTGGAACTCCATTCAATTTCGGATTCTCGAACTTTGATTTTTGTGGTGGGTATTAGCCGTGTGCTATTTCTATGAGGAAAAACGATTGTTTGCGTTTTTGCCCCATTTACGCATATTTTCCAGGTTGCCAAATACTGTGTATAGGTATCGATACCCTTCTGCAGTTTAGATACCAACGTTCGGATGACACGACCCTCGTAGCTGATCGCTGAGTCGTCAGCGAACAGAGAGAGCGAACCACCACCTGGTAACGTCGGAATGTCTGACGTGTAGAGGTTGTAAAGTAAGGGTCCCAGTATACTACCTTGGGGAACTCCAGCATTCACCTCATATGGATCTGAGAGAGTATTCCTGATGCAGACACGTGATTTTCTGTTATGAAGGTAATTTGATGTTATCCTCAATAGATAGTTAGGGAAATTGTAGCCAACCAGTTTGTACAACAATCCGTCATGCCATACATTGTCAAAGGCCTTCTCCACATCGAGGAAAGCCATTACTGTTGTTTTGGAGATCTCTTTGTTACGCTTAATGTTGTTTGTTACACGTTGGAGTTGATGAACAGTTGAGTGTCCGCGTCGGAACCCAAACTGAACATCAGGAATGATGTTATTGGCTTCTGTGTGCTGAAGTAGCCTGGTGTAAATGCATTTCTCAAATAGTTTACTCAGGGTTGAGAGCAGACTGATTGGGCGATGGAATGGTTGGATCTTTTCCCGGTTTCAGTATAGGTACAACTTTTGATTGCTTCCATTTTGATGGAAAGTATCCAAGCTCGAGACAGGAGTTAAATACGTTCGTCAATGTAGTTAACGCTTTCGGACCAAGATTTTTAAGTACGATGTTGAAAATCTGATCAAAGCCAGGGGCTTTCATATTACGATTATACTTGATAGCGGTCTTTAGCTCTTCTGTCGTAATCTTCTGTTCATCAGGAAGTACGATCGGGGTTAACGCTAGTTGTGTTACGCATTCATTTACCGATGCTTCCATCGGGCTCACTATACCCCTACCCAAATTATGTGAAGCGGAAAACTGGTGTGAAATATTATTGGCTTTTTCAAGATTTGTTACTTGTAGTATACCGTTATCTTTCAAAGGTGGAATTGGCTTTGGCTTTGATTTTAATATTTTCGTTAAACGCCAGAAGGGTCTAGAATAGTTCGGCATGTTTTGAAGATCTTTACTAAATCGTCTATTTTTTAGTTTCTGTAGTCGGATAGCTATTATTTTGACTAGTTTTCTATATAGTATTTTTCTAGAGATATTCTGAGTTCTTTGAAATTGCCGTCTTACACTATTTTTAAGCATGATAATTCTTCTAGTTTCATTATCAATTTGAAGAAACTTACTTGTTACTGTTGTGAATGGAATAAATATTTCTTCAGCCTCGTGGATGACATCGGTGATCACCTCCAGCGTTCGATCTATTTCTTCGGTTGAAGAAATATGTTGAAGTTCGTCTGCAGCATCTTCAATGTACTGTTGGAAGCGTGGCCAATTGGCACGATGGTAGTTTCGCCTGCGCAGTTGATCCCGTTGATTAGCTTGTACGTTCATTTCGAAAATCAGCGGGAGATGGTCCGAAGATAGCTCCGTTAAAATCTGTGGTGTCGTTATTTTTTCAGGAACGTTTGTCAATATTACATCCAGGGTTGATCCTATACCAGCTGGGGAATAGTATGTAGGAGAGTCCGAATGCACAACAACGTAGTGGCCTGCTTGAAGATCGGAAGCCAGAATATTTCCATTTTTGTTGTTTCTGGAATTACCCCAGATAGTGTGACGGGCATTTAGATCGCCGGCAACGATGAATTTTTCTCTTCGACGGGTTAGTTTTTGAATATCTGTTTTTAGTTGGGTAGCACTGCCATCGATGTCCTTGCACTGTTTGGGACAATATGTCGCGATAATGATTAATGGTCCATCAGTAGTATTCAACTCGATGCCGACAGCTTCGATCGAGGAAAGTCGAAAATCCGAGAGCATTTTGAATTCTAATCCACGTCGAACGGCAATGGCAACACCACCCTTCCGTGATTCAATTCGATCCCTTCTAACGATGACGTGATCCGGTAGGCTGAAGTTTATATTTGGTTTTAAGTGCGTTTCTGTTAGGAAAGCGACGTCAATTTGATGAGTTCGAAGAAATTCGCAAATTTCAAGCTGTTTAGCTGCCAACGACGCGGCATTGAAGTTAAGCATTTGGAGTGAGAATGCTACGGTGTTGGTAGTAGAATCGCATCATAACTGCGACTTGTTCACTGCTGGTTCGACAGGCTCTTGTTTGCCGGTCCAGTTCCGAAAAGAGGTATGCCAATTGTTCCATGGAATATGGGGCATCTTGTTGGGCATTTGCTACTGTCTCGGCGTATGTGCGAAAACCTGGCGGTGGTAGAACTGGTCCTGGTGGTGGTGGTGTAGATGAAAACAGTGCCGGGAAATTACCGTTAGTGAGGTCAACAACTTTTTTCTGCTTCGGGCGATTTCGTTTTGCTACTTCCTTCCTGAAGTTGACAAACTCTTCACGTTTGGGACAGGTACGACTAGTAGATGCATGCTGCTGTCCGTAATTCAGACAGGCGATTTTTACTTCTGTTTCAACACAATCCGAAGAAGAATGGTTTTCACCGCACTTGGAACAGCGGCTTTTCATGTGGCAATGTTTCGAACCGTGACCGTAACTCAAACAGTTGGCACATTGAGTTACTTCACGATGGACTGGCTTGTAGTGTTCCCACTAGATGATGATATTTTGGAGTGCTCTGATGTTCCGGAGTTCTTTCAGGTTTGTTGATCCCTTCACTAGATGAATGAGATAGAGCTGGTCTCTGTAGGCAACAGCTTGATTGTGTCGCCGCATTTTGTAGATCTGAACAGGTTGTAACTTGTTTTCCTTTAGTGCTGCTTCCAACTGAGCAATTTCCATGTCCGGGAGGCCTCTGAGAACCACTTTGAAGGGCTTTTCCGCCACTATGTCGTGGGTGAAGTATTCGAGATTCATAACATTTAGGTATTCTTTGATCGTTTTATAATGCTACGAAGAAGAAGCGACTATTTTCACACCGTCAGTGCAAAGACGAATTGTTGCACGTAATCCTTTTGCGATGAGACCATTTAAGTGGCCAATTACAGTATTCGGTACACATTTCACATAAAATGGAGGCAACTTTTCCTTTTTATCAATTTCATCCACTGGTAAAACAGCATACGGGTTGTTCTTAAGCAGTCTTTTGTTATTGTTTGGATCTTTATCCTCTCCAGGAAGTCTACGCTTCCCACCAGGGAGAGACCGGTTTTTTCCCATGTCTGGGATAGGCAAACTTGAACTAGGCAACGCGAATGAGAACGAAGTAAATAATACGTTTGAAAAACACGTCTTGTCAGCGCGAGAGACAACGTACGAGTACTCTACTCTTACTACTACTGAAGAGTTGCTCAGCAAATGGTAGGAAAAATGAACCATTCAACTTTTATATGGATGCTCTTGTATAGATACAGACATCTCGCGTTCTGATTGGCTGGTGCTGTCATGGGTTGAATCAAACAAGTTTTTCAATAGTGTACTATTGAAAAACTTCAATATTGTTGTAATACACGTTCAAGTTGAAGATTTTCGATTCTATTGGTAGTTAGATTATATAAATCCTTTTACAGATCACTGAGCTATGAGCTTTCAAAATACGAGAAAGGCAAACGCGCCTTATGAATTATCTTCTTTGATACTCGTTTATACCAAACATTTCAGAAAAGTTTAATTGTGAACTATTTAAGAATATGTCACACAACTGAAAGTTTTATCATAAAATTGTGATCATATTTCCGATGGCATGTAGCAAGAATTATGTTGATTCGTTAGATATAACAGGAGATATTCACGATCAAAAACTTATCACTCTCTCAGAGGGTAAATTTTGAAAAGGCGCCCCATAGTAAAGTAAGTCGTATTCACGACAAAATGTTTCAAGCATTGGATCAAGCGCTGGCATAAGTGTGTTGTAGTCGATGTGGAGTACTTTGAAGGGGACGAAATCGATTTTGAAGAAAAATTTTGTATTTTTAATTTTCTGAATAAATACAGGGAACTTTTTTATCAAGATAGTAATGGCTTATAAGACCATGACTTTTCAGAATGACTTTGGACTTTCTATTTCCTTGCAGCCAATCATTGAAACAAATGGAGAACTGTCTAAAACTCAAAACCGTAAGGGTATTTCGTGATGCAAACAAATATCATATGTTATTCGGCTAATTCGGCGGCGATTCACACGTGAATCAGGTAACCGTTGCCGGCAAAGAATGACAATGGAAAGGAGCTGTTTGTAACACTAATTAGCACCCTATGTCAACCTCACAGAGCGTTTTTACGGCCGGAGTGTGTATATGTTTCAATAATGAAAACCTTAACTAATCTAAATTACTGGCGAAGTTCCGTTAACGTTAACGAAGCTCCGTTAACTGATCGTCTGAATCGTACTTAAAACTGTTTGAGGGTAGACCCAGACCCTGTCAGCTTGGAGCGAAATCAATCTTCAGTTCAGCAACGCTATCGCACGGTATCACATTCATAACATATCATGATAACTGTATGGGTGCGTAGTGCTGCTATTTTGGCACGCACGAATTTGACATTTCTCTTCCCTACTTCTATGTACGAGATTCGATGCGAAGTCACCTGAGGGCGCCATGCTCACAAAAAAGGATGTTGCCAATAATTTGTTCGAGAAATGTGAGAGCTGGATATCTTGTTAGTAGGATGTCTTTGGTTGAGCTAAGATTTCTGAGACAGGATAGGAAAACCTTCTAATGTTCAGTTTTGCAATGACTGAGCGGAAACATATATTGGAGAAGCCAAATGAATGAAAAACTAACAGAAAAGATGATTTATTGGAAAAAGATACGCTCAGAGACAGGACTCGAACCTGCGTTCTTATGCATTCCGTGCATACGTGCTACCATTTCGCCACTCTGAATCTTGTTTTAGTCACTCTAAAACGCCAGTCAGATACAGTAGAGCGTACATCGAACATGGTCTACATCCTGGCCGTCACCCGTCCGACACCTTACATCCAAACATCTTCTCTGTCCATCAAACACTAGTCCTCTCGCTTTATACCTATTTCTCTGATCAAGCATTGAGTAGGAGAGTGTATTTATAATCGCTTGTCACCTTCATTAATGGAGCCAGTCGCTGGCTGGACATCGATAGCTTCTAGTGTTGAAATGAGTCTATTACTTTCGGTGTTACCAGAATTCGAAATTAGTGACCAATATAACTGTAGTGAATTCATTCTGCCATCAACTAACAAATCCTTCAAGTTTGAATTTTAGCCTATTTTAGTAGATTCCGTCCCTACTTAACCTCATCGCTTTGAAGTTTGACGGCTTGAATAATTAAAGAATCGATCGGAATGAAATCAATAGCAGTTGGTGTAATCGTAAAGGATCAGGGTCATTTCGCCGTAAGCCTTTTTGCCGAATAGGCCACTTTCGCCGAATGGGCCACTTCGCCGAAGGGGTCATTTCGTCGATTCCTGCAATTGTCTTAATATTATAATTGGAATTGATTTTACATAAACACAAATGAATGATAATAAGTTAAGAGAGTTATATCTTATATTTTTCAATAAAGATTGATTCATGAACCTCAGAACCCAAGGAAACTTGTTGACTATTAGCCACTAAGCATCAAAGCAATTGTATAGGTGTATCTATCAAGGAAATGTATGAGGTATTCTCCGTTAACTAAATGAAAAAATATCTAACGCGGCTTCGCCACATTGATTTGATTCGTGTGCTACCCGACCTCGCTACCGCTCGTTCGGACCTAACTAAAGCAAAGAAACCTAGCTTTGAGTAGACCGGGCAAACGAGGCGGTTACAGGTTTGTATGCAAGAGGTCGCCGCTTCCGACGGCGGGTCGGCGGACAACTCAGCCGGCGTCGTCTCGGCGGCTTTACACCGCCGAGCCATCTTGGCTTCGGTTATGACGACTTTCGGCGAAATGACCCGCTCCCATCGTAAATTCTTGCAATTGTAAATATCGGACCAGCATGGCGTTTCCCAAACCATAAACCGAGAACCGACATCCAGGACATTAACTAACCAGACTTACTAATTGGAATTGTTTTGGTAACTCGTGCCTTTTTCGCGTCGTCACTTATATGACAGTATGAATTTTTCAACAATCATCACCTTGTAATTCCAGAATCGAAAGTAATATTCTGATAGCCTATGATATTATATTTGAATCTAAGTTTGTGAAAATCGGTTCAGCTATTTTTGAGCAAATTGAGTGCACATTATTCACATTTCTTTATTTATCTCACCGTGGCATTCCGAAAATAAAAGCTGAGGTTTTATCGGAATCCAAGTCTATGGACATCAGTCCAATAAGAGGCTCACAAGATCTTTCATTTGAATTTACATTTGTGACAATCGGTTCAGCAATCAGGGGTTGTTGCATACACAAACGCCTAAATAAGGAGATAGATTATTTGATCTCGACGAAATGAGTCGAATAATATGTGACCCTCGTACCTACAAAACTCGGATTAATGAGAATTGAGACGAGAATCGAATTTTCAGCAATAGTGATAATTCGTGACGGACGTACAATCCATTACTATTGCCTCAAAATGTTTCTTGTTCCTCATATATTCTCTATCAAATTTTAGTGACTTGAACGTGAGCTAGTTATGATTGAATTTGGGTAAAATCAATATTTCAAGAAAAGTTAAAAAACAATAATCCCGAACAATTTTTATCAATATATTGATATTCCTAACATCACCATTCTGAGCATCTTTTCGACATAAGAAAACAAAAAAAAAATATTGTATTTTCAATTAGCTCTTCCCATAACCAATTCACACTAGAAGTCGTTGCCCGGAATTGGAGATAAATGAAATGAGCCTAGTAAAGGCGTTGAAGTTTCTATGCGACCTATATAACTCCGTTCAATAGAAGCCCACCAACGGATTCATATTACCTACAAGATTGGATCGAGTCCAGTATGCAGTCATTATGTATAAGCCACTTATCTCTATTATTAGGATTTAAACAACGAATTCTTTTAATCTGACACTAAGTATAAAAGCTATATATGAATACAATTACACATTTATCCATTATTTCCATCGATGAACCAGAAATTTTTTTTTAATCCTCCTAGTAGTGTGGTGATGCCTTTCTCATATTATTTATACTTTCAGAAACGAGGAAGTTTGGCGCCCTGGGCAAAATAAGAGATTTGCCGCCCCCGTCGTTGGTTTAGTGAGCAAAAAAAAAGCTACAAAGATCAGCCCCATAGGGTTGTTCGAGCCATTGATGTGGAACAAGGCAATCACAATTTCTAATTACCGATATTTTTAATCAATCGTCACACTTTTGAATCCGCCATTGCTTGGATTGATCTTTATTAGGAACCAACACCGAACACGTGAACTCAGAATATAGACGCTGTTTGTTTAGATTTGTATTTGTTTTGTAGCCGACGAAATTACATCAAGGTAAAAGTATAACTATGATTTTTATTAGGTTCCAAGGATTAGTTTTCCGCCCCCTACAAACGTTGCGCAAGGAAGACGAGTGCAGCCTTTGACCAATCCCTCCCCCCCCCCCCCCCCCTCCTTTTCCTTTATTTATCAAATAACATTACAAATAGTTCCGCGGTTTATTTATATCAACCTATCTTGCAATTATTTTAGCATAATTCTTTATGTTTTCTAAATTTTCTTCTGATAAGATGGTGATAATTTGAAAATATTCCACTTATTTTGCTGTAATAACGGAACCGGAAGTCGGATTTGAATCAAATTTTCGGAGATGAAATTCAACATCAAGCTATAAGACCTTTCATTTGAATCTGAGTTTGTGAAAATCGGTTCAGCCATCTCTGAGAAAATTGAGTTACATTATTTGTCACATACACACAGTCATACATACATACACACACAGACATTTTGTAATCTCGAAGAACTGAGTTGAACGGTATATGACACTCGGCCCTCCGAGCCTCCGTTTAAAAGTCGATTTCACAGTGATTGCATAGCTTTTCTATATGAGAAAGGAAAAAAACTAGTTTCACTACTACCGAATACTTTGACTAGCAATTAGTATTATAGTTAGATCAAGATCCCAAGTACGATGAAATTGTATTAGAATATTTTTATTGCAAAGTCAGGAAAACATAAGCAAACTGTATGTTCACTTCCAAAGATTCTAATTTTTCATCACTTAATTTTTTTAACCGTTGTCAGGATACATTATTGATTTGTCACGTTGTTATAATTATTATAATAAGTGGAATCAGTCGGTGTTGAACAGTCGTTCGCACCGCACGCGTATAGCTCTTGGCTCCTGGAATTTTTTTCTGGCTACCTAGAGTTTTATTGATTCAAGGCTTCAGTTTTTTTCAAGGCTACCTGAATCACTAACTAAGTGACTAAGTGATACAAAGAGTGATATTAGAGTGACTAAGAAATTAATCAGCCTTTTTTAAGGCTAGCTAGGAGTCTAATCGAAGACTAATTTAGCCTAGTTAATTTAATTTAAAATTTCATTAATTTCAAAAATGCCTGCGTCCAACCGGAAAGCCAACAAGCCTAAGGCTAAAAATAATTCAATACGGAATAAATCACAATCCGTTATTCAACATTTTTCTAATAACATTCACGATCTTATAGAATCTGAATGTAAAAATAAAAGACAACGGACGGATTTCCCTTCCGTTGATCCTATGCCGTCTAACAATATTTACGAGATTCTTCCTGAATCCGATTGTAGCGACATAGAAGAAAATTCTTCAAAAATTCCCAAAATGGACGCATGTCGTTCTGGGAAGAAACATCAATCTATGCCACCAGTGACGGTGACGATTTCCGACTTCAAAGCATTCCGTACTGAGCTTTCTACTTTTCTCCCGGAAGTAAAAGTCTCATTTCAAATCGGACGAAGAGGAGAATTTCGAGTCTTGGTGGATGGATTGGAAGATTACGAACGTCTTATTCGATATTTGTCCGAGAAACTTCATAAATTTTATTCATATGATATAAAATCAGACAGGCCCTTCAAGGCTGTCTTGAAAGGATTATCAAATGATCAAAGTATTGATGAAATTAAAAATGAACTAAAAGAATTGCTTGGTTTTGCCCCTTCCCATGTAATACTTATGAAAAAAGAGCGATTGGTTAAAATTCATTGGGAACATTATAAACGGCATAATCGTATTGCAAATTTAACCCAATGTCGTCGTTGCCAAGGCTTCGGTCATGGAACCAAAAATTGTCATATGGATATACGGTGTTTGAATTGTGGTAAATCGCATTCGAAAGACGTTTGTCCAATTAATGAAACCACTGATAAATTTTCATGTTCAAATTGCAATGGAAATCATAAATCCAATTATTTAAAATGTCCTGTCAGGGAAAAAATTTTAAACGCTCGTTCGCTTCGACAACAAGTCAAATCAACGACCTTAAATTTACAGAACATACCAAAAAAAAATCAAAAAACCGTTACAAATGCCACGCCTAATTCTTCTAAGGCACTGATTTCTTCGAAACAAAAAACAGGTACGCCTGCCAATTCGTCTTCTAACGAAAACAATTTCACTAATAGTACTGTTGTTGTACCGTTGAATTCCACTATGTTATATCACGTCATTACACTCTCACAAAGTCACTATTTTCACAGTCACTATTTTTCCGAAAGTGTATAAAACGTTATAATACAGATACGTATTTCGGAGTGCTATTTGCATCCTTCTTCGGAAAAATATCGGAAAAATAGTGACTGTGAAAAGAGTGACTTTGTGAGAGTGTAATGACGTGATATAACATAGTGGAATTCAACGGTACAACAACAGTACTATTAGTGACAACATTCTACTAACAGCTCAAACAAAAATTTAGTGAAAACAATTTATTGACAGGTAGATCGACCTCGTCATCATCTTCTTCTAATGTCAGTTATGCTGGTATATTAGGTAGAAATCTATCACCTATTTCTTCTAATGTAAATAATCAAAACACAGGACCGCCTTGCAGTTCTTCTTCTAACGAAAACAATTTATTAGTAGGTAGACCGGCCAAATCATCTTCTTCTAATGGCAGTCTACCTACAAATATTCCTTCAATGCCATTCGCTTCTTTAAATGAAGTCGATTTAGGCGATATAACTGAAAATAAAATGATCTACCTACAAGATCAACTTTTTCAAATGATCATCCAAATGAATTCGACTTCATCACTTTTTGAAGCATTTCAAATCGGATGGAAATTTGCAAATAATATTATAATGATTGCCATTGTGACAGAAACTTTTCTTAAACCAAATGTAAAATTGAAAAGTAATCCACATTATGTGGTTCATCGATTTGACAGGTTTACTGGAATGGGTGGTGGAGTTGCCATTTTTGTCCAACGGCAAATTAAACATCGAATTTTACCTTCTTTCAATACTAAAGTTATTGAAAGCTTGGGAATCGAAGTTGAAACCATTCATGGAATTTATTTCATCGCTGGAGCATATTTGCCATTCCAATGCACCGGCGAACAATTAAATTTCTTCAAAGGCGATTTGCAAAAACTTACAAGATATCGATCGAAATTTTTCGTAATAGGGGACTTAAATGCTAAGCATGTCCAGTGGAATTGTAGGCAAAATAACAGTAATGGTAAAATACTTCATAATCAACTCTCAGCTGGTTACTTCACAGTTCTTCATCCCAGTAATCCTACTTGTTTCTCTTCCGTGAAAAGCCCGTCTACAATTGATCTGGTTCTAACAGATCAAAGTCACATTTGTAGTGAACCGATTGCTCATGCTGACTTTGACTCAGATCATATTCCAGTAACATTCAGACTTTCCAACGAAGCTATAATTAATCCAATTAGTTCTATTTTCAACTATCATAGAGCTAATTGGTTGGATTACAGATCTTACATTGAAAATCATGTGGATCATGAAACTATTTTAGAAAATTCTGCGGACATCGACACAGCAATTGATAATTTGAATCATTATATTATCGAAGCTAGAAATCTTTCAGTTCCCAAAGCTCAAACTAAATTAAATTCTCCTATCATCGATGACAATCTTCAACTGCTCATTCGGTTGAAGAATGTTCGTCGACGACAATATCAACGTTCTCGTGATCCTGCTATGAAAAACATAGTTAAGGATTTACAAAAAGAAATTAAACATAGATTTACTCTTTTGCGAAATGAAAATTTCGCTAAAGAAGTTGAACAAATTAAACCATATTCTAAACCATTCTGGAAACTTTCTAAGGTTCTTAAGAAACCTCAGAAACCAATTCCTGCTCTCAAGGAAGGAAATCAAATACTTCTTACAAATGGTGAAAAGCTCAAAAACTTGCTCAGCAGTTCGAGAGTGTCCACAATTTTAATTTAAACGTTGTGAGTCCTATTGAAAATGAAGTCTCACTGAAATATGATCATATTTCAACCTAAGTGTTATCACACGATGACATTATTGAGACGAATTTTGATGAAATTAAATCAATTATTAGGAAACTCAAAAACATGAAGGCTCCTGGTAATGATGGAATTTTTAATATTCTTATTAAAAATCTTCCCGATGTTGCCTTGAGACTCCTGGTTAAAATTTTCAACAAGTGTTTTTCATTAGCTTACTTCCCAAAAAGATGGAAAAACGCTAAAGTAATTCCTATCCTAAAACCTGATAAAAACCCAGCAGAAACATCAAGTTATCGCCCAATTAGCTTACTTTCTTCTATCAGTAAACTTTTTGAAAAAATTATCTTGTTGAGAATGATGACTCATATAAATGAGAATTCAATTTTTTTACCAGAGCAGTTTGGATTTCGTCATGAACATTCAACTACTCATCAACTTGTCAGAGTAACGAACATGATAAAATCAAATAAATCTTCTGGGTTATCCACTGGAGTTGCTCTTCTAGACATAGAAAAAGCATTCGAAAGTGTTTGGCACAAAGGTTTAATAGCAAAAATGTCTGATTTCCAGTTTCCTATTTATTTGATCAAAATGATTCAAAATTATTTAACTGATCGTACTCTTCAGGTTAGCTATCAGAACTGTAAATCTGAATTGCTACCCGTACGAGCCGGTGTTCCGCAGGGTTCGAGTGTAGCTCCAATCTTGTATAATATTTTCACTTCTGATCTTCCAAATCTACCCGTTGGTTGTCAGAAATCGCTATTCTGTGACGACACAAGCCTGTTAGCCACAGGTAGAAATCTAAGAGTGATCTGCAGTCGCCTACAAAGAAGTTTAAATATTTTCAGTGATTATCTGTCAAAATGGAAAATTAAACCAAATGCAGCAAAAACGCAATTAATTATCTTTCCTCACAAGCCAAGAGCTTCTTTTCTTAAACCAAACAATAATCACATTCTCAAATTGAATGGCTTGGAATTGACATGGTCTGATCAAGCTAAATACTTAGGTTTAACGTATGACAAAAAACTCACTTTCAAGGATCACATTGAAGGAATCCAGGCAAAGTGTAATAAATATATTAAATGTTTATATCCTCTTATAAACAGAAATTCTAAGCTCTGTCTAAAAAACAAATTGTTAATTTATAAACAAATTTTCAGACCAGCCATGCTTTATGCGTTACCAATTTGGTCAAGCTGTTGTTCCACCAGGAAGAAAACGCTTCAAAGGATTCAGAATAAAATTCTGAAAATGATTCTGAAGCGTCCTCCCTGGTTTAGTACAAATGAGTTACACAGACTCACACATATAGAACCATTAGATGTAATGTCACATAATATTATAAGCAAATTCCGACAAAAATCGAAGCAATCTTCAATTGTATCGATTCGCTCTCTGTATTAGTTAGTAAGTTAGTATATAAATCCTTTTCCCCATTACACAATACAAGTAGGTTTAGAATTTTCCCTACACAAAAATCTCAGAATTGCGGAAGCAAATGATGTCTTCATGGTAATAACCAAATCATATATATATATATATATATATATATATATATATATATATATATATATATATATATATATATATATATATATATATATATATATATATATATATATATATATATATATATATATATATATATATATATATATATATATATATATATATATATATATATATATAACAGGGCTGAAAAGTCACCACTTGTGGCTGAACACCCAATTTAAATCTTAATAATTTAATTTTAACTCATATTCCAATAAATAGTTATTTAAAAAAAAAAATAAAAAAAAATAATAATAAGTGGAATTATACAAACAATCGCGCTACTCACTATCCATTGTCGAATCAACTGCTCGTCGTTATACCATAGACCATAGATGAGCTGAATGCGAAACGTAAAACAATCAAAATAGTAATGTGCACTTCAGCACAAACCGGTACCCACGAGGTACCAAAACCTAAATGACTACAATATGTTTGCGCCCATGAAGTCGTAAATTCGTTTTCGTCTGCGACGTCAGGATAGACATAGCACTTCGGTATACAAAAATGCATTGTAAATAGCAATGACTTTACGTCTGCTTAGCGGATTATGTTGATCCGGGAGGTGGCATTAGCAGTCAACATAATCTGCTAATGCACTGATGAGCTGAATGTAAAACAATCAATATACTTTAAAGTTATGCTTTATATTTGATATTCAAATGACATAACAGTTCCATATTCATCTCATCTTCATAATTCAAATTATCTTTTGAAACGATTAGATTTGAATCGATAACATAATTTGTTGAGTGTAAAATCGGAGATCAGCTCAGTAATGTGATGGTTATGGTAATTAGATTGAAAAAAATACATATATTTTATATTGAGACCAAATAGTGTACAACCTATTTGTTCGAAATAAGGGAAATAGTGGTGCAATAATATTACTAGCACATAATTTGTTGCTTTTGTTGGAAATATTTTTTCTATCAGTTTGAAATGAAAAAACGTGATTAATCCACCTAGCAGTGAGATGATGCCTTTTTTATTAATCCGCATGAGTTGTTTGCATGAATATTCTTCGGTTTTTCAGTTTTCATGACATTATTTCAATGAACGTCGTTTTAAGCGACAATTTGAGATTTTAATCACTCTTTACTCTGTGATGTCGAAACTGGAAATCGGATCAAATTTGAATCTAAAAGTGTGACAATCGATTGAAAATCCCATGATATGTCGAAGTAAGTTCCAGAGTTGGGTACCTTCCGAATCGAAAACTGAATATCACTAAATATGAAATAAGTTTATTCGGTTATCGACTATCCAAAACTGCTAACCCGATAAACCTGATTAATTTTTGTGAAATAGACATTTTTATACTAATCACCCTGTATCTTCGAAACCGGTAGTTGGATCTGATTGAAAAACAAGATATTTTATAGAATCTTAAAACTTTTCATTTGAATCTTAGATGATTCTTAGATTTCATTTGAATCTTAGATCGGTTCAGCCATCTACGAGAAAAATGAGTTACACAATTTTAATTTCGTTTCACATATCATCCTGTTGTTCCGGAACCAGAGGTTGGAACCAAACATAATTCAGGAACCAGGAGCATACGACTTTTCATATGGATCTGAGTTTGTAGAAAACGGTTGAGTCATCTCCGAAAAAAATTGAGTGATATTATTTATTTTGAAATTATTATCACACACGCATTAGCTGATCTCGATGAACTGATTCGAATGGTATATGGGTGTTATGTTCTTCCAGCATTTATTGCTCATAAGTAGTTTAAAACTATATAATTATGGAATTGCATTCACCTCTAAAATGATGCCATCATCTGATTTATATATGTCATATTCGAACGATTATGTTGCCAAAAACGAACCGTGTTAAAATCGGTCCGAGGCAAAATGTCATGAAAAAGGATGCTGTACACAGTCTTTTTGGCACTTAGAAACAATTGTATGTAACAGTACAAAAATCGTGTTTTACGTTGCTCCCAAGATTTTATTTGCCATACAGCGCTCAAAACTTCTACTGCTGGAATAGGGGGAAAAGTCGCTTACACAAAAATTGCGATATCTCCGTTAAAAATGGACGAATTTTATCAATCTATGGCCTGTTGGATAGCTATTACCGTGCGGAATCTAAGTCTTACCTATTTTTTATATATATAAAAAAATGTAAAAAAGGATTTTTTGTGAGTATGGAACAACCTGTTTTGCCTTTCTCATATAGAAAGGTTATGCAATCACTTGAAAAACCGACTAGTAAAAATAAAGTATCATATACCATTCGACTCAGTTCATCGAGATGAGCAATGTCTGCGTGTGTATGTGTATGTGTATGTGTGTGTATGTGTCAAATAATCTCACTAGGTTTTCTCGGAGATGTCTGAACCGGTTTTGACAAACTTAGATTCAAATCAAAGATCTCACGGTCCTATGCGGAATTCCTGAATTTTATCTTGATCCGACTTCCGGTTCCGGAGTTATAGGGTGAAGTGTGTTAAATATTGTACACCGTCATTTAAACCGGCGAAACAAAAACCTTAAAAAAAAATTTAACTGGACTCAAAACCGATATTCCCAATCTTAGGGTCAAATGGAAGGTCTTATGGTTCTACCAAAAATTACTGCATAATTTCGGATACTGAACTGGTCTCAAAACTACACAAATCGATAGCCATTATAAACAAACCGTCCTGGTTCCAAGTCTCCGGCTCCGAAAGCACCGGAAATAGTGGTCATATATTCCAAATGGGATCTCACTCTTTTCTCTCAGCGATGCTTAGACCGATTTCCACAAACTTAAATTCAATAAAAGGTCTCACGGTCCCACACGGAATTCCCGAATTTCATCCGGTTCCGGAGTTATGGGGTGAAGTGTGTTAAATATTGTATACCGTCATTTAAACCGGCAAATGTTATACTAGTTAATGCACAAACAATCCCTTGGTTTCTTTCAAAAATCGAAGAGAAACATTTTGAATAGAAAACCACAGTATTATATATAAGAAAGGCATCATTACACCACTAGGTGTATTGAAACAGGTTTTTTGTTGTGTCTTTGTAATTATCAATAATAATCTACTGAATGTATTTCTTGTAGAATGTGGTGATAAATTCTATTCTTTTTAAATGGTATATATTAGACCTTTCAGATGGTATCGCATAGAAAAATGCCTTTTAGATACAACTTTGATCACAAGGTTAAAACTTCCATAATCGAGAACAACGACTCGGCCTATTCCGCATACAAGATGTGTGTATGTTTTATACAGAACATGCGTACAAGCAGACCTCGTAATAATCTCAATCCACCATCACCACTGCTAGTTTTAATCCGGTTGCCATGGAATGCTTCCTTCGTCTGTAAATACATGTTTTTCGTCGGTCTCGATTTACCAATTAAAAAAAATTGTTTCCGCCTTCTATTAATGTAATCCACTATGATAGTCGGAAATTTAATGTCAATTTTTACTAATGCTGTAATTCACAATTTTACAATTTATGTTGCGTACGCGTTCAACTCGCCGCGACATGAAGCACTATACTAGATCGAATTTTTTTTAAATCAAATAATAATATTAAAGACACTTTTCCGCATACTAAGCTACGATTTTACATATCACTACGTAATCGAAAGGTGTCACCAATCGTATCTACTGACTTACTTGTGGAGCCGGTAAACCAAAAGCACATTGTATGAATATGGCCACGGCCATGCCAATTGCTATCCCCTTCAGCATCATACTGTAATTTATCGTTGATCTACTACTTGTGCAATATTCTTTACACTAAAGGAACAAATTGAGATACACGGAAACTGATTCACTATCACTGCAACCTAATCTCGTAACACTTGGAAGTAATTTTTCCACTTGATACCTAGTTTCTGATAATCGACAACAACGTTGCTGCGCGCTCGAAAGATCGACTCGCACTGAATGTCTACGATCGCGATTTGTGGTTCTTAATGTTGAGACTTGCTTCTTAAATCGTCTTCTTTGGACGCAGAGGTGATTTTGCAGATTTTTGTTCTTCATTTTTTGCTCTTTTTGTCGTAATTTCTTGTAGTCGCTACCTTCAGTCGATTGTAAATGAACCATAGCAAATTGTATAAATAAATAGTTAAGACATACAAAACTGGTTAAAATGCTGATTTTTTTTATCGATTTAGCTGTTTAGACGGAACTATGCTTAATTAATCAGTCTAATTTTGTACATTTGTACAAACATTATTCAGAATTTTAAATATGTTCAGATATCGCTATCGGGTTGATAAAACGAATCACCTGAGTTAATCAGATACGTGTTGCACACTGTACGTATAGCTTGAACTATGAGAGTGTGAAATTTCAAACTTTTGAGTGCATAGATATTCTTATTCAAACGTGTTGCCGTATGAAGTTCGTCGTTTGATCGGCATTCAAATTCATTTCTGACGTTTCAATTAGATAGAAAGTTTGAATTCATATGAAGGAATTATCATCATAAAATCAAATTGATTGTTCATATATTTCAGACAAGCAACGATGTTTCAATATTTTCGTGGCATTTCTATATTATTAACAATTAACAATCATCATACAGGTATCATTCGAAATATTATTAGTATTTTATGAGATATATTTCAGCTTTTCCACACTGAGTTTGTTGGTCTACTAAGCGATCTGCATGATTGTTCAAAAACCAACAAAAGTTACACAATAAACCAAATGCATGATAATTGGAATGGGTTTAACCATCTATAAGAAATTGAATTGTTCCGATTTGGAGTTTCAATATTTCCGGTACTTCCTAAACCGGAAACCGAGGACTGATATAAATTCATTTAGTCATTTGCTAACAAGGTCGGCATATTTGAATAAATGGTTAATCATGTCAATTCTAAACGATCTTAAATTAAAAATAAATACTTTTATTAATGAAATGGAAGTCTGGTCTGAGTAATAGTTATTTTCTATTGGATCGTAGGATCTTTTATTTCAATCCAAGCATGTAGAAATCTATTTGCCAAGGTAGTGAAAAGTTTGGATATAAAGCAATAATTTGGCCTCAGCAATCAATGTGAAAATCGACTTTCGAACCGAGGCTCGGAAGTCATATACCGTTCGAATCAGGTCGACGACCTGAGCAAATGTCTATGTGTATGTGTGTGTTACAAATTTGATCACTCAATTTTCTCGAAGATGGGTTAACCAATGTTTTACAAACTTAGATTCAAATTAAAGGACTTATAGTCCTATACAAAGTTCCTGAATTTCATTTGGATCCGACTTTCGGTACCGAAACTACAGGGTGATATACATAAAAAGCGAAAATAATGTCTCTCAATTTTCTCGTAGACGGCTGAATGCGATTTACACAAACCTTGATTCAAATGGAAGGACTTGTGATCTCTTACAAAGTTCCAAAATTTCATTTTTAGCCGATTTGCGGTTCTTGAACTACAGAGTGATATGCTTGAAAAAATCAAAACAATTTCAGTAGCTTTTTTCGAAGATGACTTAACCGATTTTTACCATCTTAGATTCAACTGAGATGTCATCAGATACCATAAGAATTTCCTGATTTTTATTTAGACCAACTTCCGGTTCCGGAGATAGGGTGCTTAAAGTAAACCCATCATTTATTTCAAAGGCTCAACAATGTTTTTTAAGTTTTCGATTCCGAAAGTTCCGGAAAATGATGGTCAAAATCTTTGATTTTCTCAAATATGTTTGAATCGATTATTACTGGTTTCTAAACTTTCGTTACACCGCTAGGTAGATTAAAACAGGTTTCATTAAAGTAATTATCCAAACTGAGCCCAATAGTATACGAATCGAATAGTACGACCACGGTTCGAAAGTCGGTTTCAGTGATGATTGCAAAGCCTTTCTTTATAAGAAAGGCAAAACCGTACGAGTCTTCTAAATTGTACTCAGAGCAATACCAATTTGTTGTTATTGTTAATTGATCAACGAACCAACTTTGGCAATACCGGATTGAAATTCCGGAAGTATAACAAATAGTGGTTTAAACTCAAAACGGAGCTTACATCGTTTTCTCTGAGATGGTTTAGCTGATTGTCAAAAACTTTGATAAGAATAAAAGGTCTTACGTTACGGTGGTTCAGAGTAAGGGACAGTCGGCAGCTTTGGGCCATTTTTCCCTCGACATTTTTTATAACTGTAAATGAAAGGTATTCAAAAATTCCGCACTCTGACATTTTAGTACACCTGCTTATCTTCATTGTGATTGTTTTGTAAACGGATTCTTTTGTAATTTATACATAAAAGTTGAAATTGAAAAATAAAGCTTGCTTCATTTAGAATTGGAACAAACTTTTGCTCATATTGTGGCGCTCCTGGTGGACGGATTTGGAAGCTCTTGGCGCCCACGTGTCGGGAATTTTGTTAGCTTCACGTATGATTTTTGACATTCCGCAAATCGACTGTACTTTGTAAACAATCAACATGGAAGCTGAAAGAAGGGAACTATTTGGAAAATTCATTGTGGTCTGCATCTAGGCTAGCTAAACAGCTGAAATTGCCCAGAAATACCGTATCAAACGTTATCAAACGTTATCAAACGGTATAAGGAAACATTGACGACGATTCGGAAGCCTCGAGCCAATCGTCGGAGTGGAACTGTCGACCGGAAACTACGTGGTAAGATTTTGAAGACGATTAAGAGGAATCCTCATCTGTCGGACCGTGATTTGGCCAGAAAATTCGGTGCTGCCCATAGTACCGTGAGGAGAACTCGACTCCGGGAAGGAATCAAGTCGTTTCGAGCTAGCAAACAGCCAAATCGGCCCATAAAACAGAATCGTGTGGTCAAAATTCGTGCTCGGAAACTATATGATCAGGTGCTGACCAAGTTCGACGGGTGTCTTCTGATGGACGATGAAACCTATGTCAAGGCTGACTTCGGGCAAATTCCAGGTCAAACATTTTACTTGGCTCGGGGGGATGTTCCAGTGAAATTTAAGTTTGTTGTTGTCGACAAATTTTCAAGAAAATTTATGATTTTGCAGGGCATTTTCAGCTGTGGCAAAAAAAAGGAAAGTTTTCGTTACAAATAAGACAATGACATCGGAACTATACCAAAAAGAGTGTCTCCAAAAACGAATTTTGCCGTTCATTCGATCCCACGACCACCCCGTAAAGTTTTGAAACCAAAAATTTATTTTTTTTTTTCACATAAATACGTTTATTTCATAGGCAATATACATAAGTTTTTCTTCGCCGTGGCATCCACAATACATAGTAGTTTAAACCAAATACATTTCGAATATCATATTAGTATGTTGGTACTCATTATTAATCTAAACACTGTTTTAATCAAGCGAGTTGCTATTTTAAATTACATTAAATAAAATAAATTTATTTTGTACATGATCTTATAACTATTTCAGGTTTGTTTGTATCAGTTCACCACTTATATTCAATATCCTATAGTTGGCTATTGGTTGAACTCATGGAAGAGAAAACAGTCTAACATAAAATAAAATTTAAATTGGAACTCCAATGGATTTAATGAAATGATATAGAAGTTTCATGTATGGAAGGTCACGACAAGCAAGAATGTCGCGAACTGGGACATTGGATAGTCTACCTTGGGTACGCAAGGAATTTATTAGTTGAGATCTGACATCACGAAACTCCACGCATGTCCAAACAACATGGTCAATATCGCGGTAACCTTCTCCGCAAGCACAATGATTAGTCTCGGAAAGTCCAATTCGAAGGAGATGTGCATCTAACGTGTAGTGATTGGACATGAGTCTGGACATCACACGAATGAAATCTCTACTCACATCCAGTCCCCTGAACCATGCCTTTGTCGATATTTTAGGAATAACTGAGTGCATCCACCGACCCAGATCATCTTTATCCCAAGAAGCTTGCCAGCTGGCAAGTGTTCTTTGGCGAGACGCACTATAGAATTCGTTGAAAGCAATCGGTCTCTCATAAATTTCACCCTCAATAGCACCACGTTTGGCTAAAATATCGGCTCTTTCATTGCCTGGAATGGAGCAATGAGCCGGAACCCAAACTATTGTGATTTGATAATTATTATTCAATATGACGTTCAGGCACTGTTTTATTTTGCCCAAGAAAAAAGGTTCATTTTTGCAAGCAGCGTTTGAGCGAATAGCTTCAATTGCACTCAGACTATCTGTGAAAAGAAAATAATGGTTTGGAGATAACGTGACGATTACACTCAAACTATAATGAACTGTTGCTAACTCTGCTATATAAACCGATGCAGGTTCTTGAAGCTTAAATGAGACCGAAACATTATTGTTGAATATACCAAACCCAGTAGCCTCTTCAATTCGTGATCCGTCCGTGTAAAATATTTTCTCAGAGTCAATATGCCTGAACTTACTTGTAAATATTTTTGGGATTTCCATCGAGCGTAGGTGTTCCGGGATTCCACGCACTTCGCGCTGCATGGATGTGTCGAAAAATAAAGTTGAGTCAGGGACATTTAGGAGGCTGACACGGATAGGAATATATCTTGAAGGGTTGATTTCCTGTGACATATGGTTAAAATATACTGTCATGAATCTTGTTTGAGATCGAAGCTCGACTAGTCGTTCGAAATTATTAATTACCATGGGATTCAGCACCTCACATCTTATTAGCAGGCGTGATGAAAGCTCCCAAAATCGATCTTTTAATGGAAGAACTCCCGCCAGAACTTCAAGACTCATTGTATGTGTCGAATGCATGCACCCTAAAGCAATTCGCAAACAACGATACTGAATTCGCTCAAGTTTGATAATATGAGAGTTTGCAGCGGAACGAAAACAAACGCATCCATATTCCATCACTGAAAGTATCGTTGTTTGATACATTTTTATTAGATCTTGCGGATGAGCACCCCACCAAGATCCTGTTATTGTTCGAAGAAAATTTACTCTTTGTTGGCATTTCGTTATCAGATACCTAATGTGTCCTCCCCACGTGCATTTGAAATCAAACCACACCCCAAGGTATTTGAAAGTCAAAACCTGTTGAATCATTCTTCCCATCATATGAAGCTGAAGCTGCGCGGGATCATGCTTTCTTGAAAAGACGACCAGCTCTGTTTTCTCCGCAGAGAATTCGATACCCAGATGAACAGCTCAAACGGACAAGTTATCTAAGGTATCTTGCAATGGTTTAAGCAGATCAATAGCTTTGGGTCCAGTAACTGAAACCACGCCATCATCTGCCAATTGTCTTAGTGTACATGGGGTTACTAGACAGCTGTCAATGTCATTCACGTAAAAATGATAAAGGAGCGGACTGAGGCATGAGCCTTACGGTAGACCCATGTAGCTAATTCTGAATGTTGCCAAATCGCCATGTGAAAAATGCATACGTTTCTCTGACAAAAGGTTGTGCAAATAATTATTTATAACCGGTGGAAGTCCATGTTGGTGAAGCTTGTCTGAAAGAACATCAATGGAAACTGAATCAAATGCTCCTTTAATGTCTAAAAATACAGATGCCATTTGTTGCTTTTGAGCGAGGGCAATTTGGATGTCAGACGAAAGTAATGCAAGGCAGTCATTCGTCCCTTTATTTCTACGGAAGCCAAACTGAGTATCAGACAACAACCCGTTCGTCTCGACCCAAGTGTCGAGACGTCGTAGAATAATTTTCTGATGCAGGACAACATCGCAATGGGTCTATATGAGTTGTGATTGGAAGCTGGTTTCCCCGGCTTTTGAAAGGCGATAACTTTCACTTGCCTCCAGTCAGGTGGAACAATATTTTGCTCAAGAAACTTGTTAAACAATTCCAACAAACGTCTTTTTGCGAGGTCGGGCAGATTCTTCACCAAGTTGAATTTAATTCTGTCCAACCCAGGAGCGTTATTGTTACAAGACATGAGTGCTATGGAAAAATCCATCATTGAAAAGGGGCTATCAATGGAACCATTATTTGGAAAAGATTCCCTTATAATGCTATGCGTAGGAACAGAATCTGGACAAACTTTCCTCGCAAAATCAAATATCCATCGGTTCGAGTATTCCTCACTCTCATTTCCTACGTTACGATTCCTCATTCGTCTGGCCGTATTCCAAAGAGTGCTCATTGAGGTTTCTCTTGACAAACCTTCGACAAAATGTCTCCAATAGTTACATTTCTTGGCCCGAAGTATGCTCTTGTACTTGGTTTCTAAAGTCAAGAAATTTTCAAAATTCTGAGGAGTTCCTCCTCCTCGTTTTAAAAACGTCTTGAAAGCATTTTGTTTCGCGTGCTTAGCATCTGAGCACTCTTTGTCCCACCAAGGGTTTGGAGGCCTTCTGTTAGACGATGGACCAAGAAATCGTTTGGTTTGGGCTTGTTCTGCGGCCTCCAGAATCGAACAAACGAGGAAGTCATATTCTTCAAGTGGGGGGAGCTCTTCCATTGAAGTTAAGACACTTGAAATATTACTTAGGTATTTAATCCAGTCAATATTTTTTGTCAAATCATATGGAATATTAACTGAATTAGCAATGCCTTTGTTACTGCTAATTGAGATGATGATTGGTAAATGATCGCTACCATGTAAATCAGGAAATACTTTCCAGGTGCAATCTAGTCGAATTGAAGTCGAACAAAGAGATAAATCTAATGCACTTGGACGTGCAGGAGGTCTTGGGATCCGTGTCATGCTACCCATATTTAGTACCGTCATGCTAAAATTGTCGCAAATATTATATATTAGAGATGATCTGCTATCATTGTAAACGGAACCCCACATCATTCCGTGCGAATTGAAATCTCCTAAAATCAAACGTGGAGCAGGAAGGGCTTCGACAATTTCATTAAGCTGTCGTTGTCCAACTTGAGCTCTTGGAGGAATATATACCGAAGCAATGCAAATGTCCTTTCCTTTAATGTTTATGTGACAAGCAACGACTTCTATACTAGAAGTCGAAGGAATGTTTAATCTATAAAAGGAATAACATTTCTTAATTCCTAAAAGAACTCCACCATACGGGGAGTCTCTATCGAGACGTATAATGTTAAAGTCATTAAAATTTAAGGCTATGTTTGATGTAAGCCATGTTTCGCACAAAGCAAATACATCACATTTTTGACTATGCAACAAAACTTTAAATGAATCAAGTTTTGGCATGATGCTTCGACAATTCCACTGCAGGACAGTGATTGAATCATTTGAAAAGTTCTAGCTATTGGAAGGAATGCTGTTATGATGGTCTTTAGAGGTTCAGAAATATTGAATGCAGCGAAAATCCATTCTACAATTTCCGAAAATTTCAGTAATCCTGTTGGTGAATGTGAAATGGAGCCCACTGGATTATTGTCTTTTCTTGAGCTAGTTCCTGGATTGGTTTGTGAATTTGACAAACCAGGAGGCACAGTTTTTGGTTTTAAATTTGGCTTTTTAGCTTTAACACGGGGATCTTTTTTTGAAGGTGTAATTTTAGGTGTCTTTTTTGGTATTTTATGGTTTGGTAATCTCCTCTTAACAGACCCTTGAGGAGTGACAAACGAGGTATCTTCACTGTTTCCGTCAGAGTCAGATTCCTCTGGCTCCGCAAGATTTGAAAAACCGTTTTCGGTTTCCAAAGGAGAGACATGTATGGCCGTTTTAAGCATTTCTGCATATGTGCGCTTAGACCGTGCTTTTAAAGAAAGCTTCATTTTGTCTTTACGCAGCTTAAATGCAGCGCACACTGAAAGATCATCATGAGGACTTTCCCCACAATAAACACATTTTTCAACATCTTCATCGCAAAGATTATCTTTATGAGGCCCTTGACATTTGATACATTTGGACTTATTACTACAGTAAGTAGCTGTATGTCCGAATTTTTTACAGTTCGTGCAATTCATAACATGCGGTACGAAAAGCCGAACAGGAAGACGAATTTTATCGATAAAGACATGGCTAGGCAATGCAGATCCGGCAAATGTTACGCGAAACGAATCTGAGGGACGATAAGACTTTTTTCCATCGACAATAGATGCTGAGTACAATTGTTTGCACTCGAGTATCTTAACTCCCTCAAGCATGGAGTTTTTAAAACGGCCAACTCCATTTTTAAGTAAATCATCTGCTGTCAGACTTGCTTCAGTCACAACACCGTCAATTTCTACCTCCTTCGATGGAATGTAAACTCGATATTCAATAGCAAATAATTTACAGGTTACAATATCGTTTGCCTGTTTCAAGTCGTTAACAACAACTCGAATTTTATCTCTATTAACCTTACAGATTTCTTTAATTTTAGAGAAATGTGATGTCAAATCCTTTGTAATTTGCATCAAGTTTAAAATCTTTTCTTTTTTTCGAAGATAGACTATCCATGGCCCAGTGGTACCCTGTGGATAATGTTTAGCCCTCGGAGTATTTACACTCTTACTAGTATCCGGAATCGGATTCGGATGATCTTCCATGAGATCATCCATTACATTAAATTTTTTTGTAAATTAATAATACCAAAATAAAAACTTATGTTTAGTAAAATTTCAGATATAAGAAATAAAAAATAAATTAAATTAAATCTACCTTGTAGCTGATGTCTCTGTTCCTTTATCGTGAAGAACGACGTGTAGCTCTCCCAACGATTTCCAATTGGCAGTCTTCTGCTGTTTCCAATTGGCAGTCTTCTGTCGTTTACTGCTATCTCAGTTGCTCTGCCGTCGTTGTGAACACCACTGCACTTGCTGTGCTGCCTGTACCTGACCCCAGGTACAGTGCTTTTGCTCTTGGTGGCGATCAAATGCGATGCTTGCAGTGTAGCACCTCGCGATATATGCCGTCTCTTTTGATCCTACGCAGCGTACAAATTCTGGTACCAGGTAGATCAGCACTGGGTTGCTTTAGCACCTCTGTGCCTTTGCACCCCTTCGTCTTCGCACCTTTATGCGATGGCACCTCTGTGACTCGTCACTTCTATGCTCTCGCACCTCTGTGTCTCTACACCTCTGTGCGTATGAACGGGATGGCCTTCGTTGCTAGCTTTCCAGTCGGGAAACGCCCCGAATATTGCGTTTGCTATGGGCAGTTTAACTACCTGAAGCTTAGAATTGTCTCGGTAGCAGCCGTTAACTCACGAGCCAGTACAATCGAAACACAACCTCTTCGCTTGAATGGTTTTTACTGAATGAACCAAAAATTTATATTGTAGTTGCAAAATGACAATTTCCTTCAATACTTTTAGACAACACACAGGTGGCCCAAGGCATACGCCGGCCCAAGGCTGCCAACTCTCCCCTAAAGGGCGCTGATCTAACAAGCCAGGTGTCGTTTGTTCGAGTCTTAGATGGATTCTTAGTGTCCGTAGGATTATATCACTGGTTATTCAATAGTATTGTACACTTATGAGTCGGCTGTGAAGTCTGATATAAAAAGATGAGGAAGTTTTAAGTCTGCTGGAGAGAGAGAGATTGTAAATTTCAGCTCCAGTGGGCTTTTCCCTGTTCCCAAATAAACAAAGAGCCTAGCAACAATGCAACAATCGTTGCAGGCAGAGAATTTCGCCTAGTAGTTATAAACGGTTCTGTTTCTGCCGGATTCTTGGCACACAATATCAAATGAGGCCGAACAAAAAAATAAAGATCAAAATAAGCAAGTACGGCAAGAGGATTGCAACAAGGCTTCTGCTGGTTGCCAAAATTCCTTACAAACGGTCAGCTTAGTTCCAAACAAAGACATCAAGATGTCCATAACTACAGAGGAATTACCGATTTGTGTGCTGTATCTAAGCTCTTCGAATTAGTCGTTTTGGATTTCATCATACACAATTGCTATAATTATATATCCTCAACTCAACACGGTTTCATGCCAAAACGATCTATATCTAGGAATCTGTGTACACTTCCTATGTTATTCAGTCGTTACAGGTGCGACAGCAGGTTGACGCTAAATATAGCGCCTTCTCCGCTGCTTTTGATTAAAAAAAATCATCGAATGCCTATTGCTAAGCTAGGAAGACTTAGATTTAGCGGTCCTTTTCGAATTGACTGCAGTCTTATTTTATTGTCCGTACTATGATAGTCAAAAAACTGTGATTGCACAGCCGCACCCTTATTAACTAACTCGGGGGTACCTCAAGGTTGTCAACTCGGCCATTTTTTATTTTTGCTATATCTGAATGATTTGAGCCTTGTCAAAAACTATCATTCGTCGACGATTTGAAATTGTACCATCCTATTAAAGACCTGGAAGATACCATATTTCTGCAAAAACAGTTAGATATCTTCTCCAGTTGATGCAACCTCAATAGAATGGTCTTGAATGTTTCAAAATGTTCCGTAATTTCTTTCTCACGTAAACGCACAGTAGTTGTATTCAACTATAACATTTCCCAAACTATTCTCAAAAGAGAATCGACTATCAAGGACTTAGGAGTTCTGTTGGATTCAAAACTTAATTTCAAGGATCATGTAGAATATACACACTTAAAACCATTTCTTGAGCTCGGCATAATGAAATGCCGAAACTGATCAGCAACACGTACATTTGCTGATTGCTCAGTAATCAATACGCATGTTTCTGAACTTCGTTAAATTCATTCACTGATATTTCGGTAAAATGATTCACTTTGCCGAAATTTGGCATAATTGCTTGCTGAATTTATCAGTAAACAACAGATATCCCGAAATCAGCAGAGACGTTTGCCGAGATTTCGGAATATGCGCTAGCTGTTGCCGAGATTCAGCACGACAGCTGTCATTTATTGCCACGTTACATTTTCGCTACGCATTGTGCGATTATTTTCTGATGAAATTCTCGAGTGAAAAAATGGATAATCTTCGAAGAAGCGTGGAACCACTTACAAGTAAAAATATTGAATAAATATAGTGACATGTTTCGCTTTATAAAAAGCGACTTTATCAGAGCACTCGCGATTATAAGGGAAAAGCACCCAACACGGGGCTCAAAGCGTCCTCGAGACAAAACTTTGGAGGATAAGCGAAAAAATAATCCCATGCATGGAATAATGCAATAGATCAAAGTAAGTAACAATACCGTATATGCATCATTAAATATTGAACATTTTTGTAAGCCAAAAATCAATATATATTTTTATTTTCATATTTCCAGCTCGACTCAAGGTGGTCGCATCTGGAAACGCCGCTTTTTTTTATGCTACATGTTTTCAGGTAGAGGCTTTCAGCACAACTGGCAACAAATTTGTAAGCCTCCTTTAAGTATTAATAAAATGAATTTTTGATCCTGAATGGCGTGTTTATAATGTTGAGAAATCACAAACAAAATTAATTGACTAGATTTTTAATTACTGATGATTCGGTAATTTATTTTTTTCATTTTTTCGTTTTATTGGATTGCCGAATATTCAGTGAACGTTTCACTGAGCAAACAGTAAATCTTATGCTGACGATTTCGGCAATATTTGACGTTTGTCAAATTTTAAGGTGCCGAGACGCTCAGTAATTTTATTTTTGCCGAGATGATTGCTGATTACTCGGCTGTGCGAATCTCGGCATTTTTTTGCCGAGACTCAGCTAAAAAATTTAAGTGTGTACAATCTCTAAGGCTTCCAAGATGTTAGGATTTATATTTAGCATTACAAAGAACTTTAATAACATATATTGTCTTAAAGCATTACATTGTGCACTAGTTCGCTCTATTCCCGAATATGCTGCAGTTGTCTGGGCTCCCTATTATCAACTCGATATTCAACACGAAGCTATTCAGCATACATTTATGTGACTTGTCCTTCGCAATGTTCCTTGGAGGGATCCCAACAACCTTCCCAGCTATCGTGAGCGCTGTAAACTTATCGATTTAGACTTGTTATCCGTCCGCCGAGACATCTGCAGAGCTATTTTCGTGGCGGATTTGTTACAACTGATTACGAACGAAATACGAACTGATTACCCCGAATTGTTACATAACCTGAGCCTAGCTATTACTTCCGCAATCTCCGATCTCATTCATTTCTTAGAATTCAATCTGCTCGAACTAATTACGGCTATAACGAACCGTTTTCTAGTATGTGCCGTCTATTTAATCGATGTTCTCGCGTGTTCTATTTTCACCTATCTCGTAACACCGAGAAAAGCTTATTTCTGAATTACTTCTCATTTTTCTAAGTATTAAGATGAGCAATAGGGTTAATTTTAATTATCAGTAATAAGTATATGACAATGTATCTGTTAGATTTTTGAGATCTGTCACACTCCGTCTCTCCACCATCTCCATTGTAAACTAGACTCGTTCGTCGAAATTAACCCGGTCGTCCCTTTCTCATTTTTTCTGTCTTCCACCATCCATTATTCGATCTCTAAGCAAATCTACATCCCGATTCTAACACCGTCGTTTTCTCTGTCGTCCACCGTCGTTAGCCCACGCTTGTTTACCACATAACCCTCCATCAACCCTTTCCATTTCCTGTAATGCTTGGTGTCTTCAACTAGTTATAGGGTTCTAGATTTAGTTTTAATTGTTAGTGTTAAGTCTAAATGTATCTGTTGGATCATTGTAATTTGTTGATACAAATGATGAGGAGGTTTTGTGTCTGCTGAAGAGAGAGATTGTCAAATTTAATTACGGTCACTCTGGTTATAGGCACTCTGGTTAAAAGGAATCCCAAGTAACAATTCGAATGCCTTATGGTTCTGATTATAATTTATATGAGTTTTGTAATTGATTCTGCAGTCACTACTAGTACTATAATAAGTGTCTTTTTTGACCAGTAATATAAAAGTTTTTAAAACTTCTTTTAAACCCTTTACCCAGACTAACAACTGAACTAAAAATAAAACAACTTGTACTACACTTAAATAAAAATTCACGTTCGATTTACTGGAAAAATCACGTAAAATGGTTTCAAATGTCAAATTGAATATTTTACGTGACGAAAATGAATGTTATACGAACATCCCCTAAAATGAATAGTGTCATCACATAAGGTTTACGTGAATTGACCAAACGTCAAACAATCTACGTGAATTTCCAGTGTGAAAAACTCGATTTTGTAAATGGCGAACAGTGACCCTCAAAGTGTAAGTAGTGTAAATATTTGCGAGAAATGTTGTTTAATTACAATTTTTCACTACATCGACCGGACCATTCCAGTATGAAAGTTTCCATGTGTTAGACTGGACTGAGTGCCTGCGTGAGCCTGGAAGTTTGTCCGCTCCTGCCGAATGCTTCAAATGCCGTTGGTCCACCGAAAAACGAGTTCAGAATCGGCATGAAGCTAGAGACACTGAAACCATGTAATGTGACATCAAATTGCATCGGTAGTGTTGGGGGAGTTCTCGGATCTCGACTTCGGCTTCGGTTTTTTAAGCTATTGAAATCATATGCTAATTTTCTGAAATAAATGTTTTATTTTTCATGGTGTTTTGCATTTCATAGATTTATATGAAAATCTGAAATCTTCCTTTTGACGTCAACCAATATATAAAATAGTAATTCTCTGGTATCTAAATTTGATATGAACTGATAGGTAAATGTGATATGAATAGTACATTACATTTTACCTATGAAACACGTAACTTTTATTGGATTATGCATTAAACAGTTTCTAAATGCCAGTCAATTAAAACCTACGTGAAACGTACACTGAGCTAAATTTTCTTTTTCACATTATATGATATTCTAATGATTTTGCACTATTAGCATTTCCAATAATAGTTACAAGATGTGTTCAACATCTTGTCAAATATATGAGATAATCTCATGGAACATAAAACTCTTCTTAACGTTATTTTTATAGGATTTCCATATAACGAATGAAATTTCCAGTCTGAGTCAAATTTATTGGCGCGTCTTATAACCATTACTAGATATCCGCACAACATACATTGGAACAATTTATGAAGCGCATATTATATTCACTTCGAATTTATTTAGATAGGTTCATATATATCATATGACTAGTTTCATAAAATTTATATATATATATATATATATATATATATATATATATATATATATATATATATATATATATATATATATATATATATATGTATATATATATATATATATATATATATATATATATATATATATATATATATATATATATATATATATATATATATATATATATATATATATATATATATATATATATATATATATATATATAACTTTCAATGGAGGCCATACGAATAGCAGATAATTGACAACTACTACTTTTCTTTGAGGATTCAAGCTTTACTAGTATTCCATTCGGTAAAGGAGCACCTCATGATATTTGCGAAAGAGAAGTGAGATCCCGAGACTGCAAATAAAAAAATGAATTTTACTAGACAGTAATGAAATGTATCGGATATATATTTCATGGTTCGTTAACGCATATCCTTGAACGAAGTTGGATGAGCTGTCTTGTCAGCGATTTAAAATTACATTAAGATGCGGAACTTCCTGAAAAAAATGGTCTGGAGCAGTTGATGAATATCTAGGACACAACTATTCACGACTTTCATCGGATTTCCATATAAATTATAGAGGATATTTTTATAACTTTCATTATGATAACGTCCATTTAGATTTGACGTACACATTAAATAAAGATTATAAGTTTCCATATAATTTCTATGAATTATATTCGGCATATGATTCATATGACAAATCAAATGAATATAAAAAAGATTTTCATTTCAGTGTAGGGTGGAAAATATTCACATAACTTTTCACGTAACTATAACATGATTTTTATTTTGAGTGTAGAATAAAACCATGCATACACTCTTAATATTGCTTTCAAACATTTTCTTTAAAACGTTATTATCAATTGAATTCTTTCATAAATCTAGTTGTGTGTGTGCGTGTTCATTAGATGACAATTTCACTCAAAGTAGATTCGATGGTTCTAAAGCATATTTATGACACATTTGTTGTGGGCTATTTGATTTATTACTTCTTAACTTAAGTGTAATTTGTTTTAAGGAAAATTTCAAGGCCACCATTTTGATGTTCTATATCGTAGCATTTATTGACATTTGAAATGCAAAAACGAGGAAATATTATGTACTTTTATAATTCATTTTCAGAACGTATGCACAAGTTTTGACGACACGAAATAGATTTATATCTTGATAATATGATGTCCTTACATCCATCAAAGACATCATATTAACAAGATACCCAGCTCTCACATTTTCCGAGCAAATCATTGACAACATCCTTTTTTGCGAGCATGGCGCTCTCAGGCGAGTCCGCATCGAATTTTGTTCATAAAAGTAGGGAAGAGAAATGTCAAAATCGTGCGCGCCAAAATAGCAGCACTGCGCACCCATACAAATGACATAATATGTTGAATGTTATGCCGTGCGATGGCGTTGCTGAACTGAAGATTGATTTCGCTCCAAGCTGACAGGGTCTGTCTTATAATTACAGCCCCCTGCTATGACGTCATGAAACTGTGGCCAGCATCATTCTGCAAAAACCAAAACAATGAAGAAGAATGGCTAACAAAAATCTGGATATTACAAACTACTTGTTTATTCAGTACCCTTTAAAACACTTCCCCGCGAATTATCGATCAGAATATCATCACTACGATAAGGAAATTAAGATTTTACTCGAATTGAAATGCTCGAATGTTTGTTTACCGTACTTTGAGCGCTCTGATTGCCCACCAAATGCCCCAGATGTTGACCACGCTAGCACTTGTTGGAGTGCCCTATCTTTGCCACCGGGCTGTATAATTACGATAGCCAACGTTGCCAGGTATACCGATTTTTGGCCTCTTTCCGCAATACAGATATATTTTCCTAAAAACCAATAATTCACTGTACATACAGATAAATGCCGATTTTCGGGTTTTGCTTAAATCGTCATGACAAATGACAATGCTAACCTAAATGAACCCCGGAAACATTTTCCTTGTACTTATATAGTTGAGATTCTGATTCAGATACGGTACAGATAGAATTTTGCGCCGGATACAAATTTTAGAAAAAAATGACCTGGCAACGCTGACGATAGCTGGATAGCTGTCCAGGGATGTCAGGTTCACAGATTTTCACAGATTCTTGAATAAATCACAGATTTTCACAGATTTTGGAAATCGAGCACAGTTTAGCACCAAAAAGTACACGAGCGGTAGAGGCAAAAGGTTCAGAGCGTGTTGGCAGTGAGACCTTTTTTTTTGCTCACCAAATTGATTTTCAACTGCTATTGGGGTACGGAAAACGGTCACAGATTTTCACAGACTGGTTTTGGGTTTCATCGCAGATTTTTGAAAAAATGACCTGGCATCCCTGTAGCTGTCATAAAACGAATTACTAAAACAAAGCAAGCAAATCGTAAAATTCTCCTAGCTGGAGGAAGTGATCAGTACACTTTTTCGCGAATGTTCAGTAATTTGTGTGTTCCCCGTTTCGTTTTGTTGTTTTTCTTGGCGGATCAATATAAATACTTGTGACAATGGATGCACCAGAACCACAGCGTTCAAAGATTTTCATCAATCCGGATTTTAAGAAAGCCCATATCAATCGAAATTTTCTTCCGAAAACTACAACCAGCATAGTTTCCACCGTTTCAAATATGCCCATCCCAATTTCAAATGTCCCAAATATTCACCTGAATCCAGTTTTCATCAATAAATTACATCAACAGAAACTTCATAATACTTCGGATTTTTGCGACATGACCTTGGCTTCAGCTGCGCCTGTTCCATTAAATCCCATAATCAAACACACTAAACGGAAGCTGATACGAGCTTCCTCTGCTGTGCCGTTGCGATCTGCTGGAATCGTTCGGGAACCACTTTTGGCACCGTTAGTTAAAATAAGTAAAAATAAATTGGTAAGATCTACCCCGGTGGTACGAGCAGATACAGTGCAACATGCAAGACCTGAAGTGACAAAAAGGCGCTTTAGTTCAATCGATACAAACGGTATTCCCGAAAAACTCAATCGAATATCATATTCCTCGCATGCAATTGCCAAATCAAATGCATTCATTCGACGGTATTCGCTAATTAGACCTGGCACTATGAGTCCACAGAATGTAATTGTTACTGATCGGAAGCTGCTCAAATTGGAAGTTTATCTACAGTAAAAAGTAGGGTTCATGTTCATAACAATTTATTATGTTTTCACAGGAGACGTATTGCAACGCCATTGTCACCATCCACAGGCAAGGTCTCACCCAATATTACGTTTGCCTCGCCAAACAAGAAGCTAGTCATGATAAATATCAACGGGGTGCTTTATCGATCTTCGACCAATAAATTGCAGTTATCAGCAACACAATCATTGATGAAGTCTTCCGCAATTGCCAATTCCAACCGGGAAAGGTGTCTTAAAATAAGAGGAACCAGATTTCTGCTAAATTCAAGAGGAACGAAGCTTCGAAAAGTACCGTCAATTCTGGATGATAGTTCTTCGGATGCCAAACTAAGGCGTATCGACATCGGTGGTCTGACATACAAGCCGAAAACAGATGGTACTTTTGTCAAAACGGATGTTCATCGAACGAGAGCTCATTTAAGGTATTATGTTGTACGCATATTGGATCAATCAAATTATAGTCTCCTTACATTCTCAGTTTGGCCAAGCAAAAAAGCATTCTGTTCCTTACCAACAAAATGCGAAAATGTAATGTTCCTTGTCAAATTTTTCGGCGCTTAGGAAGATGTGCAGCGTATATGCAGGGTAGATGCCCTAAGCTACATGATCCGAATCAAGTCTCAATTTGTTCAAGGTGCGTGTTTTGTATTTTCGGTAATGGAATGTGCATTAATGCTATTTGATCAACAGATTCCTGAAGGGAGAATGTTCAAATTCTAATTGTCTTTTATCTCATAACATATCGCTTGAAAAAATGCCGGTGTGTCATTTTTATCTCGAAGGGCGCTGTGATCGAAATGAGTGTCCGTATTTGCATAAAAAAGTTAGCGAAAATGAACGGATTTGCGAAGATTTTCTGAAAGGATTTTGCGCACTAGCAGATAAGGTATTTCCAAAATAAACATCAATCGATTTCTATCAAATAATTTTCTATTCCATTAAATTTCTTTCAAGTGTCAGCGTCGTCACGTTTTTGTTTGTCCTGAATTTGATCGTTTGGGATTGTGCAAAAAAGTTAAATGTCCCTACCCGCATGGACGAAAGAATGATTGGCATAACGTACAACAAACTTCACAAGAGTCTAAAAGTATTTCTCTCAGACCACCTATGGAATCAACGATAATTCACCCAGAAAATATAGCTCCTGTCAGACGATACTATTTGGATAATCTTGACAAAACAGACAAAAATGATAGTGAACAGCTAAGTGGTGCACAAAAGGATCAACTCAAGCGAGTTATGAAAAAAGTGGAGAAAATGAAACAGGGTCATATAGGAAATGCAACAAAAAAAGATACTCAGAGAACATTTTTAGACACCGATATTGTTCTAACTAACAGTGATAATAGTGATGAAAGTGATAGAGAAGACGACAAATATAAGGTTCAAACTGCCATTCGACAACGACCGAAGTTAGGACGCTTACCTTCGTACATACCAATCTGAGAATTTCGTAATGTGCAATAATTATTTTATTAATATATCTTGATTGTTAATGCACGGCTTCAATTCAGTAAAATTTTAAAATAATATTAAGGCAAAAATTTAAAATGATCATTTTTCCATAGAAAACAATTTCAATAAGTGCAAAAAGACCATTATTAATTTTATGTGGGTGAATTGAAGCAGCAATTCTAATTCATATATCTTGTTAATTTCAGCGAAAAAATTGAAAATAAAAAAAGTTATGAAAGTATTGCATTAAATTAAATTTGTGTGTGAAAATGACATATTAAGGCAACAAAGCAAAGTCAAGGTGAAATGAAAGTTGACTTCTTATTTTAGCGGACTTCATTACCGAAACTTGTAAATGGGAATGTGGGAAGGGGGTTCGCTATCGTTCCACGCGGCCTCTAGGCTGATCCTGTCCTATCAATGTGATAGTGAACCACAGCCCCTTCCTATGGAAAACTTGATCGAAATACAAAATGTAAATTCACATTCGATGGAAATATCAATTCCGCAATCAACGGACCTTAATGACAAAAGTGAAAAGGGTCCTAAAAAAACAAAAAAAACAGAATTACTAATCTGGGAATCAAATGTTTTCAAAGACTAACCACCAGACAGGAGATAGGATTATGTGAGTTTTTATTTATCAACTATTTCTTTAGTTACTCAAAATTATTTATTTCAATCGGAAGAAAAAAAAACTCAACAGGAACAGATAGTAGCCCTTATTCTGAATTGGCGTGTTGATTTTTTTTATCGAATCCAAGACCTTGATTCTTCTATCCTTATGAATATAAATAAAAATCGTTTAAAAATCAATACGTCGTTACTCAGAATAAGACCAATTAATTTCATTAGGTTTCTAGTGGTTTAAAATCCAATTATTGGGATGATTATAAGAAAGAAGAATTGGCAGATGGAGAAACAGGCTAACATTGTCTTGGTTAATGATTAAGGACACTTTGACCCATTCGTTCAACCATTCCACCATACTTTCAGTGCTCAAATTCGTAGAATTTAAGCCCCGAAGGAAGCAAGCATGCTTTAGTGTCTCAATAGACATGTTGTGAACTCCACCTTCGCGTTTAATTGCTAGGTCCATGTGATGTATTACATAGGCTCGCTCCGATAAGCGAAATCGTCTCATCAGTCCAGCGTGAATGTCATGTAATCGACACAGATATTTTAGATGGACAGAATTCAAAGAACGAAGACACAGAGGGGACCGAGTAAAAAGATCTTTGACATTGAGAATTTCGTCTGATGTGGGATGTAAGCCACTTCCTAGAAGACCCAAAATATAACTGAATTTTTCATGTTGTGGATCTTGTATCTTCTTCAATACGTCTAGTTTAGCCTGCATACACCGAAATACTCGTCGGTTGTAGGCCAATCTTTGTCTTAGGTCTTGTTGGGCAAAATCAACTTTTTGCTGAATCGACCAAAAATGGGATGTGAGAAAGGTTCGAGGGTACATGTATCTGAAAATAGAATACAATGTTATTGGATTTTCAAATTTGAAAGATACACTATTACTCACGCCAATGGAAATATAACATAGTTTGCAAACGGTAGGGCTGAAATCAACAACACAGGTGCAACCTTCTTCATGTCTCTAGGCATTTGGTAATATAGTTCGATCTCCTTCCGTGTTAGACATCGGAGGTCACTATCGTTCGAATAAACAATCTTTGTTATTTTGACTAGCTTTTTCATATCATTGAAGAACTCTTTGACTCCGACTAGAAATACACGATAAACGTGCATTGCGGAGGGAAACTTTTTTTCCAGAACTTTGTCATAATTTTTAACGTAATCAAAAAATCGAGAGAACACATAACCCTGGACGTTCCTTTTCACGTTCTCTCTGCTGTATTTTATAGCAAGTTTTTCCTTCGTGTCATGTTTTTTCCTAGAGTATACAGGTTTGTGAATTAGTATTTCTGACTATTAGTCCACCTTGGACAGATTTGTGGAAAAATATAATTCGGCTCACCCGTTTTCCTGCTGATCTTGCTGGTGACACAGTCGCCTGCATACAAACGTTGTTTGTTTTTGTAGCAGATTCTGCTGTCGGCAAACTGTTCGGAGTAACGTCAGCGACATATTGAATCACGTTTAGGTGAGAACTACATTCGTATCAGCATAAATTACATCATTTAAACCAACTTTTGTTCAATTATTATGAGCCTGCAAAGCTGATACAGGACCAATGTTTATTCCGGTCTCCTCATATGACGTTTCCTATATACATTTGTGAATTCACCCATCAAAAATCATTTTCAAGCATTTCAAACCTACACGCTCATTGTACGTAAATCAAAAACGAGTGACACACTACTCTATTTCATAAAAAAGCGCACATAGTCAAAATTTTATCAATTGAATACAAACACGATAAAAGACCCTAAGTACAAACGAGAGGTAATATTTGTTTTCTTTCTCTTTTGAGTATTACGGTTTAACCAGCAATCCTACCATCTAACACTTCACATAGGATAATAGCAAAAACCATCAACTTACGATAGGCTCAGTAGAATTTACCGTATTGACTGAAAGAGAAAGTAAACCAAAAGAAACTGTCATTTGCACTTGTGACGTTTACTAATGTTCATAAAAAATTCTACTCATTTTTTAAGTTGAGCAATAAAGCTATATTTGTGTAATTTGTATGCAAAACAAGATAAACTTATTTTTCAAAATTTCAGTTAACTTGAAATGTTAGTTCTTTGTGTAGCTAAAATTTCTACCACTATGAACGCTGCTGTATTCTTCAATCTTCAGTTCATGCACGCCAAAATAGCAACACTGCGCACCAGAGATGCCAGGTCTGCAGATTTGTCTGTAAATCTGCAGATTTGGGTTATAGTGCTGCAGACATTTTTTGTTGTGTTGACTTTTGCAGACTTTTGAAATTCTCGCAGACTTTCGTCTATATTTACAGACTTTTGAAAATTCCGCGACCTTTGTTTTTTTTTTGCTCGCCAAATCAGTTTTGCGTGTCATACTTTATAGAGAAATTGCTGCCAGCAAGACATACTTGCTGACTGCAGATTTTTTTTCCAGATTTACAGACCCTGTCTGCAGACATTTGAAATTTTTACCTGGCATCTCTGCTGCGCACCAATACAATTGATATATGCTATGTTGAATGTGATGCCGTGCGATGGCGTTACTGAACTGAAGATTTTTTTTTTTTTATTTAAAAGATATTTTATTCAGGCCTATTTGCGTACAAGCTTTACGTGGCCGATTTAGCTGAGTTTTTAAATAAAAGATTTTTTTTGTATTGGATCTCGTTGTCACCCTTTTTCTAGGGGGAGAGGAGCTTCCATTTTCCTCCTGCGAGGATAGAGGGGCACTTCGTTCGTGGTTCGTCTCGTCATCCATTGCCGCATCGGTGGTATTGTTGTTGATTTCGTTGCTGGTTGCTGTATATGCGCTTTGTTGTACATTGTTTGCAGTTGCTGGTTGGTTGGATGGTAAGCTGTTAACTGCAGCTGGTGTACTTTGTTCTATAGGGCATACGTTGGATGGTTTCGTTGAAGAGGATGCTTCACTGTTGTTGGTGACTGTAACAGGTGTACTGGGGTTGCTTGGGGTTGATGTGAAGGAAGCACCGTTGTCCTTTGGTATAGTTGTCTCCTTGTCCGGTTTATCACATGGCTTACCGTAGTGAACAGCTTTTTGGCAATATTGACATGTGGCCATCTGATTGTCATAGGTAACAAGTGATTTGCACGGTATTCTTGTATCCTGACCGAATGTCACATAAGAAGGTATAGGCCTCCTCAAGCGCATGCGTAACAAACGTACGCCATTTAGAATACCGGGGGAAAATTCCTCCACTTTTCATCTTCGATAGAGAGAATCTCTCCGTATTGGGACATAGTTTTGCGAATATAAGAACCGTTGACGATTGAGGGAAGATCATGCACACGCACTTCTATAGCACTATCTTCCATATATACTGGAATGTTGTGCTTGATATTTTCATGCTCCACATAGTGCACATTATTATTGTCTTTAGCGAATTGAATTGCATACAACTCTTTATAGAACTGGATATAAACAACATTATTGGTCTTATTGCATTGGAGTAAATGCACACGTTTAATGTCAAGATTCATTTGCTCCTTAAGCAAACCTTCAAGTTCTCGTATCGAAGGTCGAATTTTGCACTGTCTGAAGTCAACAATAATTGTATTCTTTCGTACCGACGGTAGCTTCTGTTCGTTTGGTTCACTCATTTTCGAGGTCTATTGTTCACTACACAATACTGTACTTGGTTTCTTCTGTCCCCAACGTAAGCGGTTTTGTTTGTCGACTAACTTGGATGAGATGTAAACCCGAACTGAACTGAAGATTGATTTCGATCCAAGCTCACAGGGTCTGATTTAACGCAGTAACATATTTTCCCCCGTGTCATCGGAAGTATGGTCTGCAATTTATGAGCAAATTTTCAACACTATGAGACGTTTTATGATTCTCATAATTTCTTAATCATGGTACCGACAATGGATTTTGATCAGTATATATTGTTTCGTATGAATGGACATTAAGGTAAACTTCAACCGCATGAATTGAACGAATCATAGCGCAAAGCGTAGCGTACAAAACTGGTACATGTAAGTATGGAATATTTTCAGTGGTTGAGTGCAGTGGGCTTACGAAATGCTTTGTTCGTAAGTAAAACAGAGGCTATCTATATGTGCTTACCGACGAAGTGTATTTTAATTTACCTAATACGAAACACATTTGTGCATGTTATTTAAGCGAGTCAATTAAATCATTCAATTTATAACCAAGAAGCTTTTATAATTGATTTTCTCGCCAATTGCGAAATTGTTCTTTCTTTGTTACAGATCCGAATCTTTGACATGATGACAATACTTCACTTAATTGAATCCCACTATGTATTATTTTATAAAAGAACTAAATAATATTTAAACAAGTTCATTTTTATACGGAATTGCAACTGGCTTGTGAGATGTTTACTAAAAATAACCAATTTTGTGAAGAGTATATCATATCAGTATAGGAGTGTATAATATTATACCATTTCTCATGAATTTATGGAGGATTTATAGATATATGAATTTATATTTTAGAATTCTTTGATTCGGTGTGTGGATATTCTTTCACATACGCTATACAATTTGCAAGGCGGGGACGGGTTTAACAAGTAAGTTATTGAAATGAATTGTAACGATCACGTGTTAGCCACTAAATCATCAAACCGCTACCACTTTGATAAGGCATGCTTTATCATGAAAGCTCATTTCTACAAACCTGTGAGGAATGAACATCGGGGGCTGATTTTGTATTTCCCTACTTGCGTAAGAAGCGATTGCTATTCTCTCCAATTTTGTGTTCTCTTCTCGGTATTGTGACCTTTGAATTCGCGAAGCTACGATGCGACTTACTTGTCATGTTCTTGATTTTCTATTATTGACCCGAAGTTCGCTGATTTTTGGGGATATGAGACGGTTAGATGTGGTTTACTAAAGGGGAAACGGGAATTTAGATCGATCTCGAGTAGTCCAGTAGGAGTTCGTAAGGCAGTTTCCGGTTTCAGAATACCCTAACTCGTATCTTGACAGTTTCACTGATCAAATTGAAATGTTATGTAACGGTCACGTGTTAGCCAATAAAGCATCAAACCGCTACCACTTCTATAAGGCATGCTTTATTGGCTAACACGTGATCGTTATAGAATGTTATTTTAATTCTCAACTTTAGTTTGGAACTCCTAGATGGCTAAAAACAATTTGTTGTGGATTTTTCAATTTATGAATGAATTTGAACATTGCATTTAAGAATGAATTTGAACATTGCATTTTTGATTCAATCGGTCTTGTCCCCTACGCAACCCTGTAATTTTTACGCTCGTGTGTTCCGCCTTATAATTGTCCCTTTACAATTATGCAAATGAAGTTTTGAAAGTTTGCAAAATTTACACATTCAATCAACTAGTACGTGCGATTATCGATACACGGCCTCGAGGCTGACTTTGTTCGGAGAAAAATAATAGTGTTGACCTCGATATCTTCTACGTCTCCCGATATTCTTAAGGCCTGAGGATAGTGGGTCGTGTATAGATTTTGAATATCCCTCCCTGACTTCTTCAATTCCCCTTGCGTCTATGTGTTTAGAAACCTTGTTGAGTAGATTTTATTCTTCTCCTCTCCTCTTCTTTTCACGAACACTACACGGATAAAAATTATGAATTTTACAGGTCACATAATTCCACAAACGATACAATTCATAACTATTTAACTTTTCGAATGACGCGATATTCCATTCGTATAGAATTTTACAGGCTCCGAGTATAATTCTCACTCGACTAGCGAATGAAACTGAATGAAATTCTACACGGGTAAAAATCCATTGCCGGTACCATGATTAAAAATCATGAAATCATGAATCATGTTTCCCATGAATTCGTGAGCAAAATGATTGATATCATGAACAATAACACATCTTTCATGAAAATTTTCATGATATCAATCATTTTGCTCATGAAATTTCATGAGATGGCATGGTTCATGATTTCATGATTCAAAATTCATGGTACCGGTAATAGATTTTCATCCGTGTATGCACCATTTACAAACCAAGCTGATATGTGCTTCTGTGAATCAATCGATTAACTGACTTACTTTATGATCTAATGTTTCTCGGTTCAAGTTGCGCAGTTGCTATCGATCTTTTGTTTTTTCAATTTCAAGTCATGTATTTTACAAGTCCCGCAATTTTACATGTTCTTGAATATAAATTTGCGTGAAACATGACGCTCCATTTTGGTAAAGGCTGGGTAACGCGTAACGGGTAACGGGAAATCAGCAAGAGAGTAATACGAATCGAGACCAATGGCAACGACCCCTGCGACGAAAAAGGACTTGCGATTGGAAGCTCGGTACGTGAAACTGCCGATCTCTGAACTTCATCGGGAGCACCCGCAGAGGCGCTTGATCGGTTGGTTGCCGATCGACGAAAGAATGTGTAGATTACGGATCAAGGGCCAATTCTTCAACTTTAGCATAATCAAAGTGCACAGCCCTCATTCCGAAAGCACTGATGATGACAAGGACGCATTCTACGCGCAGCTCGAACGCGAGTACGACTGTTGCCCAAGCCATGACGTCAAGATCATCATAGGAGATCTAAGCGCGCAGGTAGGCCAGAAGGAGGAGTTCAGACTGACGATTGGAAAGTTCAGCGTCCACCACGAACGAAAACGGCCCACGACTCATCGATTTTGCCACCTCCAAGTGAAACTTATTAATTTTACTTTTGATTAAACGGAGCGAATCGAAAAGACGGTGTTAACTGTTAGCTAGTCGGTTCTAAAGAGAACGAACGATTTTATTTTTCGATCTAGCAAACCTTCTATTTACAAATTTAACAATGTTGACGTTTTGTATATAAGGTGGAATCAATCTTCTGCGCCCACCTTGATTTAACCTACTATGTACACAGTAAATACAGTTCAGTGAATAACTTAGTTCATTACAGTAGCACCTTCTTCCAACATAGTATCGTTACACCTGGATATCACCACAGCAGACGAAATCACAAATCGACCACTTTCTGATTGATGGAAGGCACTTCTCCGACATTATCGACGTCACGACCTATCGTGGCGCTAACGTCGACTCTGACCAATATCTGGTGGTGGTGAGACTGCGCCCAAAACTCTCCGTCATCAACAATTCACGGTACCAGCTACCGCCACGGTACAACATAGAGCAATTGAAGCAATCGGATGTCGCCTCAGCATACGCGCAGAATCTCGAGGCAGCATTGCCAGACGATGACGAGCTCGATGTGGCTCCGTTAGAACACTGCTGGAGTACAGTAAAAGCTGCCATAAACAACGCAGCCGAGTGCACCGTCGGGTACGTGGAACGAAGTCGACGGAACGAATGGTTCGACGAAGAGTGCAGAGTGATTCTGGAGGAGAAGAACGCAGCGCGAACCATGGTACCCGGCAGAACGTGGAACAATACAAACAGAAGCGGAAACAGCAGACCCGAATCTTTCGGGAGAAAAAAAAACGCCACCTGGAAGAAGCGGAGTGCGATAAAATAGATATGCTGTACCGCTCTCAAGAAACGCGGAAATTCTACAAGAAACTCAACAAATCTACGTCAGTGCAGCAGTAAACGGAAATGATCCAGCTCTCATACTGAGGAAAGTAAAGGATGCCATACACCAGCTCACGACCAACAAATCAGTATGGACATTACCGCGAGAAACTTTGGAACGGTACACTCGCCTGAAACGCGAAGCAGCAAAGGTTGGACTGGTGGTGAATGCGTCGAAATCGAGTACGACAGGATTCGTCTAGGAAGTAATGTCACGATAGACGGAGATACCTTCGAGGTAGTGGAAGAATTTGTTTACCTCGGATCCTTACTAACGGCTGACAACAATGTAAGTCGTGAAATACGAAGACGCATCATCAGTGAAAGTCGTACTTACTACGGGCTCCAAAAGAATCTGCGGTAAAAAAAGATTCACCTCCGCACGAAATGTACCATGTACAAAACGCTTATAAAACCGGTGATCTTCTACGGACACGAAGCATGGATCATGCTCAAGGAGGATCTGCAAGCACTTTTCGGAGTTTTCGAATACCGGAATCAGGAATCAGAACACACAGGTGACAGGAGTGAGAGGGGGAGGTTTTTGGAATGTGACGTCCAATATTTTCAATGAGCGCATTTTTGAAATACCTAATTATATTACTGCTTTGCCCTATTTCCTGAAAAAATCTTCAAAATAAACGTTTACATTCTATAGGAAAACGTGTATTTGTTGATGTAAAAGCTTCTTCTTGTAAATTCGGAAATGAGTGATGCAGGAAATCATTTCTGTTGTGATCAGCAAAAGTGCACGGAGGAGCGAGTAAATTAGCGAAATTCATAAATTTGGCCTAATATAAGTAAAAAAGAAAAAGATGCCTTCAAACGGTTTAGCTTAAGTTATGCACTGACAATTTTTTCAGTAATTTGATTTTCTAGCATTGATAATAGTATGTCATAAGAATTTCGCTTATCTGATTCTGATGCAGTTTATTCAATTGTACTCCATTTGAAAAAGGGCGGGAGATCAACGATTTCAGACGTAGATCATGTCATGTCTTACCTTGATCATATGTGATTTTCCTCCACCAACATCAAAGCTTATCGAATCATCCAATGATTGAACTTACATAAATCAAGAATCATTTTAGCTCAAAATCACTACCCATTGTGTGACGGAAGATCAGTACCGATATTGATCGATGTGATTTAAATTTCACTGATTAACTGATCATGAAAAGATTCTCCGGCAGTGATCTCGTTTTGATGAGGTTTTGGTCTTTTTTTTTTACAGCCCTGTAATATATTCTTTACCTAAAACAATAATATATCTGTATACCCCTAGGAGGAATAAAACAGATGATTTAAATGTTTCATCAATTCCAACCAAATGCTTTCGTTAATTTATATAATTGATATTAATAAAATAATTCCGATTATTTTGTAGTTTTAGGGATATTTTTTAATCTAATGACAGCATGTAAAAAATCGATTTTTCCCTCATATTTTTATGGTTTGTCATACATATTGAGAATGTATTGAGATGAATTTTATTTATTTTGAATTCGTGACATGTGACATAGGGGGGGGGTCTTTGCTTCTGTGACAATTTGTGACAAAGGGGGGATGGGGAGTCAAAAATCTTCAAAAAAGCGTGACGTCTTTTATGGACAGCCCCTAAAGCGAATAAAATGGCGGAAGTATTGAAACTGGCAGTGTTTCACAGAAAAGTATAAGACTCAGCCCCGTGCGCAGGGGGGGGGGGGGGTTTGGGGGTTTTAACTCCCCCCCCCATAAAGAATTTTTTTTTAAATTAAGTTTCATGAACAATGGAGTACTTAACAGATCGGCTGAAAAGTTCGTATCGTTTCTATGAGAGGGCGCCACTAGAATTAAATCCATACCATGTTCAGTTAGTACCAACCATCAAAAGATACGTGTATAAATTTGACAGCTGTCTGATTATTAGTTTGTGAGATATTGCATTTTGAGTGAAACTACTTTTGTTATTGTGTAAAAAATGGAAAAAAAGGAATTTCGTGTGTTGATGAAACACTACTTTTTGATGAAAAAAAGTGCCGCCGATACCAAAAAATGGCTTGATGAGTGTTATCCAGACTCTGCACCGGGCGAAGCAACAATTCGTAAGTGGTTTGCAAAATTTCGTACTGGTCATATGAGCACCAAAGACGATGAACGCAGTGAAAACGTGAAAAAAATCCACAAAATGATTTTCAATGACCGTAAAGTGAAGTTGATCGAGATAGCTGACACCCTAAAGATATCAAAGGAACGTGTTGGACATATTATTCACGAATATTTGGATATAAGAAAGCTTTGTGCAAAATGGGTGCCGCGTGAGCTCACAATCGATCAAAAACAACGACGAAAAACCATGCTGGAATTGAACGAATTGGGCTTCGAATTGCTCCCTCATCCACCGTATTCTCCAGACTTGGCCCCCAGTGACTTTTTCCTGTTCTCAGACCTCAAGAGAATTCTCGCTGGTAAAAAATTTAGAAGCAATGAAGAGGTAATCGCTGAAACTGAGGCCTATTTTGAGGCAAAGGACAAATCGTACTACAAAAATGGTATCGAAAAGTTGGAAGATCGCTATAATCGCTATATCGCCTCTGATGGCAATTATGTTGAATAATAAAAACGAATTTTGGCAAAAAAATGTGTGTTTTTATTAAACGATACGAACTTTTCAGCCGAACTGTTATTATATCACAGTGCAAATAACTTGACAATTCATATTTTTTATCAATTTTTCATCAATTTAAACTGAAATAAATTGAACACCCCCCGAGTCGAGATATTCGATGAACAAGTAGAGGTATGCCATTCCAAGCATTGCAATTGGTCGTTTTCCAATGGTCGTTTCCTGAGATTGTAAGTAAAACCTTAAATTCTTACAACAAGACGGTCACATTGAATTCCCTATTTTAAATAACAATATAATATAAAAATGGTGTTACATCGTCTAGAACAACCCCACAGCTCATAGAAATATTCAAGTTCAGAGTATTTTCTCTAGTGAAATTAAAAAACGCTCTCGCACGACACTCACTGTTAGTAATCGTACAGTAACGCGCAAATATTTCGCAAAACAGTACACACACTTGTTGCTTCGTTCAATGTGCTTCAGAATAATATTATTTAATTAATCTCTTATATTAGTATCAAAAAATCATTGATTCTAGTTCCAAATTGAAGAGATAATAATTTTTTATTATTATTCCTGAGCTAGCGAATAGCAAGAGAACTAAAATATGTAACAAATTCTCTAAGGCGCATAAATAATTCCTACCCGTGTATACAAATTCTATGCAGCTCCATTTTTCTACTAATTTGTTGAAGAATGTTAATTTCAGAATTTCTATGGAATGGTAAATCAATTTTGTCAAAAACGATATGTTTGTTAGTTACTGCACTGTTTAATTGGCAGGAGCAGCATTGATATTCATTTTTCGCTCATTGATATATGTACAACCACCATTATATCTCTCGTGCTGTTTTCAAATTTTCTATCAAGTACGTCTGCCAGAGCATTTTCCAAGTTCAGTTCCATACCAGCGGCTGTTCGTTCAAGACGTGTCTAGCGAGAAGCAAAAATTTCCCACCCAGTTATCAGATTTTTCCTCCCTGTTGCTGATATTTTCTAGTGTTAGTGTGTGCAAAAGAGGCTTTAAGGATTTAGATGGGAATTATTCTACTGGATTGGATGCTGCAATTATCGTATTGCGGAGAATCAGCAAACGATTTCCCAGCATTTGGAATAGTCTATGGTTGGATCTAGTGGGTTTCGTGAAACAATACGGTCTATCAATTATCAATAATTCAGCAGGACTTTAAGAGCAAAAAAAAATTACGCCTGCTTTCCATGACGACCTCCTTTATAGCAATATTGTTGTGTATACTTGAAATTAAACTAGTATGTGTTACTAACAAAGCAGGGAGAATCCCACTACAGATATCACTTAGATAGTGTTTAAATTTCACCAAGATGCACACGTAGTTTTACAATGCTAGATTGTTCCTTAGCAGCCATATAGAATGAAATCAGAGGTTGGCACTGTTATCAGAAAGACACAATGGAATTTTAAAATGAATGCTATCTATATATGAACATGTATACTATCCTGCAAGTAATTGTCACTTTAGTGCAAGTTAGAACAGACTGTGGGAGAAGGAAGCTGGCATGTAGTGATTCTTGCCAATAACGGAGCTATATTACTATGTTTAGGTGCACATTGAGTGTGCTGTGCATGTGAAGAAAAATTATTATTTTTGTGTAAAATTATGACAACTAATTTAATTTATAGGGTGTTCAACAAATTATGTTAAAACGTGCAATGAGCTTTTCTCTTTTCTTGGTTTTTGGCATGAACAAATCAAATAATGTGTATAAAAATATACATCCAATTAAATGATTGGAAAATGTTTTTAGTAAACTAAATATTTTAACTTTATTGATCTTGTGTATACAAGCTACTATCAAAACTCCTTACCATTTTCGATCAGCCTAACTTTAGACTATTTCATTCAAATATATCAGCATAAAATGTGTATGTGAGTCATAAATAGTGTAGTCAAAACAATTTTCAAAAGTAAATCATGGACGTCTCGGTTTTAATTATTTCCTTTATGCTCCAGGATGATTTAGACGTGAAAATAAATATTCAGTCACGCGAAGATCATTGAAACAGTTCTTGATTATTCTCCCCAAAATATTCATCTTCGCGATTGTACGTATAAATATAAATAATAAACAAGATAAACACGACTGGAAGCTCATAGCATAAAAAACGGGTGTAAAAATGAATGTGAAAATGCTTGTCCCGCGAATGATGCCATCGAAAGCGATTTTGAAGGTTGGACACCATCAGTATTTTCCCGCTAGTATTATGGAGGCGTGAGCTCCGACGATAGAGTTAACATTTGTAGTTTTGCACTGGTAGATTTCCTTGGACACAAACGCACACGCACCCGACCAAAGCACTGGAATTGGCACAGGATCGAATTGCGAAGAGGTTTTGTGTGTTACCTTCGCTGTGATATCGCGTCCACCTTACGCACCGAAATGGCTGTTCATATTTTGGATGATGACCACTTCGCGATCAGTGCAATTGTGACAGTTGTGATGCAAGTAATTTTCTTCCTGATCGCTGCTATCTTCCAGCTGGATAAATTAACAGATTTTGCTGGAGGTGTCAACTTTATTATTATTGCCTTGTTGACATTCTTTTTAGGCCAGATCGATAGAACCCTGAAGGTAAGTAATGATACTAGTTTAAACTAAAAGTTAGATGCCTTGTATTATGAATTCAACTAACAGAATAATAGAATATTCACCCTCATTCTTGTTTACGTCCGTATCGGCAGTACAACGAACGGCTACTTTCGAACGAATACGAATAAGCCATTCTTTTTTTTTCACTCGAATGAATTTGAACGCGACTCGTCTGCCACAAAAAATTCAAATATCAGTAAACTTCTTCAAATAAATGCTAAGCCTTGATGAAATCAGTCCAATTCTTGTGATTAACTATATGCGAAACGATAAAATGTATGGCAGTTTAACTTCAAACGATACGTGTATTCGAACATCATTCGTACGAACGGAAAGTCCCATTCTCGTTTACGGACGAATAGACGAAATGACGTGGTTTCGATTCGTCAGTTTTATGTTGCGAATCAATCGTTTGAACACATTGAAAAAAGTTTACCCGATTTCTAACAAATTTATTTTCGAGTATAAAGCTGATTTGCAATCAAATCAAAAATTTGTGTATTGCAGAAAACATTTAGAAAGCATAGCAGTATAGTAAAATGCTGTTTTTTTTTCTGGCGAGCCTTCGAATATATGCGCAGTTCCAAGTTTTTACGCATCAAATTTTACATCCATTAGCTAATGGAAAATACGCCATGGACAAATATGCTTTATTTTATAATAAATGCATGAATTTACCAATGTAATAAATATGAAGACTATCGAAAACATGACAAAATTGCAAGAAAAATGCAACATATTTTTTGCAGATAATACTGATCGGACTGCTTTTTTTACTTTGCACGAAGTTTAATTGGAAAATTTCATTTACCGAGTTGAATAAAATTGGTCCTGAGTACGATATTTATTTATTATGTAGCATTCGTCACTTCCTTGATGCTTGGAATCTTCCTAAAAACAACCACCTGCGCTGCCGATCCTTCTTTTGCACAGGAGTCGCGTACGTATACGTTCGAGTGAAAACAAGAATGGCTTGTTCGCATTTGTTCGAAAGCATGTGTTCGTCGTATGGTCGATACGGACGTAAGCAAGCATGATGATACAAAGTCAGCGAAAAAAACAAGTCAAATAACAAATGATAGCAAAGATTTTTAATTACAACTGAAATCTGTACCAGAACTGGTAGTTTAAAGTTGGATGGGCGTTGTTTTTATGCATGTGCGATGTTTAAAATAGTGATTGATTCGAACGTAAATGGGAATACGAATTTGATATACTTTCGAACGTATCGCATACGGCCGTAAACAAGAATGAGGGTTATCTTTTACTAAATGCGCTCTGGGATTTTCAATCATTTTGACTTAGAATAAACACAAAAGACATTGTGAAACCAAACAATGGATTAGTGGTTTCGTCTCAATAGATCCGCCATAATATTTTGTTGATTAGTTGTCCTAAATGAATTCTGCCATCGAAAAACATACCTTTACTTCAACCCCAGTGGCGTATCTAGGGGGTATCACAACGATCCGTCTAGGTTCCAATATCAACATCAGCGAAGTCAATCGAATGAACGAACTTCCGGAAAATTTTACGCTATATTTAGGCATATTCTGCCGTACCGGTTTTCGATCGGCGCAACATTTTAAGGGGGCGGCAATGTCATCTTTGGGATTTTTTTTGCACGTCGTAGATCTTCGCGGATTTCCGGATGTTAATTCACCGCTTTTTTTTGTTCTCCAAAGATCTTTACGGATTTCCGGATTTTTGTTTTTTGGTGACTAATCCAACGATGGGGGCGCAAACTCTTATTTTGCCCCGGGCGCCAAATTTCCTCGGCACGCCACTGGTTTTACACAACCAATTCTTTATTGAAATACTGACAAAAGAAAATTTTTCTCTGTGGATTTGTTTGTTTCAACTACACGCAGAGAAATGAAGCCAGTTTAAAATAACAAAACTGTTAGTAGATTTTTAAATTTGATTTATGATGATTTCTAACTAGAATATGATTGTGTTAAACGAATTTTTCACTTGAACCAAAATTTACGCACAAAGTCGGAGGTGCCTGAATTAAATTTAGCCTAAATTAAATGAAACCACAGATATCAGATCTTGTGTAAAATTCAAACTTGCTATGCGTTGGAAACACTACTGCCTCCTACTCGACTATTTGCCGCGATCTTTCAAAACGTTCCACTACGTCCCAGAACGATAACAAAATCCTCCTGCCTGTTATAGAAATATTCCAACTACAACAAGTTTTACACTTATCACACGATTTCCCTATGTGTGCATATGTGAGCCTGTATATCTTTTTGTGTTATAATTTTTATTTCAATTTTCTCACGTAAAAAAAGTTTTTTCAGTTCCATCGGATTTTAGTATAAACTAGCTGACCCATCGAACTTCGTCTCGCCCAAAAATTATTTGTTCGAATTTATGTTTTCGGACAGCAGAATTGTCGACTAAGTGGTTAACGTTTCTCTCCATTATTTTTCTTATTAACCCACAATCAACGGAATTCGACACACATTCGCTTCAGCCCAAGAAAGAAATATCACCAAAAATTATGTGAAAATGTGAAATACTTCCGTTAAGCAAAAATCGGACAAAGGTACAGATTATCATCTTATCCTTTGTATCAAAGAACTGAACAGAGATCTCTCTCTAATGGCTTAGACATAAAGGATATAAGGTGCCACGTTTTCTCTTCCAGATGTGATTCTTGCTTTCGGTAATCGATGAAAAAGCTCAGTAACCAGAGTTTTGTATTGACAAACTTACAATATGTTGATGAGTTTCTTTTCTAGAATTCCTAATTTGGTAGGATGTATTTACAATTTGTATATAGCCGAAGTAACGAAAATTTCGTAAAAAAAGATTTGACTTAAGAAGCATACAAAGTATTCTGAACAGTCCGTTTTTAGGGAATCACTCATACTTGATACCAGTGTTGGTGATTGTCGAAAATTTCACAGAAGCTGCTATATTGCTATCTATATTGTATACAACATTTTCAATCCGGTAGAAGATGCTACAAGAACTCGAATCTCTCAATGCATGAACCGCGAGAGAATTTTTCTACATTCCTTCGCTCCACTTCATACTCTGAGTATTTCTCGGCCCTTAAAAAAAATTACAGTCTGATTATGATCGTTGCTGTGTGGAATTTCCCAAGAGAGAATCGCAAGTTGACAATTATCGCAGAAAATCGAGTCGATGATTCAACTTGATAATTCTCATACTAGGTTGCAATATTTCAAAACCCTTGTGTGGAGCATTCACAGACATTTTCATAGACACAACTTATACAAAGATTATATGCACATAGTTAGAATAAGCGGCAATAGTGAAATGATTCAATCGCTATTATCAACTGCCTGTATAGAATCGGATCGCGAAACGAGAATAAGTGACCGTTTGTTGCTTCAGAGAAGATCCCCACAGCGGCGTGCCAACCTTTGATTCTCAGAAATGTCATCGAGAGAAATTCGCTCTCGCACTGGTGTCGATTCTATGTTAAATGAGGCATGCGGGGTTTTTGTTGTTGCGATGATTTCCAACTCTCTTTGAAGGCACTGATTCAATCGTTGAAGAGTTGCCAGCGAACGTTCTTTGATACGATAAAAGCCATCCTTGCTTGATACATACTTGTTCACTCAATACAACAGAACTAACTTTGAACAGTTCCTTGTAAAGCTTTTATGTAGCGACAAAGTTTTCTCAGAAATGTGTTCAAGTTGCCAAAAAAGTGCCACGCGTAGCTCTATTAAAGTGGATATTTGTCCGGTACTATGGAAATTTTTGTTGCTTGGTAAGACGACGCTTAAATTTTAATTTGATATTGATCTTACAAATTTGAACATTCTTCACAGAATAATGCATAGAAAATGTCGTCTCAATCCATTATGGTAATCGTCTTGAACATTGATCTAATCAACAAAATTCAAGGAAAATCTCTTAGTTTGACCTTAGCTCTTCAATAATTTCATTGATTATTTCAAAAATTTTCAGATTTGTTAAACTCACATTCAGAATGACCAATATTATTCATCTGACTCCATTATACACAATCCATCAACTGGTGAACGATATCAGAACTTTTTCTCCTGCCTATTTCTAGAACAGTATACATTCCGCCAGTCATTCATTTCGTTTTCATTTGATTCTAAATTTAACCCAATTTCCTCCCTAACTGCTACTAAACCTAGTTTCAACATTGTTGAACTAAAAATCTAATCAGTTTCGAACCTGGTTTTCATATCAGGTTTGTTCAGATCCTCGTTGCTAAGTGCGAAACCAACACAGTTTCGTTAAAAAGTGTTTGATGAAACTATCATGGGTCAGTTTAAGTTTTCTCAAGCGAAAACGACATTAGTAAGCAATAATTGTCGCAAACCCCTCGTTGCGACGCCCTTACATCCAACACCGTGATATTGTCAACCGGATTCCCCTCTAATGGTGAGCCGCTGGACGTTAAAACGTCATTTGATATTGGGTAAGACATTTTGCAAAAAAATTTGCTGGTCATTTCTAAAAGAGGTGTCGAAAATTCTTTATGATTATATTGAGCTTATATTGCGATAGTATTAAGCTGTTAATCAGTAATTTTTATTCTACGTGAGCTCCGTTACATGCAATAGTTATTTTGGATCATTATATCTAGTTATATTTGATTTTGCTGAAAGGTAAAATAATAAGTGAATTCATTAACTTAACCTAACATTAAACTAATTTACTTATAGCGTGGCTGATAGCATTAATATTAAATAGGAAAAGGGACACTAAAACGTAAGTTCTTTTACTTTAATTAATTATATCTGATAAACTATATGCAATATTACTGAAGGAACTATATACTATGTACAGTGATTATGTTTGATTAATGCTTAAATATGTATACAAAGATTTGCTATAGAAATTCGTGTTGTATTGGCAGGAATTTTTTAACGTTCCTTAACGTTTGCTCAACACAATGGCGTAAAATGGAATACACGTTCAAAAAACCGGAAAACTGTCTTTTTTACCTTTTTTTATATATATAAAAAATAGGTATAGAATTCGCTCAAACTTTCGAAAATTTTTCCGAGGCCCAGAGGGCCGAATGACATATACCAATCGATTCAGCTCGACGAACTGAGCAAATGTCTGTGTGTGTGTGTGTGTATGTGTGTGTGTCTGTATGTGTGTTGTCAACTAAGAGGTCGAGATCTCAGAGATGGCTGGACCGATTTTGATCAAACTAGTCGCAAATGAAAGGTCTCCCCGTCACCCAAAACGCTATTGAATGGTTTTGAGATCGGATGTTTACTTTTTGAGTTATACGAAGTTTTATGTCAAAATTTTCAGTTTTTTGACAGTATCTGTCACAATTGACCTTGAAAACAGAATATGTTTTCAGACTTAGATTCCGCACGATAATACCTATTCAACAAGCCATAGATTGTTAAAATCCGTCCATTTTTAACGGAGATATCGAAATTTTTGTGTAAACGACTTTTCCCCCTATTCCAGCAGTAGGAGTTTTAAGCGCTGTATGACAAAGCAATGCTTGGGAGCAACGGAAAACACGATTTTTTATTCTGTTACATACAATTGTTTCTAAGTACCAAAAAGACTGTGTACAGCATCCTTTTTCATGACAATTTGCCTCGGACCGATTTTAGCACGGCTCGTTTTTGGCAACATAATCGTTCGAATGTGACATATATAAACCAGATGATGGCAGATTTTTTTTTTATTATATTGTTTTAAACTACTTACAGCAATACATGCTGGAAGAACATAACATCCATATACCATTCGAATCAGTTCGTCGAGATTAGCAAATGCGTGTGTGACAAATAATTTCACTCAATTTTCTCTGAAAATGTCTTTTCTACAAATTCAGATTCATACGAAAATTCGTATGCTCCCAAACAAAGTTCCTGAATTATGTTTGGTTCCGACCTCTGGTTCCGGAACTACAGGATGATATATGAAACGAAATCAAAATTGTGTAACTCATTCTTCTCGTAGATGGCTGAACCGATCTAAGATTCAAATGAAATCTAAGAATCATCTAAGATGGAAATGAAAAGTTTCAAGATTCTTTAAAACATCTTGCTCTTCAGTCAGATCCAACTTCCGGTTTCGGGGATACAGGGTGATTGGTATAAAAATGTCTATTCCACATAAATTAATCAGGTTTATCGGGTTAGCAGATTTGGATAGTCGATAAAAAAAATTAACTTTTTTCAGTTTTAGTGGTATTCAGTTGTCGATTCAGAAGGCACTTAAAAATTTAATTCATGCTATGATTTCTCAAAGATGTCTTCACTGATTTTCAAATATTTTGAAACAAATGTAAACTATACAGCTATTCAGGTGAATTTATCTGACTTCGGCCATACCGATTTTAGAATTCCGGTTTCAGTATAAAATCGTTTCTCAAAGCTCAATCGTTTTCTCAAAAAAGCCTAATCAAATTTCAGAAACAAAAATTCAAATTAAAATAAACTTATATACAAAATTAATTAGTTTTATACATACATACAATAATTAATTAATTTTATCCAATTATGACTTCCGATTCCCGAATAGGGGAAAAAGTCGCTTACACAAAAATTTCGATATCATCATATTTTCGAGATAATGAATTTTTAAATTTCAAACCGATATAGAAGATGACAATCCCGAAAAGCTTCAAAGATGGACTCAAAACTGTTGTAATTTATTCGTCATATGGCCATACGAATCGGTTTGGGTTATACTGGTTCCTGAATACCGGCTCTGGAAGTACCTTAAATTACCGTAAACTCAAAAGTGGAACTTACATATCATGGCATATTTATTCGATTATCACACTTCTAGATTTAAATTCGATTGTATTTGCAGTTTCGACATTACCGAGTAATGAGTGATTACAATCTCAAATTGTCGCTTAAAACGACGGTCATTAAAATAATGTAATGAAAACTTAAACACCGAAGAATATTCATGCAAAAAACACATGCGAATTGATAAAAAAAGGTATCATCTCACTGCTAGGTGGATTAATCACGTTTTTCTAGTTGCATTCGCAACAATTTAAAAAATTCGTTTTACTCGCGATCGGGGGCTAATAGAACGATGTCAAATGTTAATCGGATAAAAGATCTTAAGTCAAGTGTGAGTTGTAGAGTGTGCAATGATCCGGACAACAGCCGGATGGTGTGCTGTGACGACTGCGGTTTATGGTATCACTTTCAGTGCGTGGGCGTTGATGAAAGCATCGAGGAAGTTGACTGGAGCTGTTCAGAATGCGAAGCTAAAAGGACAGCGCACGGCGTTCCTGCAATCATTACGGTACCAGTACAGAGTGACGTAGACGCAAGATCGGATGGCATTCAGTTGCAGAACCAGCAACTCGCCGAGTTTCGGGAAAAGATGGATCAGATGCAAATTCGGTTCGACGAGCAACAACGATCGTATGAAAAGTTACTTCGTGTGAAAGAACGCGAGATGCAAAACGCGGTTAAAGATTTGCAAATCCAATTCCAGCGAGAAATGGAGATTAGAGAGCAGCAAATACGGGATGAATTGACTGTCCCACCGAACGTTACTCTGCCGAAGGCGAATTCGACAACATTAGTCAGCGAAAAGCGTACGTCTAATGAAATGTGTAAAGTCCTCGAACGGATGGAAAGGCAGATTGCAGAGATGGCAAAAAAGCAAGATTTTGAATCGAAGCGTCTTGAGGAACGAGTGAAGGCTGTGGAATCCGGTCAACTTGCCCCATCGAGGAATGATGGTTCGGCTGGAGAAACGACGACAAACTTGTCTCATGAGCTCAGTAGAAGTCAGCTTGCGGCACGACATGCAGTTTCTAAGGAATTACCAACATTCTCTGGCAACCCTGAAGAATGGCCTCTGTTTATCGCTACTTATGAAAGTACCTCCCGGATGTGCGGTTTCAGCGACGAAGAAAACCTACTTCGACTGCAGCGAAGCCTGAAAGGAAGAGCTCTCGATGCTGTACGCAGCCGACTTTTGTATCCGACAGGACTGGAAGTGTTATAAACACGCTTCGCACGTTATTCGGTCGACCAGAAGTTATCGTACATTCGCTAGTTGGCAAGATACGTGAAATGCCAGCACCGAAAACGGAAAAGCTCGGAACGTTGATCGATTTCGGCGTTGCAGTACAGAATATGTGTGCGACAATAGTTGCCTGTGGATTAAACGAGCATCTTTGCAACGTAGCACTTCTTCAAGAACTTGTCGAAAGATTGCCACCGACTATCAAGCTCGACTGGGCTAGATACCGCCAAGTATTGAATGTCGTTACTCTTTCGGATTTCAGTGCATGGCTGGAAACGCTTGTGGAAGCAGCATGCGCGGTAACAGTTCCCTCATCTTTCAACAGCTACGCATCTAAAACAGAGAAACGAGGTCGAAAAGAGGAAATGTACGTACATGTTGAGTCCGAAGGTAATTCTGATCCAATTCCAGCGAGTACTTCTAGAGTTGCGTCCAGCTCAGCGTCTACTGCATGCGTCATTTGTCGTGAAGCGTGTGGCAATCCCAGTTCGTGTAGAACGTTTCGTGGAATGAAGGTCAGCGATCGCTGGGCGGCATTGAATCGGTACAAGTTGTGTCGTAAATGTTTATCGAAGCATTTTGATGCGTGCCCCGTAAAAAAAAAGTGCGGAAAGAATGGCTGCACATACATGCATCACAATCTGTTACATGATGATTCCAGATACCAACGCAGGGACACTCCTCAGAGATCACTGCCAGTAGTTAGTGACACTACAGTCGAAACCTGCAACACGCACTCGAATTCTGTAAACAAGGTGTTGTTTCGTTACGTTCCTGTTCTACTACATGGACGCGGAAAATCCATCCGCGTCTTCGCATTCTTGGATGACGGTTCATCGGTCACTTTGATGGATCACAGTTTGCTATCAGAATTAGGAATTCAAGGCGAGGCGCATCCTCTGTGTTTGGGCTGGACATCGGATCATCAGCGCCAAGAACCAAAATCAGTTAAACTTTCGTTGCAGATATCAGGAGTGCACGATTCAAAGTTGTATACGATACCCAAGGTGCACACTGTCCACAGCCTAGCCTTGCCGCGGCAGAGTCTAGCTCTGAACGATTTGACACGTCGTTATAAACATCTGCGGAGCATCCCTGTTGATTCATATCGCGATGCGACTCCGAGGATTCTTATCGGAATGGACAATTGCCATTTGGGATATGCATTGGACAGCAAAGAAGGTGACAAACACGAGCCGATTGCTACTAGAACCCGTTTAGGTTGGATAGTATGTGGTCCCTGCGATGTTCTCTCCCAGCCTGTGTCGACAGCGTATCACAGTTTTCACGTGTGTCCGTGTTGCGAAAGAAACGATGCGGAATTGCATAAAGCGGTAAAATCTTACTTCACTCTGGATAGCATTGGACTGAAAACGGGTAAACAAATTCTTTCGAAGGATGATGAGCGTGCCGAGCAATTACTGAAGTCATTAACTCGCGTCAAAGGCAAACGGTATGAGACTGGATTATTGTGGCGAGGCGATGATATTAAACTACCGGATAGCAAACCGATGGCCTCGAGACGGTTGGTTTGCCTGGAGAAGCGCATGCAACGAGACCCCTGCCTGGCCGAATCGTTGAAAGAAAAAGTTCGAGATTATGAAAGACGTGGTTACATTGAGAAACTGACCGAGAGGCAGCTGTCCGCTAAGTACCCACGTGTCTGGTATCTGCCGATTTTTCCTGTGACCAATCTCAATAAACCAGGAAAACTGCGTATAGTCTGGGATGCGGCTGCAAAGGTGGCGGGAGTGTCCCTGAACTCGTGCTTACTTACCGGTCCAGATTTGCTCACCTCTCTCGTATCTGTTCTGCATCGTTTTCGTGAATTCAGAATTGCCATTACCGGTGACATTCGAGAGATGTTCTTGCAGGTTATGATGAACGAGAATGATCAACAGTGTCTGAGATTTCTATGGCGGAACGGTGAATCCGACCGTGCTCCAGATGTTTATTCATTGAAGGTGATGGCGTTCGGCGCAACGTGCTCACCGAGCAGTGCACAGTTCGTGAAAAATCAAAATGCTCAAAGATTCATAGATCGTTTTCCCAGAGCAGTTGAAGCGATAATGGAAGAACATTATGTTGATGATATGCTGTCTAGCGTGGAAACGGAAGATGAAGCAATTAAGTTAGCAAAGGATGTCCAGCTTATTCATGCCGAAGCTGGTTTCGAAATACGAAACTGGCTATCAAACTCGAACCGAGTTCTACAGGAATTGGAATCAAGTCCAGGTGAGAAGAGCTTAAACCTTCAGAATACGTTAGGCACTGAAAAGGTTTTAGGCTTATGGTGGTGCACAGATACCGACACCTTTACGTTCAAGGTCTCCACGCGGATTGATTCAGCAATTATTCAGTGTCATGCTATCCCGACAAAAAGGCAGATATTAAGCACATTGATGATGATCTACGACCCATTGGGATTGCTGGCGAACTTTCTGATGTTTTTAAAGATATTGCTCCAAGAAATTTGGCGAAGCGGTGTGAGTTGGGATGATCCCATCAGCAGTGAACAAATGAAAAAATGGCGAGTCTGGTTACAAGTCCTACCGGAAGTAGAAAAAGTCAGAGTGCCGAGGTGTTATCGGATGAGGACAAGTATCGGAGACCGAAATTCGATTCAACTTTATGTGTTTGTCGATGCATCTGAAAACGGAATGGCAGCGGTAGCATACCTTCGATTTAATGAGGAAGGCGCGACGGAATGTGCGTTAGTTGGCGCGAAAACTAAAGTAGCCCCCCTACGTTTCGTATCGATACCCCGACTGGAACTTCAGGCGGCAGTAATAGGAGCTCGTTTAGCAACGCTGGTGATAGAGTCTCACAAGTTGAAACCAACGCAACGGTTTTTCTGGACAGATGCACGAGATGTTCTATGTTGGTTAAACTCTGATCACCGGAAATATAGCCAGTTCGTTGCAGTACGAGTAAGCGAGATGCTAGAGTTATCGGAGACGCATGAATGGCATTGGATCCCATCAAAGTTAAACGTTGCCGATGATGCCACGAAATGGCAGAGATTTCCAGACCTTGCTCCTACTAGTCGCTGGTTTCGTGGGCCTGAATTCCTTTGGGAAGCTGAAGAACTATGGCCTAGTACGGCTTCGAATTTGGGTCAAACCGATGAAGAGAAACGTGAACGGTTGCTTCATCATTTTGTTGCAAGAGATACTTTCATCTGGGAAAATTTCTCTAATTGGAAACGGCTACTGCGTCACGTAGCCTTCGTGAAACGGTTCCCTGCAAATCTACGCAGGAGAATCTTTAGCAAGCCTGTCGAAACCGGTCCATTGTCCCAAGAAGAGTTGAAGGCGGCGGAGTCGACTATACTGAAGTTCGCTCAACACTCTGAATTTGCGAAGGAGATTCATCTTCTTGCGAAACCGAATACCTTGCCCTGGAAGAACGTGTTGCCGAAAGATAGTTCGTTATACAAGCTCAGCCCAGTTCTGGAGGCAGACGGATTGTTACACATGAGAGGTCGTATCGACGCCTGTGAATTTGCAGAGGAGTGTACGAAACGACCCATACTGCTACCTAGAGGCCATCCAGTTTCAGACCTCATCATTACCGATACTCACCAGCGATACTGTCACATGAACCATAAAACGACACTGAACGAGATCAAACGTAGATACTACATTCCAAAACTCCGTTCGGAATACAATCGTATAAGAGCAAGATGTCAGCATTGTAAGAATCAAGCTGGTAAGCCGAATGTACCCGAAATGTCAGCTTTACCATCATTGCGCCTAAAAGCCTTTTGTCGTCCGTTCTCCTTTATCGGAATTGATTATTTTGGGCCGATGCACGTTGTCATTGGTCGGCGAACTGAAAAACGTTGGGGTGTGTTGATAACTTGCCTCACCGTTCGAGCAATACATATTGAAGTAGCACACAGCCGCACGACGGACTCATGCATTCTAGCCATCAGAAACTTCATCGCCCGAAGAGGAACGCCTCTGGAAATAGTCAGTGATCGCGGTACGAATTTCGTAGGCGCAAGTCGCGAGTTAAAGCAGGCACTTGAACAGTGCGATCAGGAAAAGTTAATGGAACACTTCGTCACAACCGAAATAAAATGGTCCTTTAACCCTCCTGCTTCACCGCATTTCGGAGGCGCCTGGGAGCGCCTCGTTCAGTCAGTAAAGAAAAATCTCAAGCACCTACAACTCACACGTACACCAACCGATGAGCTGCTGCGAAACCTGTTGACCGAGGTCGAACTGATAGTAAATTCTAGACCGTTGACTGAGTTACCACTAGACGATGAACTATCGTCACCACTAACCCCGAATCATTTTCTTCTCGGGTCGTCAGACGGTTCTAAGCCCCCGATCTCATACGATGACAGTAGCTACGCTCTGAAGCATGTCTGGAAGATGTCGCAGGTCTACGCTAAAGGTTTTGGAAGCAATGGGTTTCCGATTACCTGCCAACACTTACACGACGATCCAAATGGTTCAGCCCTGCAAAACCCATCGAAGTCGGAGATATTGTTGTGTTGGTGGACGAGACACTACCGAGGAATTGCTGGCCAAAAGGCCGGGTGATCAATATGCATCGATCCAAGGACGGACAGGTTCGTCGTGCTCTAGTACAAACTGCGCATGGTGTACTGGAAAGACCAGCTGTAAAACTCGCAGTGTTGGACGTCGGTGCAACAGTGAGTACGTCGGCTCAGGGACCTCGAAGTACTGGGGGGGAGTGTCGCAAACCCCTCGTTGCGACGCCCTTACATCCAACACCGTGATATTGTCAACCGGATTCCCCTCTAATGGTGAGCCGCTGGACGTTAAAACGTCATTTGATATTGGGTAAGACATTTTGCGAAAAAATTTGCTGGTCATTGCTAAAAGAGGTGTCGAAAATTCTTTATGATTATATTGAGCTTATATTGCGATAGTATTAAGCTGTTAATCAGTAATTTTTATTCTACGTGAGCTCCGTTACATGCAATAGTTATTTTGGATCATTATATCTAGTTATATTTGATGTTGCTGAAAGGTAAAATAATAAGTGAATTCATTAACTTAACCTAACCTTAAACTAATTTACTTATAGCGTGGCTGATAGCATTAATATTAAATAGGAAAAGGGACACTAAAACGTAAGTTCTTTTACTTTAATTAATTATATCTGATAAACTATACGCAATATTACTGAAGGAACTATATACTATGTACAGTGATTATGTTTGATTAATGCTTAAATATGTATACAAAGATTTGCTATAGAAATTCGTGTTGTATTGGCAGGAATTTTTTAACGTTCCTTAACGTTTGCTCAACACAATGGCGTAAAATGGAATACACGTTCAAAAAACCGGAAAACTGTCATTTTTTCTAGTTGCATTCGCAACAATAATGTTGATACCCAATTAAGCACGTGGCTCGGAATGACGAATAACATGAATCAAGTATGCATGTGAAATCTCTACACAAAACTATTCGTTGCGCGTCAAACGATTTTTTCAACGATCTAGTTTTCTTTTCTTCGACGACCAAACACTTAAGGTCAAACCGCATTCGGCCAACATTTCTATCTCCGATCTTTTTTTCGCTCTTCGGTTATGACTAAGCTGCCGGCGTGCGCATGTATAGGTACGCCGGACCCGACATAAAATTCATATCTTTAGCAACGATATTCCTCACCGAGCTTTTCGCACCGTAGCAACTGTGTCGGGTCCGGCGTACCTATACATGCGAACGCCCGTGCACAGCCATAGCCGAAGAGAGAAAAAGTCAACGCCGGAGAGCTCGGATCGGCCGAATGCGGAGTTTATGCAACTCGTTACGCGCCAAACATCAATCGTAGATCTAGCAATCATTGGCGACTTTTTCAACCGAAAATTCCATTCTCCATACACAACAACTTTATGGATTTTCCAACGTTTCCGGCAAATTTTCCAAAATTTTTTGATGTTCGAACCCGGCGGGGGTAGAATCTGATCAAACACAAAAAGAATCATGTAAATTTGTCCATCCGTTCTTAAGTGATGCGATTACAAAGATTGACCTCTGCATTTTTATATATATATAGATAACATAAAAAATCTAACTATGTTAATACATAAAAGCATCTCCGACCATCTATGTATACTCTGAGACTATGGAAATCCGAAATAGATATTCCAAGATACAAGATATACTTGGAATATTGTCCTTAGGGACTACAATGTACCACAGCAAGAACTACAACGGCTAATTCCTATTTAGGTTTAGAGAGATCCACACGTTGCTTAATTATCTTTCTATAGCTACTCTAGGTACGTTCTGAGTAGTCTAAGAAATTCAGTGAAAATAGGTTATAAGATCTACACGAGCAACCTGCAGCTTATGAATAATTTGTCACTGATGTTCGTAGTTCTGGAGCTACATACATGTTGTCTATTTTGATCTGATACAGGTACATTCCCAATCATCCAAGAACTTTAGTGAAAACAGGTCTACACGAGCAATCAGTAGCTTATGAATAACACTAATGCTGTTCATAGTCATCGAGCTACATACTGCCTATTTGTCTAATATGATCTGGTCTGGCCATGTTCTCAGACACTCAAGAACTTCAGTGAATACAGATCTTAAGGTCCGCACTGGCAATCAGCAGCTTATGTATATTTTTTAATGCTGTTCATACAGATCGGCTGAAAAGTTCGTATCGTTTCTATAAGAGGGCGCCACTAGAATCAAATCCATACCATTTTCAGTTAGTACCAACCTTCAAAAGATACGTGTATTATTAGTTTGTGAGATATTGCATTTTGAGTGAAGCTACTTTTGTTATTGTGAAAAAAAAGGAAAAAAAGAAATTTCGTGTGTTGATGAAACACTACTTTTTGATGAAAAAAAGTGCCGCCGATACCAAAAAATGACTTGATGAGTGTTATCCAGACTCTGCACCGGGCGAAGCAACAATTCGTAAGTGTTTTGCAAAATTTCGTACTGGTCATATGAGCACCGAAGACGATGGATGTCCAAAATAGGCTGTTACCGATGAAAACGTGAAAAAAATCCACAAAATGATTTTCAATGACCGTAAAGTGAAGTTGATCGAGATAGCTGACACCCTAAAGATATCAAAGGAACGTGTTGGACATATTATTCACGAATATTTGGATATGAGAAAGCTTTGTGCAAAATGGGTGCCGCGTGAGCTCACAATCAAGACAATGCACCGTGTCACAAGTCGATGAAAACCACGCTGGAATTGAACGAATTGGGCTTCGAATTGCTCCGTCATCCACCGTATTCTCCAGATTTGGTCCCCAGTGACTTTTTCCTGTTCTCAGACCTCAAGAGAATGCTCGCTGGTGAAAAAATTAGAAGCATTGAAGAGGTAATCGCTGAAACTGAGGCCTATTTTGAGGCAAAATACAAATCGTGCTACAAAAATGGTATCGAAAAGTTGGAAGATCGCTATAATCGCTGTATCGCCTCTGATGGCTAACTTTTTTCAGAGACGGTTGAACCGATTCTCGCAAACTTAGTTTCAAATAGAAGGTATAAATGTCTTATAAAGGGTGATTTTTTAAGAGCTTGAGAACTTTTTTAAACAATAAAACGCATAAAATTTGCAAAATCTCATCGGTTCTTTATTTTAAACGTTAGATTGGTACATGACATTTACTTTTTGAAGATAATTTCATTTAAATGTTGACCGCGGCTGCGTCTTAGGTGGTCCATTCGGAAAATCCGCTTTTTTATCGACAAATTTTGTTCAGCGATGAGGCTCATTTCTGGTTGAATGGCTACGTAAATAAGCAAAATTGCCGCATTTGGAGTGAAGAGCAACCAGAAGCCGTTCAAGAACTGCCCATGCATCCCGAAAAATGCACTGTTTGGTGTGGTTTGTACGCTGGTGGACCGTTGGACCGTATTTTTTCAAAGATGCTGTTGGACGCAACGTTACAGTGAATGGCGATCGCTATCGTTCGATGCTAACAAACTTTTTGTTGCCAAAAATGGAAGAACTGAACTTGGTTGACATGTGGTTTCAACAAGATGGCGCTACATGCCACACAGCTCGCGATTCTATGGCCATTTTGAGGGAAAACTTCGGAGAACAATTCATCTCAAGAAATGGACCGGTAAGTTGGCCACCAAGATCATGCGATTTGACGCCTTTAGACTATTTTTTGTGGGGCTACGTCAAGTCTAAAGTCTACAGAAATAAGCCAGTAACTATTCCAGCTTTGGAAGACAACATTTCCGAAGAAATTCGGGCTATTCCGGCCGAAATGCTCGAAAAAGTTGCCCAAAATTGGACTTTCCGAATGGACCACCTAAGACGCAGCCGCGGTCAACATTTAAATGAAATTATCTTCAAAAAGTAAATGTCATGTACCAATCTAACGTTTAAAATAAAGAACCGATGAGATTTTGCAAATTTTATGCGTTTTATTGTTTAAAAAAGTTCTCAAGCTCTTAAAAAATCACCCTTTACAAAGCTCCTGAATTTCTTTTTAATTCGACTTCCGGTTCCGGAATTGAAGGGAGATTAGTTTAAAAATCACAATTTCAAAATATTTCCTCACTTTGCTCAGAGATTGCGTGACCGATTATACCAAACTCAGATTCAAATGAAAGGTCTCACAGTCCTATACAAAACTCTAAAATTTCATCCGGATGCGTTCTCCGGTTCCGGAATTAGAGGGTAAAGTGCGGTGAAAATTTGATACCCTCACTTAAAGTGGCGAAACAAAAAACTTAAAAAAATCTAAACTGGCCTCGAGACTATTCCAATCGGTAGCAATTCTCAGTAGACAAATAAAACAAACTAATATCGATTATCCTGGTTCCCGGTTTCCGAATCTGGAAACATCGGAAATAGTGGTCATATATTCCAAAATGGATCACACTAACTTTTCTCAGCGATGGATTGACCGATTTTCACAAACGCGGAGTTACAGGGCGAATATTATTAAAATATTTATACCATCACAAAAAGCGGTGAGTAAAACACGTAAAAAAATTTTTTAAGCTTGCCTAAAAACTATTCCAATCGATAGTCATTGTTAGTAGAGTGTCGGCTTTTCTGATTCCCGATTTTCGATTAACGACCGGAGATTGTAACTATTGACTCAAAAATGGATTCCAGCTACTTTTCTCGAGCCCAGTCACTTTTTTCTCAGAGATTTTCTTACCGATCTGAGAACTGTTTCACTCTGTAGGTTATACTAGTTGATGGACAAACCTTTTTTGTTTTTTGAGAACAAAAATATTTCGCGAATATCCACACATTTATATATGAAAATATGGAAGATATGAGAAAGACATCATTACACCAGTAGGTGGATTAAAACAGGTTTTTCCTATTCGGCCACAATGAAAAACGTAAAAGGGTTGCTGGTCTTCGACGCGTTTTTTCAGTCAAGTTTTACATTCTTTCAAATGTATTTCATCAGCACCCTCAGCACCTCCTTGTGGTTCGGCCTCACCAGACGCTTTTTCAGATACGCCAGGTGAAAACTTCAAATATATTCTAGCGAGGAGATGGAAATAGTCTAGATTATTAATAAAGAACGATGCACGAAATCTGTTCAACGGGCAAAAAAAGACCGTGACGATTTTCAAAAGTCTGTAAATGTCTTTAAAAACATTATTTTCAAAAGATTTGGCAGCTTCGACTATAACTGTATTTTGTTTTGTCCTGGTACTTCTCTGTTTGCCCGACTCCGAGCTCCCGGCCTAGAAGGAAGGGTGAAGGACCAGTAGTTCACGAAAATTCGACATGAATTTCCTTCGATTTTGAGAGCAACTCTTTTACTCAGATAATCGATTTTTTTTTATACAACGATATATTTAGTAAGGTACACTGCCCTAACTCTAAAATACCGAGGGCAAGATGATCGATTATGAAAAGTGCCCTTCTTTATTTGTTAACAATTACCAAAAATAATTTAACGACTCTTGTCTCACTGTGCTAAAAAGTTACACCATCCATCTATGTGATTATGCGAATGATCAATACATTTGTTTCCTGTTTTCGGGTTACAGGCAAAATTATCAAAGCAGATATAGGTGTTAGCTGTAGTATTGATATATTCATAAAAAGGATGCTTTTAGAATCGTGACGATGCATTGGTATATTCTAGAAAGAGCCATTACAAGGCACATTACGAATGCCCGACACGAACTGGAACGAAAATATTATAATAGAATATATCGTAATAGAATGACATAATACATTTTTATTGGGCTTGCAATCAAATAATGATGAATTTTGTGACTCCATGTGCTAACACAAGGGCTGAAAAGTCCCGGACATAACAAAGAGAACACGATTTTTTTGATTCAAAATTACATTTGTTCATCAACGTAATCTCCATCAAAAGGAACATCATCCCAGCGCCGTTTCAATACACTTTTCTAGAACTCTTGCCTTGAAATAGGCCTCAGTTTCAGCGATAAACTCTTCATTCGTGCGAAATTTTTACCGGTGAGCATTTTTTTTCAGATCTGCGAACAGCAAGTAGTCGCTGGGAGTCAACTCTGGCGAATATTTTGATTGACTTATTACACGGTGCGTTGTCTTGATGAAACAATTTTTTTTTCTTTGCCATATGCGATCATTTCTTTGCAATTTAAACCTTCAAACCCTCCAATAGAGGTATATAATATGCTTTGTCATGGTTTTAGCTTTCTCAAGATAGTCGATAAATATTACAGCACATACATTCCAAAATACCGAGGCCATAACCTGTCCAGCCTATTGTTGTGCTTTCAGGCGCGTTGAACGAAGTTCACTAGTTTCAGTCCACTCAGATGACGATCATTTTAATTCCGGAGAGAAGCGATGAATCTATGTTTCATCCATTGTTACATATCGATGCAAAAATTTCGGTTTTTACGTTTTTAGTCAACAGTGGGCAAACGCGGCACCTACTTTGAACAAAACTTTCTCATAGTCAAATGCTCATGCAATATAAAGCCAACACGTTCTTTTGATATCTTTACGATGTCAGTGGTGTTACCGCCTAATTTGGACGTCCACTGCGTTCTGCATCATCGGTGTCTCTACGACCACTTTGAAGTCAACAAACCAACGTTTTATTGCTGTTTCTGATAAAGCGGAGTCTTCATAACACTTTTCAAGCAATTGCTTCACTTGAACGGTATTTTTCCCATCAAGAAGCAGTGTAAATATAAAACAGGATATTGCTTTTGATCCATTGTTCTGAAAATAACAAAAGTAGTGTTACTTTTAGCACAATAACTCACAAAGTAATTAATAGAATATCAAGAAATTTTAACAGGTGTCTTTTAAAGGTTAGTATTAACTGAAAAAAGTGACTGCAATAAAACTAGCAGCATTTATGTGTTAGGCCCGGGACTTTTCAGCGCATGTGTTATATAAAACAACGGATATTATTTCGCTATTTATATTTTCAAAGAAATGTTCATACGGTTGATTTGTACACCGATGTAAAAAGATAAATCGTACAGTATTATATTATATATTACTCAGTATTTCATATAAGTCAATATTCATAATGTACATTGATTTATGAATAGCAAATATATCAGAAACATGATGCAGTGTATCATAACTATCTTGTGCTAATTATTGTACTTGATTTGCAAATTCAAGAAGCTTATGATGCTTTATAAGTTCTCTCGGTCGTAGCAGGTATACATATTTATTTTACTTTTTGTCATAAACCTAAGATTTTTACTATTTCAAGATAGATAGTTAATAAACTGAACCGCGTACGAGCTGGACAGTGTGAACAATAAGACAATTAGAATAAATGAACCAAATGAACAAAAGCTAGGACCTTTTTTCATATCGTAACAAAAAAACTCTTATTGGTGATCATTTAGTGGCTAGCTTAGGGCACATAATCATTTATCACTTTTCTTTACATATCGTATTCGATCCGTCAGTGCACAACAGTTTTCGTAGAACTGTTATTCCACCTAGTAGCTCAATATAAACCGCTAGGCAGACGTAAAGTCATTGCTATTTACAATATGTTTTCTGATCTGCACCAAAGAGCATCGTCCTTACTATCGGGCTGAACTTAAATTAGACTTGACCTAATTGGGTGATTCTGGTTTATTGGTTAGCCTTTTTCGTGTTCAAGACATATAACGTTTTTCACTTTCCTTCACGTTTCGCCATCGACTCGTTATTGATCTATTTTAAATAATTCAAGCGTATTATAATATATTCGGAACAGCCAGAAATGACAGCTTTCCATCTTCGAACTTTATCTCCAACCCAATAAAAACTTTGAAACGAGTCAAAGCTCATCGAGATCGGTTCAGCCATTCCCGAGAAAATTAAGCGAAGTTATAATGCGCGTTTTGTCGGTTACGTCATTTATATCAATGGACCATTCATAAACCACGTAGACTAAAATTTGATGCTTTTGGACCCCCCCCCCCCTTTCCCCCCTTGTAGTATTTTGTAGACTTTTCCCATACATGATGACATTTGCACGAAACAAGACGAGACAATATGTTGTGACAACTCCTAGAAAATGGAGCGCAAAGAAGGTAAATTGTGTTTTGTCGGTAACGTCATTTAAAGCAATATATCTCCGGAACCGGAAGTGACAGCCTTTTGATCTTTGAACTTGATTCACAACTCAATAGTAGCTTTTAACCGAACCTATGCTTGTTGAAATCGGTTCATCCATTACCGTAAAAGTTGAAGCGGATGGAAAATTTTTGAAATGTGCACATACATGCATACACACACAGACATTTGCCGATATAATAATACGTACCTCCGAGGCTCCGATTAAAAGTCGGTTTTACAGTAATTCTATAGAGAAAGGCAAAAGCTGGAAAAAATTAGCGTTCACTCTTCTTGAAGATGGTTGAACCGATTTTCACAATCTTAGTATCTAATGAATGGTCTGGCCATAGCCTGCAATTGAATTTTATCGAGATCAAACTTCTTGTTTCGGAATTACTGGGTACTGACAACAAATCAAACTTAAAAATCTACTATAATGAATTGTAATTTACAAACACCCGTTTAGTACCGTCAAATGCTCAATTTCATAACATTTTTAATATTGGAAATACATCATTTTGTTGTTATTATACATGATTTTCGATTTTCAATTCAAAACTCGCAGTGTTCATTTTTTTTTGTATTCAATTAATTTCATACAACTTATTCTTGAACACCCTTTTTGGCAGTTGACAGATTTCGACTTACAACGACGGCACAGTTCAATTTGATGTAATTTAAATTCATGTCGATCACTAAAACGACTACGTCTAGGTGAAAGGTTACTACAGTTTCCGACATGACCTACAAACTTTATTAGTTTAGTTTTCCAAATTTAGAAGATTTAATGCGATTTTTGCATCGTGCTTTACTTCACGGTTTCCAATTTTAAACATTTATCATCGTGTCATTCCGGAGCCGGAACTTGTATTTGTCCGAAGAAAACCCAGGTGTTTTGTAGGAATCATTAAAACTTTCATTGGAACCGAATTTGGTTAAAATCGGTCAAACCATCTCTGGGAAAAGTGAGTGAGATCCATGACCACTATTTTGGGTGCTTCTGAAATCGGAAATCGGGGACTAAGATAGCCATATTCGGTTTGGAGACCTGCTTAGGTATAATTTTTACGTTTGTTACTTCGACGGTATGAAATTTTTCATACTCTTCACTCCGGAATTGAAAGTTAGATTTCAAGAATATAGAACTCTGGGGCCAAAAGTCCTTTCATTTGAACCTAAAACTCGGTTTTGACAGTGATTGTATATCTTTTCTTTATGAGAAAGGTAAAAACTGCAGATCAAAATTCAATCATACTAATTAAATATTTATTCAGTACCTTTTACTGTAATCGCTCACGAACAGGATTTTTTCTCTATGGCAAAGAAATTAGGATTTTTTTCGATGTATAATTCTCCATTCTTTATTTACTATTTTTCGAGATGCTCACCGAACGCCCGCGACGTAACACATTTATTGTGATTGATTTCATGACTGCGATATCACTGAATTTCACGTGAACACTGACATAACCAGATATCTCTACTCAATGAACTGTGCACAGAAAAAATATTGTTAAAATAAATAAATTCCGGGTAATTCTAACGAGTTTCCGTTAAAATATTGACAATAACAGTTCTGGAATGATACAACCAATGTTTTGAATGTTGAAACAACCAACTTTTGTTAGGATCAACCATATTCTAGTTTAATACAAGCATATTTTGTTTGATCTCGGTTTAAAAAACTTTTTTAATTACATGGACAACAAATCGATTTGATAAACCGGATTTTTCTGTGTATAGTTCTTATTACATATTGAACGTTCATATGGTCACAGTTATCTGATTTGGTTCACATGTTATAATGAAAACCTGTTCCAGTCCATGTATATTTTATAAGGTTTTCAATCCCACCAGAAGAGACTTCTTGAGCCAATACGATAATAACGCTAGTCATGCGAAGTCAGAGATAACATAAAATCGATTTCTATTCCGGTATAGTATATTAACAAAACGCATTAACAGAAGAACATACTTTATTAAAAGTATCAAGTTGAGATGAGACGCAAATCTCACTTTCACGAGAGCCTAATATTTATTTAGAGGCTGGAAGCATCACATCATGCAAATTCAGCCGTAGGCAAAGCAGCGTTACACAGGAATATACATGCTTTCGCTATAGCTAGTATGTTATAAGATGGAGATTGTCACCAACCGTAGGTTTGTCTGATAGAATCTGTTTCTTATATATCATATTCTTCATCCACTTATATCTTCACACTCAAAATAAATAGCAAAGTATACGGTCGTTTTGTCACCAAACGGCATTAGAAACATACAGGCAGTAAACAATATTCCTCAACCATAACAGTATAGCTTTTTATCATGGAAAATAGTATAAGTAAAACGTACGCAGGAAGATGTCATGCCAACTACGCCGGTGCCTATATGAATGAGTGGATAAAGGAGCAAAATTTTATTCTCATCCCATAATACCACTGCATAAATTAGACATTGGCAACTTCATTGACCTAGTTTTCGAGTCCACACGACTAGTATTAAATCGAAATCGCTAGTTTTTCGGAGGGTTTATTTATTTGTTTTAAGAAGACACTGGCTCGGTGAACAAACGATATATATATATATATATATATATATATATATATATATATATATATATATATATATATATATATATATATATATATATATATATATATATATATATATATATATATATATATATATATATATATATATATATATATATATATATATATATATACATATATATATATATATATATATATATATATATATATATATATATATATATATATATATATATATATATATATATATACCATTGTCATTTCGGATAGGGAAGATCGGGGCGAAAATGGTCTTGCGCGAAAAATAGTGCGGGCGGAAAATGATAGTTCGAAAGCTTCACTCATAGGTTACAGACGCATTTGGTTTGGTTCGAGATACATATCCCCACTTATACTTGCGAAATCTGGATCGATCTGGATCGATCTGGATCGGAATGCAAAGCGAAACAAACTCTTGACATGACATTCCTTTTTAGGAATTTGACATTCCTATTTCAACAAACTTCGCAGCCGATTTACAGTTTACATAAGTATTGCATGGCTAGTACTAAGATCCAACTGAAAACAAGAATCCTTGCAGGTCGAACTCGAACATACGATAACTGGCTGTAAGACCAGCGCCCTATGCATTGAACCGCCAACCGAAATCGAAAATCTCAAAATGGGTGGGGTCACATTTTGACGCAGTAAAAACATGACATGACCACAAATTGTGCGAAAATGAAAATTTTTGGTCATATTAACATCATTCAAAAGTTTCGCATATGAAATATGTCATTTCATCTTAAAATTACAAATTTTGTCAACAAATATAAAAATTATGAGAAAAAAATATGTGATATAAAATGCAATTGTTTTTGAGTTACGACCAAATTTAAATAAATAAAAACATCTCACTCATAATCTGGTGCACTGTCTGGCTTAGGGAAGCAATGTGAAAATGCATGTAAAATGCTGTCGATTGAACGCACCATCCGGGTGAACTCTGTGGGAGTATTCAATGCAAACTTTGTAGCGCTGATTATTGAGTAATTTATCCCACTAAACGCTGCATTTACCAATTTCATTCTACTGAATATATGTAACCAATCGTAAAAGTACTAAAAAAGAACTAACCAATATTTTTTTCAACGTGGAATAGGAAGAGTTTGAATGCCAGTCTGCAAATTGTAAAATATAAATGAGCTATGTTTATTATACCAATATTCGTCTCATTAGTACAAACTTCGTGTTTTATTGCCGATTACTCAACTTTCAATCAACGAATCGAGATAAAATCGGATGCAATGTCTTCGACTTTAAGAAGCAATAATGCCGAAGAAAATAGTTTAAAAATTATGCATTACTTCTGTAATAGTAACTCTATTTCTGTCGAACAGAGACAGCAGATCTCACTCTAACAAATTGTTTCCGTATATGAGATGACAACTAGAGTTGATATGGGGATACCGTTACCCTATATAACTTTATAAACACACACACACACACACACACACACACACACACACACACACACACACACACACACACACACACACACACATATATATATATATATATATATATATATATATATATATATATATATATATATATATATATATATATATATATATATATAACTGTTATATAATCAACTCAGATTACCATTTAGATATCCACTGGCTGTTGCTTTTTGACTTCCTCAGTATTATACCATATATCAATATATTTATATTAGTGAACATAAAACCGTCAAATGATGTTCAACCAAAGCAAAAATGCCAAAACATCATACGAAAAGTTATGCCTTACCTTATACTAGCAAAACTAGCAGCGCATTTGCTGGCCAGGATATTACAAATGATTGTGATCAGTTAAGCTTAATTGTGTGCTGTTCTCATAAAGAAATAAAAGGCAGAAACTGTAACAACCGACTTCAAAGTGAGGCCCAGATAGGCGAGTTTCATTAACCGTTCGAATAAATTCGTTGAGTACGCAAAATGTGAACATGTAAGGCTATTGTAAAATTTGGTACCCTACAACAAGAGATATTATGCCCCACAACAATGATGCATTATGCCCCTTAAATTGTCTAAATATAGAAAAATCAGAAACATATATAATATTTACATCAGAAATTATTTACGCAAACAATTAATTGCAATCGAGAAGAAACACAAAAATGGAGACGAGCACAGTAGGGTGTCAAATCTTAAGATAACTTAATGAGCTCAACAGAAATGAAACTGTGTTACTGTGTAAATATGAAAAATATACCTCTTAAATATACATCTTATCTATCACTATTCTAGTTTTCATACGACCAACTCATAAACTTCACAATATATGAGGGAAGTTATGTTTATCAATGTTCCTAAAAATTTCGTATGATTTTCATAAGACGTTTTATTGGAATTCCTATTTTCGGGATTTCCTAAGGCGGTCTTGTGATTCGCTTACGATGTTATTGTGGCTAAAAATCATACGAAATCATTATGAAATTGCGTATATATTTTGCCTGAGTGTAGATTATCTCAAAACTGAGGTACCAAATAACTGATGTTGAATCTGTTTGATAGTATTAGCAAAACAACATGCTATTTGATAGTATTAGCAAAACAACATATAAGGAACGACTGATTAAACTTCTAGTAAATCTAGTTTTAATGTATGGCAAGAAGTAGGAAAGAAGTATAGATATTCATCTTAGGGTATGTTTCATGAGCATGTTGAGAATTACAAATCGAAAATTAACATATGTGTCCGGATGAGCCCCAATTTTTTCAAATATACCCAAAAAATTAGAAAATTTTCAAAAAAAAATTCAGTTTAAAACGTACTCATTTTAACACGAACACGATTGCCGCTGAACTGAATTGACTCAGTGTCATCCAGTGATCTGACGTCTGCCTGTCACATGAAGGTGCGTTTACAAAATGAATCCATGGATCGAAAATTGCTAGTTTAGAAGATATTTAAGTTGTCCGGTGTAGCCCCGGTCTCCCCTACCGTTACCCTATGTATATAACACTTTTGTGTGTTCACTTTCTGATACGACTAGACGAATTTTTACAAACTGAAATTAAAAGGTTTGTGATCCAATTCAAGCTTCGTGAAGTTTATCCGGATACAGGTTTCGAAAATACACAGAAAGAAATTATGATATTTACACGACATGTAAATCAATACTAACAGGGAATAGAATCGAAAGTTTGATTGAAAACCATCATCGATGCAAAACTTAATTGGATTGCATTGAATTTTCAATAAATAGAACTGTATCTTTTAATTAACGCTTAGTTTTGCGATTAAATTATATTGAAACGTACGGAATTGTAGAGTGAATTTATATTTAATTTCCTTCTCCAAATATGTGCATGATAATAGATGTAAATTTACAAAATACTTTTATCTGTGTATAGACTTCCTGTTTCTGTAAAATAGGGCGAAAAGAAATAGAAAAATCAAATTTAGTAATATGAAGTGACGATACAAATTTGTACATATATCTTAAAACGATTTCAATTTGTAGGTCTGATTAGTCTATAGCCATACAAACTGCTTTCTTAACGTTATTTTTACAGGATTTCCATATAACGAATGAAATTTCCAGTCTGAGTCAAATTTATTGACGCGTCTTATAACCATTACTTAATATCCGCACAACATACATTGGAACAATTTATGAAGCGCATATTATATTCACTTCGAATTTATTTAGATAGATTCATATATACCATATGACTAGTTTTATAAAATTTATATATATATATATATATATATATATATATATATATATATATATATATATATATATATATATATATATATATATATATATATATATATATATATATATATATATATATATATATATATAACTTTCAATGGAGGTCATACGATTAGCAGATAATTGCCAACTACTACTTTTCTTTGAGGATTCAAGCTTTACTAGTATTCCATTCGGTAAGGGAGCACCTCATGATATTTGCGAAAGAGAAGTGAGATCCCGAGACTGAAAATAAAAAAAATGAATCTTACTAGACAGATAGAGTAATGAAATGTACCGGATATATATTTCATGGTCCGTTAACGCATATCCTTGAACGAAGTTGGATGAGCGTCGTGTCGTGTCAGCGATTTAAAATTACATTGAGATGCGGAACTTCCTGAAAAAAATGGTCTGGAGCAGTTGATGAATATCGAGGACACAACTATTCACGACTTTCATCGGATTTCCATATAAATTATATGGGATATTTTTATAACTTTCATTATGATAACGTCCAGTTAGATTTTACGTACACATTAAATAAAGATTATAAGTTTCCATATAATTTCTATGAATTATATTCTGCATATGATTCATATGACAAATCTAATGAATATAAATAAGATTTTCATTTCAGTGAAGTATTTTATGAACAAGACTGCACATTTATAAAAACACGCTTAGCTTCGCTTTCAAGTTATATATAATCAATGAAGAACTGTATAGTATCTTTCCATTCAATTGCCTGCTTCTAATATGTGCATTGAAACTCTTGTAAGTTTACAAACAATTTTTAAAAGTGAAGTTCCACATGAAATCTTGATACAAATTGCTTTGTTTTTGATGTGATATGAAAAGCCATATCTAATTGGATTTTGTTTGAGCCGCCCTATCAACGCCCCAATTATCGGACCAATAGAGCACGACATCGGCCTGATCGTAGCACTGCGATCGGGCCGTCATCGGACTATTCTTTGCATCAACCACGTCAACCTAAAAGCTTTCAAACTAGATTGACCAAAAAATCATGTTTTCTGCTTGTACTACTTAGCTTCAATCATTCGTGGGTTTCCAAAATGTAGTAATTGGAGTAGATTAAGTTTATAGATGAAGAAAACTGGGGTGGAATATGTTGTTGATATGATTCACTTCGTTTATTTATGAGTAGGGGGGGTTATATAACCAAGGGGTTATAAGTGTATAATATTTTACCATTTCTCATGGATTTTTTATGGAATTATGGATACATTTTGTCTATGCTTGGCGAGTGGATATAAATAATTTATAGCTTTTAAATTCTTAAAATCCTTGACGGCGGCATAGTGTTTGTGGATATTTTTTCAAATCGTTATACAGTTTGAATTTTCGAGACGGATTTGACAAGAGGCAGTTATCAAATAATTATCACATTGATTACTAACTTGAATTTTCTAAATCCTAGATAGCTAAAACGAATTATTGTGTTTTTTCGAATTTTTATAAACTTATTAATGAATTTTAGCATTGCATTTTCAATGTCATCGCAATCGTTCTTCTCCCCTACACAACCCTTTATTTTTTAACTCTGACACTTGAGTGGTTATTTCTGTGTCTAGAATTTTCATTGTAAGATATTTTTTCAGTGTCGGAAAATAACCATCGATCTGTCAAAAATAACCGCTTGTGTGTCAGATTTCAACCAAAAGTTAAAATTAATCGCGAAATGGTTCACAGCCTTAGAAGAGTATTGATATTAGGAACAGACGAAAGATAAAACTTTTCCTTCTCGATTACGGTTATGAATAACAGTTCGGCTGAAAAGTTCGTATCGTTTAATAGAAACACACATTTTTTTGCCAAAATTCGTTTTTATTATTCAACATAATTGCCATAAGAGGCGATACAGCGATTATAGCGATCTTCCAACTTTTCGATACCATTTTTGTAGTACGATTTGTCCTTTGCCTCAAAATAGGCCTCAGTTTCAGCGATTACCTCCTCATTGCTTCTAAATTTTTTACCAGCGAGCATTCTCTTGAGGTCTGAGAACAGGAAAAAGTCACTGGGGGCCAAATCTGGAGAATACGGTGGATGAGGGAGCAATTCGAAGCCCAATTCGTTCAATTTCAGCATGGTTTTTCGTTGTTGTTTTTGATCGATTGTGAGCTCACGCGGCACCCATTTTGCACAAAGCTTTCTCATATCCAAATATTCGTGAATAATATGTCCAACACGTTCCTTTGATATCTTTAGGGTGTCAGCTATCTCGATCAACTTCACTTTACGGTCATTGAAAATCATTTTGTGGATTTTTTTCACGTTTTCATCGGTAACAGCCTCTTTTGGACGTCCACTGCGTTCATCGTCTTCGGTGCTCATATGACCAGTACGAAATTTTGCAAACCACTTACGAATTGTTGCTTCGCCCGGTGCAGAGTCTGGATAACACTCATCCAGCCATTTTTTGGTATCGGCGGCACTTTTTTTCATCAAAAAGTAGTGTTTCATCAGCACACGAAATTCCTTTTTTTTCCATTTTTTTCACAATAACAAAAGTAGCTTCACTCAAAATGCAATATCTCACAAACTAATAATCAGACAGCTGTCAAATTTATACACGTATCTTTTGAAGGTTGGTACTAACTGAAAATGGTATGGATTTAATTCTAATGGCGCCCTCTCATAGAAACGATACGAACTTTTCAGCCGATCTGTTAAGGTGAAATGTAGCGTCATAAAATGCGCGCAAAATTTTATCCGCTTCAGTTGAACGAACCGTCGCACAAAGCGTACCAAGAAAAACGGACACATAGAAACAAGAACTTTTTACAGTGATTGAGCGCAGTGGGCTTACCTCTCGTTATGTTGGCTTGTAAAAAAGACTGGACGTAATGGATTTTTGAATTCTTCACACTTTGAATGTATGCTAATTCAATCATTATTGTTAGTGATTACTCTTACACTAGAGCTATAAATCATGAGTAATTATGAATGACTAACATGAGGCTATATGTATATGTATTGACCAACTTGCTAACCATGTATATGCCTGAGTATAGTAGCAAGCATGGATTCTCCTTCAAAAGAACGATTGAAGACGAGATAACATTCAAGTATTTTCGATATCTTTGCCAGTCGTTCACCAGGCCCTTCCCGCCGATGAGATAGAATTTACGTAAAAGTATTCACCATTAACTTTTTTTCGGAAGCGACTTTCGGAATTATATAGCATGATGAGTCTAGAAATGTCTGTTTCAACGATAACGAACCGAAGACCAAACAGCCTCCGAAGCCTCCGGTGCCAGAAATCATCAATAGTTTAATAATTTCTTAGATTACATTATTGGAATACATTCCAATTATAACTAATAGTTCATCATACCATGCAGTTAAAATTATTTAGTGAATCTTTTCTCAAGCACATATTTGGGGCCACGAAATTGAATATAAAGTTATTTCGCAGTTCCTTATTATTCAATCGATTTTGAAAGCAAAATCAAGCGTTGATTCAATGTATTCATAATAATTGAAAAACCAATGAATTCCAATGAGTTGTCCATGCTGACTGGCTCGAAGCTGACCCTCAATGTTTATCACTTTGTTTGTATATCAGGCTAATGAACGATAATACTTGGCTTGTATTCATTTCATTCAGTAGCTTGTCAATGTTGAAGTTTTAGTTTTGCTATAAAAATTGCTACAATCTAAAATAATACCTGTTTTACGATATTACACAGCCAAGCATTATTGCTCCAGCAACATCAATGCGATGAACTCAACAGAGTTGGACTTTATTAGCATTATAAATGACAGCTACTTAGAAAATAAACGATTTCTTATAATACCCATTTTATTGTATTCAACTCGTTTTTATTTCAACACAAAACCCAATACTGCATAAATTCGCGTCATGTATTGTATGTAATTTTTGCGCACGATATAATGCCACCGTGCCCACCGTGCATTTCTCACACCACCTCAATACAAAACAGTAGCGCGCAAGCAATAAAAAAATGCAGAAAAATTTATGTAAACTTTTTCAATTTTCGGCTGTTTTAGCTAAAATTTTATAATTTTGAGTTGCATTTTCAGATTCTTTGTGAAATTCTGCTACAAACACTAATTTTCAGTTCTAAAATCATCCCCGTGGGACGGAACAGTAACCGTTAATACATTTCAAAAACCAATTACGGCTCGGCAAAGCAAAATTTCAAAATTCTAAGAATACTTAGTTATGATAAATTTGATTTCTAAAACTTAAGTGTTTTTGGTTTTTCGAAAATCGGTCTAGTTTTTGAATAATTGATCGAAAACGCGATTTTCGCATTCCGCTACATTTCACCTTAACTCAATGAGTGCCGCATCATCCAGAATCTTTTTTCAAAATGAATGTGATCAGATGGCTTACTGGTCGCAGTTAGAAAAAACTGCGGATTTCTAGGAACCATAAAAAAGTCAGAAATCCGTAACTCTACGGATAAATCCCTAGGGTTGGCATCGCTGCTCATGACGCTTGTCTGTCTTTCTCGTGCTCGGACGATGGTTTTATTGCAGTGATCGATATTACATTCTCGCGTTAACAACTGGATAGGTATAAAATGTGAAAATTGACACATTCCATTCTTTCTAGCCCACGCAGTTGACTTTTAATATCATTAAATTTATTATTAAGAACTTTTTGATATTTTCTTCCATTGAAGTTATTGTAATTCGTACCGTGTGTACGTGAACTATTTTTATCGTCTTATTAATTTGTGTGTCAGAATTTCACACCGATTTTCACAAACTTAAATTCAAATGAAAGGTCTTGTGGTCCCATACAAAATTCCTGAATATTATTTCGATTCCGGAATTATGGGGTAAAATGTGCAAATAATTGTGAAAATAAGTGCACCAATTTTTTTCGGAGATGGCTGAACCGATTTTCACAATCTTGGATTCAAATGAAAGCTCTTTAGGTCCCATACCAAATTCTTGAATTGAAGATCTGATTTTCGGTTCCGGAGTTATGGGGTAAAATGTGCAAACAAAAATGAAAATATGTTTTCTAAATTTTCTCATAGATGGCGCTACCGATTTTCACAAACTTAGGTTCAAATGAAAGGTCCTGTGGTCGCATATGGAACTCTTACATTTCATCCGAATCCGACTACCAGATCCGGAAATATAGAGGGTAAAGTGTGTTAAAAATTTTTTACCATCACTAAAAAAGGCGAAAAACCGTACAAAAATGTCTAAATCGACCTCAAATATTCTCCAATTGATAGTTTTTATCAGTAGACGGTCCAACAAACCGATTTCGGTTATTCTTTCACTAATCGAAGAAAATTATTTCAAAGTATACCACAGTATTATATATGATAGTATGATTGATATGAGAAAGGCATCATTATACCAGGTGGATTAAAACAGGTTCAAAATTTTGTTTGTGTGCCAATATATTTGTCGTGCGATAAAAAACGAGACTTCTTAGAAAAACGTCAACCCAATATCGACAATCAATGCAAGAAAATGAAATGACACCTACGTTTTACCAACAGCAACACATAACATAGAGTGCCATCTATCGGAAGTAACCGGAAATTAATTATAAGATTAGAAATTAATTGAAATGGCTTTATATAATTAGAGATTTTCTCATATATTCTCTCCGTTTCCTTCTAATTACAGCATTACGATAGCAGACAGTTGATGGTGACAGCTTTCGTATGCCTATGGGGTGCAAGGTTATCGGGGTATCTACTATATAGGATTGTCAAAATTGGACGTGATAAACAGTTTGAAGATAATAGAAGGAATGTAATACGTTTTGCTGTTTTTTGGACCTTCCAGGTAAGTTTGTAAGAAATGGATTTCAAGAATTAAAATTATTTCACATCAACCTTAGTGAGCGCCGAACGCGAAGCGTCAAGTCATGCGTGCAAGCTAGTTCCATTTGATCAAAGCAACCATGTCACAGTGAACGCAATGCCATAACAGTGCATCGCATCAAAACGCTTCGCAAATCGTGTTCACTCTGACAGCAATCTTTTTTCCATAAATAGGTTTATTTCTTAAGGCAATTTACATAAGTTTTTCTTAGCCGTAGCATCACTTTTACATAGAATTCTTATCCTAATATAATTCAAATATAGTCACAACGAATTTAGTTTAATAAAACTTATTCCTCTTATTTTTTAAATATCATATTATTTGAACCAAATGTCTTTTAGGCAAACCCCCAAATAACCAAAATCTGTGGTCGGCCAGTTCAGGGCCAGGTCGCCTATTCGTTTCGCTCGGGACGTCAGAAAGGACATTGCACTTTGGCGCAATATAAAAAAGTGTATCGCAAATAGCGTTAACTTTACATCTGCTTAGCGGTTCAAATTGAATTGTTTGAATTTTTGCAGTGAGCAGTTCAATTTGAACTGCTCTGTACTGACGAGTCGAAGACGAAACGTAAGGAATAATGAAATCAGTTATGTGCCCTAAGCACAAAAATGGCTTTTAGCCAAACCCCCCAAATAAATAAAAAAAATATTCGTGCTCTTGTTGCAACATAGTTGGGCTAAGAGGTATTAGAACTAGTTACGGATTGGTACTATTGAAGTCAAATGAACTTATTTACAACTAGAAGCTAGAAGCATAGTTGTGATTAAAGCTATTTTTTGCTTAAGTAACGATAGCTTATAAATTATAAATAATTCAATATGACAAAATGATGTGGTGGTTGGAAATCTAAATAACTATTTCGTAACTAGTTAGGTTATGAAGAAACATTGCTGTCACTTTGTTTTAACCAGTATAACATAAAATCCTGTTTGTGGTATAATTATGCCTTTCTCATTTATAATACAGTGATATTCCATTCAAAATGTTTGTCCATTAACTTTGTGCATTAACCAGTAAAACATACATAATGAAACAGTTTTTTGCTCGCAGAGGTCATCTTTAAGAGAACGAAGTTGGTTCACTATTATAGGTATTTCGAGCACCTGAACCCGAGAACCGGTATAATCGAAGTCGGTTTGTATGACCACCAACTAACATGACGTACAAACTCTACTACATTTTTTTTTTCAAATTTTCAAGATTTTATACGATTTTTCCATCGTACTCTAAACGACGATTTAAATTTTTTGTTATATCCGAAAATATGCAGTAATTTTTAGTAGGATCATAAGACCTTACATTTGACCCTAAGATTGGGAATATCGGTTTTGAGTCCAGTTTAAACATTTTTTTGTGTGTTTTGTTTCACCGGCTTAAGTTACGGTGTAAGATATTTAACACACTTTACCCTATAGCCAGTGGCGTCTCGTGACAAAATTGACTAGTTGTGCACTGCTTATGTGGTATGATAGCAGATGTAACAGTCCGTTGTAAGTGAAAGCCAATTCAGGAATGGAGATTCGCTTGTTGTTTTCAATACAATGAGATAACGGTATACTTTCGAATGGAATTTTTTATTAAACAAACAAATCTCAGAGCTGCGCTGAGTAATTCTTTCTCTTCTTGAATCTGTGCAGTAACTCATGTGCACGGAAAAGACACTAACAGAGCGACAACAGATACTTGAAATTTTTTGTCTGTTGTATATGAGATGCGTGTAAATACACGCAATTTCGGCGCGATTCAGCCTGCTTTCATCGAATAAATAAAGATTCCAGAAAAATAGTTGAATTTGGATGGGATTTGGGACGCAGTTCATTTCTTGAATTCAACCAGTTGTGAAGTGCTCGAGGTGCACATGAGGACGAGACGCCACTGCCTATAACTCCGGAACCGGATGAAATTTAGGATTTCCGTATGGGACCGTGAGATCTTTCATTTGAATCTAAGTTTGTGGAAATCGGTCAAACCATCGCTGAGAAAAGTGAGTAAGATCCATTTTGGATAAATATGATAACTATCTCCGGTGCTTCCGGAACCTGAGACCGGGAACCAGGATAGCCGGAAACAGGCCCGTACCCAGGATTTCATTTCGAGAGGGGCCCAAAGATTAAAAAATAATATTACTGAAGATTGCTTATGTACCTAATTCTCGGTGTGCCTTTTAAGGGTATACACTTTAAACATTTTCACTGGAACTGATATTGTATTACATTACATGACGTTTACTGTCTTGTTATTTCTGTAACACATATCTGAGACCTTCTAAATAATTATATGTTTTTGATTTCGGGAGGAGCCTTATTCAGATTTCAAATTGTTGTTTATGCTTCTTTACACTTTATGTTTCATTAAATATCGAATACGAACAAAAGCATAGAATGAGCAGAATATCATATATTTTATGAAGATTAGTTTAGACAGATTCCAGATATGTAGCACGAAATGACATATGCCTTGGATTTTAAATAACTGCATTAATTATACCCTTGTTTCATCCTCTTTCTCTCCCCAGGCCGTTTGGGTGTTTGTTGTTTCACTGCCGGTGATTATAATTAATTCTCCACGACACTCAATACCGCTCGCACCCAAAACAATGACAACGTTGGATTCGGCCGGTACCGGCATGTTCATAACTGGTTTACTGGCAGAAACATACGCAGATCTGCAGAAATTTTCCTTTCGACAGGATCCAGTTAACCAAGGAAAATTCTGTAATGACGGTAAGTATAAAACCATTGTATTACGGCGGGGGGTGTTACTGTAGAGTAATGTTTAATTTACGGTTTTTAAAAATATATGCAGCTCTACGTATAGCGTTAATATTTGTTTCAATTTCAGTCGACTCGTAAGTGTATAGGATTATTGCACAGTCAACGAATCCTTCTGAGTTAGGACTCAAACATACGACATCTGGCTCAATAGACCAGTGCCTTATATTCTGAATTGCCGATTGGGCACACTTACATTGAATTCTAGTAAATTTAGAAAAAAAAGTTATAAAACTTAAGGATTTAAAGAGGTATTGATTTATATAATAATGGTATGTTATTCTAAAACCGGAAGACATATACAGATAAAGTTCTATGGAATAATAGAATCTTTCAAGCGAATTTTTGTTCGTGAAAATCTCCCACATACAGATATACATACATACATATAGGAACATTTTGCGATCCCGTCGAACTGATTCGAATGGTATATGACACTTGGCCCTCCGTGCTTCAGTTCCAAAGTTGGTTCACATTGTGTTTCCATAGCTTTTCTTTGTGAGAAAGACAAAAAGATAGAATATTTCCACTGTTCAGTTTTTCTGTAAATTAAGTGCTTTCGAAATTTTCCCTAAAATTTTGAATCAATAGGTGCAAAAATGTCGAAAAGGAAGATAACATATTTTGTGTTATCGTTTCTTAATAGATAAATAAATATTATCAAACATTTTAATGGTCGATCGTCGATGATTAATTTGTGCTGGTAGCCCCAGATATCGTTCTATCATTTACTTCATTTCGTAAATCCTGCTCTGATTATCTAAATAATTTCCTAGTGCAGACACGTGAATTAAGAAAAGATACTATTGTTATTCATCAGAAGCAGCTAATGAACACTTTCGAACTGAAAAGTGTCCCAAAAGTAACCATCTTCTAAATAGAAGCAACTGGCACATCCACTTTCGCTTGAATACTTATCCTTTCTACAGGAGTGATGATAACACAAAGCAAACGGATGAAACGTGGATGGGACAAACAATATACCACGCGATGAGAAACTCTTCAGTATAACAATGCCTCTTGATTGTCACATCAGACACGTGAGTTTTTCCACATATATGGCCACGATGACCTTTTCGACGTGGGTCGACCTAAACAGCCCAAGGTTATGCATAGCTTTCACTTCCTGTTTGCTCTTTCTTCAACTCATTGAATAAAGCAAAAAGATTTATTCTTGTTTCTTCTTTCTGTCGCTACCTCTTGTGACTGCTATCACTTACAAATTGATAATGGATTTCATTTCGTTCTGGTGCATGAAATGAGTCTGAAGTGAAAGAAATTTATTTTCTTCGACAGATGACTTCCAGCATGTTTTACATAAGACTATTTTCAGAGTAATTAAATGTTCAACTTAGAATCAAATCGGAAAGTACTGAAAACTATATAAACGTCGTGAACTGTAGAGAATTACCGTTTTTTGATCGTTGAAAACCCGTGAAATTAAAAGAGCACATATATTAAAAAAAAGGTCTCATTAGTAAAACTAGTTCATTTATTTATAATTAATAGGTTAAGTTCTAACAGTTCAACAATGAATAAAACTAATATAATTAATACAACTAATAACATTGATCATTAACGGCGGTCTAGATCCAGTAATCACCAACCGTTTTGATTGAGAGCTGAAATTTAAATCCGTGCTTATAAGGTACGATATCAACTCCGGCGAACGATAAATATAGGTTAAAATTTGCGAACGAAAAATACAGGTCAAAAGATATATTTTTAAGAATAAGTTCTTTTTCAAATATGATAACACACAACAGAATTATAAGAAATAATCATTCAGGCGTTAGCATAAGTTTGTGCTTAGGGCAAAGCAAAGCAAAGTCTTGGCATTACATTCCTTTTGTGGAATTTGGCCTTTCTACAGAATCATTACATGGCTAGTACTATGGATCCTACTGACGCTAAGAACCCTTCCAGGTCGGGGCTCGAACATACGACAACTGGCTTGTAAGACCATCGTCCTATGCATTGAGCCGCCAACCCGGGACGGGCACACACCCGTTTTTAATTTTATTTACGTTTCATCTTAGACTCATCAGTACATAACAGTTTATGTTGAGATACCTGAATCGGCCAGTTAAAGTCGAAATTTCGTTTTCGTACGACACGTCAGTTTAGACATTAAGAAGCAGAAACTTTACGTCTGCTAAGCGGTTTATGTGGCATAACAGTTCAACATAAACTGTTATGTACTGATGAGTCTGAGACGAAACTTAAACAAAAATAAGAAATAATGTTATTGGTAATGTGTTAGTGACGATGCAAACTTTTATTTGCATACGTTTGGCACGAAGTTCGCACTGCGAACGATTTACTAAAATGATTATTTTCACATAATTCTTACAGCTCTTTTGTAAAACAATTTTTATAGCCCTAAAAGGGCTATTTGTAGAATTTTCTCCATAGTTCACTTTTCGATTTATTTTGCTCCAATGCAAACTATTAGCACCTGTATGCATGAACTGCGAACGGCGTACAAAAGCAATATGCAAAATGCCGATTTCCTAATACCAGAAGAAATAAATATATACAAATTATTTGCGACAATGATGGAGGCTCTAAAAAGAACCGATTAATTGAGTCACTTCAATGCTCCAAAACATTGATGTCAAATGCATTAATGCTCCACAACATTGTTGTCGAATGTATAACGCAGAATCAGCAGAATATTTATTCTTAACTGCACAGACCAGAGTGATCGAAATATATTAAGTGTAAACATACCTTCTTTTGGTTGTGTAAACATTCTATACCTATCCAGTAGGTAACGCAGAAATGAAAAGTCGCTTACTACATCAAAACCGTCATCGCAGCCATTCGCAGGTATGAGAAAGTCAAACATCCGCTATTAGATTTCCCCTTTGAATTGAATTGATTTGAATTGATTAAGTCATACAAATGAAAATTTGATCATAAATTGATAATATTTCTGATGGCATGTAGCAAAACTTATGTATGAGAGATGGATATTTTGTTAATATGATGTCTTTGCCACCAGGAAATTACCGGAAATAAAACTGATGGAACATTTCACGTACAGTTTTCTCGGTGAAAGAATAATTTTTCATAATTTCATTCCTGAAAATAAATTAATTTGATTGATTTAGTTCTTACCGATTCACAGTGGTTCAAAAGCCCAATTTCACGCTCTTAATTGATAACTCATTAAAAACGTAGTTTTCGAGGTAAAGTGTCTTCAGCAAAGTTGCTCAAAATGATAGACGCAATCTTTTGGAAAATTTTATTTATGTGATTAATCTCCCTAAAAGTGAGATTAAAATATCATTTTAGCTCAGGGCCAACATAGGTTCTAAGTTACTTCGACAAAGTTGTGCAGAAACAGTCACGTACCCCGAGGGGGGGGGGGGTCAAGGGGCCCTGGCCCCTCCCGAAATCAAAAACAGATAAATAATTAATTAAAAGGTCTCAGACATGTGTTACAGAAATAACAAGGCAGTAAACGTAAAGAACTGTAAAACAATAACAGTTCCAGTGGAAAAGTTTAAAGTGTCTGTTAAAAACAGCCGTAAAAAGCACACCGAGAATTAGGTACATAAGCAATCTTCAGTAACATTATTGTTTATCTTTGGGCCCCTCCCGAAACGAAATCCTGGGTCCTGTACAGAACGTCATTTCAAACAAGTAAGAAGTGTACTACTTTCTTGTAATAAAACTTTCCACGTCATGTAATGTTAAACGGTTTTTACTTTTCTCTATAAAAAGGTAATAGAGTAGCTGGAAAAAACGACTTTCGAATGGAGCTTCGGAGACCCATTGTGTTACATACCATTCGGCTCAGCTCGACGTGATAGGAAAATATACTGTTACTTTCGGTTCCGGAGATATAATGGTATCAATTTTCGCAGAGATGCTTGAACCGATTTCATCATGCCTAGGTCCGTTTGAACTATTGGACCATTGTTCAAGTTTGAAGATCAAATGGCTTTCATTTCTATGGTTTCGGAGAAATAATGGCATAAGTGATGTAACCGACCAACTGCACTTTTCTCAGTGTCTCGATTTTCTCGAAGATAATCAACATGTTTCGATAAACTTAGGCTTACTTAAGAGCTACAAAGTTTGGAAATTCAAATTTCAAATATTCCCGGTTCGGGAGATGTAATCTTTTATATGACTTAACCGACAAAACGTTGTGTTTTTAGTGCGCCAAAATTTCTCGACGATGTCTGAATCGTACTAAAAGTACATATATAAATATAACGATTCAATTTTTTTTCACAAACATTACGAAACCAAAAGATTGAGCTTCTTTTCTCGATCCAGAATTTTATACCCCTTTAAAAGACTGGTTAAATATTGGTCTTTTAGAAGACTTTTAGTGTCTCAGGTAGCCTTGAAAAACTGTTAACATCAACAGACACATTGCTCATAGACCATATTGACTCAGATTTGTGGACCCCTTCATTATAAAAGAAGTTCAAACTTCAATATACTTTTATATTCGATTCTAACATAGCATCAATTCCTGGATCCTGTTCCAGCTAACGATCACTTCACCCAACAAGGTTCCAACTAACGAATTCTGGCTGTAGCATTTCTTTCGTAAATTACTAGACTGATATTGAATTTGACGCCTAACTCTTCGCATAACTTTCAAGTTATATCCTCAAGCTTTCGATTAATATTGGAAATTTTGAGATATGTTTTTAAATGGCTCCGTAATAATCCAAAATGAAATTTAATAAAGAAAGGCTTTCATGTGCAGGTAGGCCCTTTTGTCGTGGGACGATTGAAATAATGTCCAAATAGGGACTATGCATCCGAGGTTGTGAATGATTTCGCACTTGTCTTTAACACAGACTTAACTTAAATAAAAATTGCTCTTTAGTACAGCAGTGCCATCTATTCGGCGGTTACCGTTTGCTATCATAAGTATGCTATTCAGGCTCAAATATATGCCTGTGGACTGTCCAATAGGGTGGGACAAAATATAGATTTCAGCTACATCAAACTTTTTGTGTTTCTTTTGGGTCTCATAAGCACCATGCAAAATTTTAGCTCAATTGGAGAAACTATGTTTTCGCGCCCGAGATTTAAAGTTTATATGGGATTCAGTATGGAGAAATTCACTTTTGAAGGCCTTTGCGGCCAATCCGATATTTGTAGAAAAAGTTATTAAAGGAAAACCGCCACGAGTTCATAGGTTGATCTCCAGCCGATTTGTGAGTGCATTTCTCCATACTAAATCCCATACAATCTTTAATTCTCGGGCGCGAAAATATAGTTTTTCCGATCAAGCTCAAATTTTGCATGCGACTTGTGGGACCCAAAACGAACACGAAACGTTTGGTGGAGCGAGAATGTAAACCTTTTCATCCTTTTCACATACAACCTTGTCCCACCCTATTGTCCAATCCTTGCCACGGAACCACCCGCGATCCCATTTCAACGAGAATATTAGTTGATTTTCTGAATTCGATTGGTTAAAATTTGGTACAACTAATCGATTGTTGTTTTAACTAAACTGTCATTTTTGTTTTTCGATTAGCAGAAACGATGGTTGAAACAACTAATTTAACTGTTTGAAAAAAATGCTGTCAATTAGTGAGGACACATACCTTTCAATTTCAACAAATATTTTAGTTGAAATAACTGGTGTTGTTATTGAAACAAAATTCTGTTAGTTGAAAAATAAATCGGTTTTATTTGTTTGTTTGTTTTGAGATCAGTAAAGATCTAAATTCTAAAAAAAAATACTTCTGACTCGATCGGAAATGATTTATGTAAAAAAACGTTTTTAATCAGCAAAAGTGCCCGGAGGGGCGAGTAAATTAGCGAAATTATAAAATTTACCTAAAATGATGCCTTCAAACGGATGAACTAAAGTTATGCACTGATAATTTTAGTCAATTTATATGAGCTTGGGTGCATCAACCGCTGGGAATTGGAATTTTGCGACGGCAATTCAAACGCGCCATTCAATCGCAGCGCGTTCTGTTCTAATTCACCGCTTTTAGATAAACACTTGTTATCATAAAAATCTCAAATCGAATGAACACAATTTCACCAAACGCTTTAACCATCGATGTTGTTTTCATTGACATTTTGAAGCGACGCGAACAGATTTCAACTAAAAAAGTTGTTGATTTTGCATTGCGATTATTGTTTTGCTTTCAACTGTCTCCGGCATTTGACAGCATTCAAAACAACATATTTTTCAACTACTTGAATATATGCAAATCAAAAACCATTTTGGTTGAATCAAAAAGAAATTAGTTAAATCAACTATCGCAAAAATCAAGAACTGCGATATCGCAATTTTATGATCGAAGGGTTTTCCGTGTGGTATCCGCATTCACGTAACCAAGGATGATTTTCACATCCCGCTGATGAAAGTTGTCATATTTCCTTTTCAGCTCAATATAGAATACTTCTTTTTTCTTCATCGTATCACGTCTCGCGTGGGCAGTGCATGTTTATGATGCTATAACTTCTAATTTTCAATACGTACGTCCAGTCGCCTATTAATATCATGCCGGTGCATCTTACCCTGCTACGAATGTTTATTTTTGCTGATATATCAGTAGAATGAGAATGTTCGGTAGTCCGGCTGTTCTAAACTCGTCGAAAAATGAAAAAATCTGTTTTAATCCACCTAGTGGTGTAATGATGCCTTTCTCATAAAGACTGTCCCAGAAAGTATGGACGCAACCAAAAAACCGTTGCCATTTCGCAATGGTTCAGAATCTGTCAATTTTTATGACTTCGTCCTGTTGTTTACACTCTTCTCTAACCACTAGTGCAGTTGTTTATTCGTTTTCATTAGTTTGTTTTGAAATGCGTGGACTTTCAGCAGAACAACGTCGAAAAATTGTGTACAAATGGTGCACAGAACGCGGACTGTCACTGAGAAAGATAGCAAAAATGAAAAACTTAAAGTTAAGTTAAAAAGCCGTGCGGAATGCAATCAGGAAGTTCGGTGAGGATAACACCTTTGAGGATAAACCGAAAACGGGTCGAAAAAAAGGTCCTGCTAACCCTCAGTTGGATAAACGTATACTGAAGGCGTTCGAGCAAAAGAAGGAGGATTCAGTTCGGGATGTGGCCAAAAAAGTGGGCACTTCGAAGTGAAATGTTCTTCGTGCTAAAGAACGTTTGAATCTTCGAACCTATAAGAAGCAGAAACAACCAAAACGTAGTCCGAAACAAGAAGCATCGATCAGGCCTAGGATTCGAAAGCTGTACAATACGATTCTTACTGGAAATTTGAACTGCATAATCATTGACGACGAAACCTACGTGAAACTACGTACAAATCCTTGCCGGGACCACAATATTATACGGTGCGAGAAGGGGAAGTGTTAAACCAGTCCGAGACATTTATTGAAGTCGAAAAATTTGATAAGAAAGCTATGGTCTGGCAAGCAATTTGTAGCTGCGGTAAGATTTCGAAACCCTTCATCACCACTGCTTCAATGAACAGCGAAATATACATCAAGGAATGTTCACAAAAACGACTTCTACCCATGATTCTAAGCCACAAGGATCCTGTTGTCATCTGGCCAGATCTTACTTCTTGCCACTACTCAAAATCAACGGTAGAATGGTATACTACCAAAAATGTCACTTTCGTTCCAAAAGACATGAATCCACCAAATTGCCCACAACCTCGATCAATTGAGGAATTTTGGGCATTAACGAAGGCACGTCTTAGGAAACATGTCTCGGCAGCCGAAACCATTCAATAGTTCGAAAAAGATTGGAAAAAAGTGTCAAAGCTTGTCGCCAAGAAGTCTGTACGGAATTTAATGAGGAACGCTCACTAGAAGGTGCGCCAACTAGTCTACAATGGCTAAGTAGCAAATGTTTAGAATAATATTCTGTTGTTGTAGTCTAATATTATCAGTATATCGAATAAAATTTGAATATCTAATACTTGTGAATTATTTGAGGTCGATTTAGAAAAGTTTTTCCGGTTTTTCGCCCTTTCCAGTGATGGTATAAAACTTTTAACATACTTTACCCTATATTTTCGGATCCGGAAGTCGGATCCAGATAAAATTCAGGAGTAACGTATGGGACCACAGGACCTTTCATTTGAACCTAAGTTCGTGGAAATCGGTCGCGCTATATATAAGAAAAAAAATTTTGCGTACTCAACGAACTGAAATTTTGCGTACTCAACGAAAATTTTGCGTACTCAACGAACTGAGTTGAATGGTAAATGACATTCGGCCCTCCGGGCCTCGGTTCAAAAGTCGGTTTTCATTGTGATTACATAACCTTTCTATATGAGAAAGGCAAAAATACCGAATGAAGTTTAGTGTGAGGGTTAGCAAATGCAATGTAAACCGTGCTGTTAATTGCTGATGTTAACCATGAACTGTCGTCAAAAAAACTCCCGAAAAACGAAATCAAATTTTAGTGTATACCGAAAAAAGATCTGATTCAATTTTAAAATGTCTAATATTTATTTTCAGGACTTTGGCGGTTATCGAGACATCCCAACTATTTCGGCGAGATTGTCATATGGTGGGGAATTTTCGTCATCTCGCTAAATGTTATCCATGGCATCGAGTGGGTGGCGATTATGTCGCCTATTTTCACCAGCCTCATCATTCTGTTCCTGTCTGGTATTCCAGTACGGGAACGATCGGCGGACGAGAAATATCGAGAGTAAGCTGATTGAATCAATATATTAAATATTTAATATTACACTACCTTGATTAAAAAGTTCCCGGAATTTATTCAGAAATTTACCAATACAAGATTATTCATCAAAATCGATATAGTCCCCTTCAAAGTACTCCCCATCGACTGCAACACGAAACACTTTTTATATTCAGTTTTCGGTATGGCCATCAGAGCCATCTGCGATTTATACATAATCTCATCGTTTCTTGAGTCAACCGAATAGGAAAAAGTCGCAGGGAGCCAAATTAGGTGAATTCGGTGGTTACTGAAAGGTATTCGTTTCGTGTTTAACCAAATGTTTTGTGTGACTGCAAGATTCACGAGCCCACAAATTTGGTCTTTTTCGGCGAATTGTTTCACGCAAACGTTTCATAACGTCCAAAAATACTCTTTTTTGACGATCTGGTCTTGTGGAAGGAATTCATGATACACAACACCCTTGTAATCAACGCAAACTGTGATCATCGCCAACTTTTTTTTTATTGAAAACGACATGTTTATTTTTTCGGTCGCGGCTCATTCAGTGTACGCCATTTACTCGCTTGATGTCTGGATTGCGTGTCATACTCGTAAATCCACGTCTCGTCTCCAGTAATAATCCGTTTAATGAATGTTGGATCAGATTCGTCCTTGAAAATCATTTCTGCGATGTCAACGCGATCCCTTTTTGCATGAAGTTCAGGTCTTCCGGCACCAGCTTTCAACCAAAATATCTTGAACGGATCCAGAAGCAATGTTCAATTTGCAGTCTACAGTCATTCAATCTTTGATTTGATGTTTTCGCCGATGTCTATGGCCTATCGCTTCTCTTATCATCATTCACAGACTCATGGCCAGTTTTGAAACGTTCATACCACTGTTAAACTACTGTTTTCTTCAGAGTATCGTTGCCGAAACACTCTTCTAACATTTGCAAGGTTGTCACACCATTGAAACCGTTTTTAACACAAAATTCACTGCAAACTCGTTGCAAATTCAATCCAATTTTGAAAATTGTACAAAATCGAGGACACACACAATCGCAGATGTACAGCGTAACTTTCACAAATGTTCAAGTATCAAGCTGAAAATTTGACAAAATATCAATGGCAGATGTGGCAACCTAATCTCAAATCAAGTGACTGAGAGCGCTACATGGTGGTGATTCCGGGAACTTTTTGATCAAGGTAGTATTTACAGCATAGCACGCTAAGGAAACGCTATTTCCGAATGAGGACTAAACATCGTTTAGTTTCTAATTATGTAAAGCCCGTTGCCGTCTGCAAATTCAGAATATTTCTTTATTAACATCCACAGTGACTTGGAGTACCGAAAGTATAAGGCATGTACCTCACCACTAATACCAATTCCACCAGCAATCTACTCAGAAGTTCCCCGAGCACTAAAATTTATCCTATGTTGTGAGTTCCCGCTATACGATTCCTTACACAAGCGGCGTAAGGAAGAAGGACCATTTGCCATGACTACCTCTATATCGGTGGCCCATTCGCACTCGACCCACACATAGCAATCCGGGAGTGGAAATCATCCCAACTATCCTGTATCGTGTCACCATCACCACCATTATCATCATCACCATTATAGTGGTGGCGGTACTGGTGGTGTTGGCATCAACAGTTCAAAGGACCAAAACTCCGCTGACCAAGTCGTCAGCAATTCATCGAGTCACCGGAGTGCAGGTGACAGAAGGGAAGGCGTGAAGTCTTCACACAGTAGTAGAGACTTGGAGGACATAGTTCCGGAACGAATTACTTGCGTCAGCAACAGTGATGGCAGCTTCAACACAAGATCGGCACAGATTACTACAATTTTGTGATCTCGCTCATCGTTCGATTTTAGATTTTGCTATACGAACAGTATACATAGGTAAAATACAATTTTTCTACCTATCATTTGATTCTAATTGACAAAATTATTGGAAATTAGATTTTTTTATTTCTACTTAGTAAAATAAGAAGAGCGTAAAAATGCCAATTTCGAATCGTGATGATCGAAATTTATCGCAGATGACCTTGCAAAAAAGTTAACATCTTAGGAAATTTGGAATCAACTATCACCGAAAGAACCTATTCAAATTTTCTTGTACTCAAAAATAGAACTGTATAGAAAATTTATTAAAATCTTCATTAGTAAGTTATCAATAATGTTGTTGCCATTGTCCTAGTAATCGATGATGTCTATCAGAGTATGAAAAATGTACCAAATTAGTAATCATACTTAACCCAATTTTATTAGATGTAGAATAGTGTATTCGAAGGTCTAAACTGCGAAAAGAATGTTCAGCTCTGTATCGAAACCAAAACTAACAAAGTCGTCGACAAAGCCGTAAAATTCAATGACTTTCAGCAAAATCGTACCGCTCATGTCAATTTTCGCTCTGATTATCCTACGTTATTGAACAATGTGAACAAAAAAAGGAAGCCATAGTACTTAATATTCGGAGGTAGCTTATCGCCATAAAGCAAGTAATCCTAGAGATCCCACTGTACTGAGACACTAAATCAGCGCTGTAGTGCAAAATGTGCGTACTTTTACCAATATCTACTATGGGTCTACTACTACCCATTTCTCACCAGAGAATTCTCTATCCCTATCGAAAAATATTAGACCCGTATTTTTTCATATTGTCATTAGGGTGACCATTTCCATGTTAGGATGTTTTTTACAATTTTGCGGGAATTTTTTTTTTTTATAAATTCACAACTTGGTCACCTCTGAACCAATTTTTATATTTTTGAATATGTAAACGTTAATAGTTTCTAGAGAAAATGTTTAGATATGATAAAGTTGGAGTTTTGCGGTTGAAAACGCTATCTGTTTAAGTTGTTTTCCATGGTTTGTAGATAGATGGCGCTATATTTTTTTTATTTTTGTTTTGCAAATCTAGTCTTGTTTACATAATATATTAGAAAATTAGCGAAATGAAATTATCCGTTTGAAACTGAAGTCCCGGAAAGTCATGATTCACATTTCTTGTTCGTGGTAACTGAGGGAACATTTTCAACGTTCTCGCGGAACGAATAACAACTTGAGCGCTACAGTATTACCGAGTCAACCGGATTTTGTACAAAACAGTTGATTCATTATAGTGACATATTGAAATCATCCAAAAGTTCTATTTAAATATAAAGTACGTATATTAATTATTCTATAGTTTATATTAAATCATTCTAAACAAGGGTCAACAAACTTCATTCGCGTCTTGATCGTTTACTATTTTCACTATATTATTATTACTATTTATCACTAAAATGGATGATAGGCGGGCAGCCGGCTAATGAGAAATAATTATTAATTTATTTACTTTAAATCTGAAGTGTGATACGTAACCTCTTCTATCAGTTATGAGGAGTTAGGTGATAAAGAAATATGTTGTTTCTGTTATTAACATTGTGATATTATTATACTCGCGGTTGTAGAAGTTAACTATTTGGTATGTTATGTAAAAAGTCTTAAAATAAAAATAAAATATGAAAATATGTAGCGCCCTCTAATCACAAACCTTCAAAAAGCTAAAAACTTATAAAATTGGCGTTTTCGAACACAAAAATTAATTTTTTTCATATTTCAATATTTTTCTGGAAATTAAAAAGCATTTTTAAAGAACATATCAAAAAATTAAAAAAGTCGTTCGTTCCACACTAACTATAAATATCAGATACGTATATTTTTATTTCAATTTTTGAGAAATTGTTTTTGAAGTTCCGCGTTCACAGAAAAAAGCCTGAAGATACAAAGATTCGTCCAATGCATAAAATGTGTGTCTTTTCCTTTGCTTTCAAATAAGTGATTCCAGAAAATAGCCTTATTGTTTATTTAATGAAAAAAGGTAAAAGTTCATAAACAAATGAAAAAATTCAAACAAATTTTTTACTTTTTGTAATTGAAAAAAGTAGCCTTGACTTAATTCTGGTAAAGTTTGAAAATGGAAGGATTAATATTTTCGGAACATTGAATTTTTCAGTCACGACCCGCACGGGTGGAGCGCACAGCAGCGCGAGCTCGGTCTTAAGCAGTTTTACATTCCTTAACATTCCGACTATCAAGCCACAAAAACAGTCGGAAAGGTGTTTTCAAATTGCTGTATTCCTTGGTACTGGTCGATTTTAAAAACTGAAAATGTCGGAGCAAGTACTGTAAAACGACCTATGCATCGCAACAATTATTGAAAAACTTAACATCTATCGCGATAACCAACATTTTTTCAATACTAAATCTTTCATTTTGAAACAAGTGATAAGCTATAAAATTTTTATTCGAATTTTGACTTCAAGTTAATCAAATGTTTTCACAAAATTTCTTGTAGTTCAGTCAATTTCTTCGTTTTTTTATATAATTTGTTTTTCTTTTGCAATGGGGCTCGTTCGCCATGAAAGTGCGCTCGGAAATTCAAGAGATTGGTTATCAAAAGTTCGCCTGCATAGCTGGCGAGCACTTGCAGACGTCGTAGCAGATCAATCAGCTGTAGTTGCTACAGTTCAATCACGCCAAACGTTTGATTTGGTGTAGTTTATTATCCCTAGTCACAGTTTTGATATTGATTTGTTAAAAACAACATTGGCGGAAAATATGTGGATACCACAAGAGAAATTTTCCAATCTGTTCATGGGTATACCCTAATGGGTAAGTCGACACCTTTCACGGATAAACTAGTATAGAAGTGGAAAAATTAAGCCAGCCCCACATGTGGATCGCGAAGCAGTTGAGAATTGACTCGATCGTTCCCCGTGTGGTAAAATCGTTCAAGAAGACCTAATCGATCCACCGGCGAGCATTTTTCGGATGTTAGTGTCGAACCTGAAGATTATTCTTAGCCACAGTTGAAACATCGTCGAGGAATAGGAGAAACTTTTTGAGGAAGATATAACAAATTATAAGATCCAGAGATCCAGACTATGGATATTGAATAAAACGGTTCAAATAAAGCTCTCAACTGTTCCCGTATTTTCCCCAGGAAATACGGGGGATACTTCTTTGGCTTCGTAACCCAGGGACCAGACCCGAGATATTTAAATGTGAAGACCTGGGCTATGGTTTCACCCCTTAGTTAAAGCTGTAATTGTGCTGACTCTCGCTTCCTTCAAAATACAACCCAATCAGATTTCGTGTTAAAGAACTCGATACCCATTTGAAAAGCCCATGTTGACAAGTTCTCGAGGGTATTTTGTAATGGTCCTTGGAGATCGGCAGCTTTGCGTCCTATAATCGACACAACGCTGTCGTCGGTAAGTTGTCTTAGCGTGCAAGATGTGTTGATACATTCAACAATATTGTTAACGTGTCGTTGTGATTTTCGTTCCGTATTTTATGCGTTTTTAAGTTGTTTCTACGTAATCGTTTCGCTTAAGTTTTTGATGAGTGATTGACCGTTTGCTGTCTGAACCGGTTTAAAGTGTTGTTTTTGGCCGTCAGCTGTAAATCAGATAGTGATGTTCTGTGCCTAGTGCTATACGCTGTGCTGCGATCTGAACAATAAGCAACCGACTCGATCAAGCTCCCCGCATACCCCTGTTCTGTGTGAAGCCTAGTTGAAGCCGCTTTCCTGCCGTTGAGATGAGCATGGAGAAGAATTGTGCCAAGTGCTGCCAGGTTATCACCGGCATCGACTCAGTTGTCTGTCGTGGATACTGCGGTCGTATGTTTCATATGGCATGTTCTGGTGTCTCCCGTGCTCTTTTGGGCTATTTCACTACGCATCGTAAAAATCTCTTTTGGATGTGTGATGACTGTGCGAATTTATTCGAGAAATCACATCTTCGATCTATTACAAAAGCGGCAGATGAAAAGTCTCCATTGATGTCACTCACGGAAGCAATAAACGGCCTACAAAGCGAGGTCAAATCGTTGTCCAAGCCAACACCACAAGCACCTAAACCGTTCAATCGGCCCTGGCCATCCTCTGAATATCGTCGTCCAGCCAAGAGGCCTCGCGGACCTGATCTCGAAGGTTTTGCGTGTCAAACCGGGTCAAAACAAATAGGGGAAAGTGTCGTTTGTGTTCCAGTGTGTGAACAACCAATTGATAAATTTTGGCTGTATTTGTCACGCATTCGCCCGGATGTCACCAACAATGACATTTCCGCTATGGTACGTGCGAATTTGGGAATGACTCAGGATCCAGTGGTAGTCAAGTTGGTTGCCAAAGGTTCTGACATTAGCAACATGACGTTTGTTTCGTTTAAAGTTGGCCTCGATCCTGCTTTGGAATCCGTTGCTTTGGATCCAGCAACTTGGCCACAAGGTATATATTTTCGAGAATTCGAGGAAAAGTCTACTCAAAAATTTCGGAACCTTACTTCTGCGAATTCGTCTCCAACGCCTACATTAACGGAAGTAACGGACGTAGCTGTCCAGCAATAACTGAATGCAGAACACTGGGACGCACTGTTGATGGCAATGTGGAAGCCTCCGACCCCTCCGACCCAGTCCTGCCGTCGCAGCCAGCGTTCATCAGTCGTCCCGGTCCTGCGGGCGGATGTGGTGAAGGGGGCTTCCAAACTTTCCACCTTGGCAAGTATTCGTCAACTTCTAATTTTGCTTGTGCTGATTCGTTTTCCGGTTCCAGCTCGATTTTTTCAATCCAGACACCGGGACGCACCGCAGTTGGTTTTATGGAAGCCTCTGACCCGCTCGCTACAGTCGAGCCATTGCAGCCAGCGCTCATCAGACGTCCCGGTCCTGTGTGCGAGATCGGTGATGAGGTCTTCCAACCCGCCACCGCCGGCAAGTATACAAAACGTTTGGACAATACCGGCATTGATTTCTTTCCTGCTTCCAGCCCGCAATCGGTTCTATTGTATTACCAAAACGTCGGCGGTATGAATACATGCCTGACCGATTACTTACTGGCTTGTTCGGATGAATGTTTTGATATTATCGCGTTAACGGAAACTTGGCTGAGTGATAGTACCCTCTCTACGCAAGCATTTGGCACCAATTATGAAGTTTTCCGTGGCGATCGTAACCCATGCAATAGTTCGAAGAGTTTCGGTGGTGGCGTGCTCGTTGCTATTCACCGCCGCTTGAAAGGACGGCTAATTATTAGCGCATCTGGGAGTTGTGTCGAGCAGGTATGGGTGCAAATTAAACTGAGCGACTGTTCGTTGTTTCTCTGTGTGGTATATATTCCATCGAATCGGACTCGTGATTTATCATTGATTGACTCGCATATTCAGTCGTTAGAAGATGTCATTGCTGCCCATATGCATCCGGGAGATGAAATACTTATCGTCGGTGATTGCAACTTTCCAAGCCTGAAATGGCTCACAGCTTCCGATAATTTTCTGTTTGCAGATCCAATACATTCCTCGTTTCACGCTGGTATTATCAACTTGCTTGACCGGTACAGTTTTAATTTACTGCGTCAAGTAAATCACGTTAAAAATGAGCACAATAGAATCCTCGATCTATGTTTTTCAAGCAACTCGGACTGTGCACCTAAAATCATCGCAGCACCCTCTCCTCTGGTGAAGTCCGTTAGGCATCATCCTCCTCTGCACATTGAGCTTGAATGGAATCGATCGTTGAACAATTGCAAGATATCTCACATCGTCAGATATAATTTTAAAAGAGCTGACCACAATAGTATTATTGGATTTCTTACAAGCATTGACTGCAGTGAAATTCTTGACAATGGCGATGTTAATCTCGAGATCAAATGTAGCTCAAACATTTTCCAACGTTCTGATGTATGCTATTGACCAATATGTCCCTAAACAAATTAGTAAGCCACCCGAACAAGTACCGTGGCAAACCGTAGAACTACGACGACTGAAAAGTTTAAAAAGGACAGCACTAAAGAAATATTCTAAGAACGGAAGTTTGTTGCTCCGACAAAACTACGTAGAAATCAACAAAGTTTACAAAAAGACAGCTATGCCAACTATTTACGCAGTGTACAGAGGAGATTAAAGTCAAATCCAAAATCATTCTGGAAGCACGTTAACGAGCAAAGGAAGGAGTCAGATCTTCCTTCATCTATGTTTTACAATGAACAGACAAGTTCTAGCATGCAAGAAATTTGCGAAATGTTCATGAAAAAATTCTCTGAGATATTTTCTAGAGAAATCTTAGCACCCTCCCAAATCACCCAGGTGGCATTTAACGTTCCCGTTTTGGGACAGTCAATGAATTCAATTAACAAAAGCGCAAGTTCCGTAAAAACTGCAGTCGCAAAAATGAAGTCTTCATACTCTGCTGGACCCGACGGTATCCCGGCAGTTATTTTGAAGCGATGCTCTAGTGGTATTATAGTACCTCTATGTCTTCTGTTCCGACTGTCACTCATGACTGGAGTATTTTCTGATATCTGGAAATCTGCTTGTATGTTTCCTGTGTACAAAAAAGGAGACAAGAAGAACATCGACAATTACCGTGGTATCACCGCTCTTAGCGCCATTCCTAAATTGTTTGAGCTTGTCGTTTTGGAGCCTATTTTTAATCACTGCAAGCAGTACATCGTTGAAACTCAACACGGGTTCATGCCGAAACGCTCAACGGCCACTAACCTACTAACTTTCACGACGTTTATAACGGATGCTATGTCTAAAGGTCATCAAACGGACGTTGTGTACACGGATCTCTCTGCTGCTTTTGATAAAATTAATCATGCTATCACAATTGCCAAATTGGACAGACTGGGCTTCGGTTCCAACATTCTTCGGTGGATTCAATCGTATCTTTGCAATCGACGGCTGGCGGTTAAGATCAATGAAAATGTTTCCAAGGAGTTTTTTGCCTTTTCTGGTATTCCACAAGGCAGTCATGTCGGACCACTGATATTTCTACTGTATTTCAACGACGTGAACATTTCATTGAAAGGTTCACGATTATCTTTCGCAGACCACCTAAAGTTATTCCAAATTATCAAGACTCTTGAAGATGCCTGTTTCCTTCAAAGTGAGCTTGAAATTTTCTTCAAATCACAATGCGCGAAATGCATTTTTTTTTCAGACAATAGATTATATAAAAGGTTGTTCAAAACTGGCGAAAGACTCTTTACGAAGAAATGCCATTTGAATTTCTGTTGAGAGCAGCTCAAGACATTTGTTCGTTCCTTCGCTCTACGGAAACCAAATTGTGTATCTGAGAGCACGTTATTTGTCTCGACCCATTCGTCTAGACGAAAGAGAATCATTTTTTCGAACAATTTCCAGATACTGGAAAGCATAGAAATCGGTCGATAAGAGATGTGATCGGAGAATGGTTTCCCTGGTTTTTGAATAACGATAACACTCACTTGTCTCCAGTCATACGGGGGAATGTAATTCTCAAGGAACTATTTGAATAAATTCAACAAGCGTCATATTAAAGTAGTCGCAGATATCATGGATCGTAGCTGATCTGTTATCGTCGTGAGGCCACCCCATCCTGTACCATGTGCTCCACTCAAATGGGTCACTCTAATTGTCCATTTAGATTTTGTATCCGATGGGCACAATAATAGTAAATCACTAAAAAAATAAATACCAGGTATCGAGTGGAGCTTAATTCGAGTAAGTTTACGACTATTTCAGATTATTCACTAGAAATTTGAAGGATCTATTTTTGATATGAAATATCTACCATTTCACTGTATAACAGTGATTGTATCCTTGACCTCGGTGGGGTTACCCATCGAAGGATACAACCGCTGAAAGAAGGAGCCATTGTAAAGTCAACTGCTTCAATAATGTTTTAACTGTAGGAATGAAACCATTGTTTTAACTGTAGGAATGAAAGGCTTTGATGAAGATCCGATATATTGAAGATAGGCATGAACCAGCTCACAATAGTAGAAAATTTAACAAACAAATTTAAATTTTCTAATTGATCTTTAGGGATTTTTGAGGTTTTTGTCCCCGGAAGTGGTGGATATTCTTGCTTTTTTCTTTGGTTTTTTGGCACCACTTCCAGTTGTAATTTTTGGGATCCCTTCTAACCACATTTTCATTTTATCCTTACGCGATTTGTATGCGGAGCAGGTAGAAAGGTCATGAGGCCTCTCCTTATAGTAGAGACACTTTGCAATGTCTGATACAGCAGGATTTGCAACAATGAGACGCTGTATGTCCCAATTGTTTGCAATTGGTGGCACGGAACTGTGCCCATGCGGGCAAAAAATTGAAGGGCAAATGTAGTGGTATTGAGCGATGAATGGTTCCCAAGGCCTAGCCTTAACAAAACACCGTTTTCGTAAACGATATCTCAGTTACATGCGAAGGTGTGTAACGGCAGACGCTTCCACTTGATTTGCCATACTAGCACACAATTGACTTTTTGTTTAGCAGACAATGAAGCGGAACGGTCTCCATGTGTATGGCCAAATCCCACACCAGAAAGCTGTACCGCGATTGGTTGATGCACTCGGAATGGACGACGAGATGTTCATTTAAGTGGACGGCAAGCAGATCCCCGGTGCAGTTATAGTTTTTCATCAGTAACTCTCTCAAATCAGAAATGTTTCGGAAGACAAATTGGACAAATTTGACAAAAAGCTGTTGATGTGGCATGAGATCCGTGAATGTGGAAAATTCATAATTCACGGTTTCAGAAAGACCTGTACCATCAGGGACAAATACATAAAGAAGAATACCTCCAAAAGAGTCCTTACACCACGAAAATGGCACTTTGTTTTGAACGGACAGGAAGAAAATATGACAAGGATTGTAAAGAAGAGTTGATGAATGTGTGTAAGAAAGATTGCAAAAGTGTTGCACAGGATTTGAAGGGAATCATTAAGACCAAGATGCGGGCATTTAGCCTAGTAGAGGAGCTTGATTAAACCAACTTTGCAAAAGCATAGCTAATGTGTATTTATTTATTCTCAGAGAGTTTCAAAAACATGTTACTTAAAATGAGTTTATGGGGATTATTTTTGTCTGTTGCATTTTTGTGCAATCTATAGTAATGCTATTTTCAATATATTGCAAATTAAAAGTTTATAATTTGTGGCAGCGTGAATGTATTTATTGTAATCACATCAGAAGAAATAGACTGAAATTCTAGCAGATTGTCAATTTGGATTTGTTTCTATTGCTTCCAAAACACATTGTCTATTTTGCTCAATCGAATGCTTAGAGCTTTTATTAAGCTTATTGCAAAACTAAAAACACTACTGCACTTACACTCGGACTGGATAGGTGAAATAAACGCCTGTTAACAAGTATAATTAATAGTTTCATTACTAGTTGCCAGTAAACATGTTAAGAAGATGTTGTTTAAACATGTTCCATTTTCCGTTTTGCAAATATTCATACTCACATCGATACTTATCGTGGATACTTATATGTAGTCTTATCATATTGTGTTGATATTCTTAGCAAATGACAAGCAAATATTTTTCACGCAGGATTTCTTTAGAAAAGACTTTCGGGCTAGAGTTGGGTACAAGCAATTTTTTTTTTATATTTTAGCTTATACGGGCCAGGGTCGGGTTTAAGATTTTGCATATAGAGATTCGGGTTCCTCTAACCGAAAACTAACGGATTCGGGAAAGGTTAGTTGGGTTCGGGTTTAAGAAAAAGACAATCAGGTGCGAGTAGGGTTCGGGTTCAAGAATTTACATCTCTATTTCCCAAAACGCTTATAATGCCACTCTTTCGACAGATACACTTTGGCATGATTTCTGTTTACAATTATCTTCTTGCAATCTACATAACCGATCAAAAATGTATGTTTCAAACAGATAAGGAATACGAGTAATTTATTAGATAACATTAAATACTAAAGCTTGCACCACATCAAAACACTTCGAAGAGGCTCAATTAATAAATAAATTTAGAGAAGTCGTACAGATGATTGAGTTGCTTGAGTAATAATTGATTATGAATGTTGCCGGCCTTTAGAACTATGGTAGCGAAGCAACAAAAACAGAAGTATTTCTTAACTTTTCGGAGACTTCAATTGACATGACAAATTTGTACACATCTTCTAAAATCCCCAAATTACAGTATTAAAATCTAATAGAAAAATTTATCTTAAATTGGCTCTTTATCTGATTTTTCATTCCTTCAGAAAACGTTTGTGACCTTCGAACCCACTCGCCATGTTTCAACCTTTTTCTGTTTTAAAGATAGATTGCTCAGAACCTCAATTATCAAAATGGATTGTAACTCGAGTTACAATTTTTGGAAAGTCTAGGACGAAGGATTTAAATAATTTCGAGAAAGACGATACCACGGTAACTGTAGATTTTATTTTCGATTTTTTCCTAGAACTATGACTTACGCGCCCGATTTTAATAAGACGTTCAAAGCAAGTTGGTTCCGTATTGAAAAACATTTATTGAACGTTGAACCGCACTTCCAACGATGATTTCTTCGTGATAGGTATACTGAACGGCTTCCCCATATTGCGTGTATATGAGAAGGAACGTTTTTTTAATATATATATTCCCCAGTTAAATTAATGAATAAGTTTAATACTTTTAAACTCTTCGGCTCGAAAATATGACGGCCTATAATTACATACAACAATTTTAAAGGTTAGTTTTCTATCCAAAACGTATCAATCGTGATTTTAGAACTTTGCTGTATTTAGTGATTTTAGAATGCACAAAATCATGTTTTAACTACAAATGTATGATATGCTGCACAATAATTTACAGTAAAATGTTTCGTTTCTATATTTCACCTAAGTTAATTGAGCGATTGTGCTAAAATTTGAATAAAATATAGTCAATAAATTCTTTAATAATTATTGATCCATTTTGAAAATTTTTGTTTCCACTCCCATCTTTCAATATCATAAAATACTATAATCCCACCTATTACTTATTAGAAGAGAATTTTAATACATATTAACGAAAAACAAAACAACCAATCTTGCACTCATAATACAAAGCACAATGCACAAAACTTTGTAGTAGAACAAACCTGTCAAAGTGCAGTATTCTATATATAAATCTGTAATCTATTTAGTAGTACTCTACAGAGTCTTTTAGAAAAAGCATTACATTTGAATTTTTATACACCATTTAACCATTCAATCGATTTGCACAAATATAATTCCATACAATATTTGAAAATATGGGCATGAGCAAGTATTTAAAAAAGAAAAATCAAACAATCGCGCGGTGATAAGTTACGATGGCTTTGAGAAGTAAGTAGAAACATTGTATAGTGCGGTGTTCAATAAACAAATATGACTTTTATAAACAAATCGTGAAACTTTACTCTTATAATCCATTCAAAAGTTATCAACATTAACTCACTTACGAAAATATATGATATGGATTGCTCAAATCAATTGACCCTTTCGTAATAACTTGTATTGAAGTAGACTGGCATAATCCTACTAGCGTGCATTGTAATAGAAGTATTCAGAAAGAAAAGTATTCACATAAGCTTCCAAGAATGAAATAAAATTTATTTTAGATAGGCATCTTCGATCGACAAACAACAAAAATCAAATAAATCGTAACAAACGATCGTTTCAAATTATCGATCACATGCCAAAGTTTACGCTTATATACGATATAATTTAAAAAAAGGGAAATGAACTAAAAATCGATGCAAAGTACAAACAAGTTTCCAAAACGCGTTGTACTCCAGCATCTAGTAGATGTATTAAATTGATTAGTTAAAATAAAGTGAATCGCAGGATGATGTGCTGTAGATAAATATTTTCAATATTTCAAATCGATTAAGATTAAAATTTAAATCAACATGTACACTGTTGAAATGAGGATAGAGATGTATTAATATTAATATTTAAACTACGGCTGAAAAAGGTACCTATACATTGCATATATTTAAAATTGTTAAATATAGAAATGCATCGTGAAGACAAATACTTACTGTTTTTCTTTATGAATGACCACAATTAACATTATCACTGCTATTTCACCCTATACTAAATTTTCAAGTTCCTTTTATTCGTCATTTCTTATATTTTTTTATTCCAGATATTTCAACAATTTTATTTTAACAGAATGGTCCACATTTTTTCCCTATCGTTTAACGAAGTCCAAATTCCATCTAACGGTTTATTTTGTGAAGTCGATTATTTGGACACAATAACCACTTTCGACGATTTATACCATTGCAAACACAACTTTAAGTAGCAATATCTAGCATGTCGAGTGGAATTGTAGGCAAAATAAAATTAATGGTAAAATACTTCATAATCAACTCTCAGCTGGTTACTTCACAGTTCTTCATCCCAGTAATCAGACTTGTTTCTCTTCCGTGAAAAACCCGTTTACAATTGATCTGGTTCTAACTGATCAAAGTCACATTTGTAGTGAACCGATTACACATGCTGACTTTGACTCAGATCATCTTCCTGTAACATTCAGACTTTCCAACGAAGCTTTAATTAATCCAATTAGTTCTATTTTCAACTATCATAGAGCTAATTGGTTGGATTACAGATCTCACATTGAAAATCATGTGGATCATGAAACTATTTTAGAAAATTCTGCGGACATCGACACAGCAATTGATAATTTGAATCATTATATTATCGAAGCTAGAAATCTTTCAGTTCCCAAAGCTCAAACTAAATTAAATTCTCCTATCATCGATGACAATCTTCAACTGCTCATTCGGTTGAAGAATGTTCGTCGACGACAATATCAACGTTCTCGTGATCCTGCTATGAAAAAAGGCGGGTGGGTAATTTCAGAGACATAACTGGATGTCGTGAATACGAAAACATGTTCCATAACACTTCCGAATATCAATTAGTTGATCAATTGTATGAATTATGCAAGCATTCCCCTTTTTCACATTTTTCGCAAAAACAAAAAAGGCTTCACTTGATTACGATCTCGATTACTGTGAATTTCACACAGCGAAAAATGCACAAATCAAATCAAACAGTTCTAGATTTGCACTAAACTGAGGATAATTACCTTCGATTTGCGAGCAAGAAATCCTAATAGTTCTTTTGAAAACTTTTAGAGCCGGAAGCGAAACTAGCTTTGCAAACGACACTAAATACATCTGCTCGCAGTGGCGATAGAATCCAAACTGATACAATTTTTGTTAAGAGTTTTTTTTACGTGATTTCGTTTGTAGCTTTTTCACTAATGGGCGGTCTCAACGGCTATAAAAATAGCCGCATACAGATTATTTCATTTTGGATTAGCATTTCATTGAAAGAAACTATCAGGATGCTGTACGGGATTCATTTCTGCCTTTCAGAAGGACCAAATTGTGGAACTCACTACGATATTAAGCACTGTTCGAAAAAAATTTCTCGAACGATTCGTTGTACAGCAGCGGATATTTTGTCCTCTTCCTCAGAACGCGTTCTGTTTGGCTGGCGGTGACATGGGTCAAATGAGACAGGTTTTTGAATAGTGTACTATTGAAATACTTCAATGCTTTTGCTATACACGTTTAAGTTGAAAAATGTCGATTTTATTGGTAGTTAGAAATCCTTTCACAGATCACTGAGCTATGAGCTTTAAAAATACGAGAAAGGCAAATGCGCCTTATGAATTATTCTCTTTGATACTCGTTTATACCAAACATTTCAGAAAAGTTTAATTTTGAATTATTTGAGATTATGTCACACAACTGAAAATTTTATCATAAAATTGTGATCATATTTCCGAAGGCACGTATCTAAAATTATGTTGATTCGTTAGATACAACAAGAAATATTCACGATCAAAAACTTATCACTCTCTCAGAGGGTAAATTTTGAAAAGGCACCCCATAGTAAAGTAAGTCGTATTCACGACAAAATGAAAATTTCGCTAAAGAAGTTGAACAATTTAATCAATTTTTAATTAAACCATATTCTAAACCTTTCTGGAAACTTTCTAAGGTTCTTAAGAAACCTCAGAAACCAATTCCTGCTCTCAAGGAAGGAAATCAAATACTTCTTTCGAATGCACAGTGGTCCGAAACGGGAAATTAGCGTGACAAAAATATTTTCACTATTAAATATTAGTTTTTTGTAGTTGGTGTCTTCATAAAAGTTGTTTGTAATCAAATTGCGCTCCTTTTGATGAAAAGTGTTACTAGGGTGGTCCTCATTTAGATTGAAATCTGAAATCTAACTTTCTTAATTGAACTCAAAAATGATTTTGTTGTACTATAAAGTTGTAGAAAATTTTATTTTGAGCGACTTTGCTGAAAAAAGCACCTCTCTAGCTTTTCATTTGACCGACTTACATCAATTTTCCCGAATAAAAGTAGGGTGGCTCCTGAAAATTCACTTTTTTTGTTCTAACTTTTTTGTGAAACGTTCTACGGAAAATTTGGGTTCAGAAGAGTTGTTGTATTAATCATTGCGCATAATTTTGCTCAACTAAGCTTTTTCATATGAGCTACCAGGAAAAAGTTATGATTATTTTTTCATCAAAAACTAGTCAATCTTCAAATATCAATATTTATTAGGTGCCAGATCGATAAAAATGTATCCTATGCGGTTCCTGAAAGGTCATAATATAAGAAAAATTAAAGAGAAAATTGGAATGGTTTTTTTTTTAACTAATTTAAATTAGTGTTAAAAATACCTTCAAAAAACTCAAAAACATTGCATAACTCTTAAACGCCTTAACGTATTAACATACTTCCTTCGGCAAAATGATAGTGTCAAATTAGTTCTACAAGTGTTCCATACATTGTCCATTCGAGAAATGAGATACACAAAAACTACAGCCGAAAATAGATTGCAGGAACAATTTTAATTATTTATTACAAAAAAAAACAACTTCTATTGAGTTTGAGCAACTGAGGATTAGAGATACTGTGTAATATGGTTATTTCAAACTAGTTGGCCATGATAAATCTATGAACAGAAATTTTCATGATATCGACAATCATTCCAACAAGTTGGTGCAAGTTAGTAAAATGCAAATATTTTTATCCACATCGTGCCGAGACGCCTATGACACTGGTCCTTCTTTTTCATTCACTTGTGTACCGAATAGCCTGTAAAAACTGGAGAACGACGCACAATGAGTTTTGGTTCGAATAAATACATTTTACTCATTTTAACAAACTAATGATTTTTTTGGGTTTCAGGAAGTGCTTTAAATTACAACAAATCTATTTTCGGCTGTAGTTTTTGTGTGTCTCATTTCTCGAATGGACAATGTATGGAACACTTATAGAACTAATTTGATACTATCATTTTGTCGAAGGAAGTATGTTGATACGTTAAGGCGTTTAAGAGTTATGCAATGTTTTTGAGTTTTTTTAAGGTATTTTTAAAACTAATTTAAATAAGTTAAAAAAATAACACCCTTCCAATTTTCTCTTAAATTTTTACTTATATTATGACCTTTTAGGAACCGCATAGGATACATTTTTATCGATCTGGCATCTACTGAATATTGATATTTGAAGCTTGACTAGTTTTTGATGAAAAAATAATCATAACTTTTTACTGGTAGCTCATATGAAAAAGCTTAGTTGAGCAAAATTATGCGCAATGATTAGTACAACAACTCTTCTGAACCCAAATTTTCCGTAGAACGTTTCACAAAAAAGTTAGAACAAAAAAAGTGAATTTTCAGGAGCCACCCTACTTTTATTCGGGAAAATTGATGTAACTCGATCAAATGAAAAGCTAGAGAGGTACTTTTTTCAGCAAAGTCGCTCGAAATAAAATTTCCTACAACTTTATTGTACAATAAAATCATTTTTGAGTTCAATTAAGAAAGTTAAATTTCAGATTTCAATCTAAATGAGGACCACCCTAGTAACACTTTTCATCAAAAGGAGCACCATTTGATTACAAACAACTTTTGTGAAGACACCAACTACAAAAAACTAATATTTAATAGTGAAAATATTTTTGTCACGCTAATTTCCCGTTTCGGACCATAGTGGAATGGCGAAAAACCTCAAAAACTTGCTCAGCAGTTCGAGAGTGTCCACAATTTTAATTTGAACGTTGTGAGTCCTATTGAAAATGAAGTCTCACTGAAATATGAGCATATTTCAACCCAAGTGTTATCACAAGATGACATTATTGAGACTAATTTTGATGAAATTAAATCAATTATTAGGAAATCTAAAAACATGAAGGCTCCTGGTAATGATGGAATTTTTAATATTCTTATTAAAAATCTTCCCGATGTTGCCTTGAGACTCCTGGTTAAAATTTTCAAAAAGTGTTTTTCATTAGCTTAATTCCCAAAAAGATGGAAAAACGCTAAAGTAATTCCTATCCTGAAACCTGATAAAAATCCAGCAGAAACATCAAGTTATCGACCAATAAGCTTACTTTCTTCTATCAGTAAACTTTTTGAAAAAATTATCTTGTTGAGAATGATGTCTCATATAGATGAGAATTCAATTTTTTTACCAGAGCAGTTTGGATTTCGTCATCAACATTCAACTACTCATCAACTTGTCAGAGTAACGAACATGATAAAAGCAAATAAATCTTCTGGATTATCCACTGGAGTTGCTCTTCTAGACATAGAAAAAGCATTCGACAGTGTTTGGCACAAAGGTTTAATAGCAAAAATGTCTGATTTCCAGTTTCCTATTTATTTGATCAAAATGATTCAAAATTATTTAACTGATCGTACTCTTCAGATTAGCTATCAGAATTGTAAATCTGAATTGCTACCCGTACGAGCCGGTGTTCCGCAGGGTTCGAGCGTAGCTCCAATCTTGTATAATATTTTCACTTCTGATCTTCCAAATCTACCCGTTGGTTGTCAGAAATCTCTATTCTGGTCAATATTTTATCGATTCTATGTTGGTTGTCAGAAATCTCTATTCTGTGACGACACAAGTCTGTTAGCCACAGGTAGAAATCTAAGAGTGATCTGCAGTCGCCTACAAAGAAGTTTGAATATTTTCAGTGATTATCTGTCAAAATGGAAAATTAAACCAAATGCAGCAAAAACGCAATTAATTATATTTTCTCATAAGCCAAGAGCTTCTTTTCTTAAACCAAACAATAAACACATTCTCAAATTGAATGGCTTAGAACTGACATGGTCTGATCAAGCTAAATACTTAGGTTTAACGTATGACAAAAAACTCACTTTCAAGGATCACATTGAAGGAATCCAGGCAAAGTGTAATAAATATATTAAATGTTTATATCCTCTTATAAACAGAAATTATAAGCTCTGTCTAAAAAACAAATTGTTAATTTATAAACAAATTTTCAGACCAGCCATGCTTTATGCAGTACCAATTTGGTCGAGTTGTTGTTCCACCAGGAAGAAAACGCTTCAAAGGATTCAGAATAAAATTCTGAAAATGATTTTGAATCATCCTCCCTGGTTTAGTACAAATGAGTTACACAGACTCACAAATATAGAACCATTAGATGTAAAGTCACATAATATTATAAGCAAATTCCGACAAAAATCGATGCAATCTTCAATTGAATCGATTCGCTCTCTGTATTAGTTAGTAAGTTAGTATATAAGTTCCTTTTCCCCATTACACAATACAAGTAGGTTTAGAATTTTCCCTACACAAAAATCTCAGAATTGCGGAAGCAAATGATGTCCTCATGGTAACAACCAAATTGTATATAATAGGGCTGAAAAGCCACCACTTGTGGATGAACACCCAATTCAAATCTTAATAATTTAATTTTAACTCATATTCCAATAAATAGTTATTAAAAAAAAGTAGCAATATCTAGCCAATTTTTCTAGTTCTCGTATTATTTCCAAAAATCCTAACTGCTTACTATACCAAAAAAAATTCTACGTTTTGTCGATAAAAGTGACTTATCTGCCTTGTAAATCTACTTTTCCGATCGTACTTTTAAAACCAATTGGCTGTAAAACATATGTTTCTGAAAATTCAAAGCGATATTTTATCGATTCTATACGTGAAGAACTAAATAACTTTACATAAGGTGTTAAAGTGGCAATCAGAATATTCGAACAGTTTCGAAGAAGTTTGGAATCGGATGTAAGCATCATACGATAACGCTTCCCATCCGAACTCCTTGATCGGTTCCCGGACCGGTTTCGAAGTGCGAGACGAAGCATTTACACCCAGGAGTATTGCTTTCCTGTGTTTGGTGACATAGTCAAACCATTTTACCCGAATTTTCCGGTTTAAATGGCTCTTTTGATGTTTGACTGCTTCTCTTTCTGAGCAGCCTCAATAATCGTGTAGTGTTGGTAGCGCTTCTGAACTAGATAAGGATGTTAACCATATCGCGAATTATTTGAACTTTAAGTTAAAATTTAGCTATCGAGCAGTTATTTAGTCATAGTCGAAAATAACCCAGCTCGGGAGCATAGTTAGTTTTGACTGTTCGACGTTCGATTTTCTGACACAGAAAACTGAAATCTTACAAAAAAATTCTAGTTTCAGATTTTTAATAACAATTTCTTCTGTGTAATTTTGTTTATACTTTCAGTCAAAGAAAATACCTCAATAGAAAGTATCAATATATTGTCAAACGACGTAAGTTTTTCTCGATGTTCTGCTTACGTTCTGTGTATGGCAATTATTATATCACATGAAATCATTTTATTTTTAGTCCAAATTAACCCATACAACTTTCCATCAGTCAATGTTTTGAATGGGCCGCAATTAAAGTTAAATTTAACTACTCAACAAAAAAATAACTGCTCGACTGGCAAATTTTACTAAAAATTAAAATAATTCGCGAGGTGGTCCACAACCTAAGAATAATACTACGGTCCACCTGTCCCAGTGGTGGATTATTATTTCAACCAAGATTCGACTTGTTTCCTATTCCATGCCGTAAAATGAGAACTCACAAGTCAAGGTGTATTTCTGTGCGGATGACTGAATACCTGCAGGATCTAAAATTATGCAGTCACAAACGGAACAAAAAAACCTACAGGGTCCGCCATCGAACTTTTTTTTTACTAGCGGTTATTTCGACATTGGTAATCTTAATGTCACTTCTGATTTGACAGAAACTTAGTTTTATCCTTCCACTGGACGAAAATGGTTGTGTATACGCTTGAGGAACGCGTGCAGTGCAGTTTTATTGTGAAAATCATAGTAATGTTGCGGCATGTGTGTCAAAAAATCATCTTCGCGGTTGAGGCATATTTTCATCTCAGCGGGTATGTTAATAAGCAAAATTGTCGCATCTGGTGGACGGAAAACCCGCACGTTATCATGGAGAAGACGATGCATCCTCAGAGAGTGACGGTTTGGTGCGGATTTTGGTCTGGCGGCATCATTGGGCTATTTTTCTTCGAAAATGAGGCAGGAGCCGCCGTCACGATCAATGGCGAGCGCTACCGCGCCATGATTAGCGATTGGTTCTTCCCGTTACTTGAAGTGGAAGACTTGGACACCATTTGGTTCCAACAAGACGGCGCTCCGTGCCACACAGCCAAGGCTACGATCGATCTTCTGTGCACAGTCTTCGAAGATCGAATTATCAGTCGAAATTCGGATGTCGATTGGCCGCCTCGGAGTTGTGATTTGACGTCGTTAGACTATTATATTTGGGAGGCTGTCAAAGATAAGTGTTATGTGGACAAGCCAGAGACAATTCAAGTCTTGAAGGACAACATTCGTGCAGCCATAGGTGAAATAAAGTTGCATACAATCGGAAATGTACTAAAAAACTGGTCGGTCCAGTATGGCGTACGTCAAGGCCAGCCAGGAATAATGATGCACTCTCTGACTGTAGATCTTTAACACATTAGGTGAGAAACGATAGAATATTCTTCTATTTTAGCTCCGCAAACAAAGATTCAACCATGTATGAAGAACCAAAAACCCGCATATGCATAGTTGCGTTAATGCGGGACAGTTACATATCAGATGATATGAAGTACCGTAATCGTATTACACAAATCACACGAATAATTCTCAATATGCTGAATACTAGCCATGAGATAGTTGAGTTTGCAATGTCCAGTCAGAGCTCTAACCTGAATACTGCAATGACGCTTGGAAAAATACAGTAGATATTTTGACATTATCAGATTCAAATCTGGTGAAATGTCTGAGTGCAAGTTTGCAGGCTCCGCCAGTAGCTGGCAGGTTTGAATATAACCCAAGAACGAATCTTGTGCTTCATCAAACTAGTCTGGTAAAGATAATGGTGGGCAGGACTAACGAAATTATTCATTACACCAACTCTAGCCAACTCATCAGCCCATTCATTCCCAGCAATACCAGAATGGCCGTGTAACCATAAGAGGTAAACAACATTTGCTGAGGTCTTCGATTTGAGTTCGATCTGCTATCACTTGATTTGACCGTGAATCATTCGAATGAGGGCCTTCAAAGCTGCTTGACTGTCGGAACCAAAATCAATTCGTTTTCTCACAGCCCCGTAACCTTATTTTAGGAACACACGTAGTAGTTGAACAGTAACCCTTGTAGATCAGCAGTAGGAGTTGTCGTGAATGCTCCTGTCATCACCATCCTTTGGAGATGATTAAGCGTTGACTGAATTGTCGCAACTACAACACATGCATATGCTAAAATTGGTCTAACAATAGTTGTGTAGATCACGTTAATGTACCTGGGTTGGAGTCTCCTTAATTTTCCTAAAGCTCGTCGAAAACCATGCAAGCTCTTTTAATCCTGATGTCAATGTGAGCAGGCCAATTCAGTTTTAAATCTAAAATAACCCCGGCGTATTTAACTTGATCAACCACAACATCCTCAGAACCAAAGAACTGTAATGGACGAGCTACTGTTATTATCCTACGACGAGTGAAAAGATTCCCCAACGAACCATCTGCGACTAGGTTCCATAAAAGTGGGGATAGGACACCACCTTGAGGACACCCACAAACATTCAGCTTTCTAATGTCTGCTTGACGTACCGATGAGTAAAAAAGTTGATTGCTAAGCATTGCATGTATCCAATTTGTGATACTTGAGAGTATGCCATGACCACGGGTTGCTTTCAGAATTGAATTCAAAGACACGTTATCGAAGGCATCTTCAATATCTAGGAAAACTCCCAAGCAAGATTGCTTCTGTAAGAAAGCTTTTTCGGTACTGTACACAACATCATGTAACAGGGATAGAGTGGACTTTCCACGCTTGTATGCATGTTGCATTTGATATAGCGGATGTCCATGATATAGTCCCACTATTTTAGGAAGAAATGAGCTAAGACTGGTAGGCTTGAAACTCTTCGCTGCCACATAAGTGTTGCTTTTCTGGAGCAAAACTGGAATAATAACTCCATCGTTTCCAGGATACTTGTACGGAGCCAAACTCTCAACTGTCCATTTGACCGATACAATCCTCACGATTTTCCGATCAAGTGCCCGAGAATCGTAACCACCTCAAAAAAGCCTCAGAAATAACAGTTGATGATGGCTCCGTACGTGGGAAGAGTGTTAAAGAAAAAGTTAATTACATTACCTTCATCAGACAAGTACTCATCACCTGGAGTTCTTCGAAAACCGGCAAGATAGTCATTCGATTTCGAAAGTAACTTATTTAATCTGCTAGCCTCGTTGAGACTAGGAATGTCGTAATATCGATCGATTAATCGAGTAATCGATTAATAATTCAGATAATCGAGTAATATTTCATCGATTAGCTTAAAACTAATATTCGATTATTGAGCTAATCGAATAATTAAAAAAGGCGGGTGGGTAATTTCAGAGACATAACTGGATGTCGTGAATACGAAAACATGTTCCATAACACTTCCGAATATCAATTAGTTGATCAATTGTATGAATTATGCAAGCATTCCCCTTTTTCACATTTTTCGCAAAAACAAAAAAGGCTTCACTTGATTACGATCTCGATTACTGTGAATTTCACACAGCGAAAAATGCACAAATCAAATCAAACAGTTCTAGATTTGCACTAAACTGAGGATAATTACCTTCGATTTGCGAGCAAGAAATCCTAATAGTTCTTTTGAAAACTTTTAGAGCCGGAAGCGAAACTAGCTTTGCAAACGACACTAAATACATCTGCTCGCAGTGGCGATAGAATCCAAACTGATACAATTTTTGTTAAGAGGTTTTTTTACGTGATTTCGTTTGTAGCTTTTTCACTAATGGGCGGTCTCAACGGCTATAAAAATAGCCGCATACAGATTATTTCATTTTGGATTAGCATTTCATTGAAAGAAACTATCAGGATGCTGTACGGGATTCATTTCTGCCTTTCAGAAGGACCAAATTGTGGAACTCACTACGATATTAAGCACTGTTCGAAAAAAATTTCTCGAACGATTCGTTGTACAGCAGCGGATATTTTGTCCTCTTCCTCAGAACGCGTTCTGTTTGGCTGGCGGTGACATGGGTCAAATGAGACAGGTTTTTGAATAGTGTACTATTGAAATACTTCAATGCTTTTGCTATACACGTTTAAGTTGAAAAATGTCGATTTTATTGGTAGTTAGAAATCCTTTCACAGATCACTGAGCTATGAGCTTTAAAAATACGAGAAAGGCAAATGCGCCTTATGAATTATTCTCTTTGATACTCGTTTATACCAAACATTTCAGAAAAGTTTAATTTTGAATTATTTGAGATTATGTCACACAACTGAAAATTTTATCATAAAATTGTGATCATATTTCCGAAGGCACGTATCTAAAATTATGTTGATTCGTTAGATACAACAAGAAATATTCACGATCAAAAACTTATCACTCTCTCAGAGGGTAAATTTTGAAAAGGCACCCCATAGTAAAGTAAGTCGTATTCACGACAAAAATCCCATAGTAATAATCGAATGAATAATCGCGTAATCAATAATTAACCCAGATAATCGAATAAACTTTCATGTTTTGTACCGTAGCATTTATTAACATCATATGAATTTCGAAATCTCGGGTAATTTTTCAAAAGGGCGTATAAGCAAGTGACAGTTTCTATTTAATCACTCTCTCTTTCGATTATTGTGATGTGATTAAAAAGATTTTCTTCGATATCACTATTCTGTTTGAAAGTCGAAAGTCTCGGGTATCATTTCATGCAAAGAGTTGAGTGATAAACGTGGAAACCGCTTGGTAATTAATAGAAGAGAAAGTAAACAAATAGAAACTGTCACTTACTTATACGCCCTTTTGAAAAATTAACCGAGAAATATAAAAACGAGAAATATGATGGGCTTTTTGATTCATTTTCAAAACACATTCACAAGTTTTCAAACAACGAAACAGATTCATACAAAAATCACGACGAATCACAAAAAAATATTTGCACAAATCATGGAGACTTTCGAGAAAACCGCATTTATTTCAAGACGATTGATTATAATTCTTTTAGATAAACTATACATTCACGAGAAAAATAAATGCGCATGAAGTTTTTGCATTCAGAAAAAACCTCAACTTTGTAATTAAAATCTAATATATTCATTGGAATCGAAAGGTAAAAATCATCAGTCAATTATTATCTATACTCATCACTAATGCAATCCTACGTCAATCTCGCGGTTATGTCGCTGACATTACCTACTCCAAGTTTTTGCGTTTGGAATTTTCAAAGAGATTTACTTTACATCGCGTCACAATCCGATACGAGAATGACTTCATTTTGTGCCTTTCAATAGCATTTCACAAATGGTTTGATGCCTCGGTCAATAGCTTTTTTGCCTTTCTCATATAGAAAGGTTATGCAATCACTATGAAAACCGACTTTTGAACCGAGGCCCGAATGGTCGAGTGGCATATACCATTCGACTCAGTTCGTCGAGTACTAAAATGTCTGTATATTTGTGTGTGTGTGTGTATGTAAATTTTTTTGAATTCACTTTTCTCGGGAATGGCTGTACCGATTTTAACCAAGTTAGATTCAAATGAAAGGTCTTGTAATCCCGCACAAAGTTCCTGAATTTCATTCGAATCCCACTTTCCCGAAATTAAATTAAATCAGGGTGATTAGTGAAAAAATCCTATTTCTTCCTCAATTTTCTCAGAGATGGCGTGATCGATTTTTACAATCTTGAGGTGTCATAATCCCAAATAAAACACAAAATCCAACATATAATAGTGAACACACTTCCTTTTCTTAAGGATGACCCACGCGAGCAAAGCACTGTTACATTCTTTATGTTATACTAGTTAATGCACAAACAATCCCTTGGTTTCTTTCAAAAATCGAAGAGAAACATTTTGAATAGAATAACAGTATTAAATATGAGAAAGGCATCATTTCACCACTAGGTGGATTAAAACAGGTTTTTTTTAATTCTTGTCATCTTCGTTTAATAGTACATACAATTCAGCTCCTTCAATTTCAACCACGGTTCTTGTTTTCCTCATCAAAATGATGTTTTAAGCGTTGATATCATCTCTTGCATGTTGATTCCGACAGAGCATGAGGACCAAAAGCTTCCTCAAGTCCATATGTAAAGTGAAATAAATTTGTAATTTTAAAGCAATTGTAAGAATGCAATATATTCTATAATACTAGTTAATAATCCTACAATAGCGATTTTATCAAATTTATTCAAAAGTTGAATTATCGATTCATATAAAAGCGCATAATCCCAAATTCCAAAATAATGCTTGTGCCATAGCTAGTCAAGATTGCTTGCTTTTTTCAGTACTACTTTAATGTCCATGGGCGGGAAATTCTGCAATAATTTCACGTTGCTTGCAAAGTCATTTTCTAAAATTTGTTCTCGTAGTAAACTAAAACAAACCGCAATTATTATTATTTCATGGCTGTAACCAGTATTGATGAACTCACATGATCATAGCACAGCATACTTTGACCAGGAACTCATAACGCTTCTCGTCAGCAAACACTGAGTCCCAAATTCGTAAAACATCGGGTAGCGGAAATTCTTGGGATAGCAGCAGAGTTAACCACCGGAAGCTGTAGTATTGTGGATAAAGCTCTTGTTCTTTCAGTCTCACCCAAACTTCAACATCTTTTTCCTGTAACATATTCGACAGCTTTGCCATCATTCCTTTGATTCCACCTTCCGATTCGTCGAGAGTTTTAATGAAGAAATCTCTGATTTCTCCCATCAAGGCCGTAAAACAATAAAAACAATCTGCTTCGGCATACTGGCGATACTCGAGGTTGGGATCCGATGCCAAAACGTAGTAGATGGGGCCAATTATTTCGTTCATACCTTGGACATATCCCTGACCAGGGTTCAGCTTAGCGTATAGGAACAATATTCGCTCAACTACCTCCCAATGTGCTTCATGACCTTCTTCCATCGCCTCGTAGCTTTGAACAGCGCGTTTGGTGATTAAGTTAATCTAAATAGAGGGAATTAAATAAGCACCGTATCATTTGATCAAGCTTTCTCTTTCATAAGCTTTCTATTCAAAACTTACTTGCTAGATATCCAACAGTGTTAGTGAAGTTAATTCAAGAATAGTTATAGGCGAAATGTTAGTTTGTTTGATTATAGCTACGGTCATGTAATAATTTCACTAACCTTTGTAACACCCAGTCCTTTTCGTTCCACATTAGCCGAACTGAGCGTGCTCGGTGCCACTCTTACATGAAGTTTTCGTTCACGGCTATAATTGACAACAGATTCACATGGAAATTCTGTAGCCTGAAAAAAATTTCATGTTTTGAAATGCTGGTTTTCATCGTATGATCTTTAGTATATTGTATTATTTTGGTATTATTAGGTCAGGGAAAAGTGGTACTGCGAATCATACCAGAAAATGAAACTTACGATCAAATTAATAAAATTAGATAAATTACCTGCTGAAAAAAAGAGATATCGGGACACAATCTTCGTACATCTTTATCTATTTGCAGTAATACTTCATTGTCTCTGAAGAATGTGTTCCAGTTACTTTCCGGCCCATCGTTCAAGGGGTGGTCTATGCATTCAGATCCATTTTGTTCTCCAGGGGGAATTATCATTTCCTCTGTAATATGAATAGCTAAATTGATCATACTTTTTTTTTATTTATTAGATATTACCTATAAATTGTTTGTATAACTCTCGTTTTTTAGTTAAAGTAGTGGACCATGAATCTCGTTTTGGTCCCATATAGCCCAACAGCAGCTTCCAACATAACGAGCGCAGTCCACTACAATCTGGAATGCCTTTGAATAGAAGATGCTTGATCATAGTAATCTAATCAAAAGCAAATTTGGGGCGTATATCAGGAAGACAATGCGACCTAATCATAACATACCGTAAAAGCAAAAATTCTTCAACGATTTCAAATCAATCACATCATGTTGTAATATTTCTTCTAGTCCAGCAACTCTATAATAGCGCATGAAATAGTTTTATCAGTTCAGACATTTATCACTTTCCTTACCTTAATTTATAGAGAGACATTCTAATATGAGTGGATACAATGGAAGAAGGATAACTATGCTAAGTGAATTGTGCAAAAATGCTGCTTCCCTCGAAACCTGGCTTTCAAAGCAATCCATAAAGCAGGTTAATCTTTGTTTCGTTGTGTAAAGACGTCAATGAAAACTGAGTCTTTACTACCTAATTTTCAGCATTTTGATGCGCATTCTAAATAAAATTAAAATGGTTTTGACACATACTCAACATATCAGCTCACAACAATGTTCATTTACGTATGATGAATGCGTCGCATTCATCCAGCCGACATTTCAAGAGCACGACAGCAGAGGGATGCTAGAAAATTGCTTGCAATATTGAGTGCAAACAGTTTCATGTTGTAGGCAAGATTCGGTATAATTTCTGAGAGATCGTAGAGATATCGCACTTCCGGTGAAACACTTCGCACTTCCGGGAGAGCACGTTGTATCGCGTTAGTACGGAGAAAATTCAAGTATTTCACGAGAAAGAAAGGATTTTTATACGTAAATTGCTGTGTCATCAATTCGGCATCATCTCAAGTGAGGTGACGCCAACCAGAAGAAAGAAGAATAGAGATATCAAATTGAAAATATTGCAGGCTTTCTGGCTACTAAATTACCTTTTGAAGACCAGAACTGTGTGGGTTCGTCTTTTCGCTATAAGTGCGGTAAATTTTCGAGTTATTCACGGGGTAGAACGATTTTTTTAGAATTTGCAACCATGCCTCGAAACTAGTAGTAGTATGCCTCAAGACAGTGAGAGAAAAATCCATTGAACCACAGACGGTGATGCAATGGCAAATAGCATAGAAGCAGTATCATTTCAAGTGAGATGCTGCTACTGAAAAATAAGAAGGTGGTCAAACGAAAGACAATAGGCAAAAAATTAATCTTGATTGCTGCGTTAAGGAAGTACGGAGCGAATACCTCTATTGATCATTAATAACTAGTTCCTTTAAATCGTCAATCTCTAGAAGGAATTTTGAAAAAATGAACAGTTGCATCGTATCGGTAATTTACAATAATTTAAATTGGATTTGAGATGATTAGTCCAGTTTTATCATAGAACAATTAAACGATAACTGATTTGAAACTTATGATGAAATAGAATCCGAATCGAAGCAGCATTAATTTTGTATGAGAAAGGCAAAAACATAATGTTTTCAAAAATTTGTAGTAAATTGACACGTAAGTAAAACAGAGTAAACGGCAGAGTCACTAAGAAGAACGGTATCCTGATTGCATAGTCTAAATGATCTGGGATGCAGTACGAATATTCTCGCTTTGTAGGATAACAGAGGTATTTTGGCCACTTCATATATTTTGGTCCACCTAACAAACTTTATGGATTTAAATACCCGTGTTGAAGTTAAGTAACCCATGTTGTATCAATTTGAAGCTTATCACTTTAAATTACCTATTGCGGAAGGATTTTTCAAATTTCAAACATTTGATGGATGTTTTTACAAAGTTGGCCAAAATAAAATCAATCCTAAAAAGGGCCAAAATACCTCTGTTACCCTAATAATCCGCTCTGGTATTCTTGATTCATGCTATCAATTTTAGTGGCCTTTATCTCTTCTTGTCCGTTCTAAGTTATTAAGTCAAACTTTTGGAACTGTTAATGAAATCCTATTAAAACTACACGTTCCTTTCCGGACCATTCAAATTCCTACGAACGCATTTTCATACAAAATAAATGTGACTCCCCACGAACTGCATCGATAGCTTCATGCTCTTCATTCTATCATGCGTTTCATCTGAATACCTATACGGTTAGTTAGGTTGTGTTGTATTTATTTACTCATTTGCTTTGCTTGTGTTTTTTTATTAAGAGTCTAAAAATACAAAAATAGATTTGAAAGCTAACTACCTACATGTTTGCATTACTACGTTATTCGTCGTATATTTACTGTGAATCGAAGACATTGTATTAGTAAGATATCAGGATTTAAAATTGAAATTACTTTTTGATGGTACAATAAACATATAAATTTTTTAAGTAGACGTTTTTCTTCTATCTATGTTTTGTAGGATGTACAGCGTTTTGACAATTTACCATTCGATGGCTGCCTGTTGAATCGACTTGCATACATCTATCTTTTCATTGAAAGGTTGTGTATGGCAACTGAAAATATTAAATCGGGTAGATTATTGCGAACGATACCAATGCACTCTCATATATTAAAGATATGCAAATTTGTCTACATTTGGTTCAAAACAAATTAAAAATTGAAAAAGTTCTGCTAGTTTATGCCCAAATAAACTGTCTTGTTCTGATTTAAGATTCAATGAAAAGTTTTAGGAAGGATCCATAGTAACTTAATTAGTAAGTTAATATATAAGAAAATATGAGTAATATGAGAAAGGTATTTTACACCACTGTGGATTGAAACATAAAAAACATTTTTCATAAATAAACCAATCAATCACTTGAAAACATTCACTTTGAAGAGAAAGGAAAGTTTTCTTATATATTTTATAAAAATAATTGAATAAAAATGATATAAAATCAATACCCTAAATAGTTCGTCTGCAATTCCTCTCTAAAGTGAATGTTGGGAGTGAGTTGACACCTGGTGAATTTTTCAAAAAGGCCGCATCATCAAGTGACAGTTTTTCTATGTTTATTTTTTCTTCTAATTACTGCGGCTGAAACTATAATTTTCTAACCAGTTTCACAATACCAAGTCTACAATTTAAATTTTCGTTTCATACGAAGATATTAAATGAGAACATGAACGAAGGATGTCACTTTCTAACACGTTTTCCATGGAAATTCACCCATAATTAAATGAATGTTTTTAATACGTAAAAAATTACATGTCTCTGCATGTTCTACACAAGGGTTTTGAAATATTGTAACCTAGTATAAGAATCATCAAGTCGAATCATCGATTCGATTTTCTGCGATAATGCGATGTCAACTTGCGATTCTCTCTTTGTAAATTCCACACAGCGCCGATCATTGGAAAACTATATCTATTTGGTAAGGGCCATGAAATACTCAGAGTATGAGCGAAGAAATGTAGAAAAAATCTCTCACGGTTCATGCATTAAGAAGCAGCGAGGCAGCAATGTAGAGAAATATCGAGCCGCTTTCTGCCAAATTATCGGCAATCACGAACACTGGAACATATAAGGTGTATACGAATTGACCAAACGTCAAACAATTTACGTGGATTTCCCGCGTGAAATTGAATTTGAATTGGAAAATGACGCACAGTGTGTCCTTCAAATGCAAGTAGTTTCAAAATTCGGGAGAATGTGTTTTTAGATTCATTTTTTTACTACAAAGCTAAAAGAATTGTTATTTTGATTTAAATTAACATGTCAACTACGGCGGTTCTGTCAGCCTTACAAACCCACAACCACGATGTTATCGGTTGCTGGTGTTTTCTCATCTATTGAGCTTCTATGCAATTTTTCTAATATAAATGTTCATTTTTTCACGATAAGAATCTAATTGATTTGTATTGAAAATCTGAGATAATCTCCATGTGACTTCAACCAATATTTAAAATATTAATTCTCTGGTATCTAAATGTGAAATGAACTGGTTGGTAAATGTGATTTGAACACTACAAAAGTACAAAATATAATCCTTAAATGACCATACCTGAATCGGTCATTATAAACCGAAAACAAACGTTTTCGTTCGGAACATTAGAGAAGACGTGCCACTTCGGAGCCAAATAAAAAGTGTTATGTGAAAAGCAGAAACTTTACGTCTGCTTAGCGGTTCAAATTGAACTGCTTAATGCAAACCCAGTGCATCTACACTGAAGAGTCAAAGACGAAACGTAAACAAATTACAAAATATTCGCTGTTCAGTACAGTACTGAATGGACAATTATTCGACGAAGCAAAAGACTTCAAAACACGAACGTCAAGCGACTCAGTATGTATGTTATAAACGTGTTTTGATTATATTTTAAAAGTAGCTGATTTTTTTTTCATTTTTGAGATTTCGAAACTTGAATATGAGCTATTTTTGAAATACTTCTTAGTTTCTGAACATAAAAATATGTAACATCTGACAAATGTATGCGCTTCGACAAATTAAATACTATTATATAATATATCAAAATTGTAAATAAAAATCGAGTAGACCTAAAAATCTTAATTTGAAGGATCACAACAAATAATAATATATTAAATGTTTATACCAACTTATATTATAAAGTGAAGCACTACGTTCTTTCTTAAGAGCAAGTGATTAATTTACAAACAAATATTCAGATCAGACCATCTTTATGCAACACAAATGTATCTTCAATTAAATCGATTTGCTGTTTATATAAGTTAATAAGTAGGTTTTTAGGTATCTTTACTCCATTCCACATAACAAGTAAGTTTACAATTTTCCCTGCCACGAAAATCCTAGGCTTGTGAAAACTGGTTAAAACCAGATCATGTAAATATGAGGACTGGAAAGTCACCATTTGTGACTGAACACAGAACTTGACTCTTAACATAACAACGTATTAATAATTACAAGCATGGTGTAACAAAAAAGATTGATTATCTTTGAAAGCACTCACGATATGAATGTAATATACAAATCTGGAGGATAATGTACGTATGATGGGTTAAGCTATCACTCAAAATTGTATACAAGTTTTTAAATTTACTGTGTAAAACTTGAGCGCTTTTTGTATAGCGCCGCATTCGTGTCATGAAATCGTGAAGTTTTACAAGCATGGTTTTGACAAGGAAAGGTTACTCTGTGATAGCGATAATGATCAGAGCAATAATCTAAGGAAAGTTGTAGATTTTTAACAAAAGTATGAATGAAATAGAGGGCATGCTCCAGAGTTTGTGCGTTTCATTCGTCTACTTGATACAGTAGTACATATATAAAACGAACAAATTTGAAATATAATTTTGCTAATTTGCATGTTCATTGCCATATTATCGACAAATTTAGAGAAAAGTGTCAGGCGATTTTATTTTTCGGAATGCAATGCGTAGTTCTGTATTTGCATTGTACAAATGATTTTTGTATATTTTTCATAATCACGGCTATTGAGAGAAAACTCGGGTTCTGGGAAACTTGCAGTATTGTAGACATGATAAGTTTCTTAGAAATTTGTAGGCATGCGAGAGTCGTCGAATTGAGAAACTTTTAAATAGCTTTGTTTATTTATTTCTGGAGTAGGGAAAAGCCCACTGAAGATAAGTTAATATCATTCTATCACTATGTCTCCAGTAGGCATAAAACCTCCTTATCTTTTGTACCAACAGATTACAGAATATCTAAATGATACATTTCATGTTATGTTATGTTTCAACTATTATAACTATATAACTTAATTCCTAAAACAAAAGATACATTTTTAAAGAGATAGTGTTCGAGAAAACAATTTCCTGATAGTATCACGGGTTAGATGAAAGACAAACGGACTTGAACAGCGATTAAACAGTCGGCACATACTAACAAATGACTCAATGATGTGGCCACAGTTTGTTCTAGAGGAAGAAATGCGTAAGAAAGGATGAGCTCGAAGACAACGATGACGAAGAATATCAAAATCTATCAAACATAACAGAGAAGATCAGCAATGGAAACTGCCTTCAATACATTTCTGCGACCGGACAGTAGCGATGGTACTCGGAAGGCAAAGTATCGATACCTAGGGTATCGGGATACCGAAATTTTGGGAATCGATACAAGGTATCAAAAGGCAATAAAGTATCGATACCAGTAAATATCAATTGATACTTGCACAGCAATCATTTCAAAATAAAATAAATGAATGAATTCGCGACTTTTGGTCCATGTCAAAGATTATCCGCACGCCACTTTGTGTTGGAGCCATGATGATTTTACATTTCACATATTTTCTTAAAAATTTTCATGTCATAACTTTTATGTCGATACATGAATACTACACTAAAAGCCAAATCCTATTGCCATTACGACGGTACCGAGGACGGGCTGAACGGAAGCACCAGGCTCGCGCATGTATTGGTATGACGTGGACTAGCCGTCGTTGAAATTAGTTCTCGACAATCTAGCGTCATCCCACAAGAGCACTGAAAGAGAGTGCAACGAATGTGAAAAATTGAAATGATTGATTCCTCAGTGAATATGGCCTTTATGAGCGTGTTTTCTCTCATTTCACTCTCTTTCAGTGCACCTTTGGGACGAAGCGAGATTGTCGAGAACGAATTTCAACGACGGCTAGTCCACGTCATACCAATACCTGCGCGAGCTTGGCGCTTCATCGAAGTCGAAGAAAAAAAAGAGAGGTGGGTTATGTCAGAAACGTAACCGGATGGCATGAATAAGAATAAAATGAATTCTGGACCTAAGTTCTGAAACTCAATTTAGATGCTAGACTCTGGGACTTCTGAAGAATTGAATTCTGAATCTAGATTGTTGAACTCATCACTGAAGCTGAGATCTGTAACTGAATTCGAGACAATTTTCAAAATCGGGTCCAGAGTTTATCTTCGAAACTGAGTTGTATAATCCAGATCCGGAATATAGTTCAGAATCTTCAGAATCTAGTTTCTGAATTCAGTTACACTTCTAGAATTGTAAAAGTGAATTTTGGATCCTAATTCTAAACCAGCATTCTCTAACTGACACCTGGTTCTGGAAAGCATTTTAGAAAAGAATTCTGGAAATAAAGCTTAGTTGTAGATCAGAATTTGATCCAGATTTTCGGGCTACAGTTCCAGAACTTAAGATTCAGCACTCAATTTCAGAATTCTGAACTTGAATTATAAGTCTGAATTCTGGATAAGAGTTTTGCAATTGTATTCTGGTCTGAACCTCATATTTTTATCTTTTTCTCTTATATGAAATTTTAATTTCGAGTTATTTGTGGTTATATTATCGAAAATTTTATCACAAATTGCTGATCATATCTTCGATGACGTGTAAAAAAATTATGATGATACGTTGAATATAACACAGAAATACCGACGATAAAAACCACTCTTCCTGAGGGTAAATTTAAAAAAGGCGCCCCATAGTAAAGTAAGACGTATTCACGTCAAAAAATGTTCCATCGGTAACGGGTATAGCTTGATGGGTTAGTCGATGCCTTTTACTCAGCCCACCTGGGTTCGATTCTCAACCCCGCACATAGGGTTAGAAAGTTTTTCTGACCCGAAGTGGCAAATGACCTTAAGGTTAAAGCCTCTATAATTGAAACAAAACAAATATTCCGTAGTAATGGGGATTGACTTCAATCTGTTGCGATACTGTAAGTATCGATATTAACAGTATCGCTCTGATGTAATATCGATACCAAAAATACCCGATTCTTGAAAGAAAGTATAGATACTTCAAAGTATCGACTCGATATCGAACATCCCTACCGGACAGTAGATCGAGATCTATGAGCTTGCAACGATCTTGGTAACTGAGAAGATTTAGGGGGTCTCTTCATGGAAGTTGGCGAAGCGCAAAACGAATATATTTATGTTGAATAGCTTCTATGCGTTGAATGTCGTATTGCATATTCCAGTGTGAAACAGACCAAAGCATAATATAATGCTTTTAGGCAATATATATTTTTGAAGTATTTCGTCACGAAAGACGAACCCTAACAGCTTCGAGGCTTTATTGATAGTATATTCAATGTGCTGTTTGTAGTTCATTTTCAAATCCAAAGTCCCAAGTCTTTAATATACGATTCTCGTCTAAGAACGGTTTGTAAGATCATGTAGTCGAATTCTTAGAACGTTTGCGAGTGAATGAAATAACAGAACATTTTGAAGCATTAACGGTTATTCGGTTTACTCTACACCAGTTTGTAAAAATGTTCAGTTACGACTGAAAAAATCTGGCGTCTTCGAAGATATTGATAAGGTTAAAGAGCTTAAGCTTAGCAAAATGTTTAAATCGTTTAGGTAAAGTAGAAATTCAAATGGCCCAAGATAAATACCTTGAGGAACTCATGAGCTGACAGTAAATGGAGACGTAATGCAATCACCTTTTTACACTGATATGTCGCGATCAGTTGAATATGAGCACAGCTAATTAAGAAAAGGTCCATTGAATCCAAGTCTACTCAATTTGGAAATTGTGATCCGATGATTGATCTTGTCGAAAGCAGCAGAAAAATCATTATATATAGCATCTACTTGCAGTCGCGCTTGCAGGGATTGAATGATAAATGAAGTGTAAGATACGAGATTTATCATACTAGATCGTTTCGGCATAAAACCGTGTTGACTAGTTATATAGTTTGAGTAATTCTGTTCGATGAAGTCCAAGACTATTAGTACAAATAATTTGACTACTGCACATTACGTAACCAAACAAAATAATTCACATGCCAAATGTGCTATTATATTCAATATGTTTCTATGTTATTATACAAAATTAAAAAAACAATATGAAATCTTCGAATTTCGCCCTTTTCGCAATACGACCTATAATTTTAGGTATATCCAGATTGTATTTGCAATTGAGATGAGCTGTCCCGGGTTGGTGGTTCAATGCATAGGGCACTGGTCTTACAATCCAGTAGTTGTATGTTCGAGCCCCGACCTGGAAGGATACGTAGTGTCAGTAGAATCGTAGCACCAGCCATGCAATGGTTCTGTACACTCTGAACCGGCTGCGAAGTCTGTTGAAACAGAAGATCAAATTCCACTACAGGAATGTAATACCAAGGCTTTGCTTTGCTTATATCAAGTGTTTTTTATGTGTGCTAATGCACCCTAATGATTTTTCATACGATGTAATAAAACAATGATGAAAGTACTAGAATATTCCTTCTCCTTCATGAATAACATTTCTAGTCAAAGGTCTTTTTTTAATGAGAAAAAATTTACAACCTTTCCGGACCATATACTAATAAGTAATTAGGAAACATATTGGGAAAGTGAAAAAAAAAATTAAAAATCGTTTTGTATGAAATTTTCCGCTCAAAGCATGCTAGATCTTCGACAATTGTTTCGCGCGAATCGAGTTGTGCAATTCTTGCCCGCTTGAGAGCAAAATATGAATCTATATTAGATTACTAGCTGACCCGTCGAACTTCGTCTCGCCTGCAATTATTTTTTTTAATTTGTGTTTTCATTACTTGGCTTACAATAAACGATTTACGACAAATTCATATCCAACACATTAACTTCGTCCCGAAAAAGAAATATCATCAAGAATTATTGTGGATATGTTCAATGCTTTTCTTATACAAAAAACTAAACAAATGCACCGATTGCCATCTCATCCTTCGAGTCAGTGTATTGAACAGAGATTGTAGATCTCTCTCAAACTAAAGGTTTGACATATGGTATGATGGATTGGATTGAATCATATCTGAAAATTGGCGACTGCGTTACTCCATCATTCATCGTGAGCTCTGGCGTTCCTCAGGAAAGCCATCTAGGACCATTCATATTTCTGCTATATCTAAATGATCTAAATTTCGCATTGCAATGCATGAAGCTATCATTCGCCGACGATTTCAAGCTGTTTCATCTCATCAAAGATCTGAAAGACTCAAATTTCTTGCAGTCACAGTTGGATGTATTTTCTAACTGGTGCAACGTCAACAGAATGGTTATGAACGCCTCTAAATGCTCCGTTATCTCCTTCTCTCGTAAACGAACCACGATCATGTATGATTACACTATTTCGCAAGCTGTACTAAAACGAGAGACATCAATTAAGGATCTAGGAGTGTTATTGGATTCAAAACTTAGTCTCAAAGATCACATAGAATATACCCTCTCTAAGGCATTAAAGATGCTAGGTTTCATCTTTCGCATCTCAAAAAATTTCAATAACATATACTGCCTGAAATCGTTATATTGCACTCTAGTTCGCAAGTATGCTGTTGTTGTTTGGGCACCATATTACCAAACAAATAAGCTACGCATTGAAACTGTTAAGTGCAAGTTCATTCGTTTTGCTTTGCGTTGCCTGCCCTGGAGAGATCCATTGAATCTTCCAAGCTACGAAAATCGTTGTAGGCTCATACACTTCGATTTGCTGTCAGTCCGCTGTGATACACAAAAAGCTGTTTTCGTCGCGGACTTAATCCAATCTCGTATTGATTGTGCAGATCTCCTACAACAGCTAAGTTTTGATATTCTTTGGCGTAATTTGCGGTTTAATCCCTTTCTCAGAATTCCTCGCGCTTGGGTTCATTGAACCGTTTTCGAGTATATGTCGCGTATTCAATACTTGCTCTGATGGATTTAATTTCAATTTATCTCGTAACGCCATTAAAACCCTTTTTCTCCAAATATTTTCCTGCTAGTTTTATTAGGATAATTGATCAATATGAATAGTTGTTAGTTAGCTTTGTAGTTTAAATAAGGGTAATTTGAGATTTCGTTATGTATCATTTGGTCAAATGTTATTTGTTGATACAAAAGATGAGAAGGTTTTATGCCTGCTGGAGAAGGAGAACCAAAATCTCAGCTCCAGCAGGCTTTTCCCTTGCTCCTAAATAAACAAATAAATAAATTAACAGATGGATGAAAAAGAGATTACCAAGATAAATACTTTAAATTGACCCCACACATTTCCAAAAGCAGCCCTCGGGGATTGTTGTTTATCATTGAATATTAAGACTTATTTGTACTGAAGACGTTTAAAATTTAATAGTAAATCCTTAGGGATTATCGAAAGTAATAAACTAATTTTGAACGGTTGTCCATAACCTACTTCACCGCTAGTGATATTACTGTGTTTGATGAATGTTCGTGGCAGGATAGTGACAGGATCAATTTTCGATTAACGAATTAGAGATAAAATGAAAAATACTTGGACATTCGAAAGTTCAAATTACCCTTTTATTGACACAATTGACAATGGACACAATTGTCCATTAACTTTAACATGAACGCTATATTCGTTCAAGAATTGTATCAAAAGGCCTCTGATTCGTCGAGCCACCACATCGGTTTGCTTAGTATTCAGTCCTGAGAATCAATATTCTGTTCTAGCGGAGTGAACATGAGGAGTGATTATACCAGTATTCTTCTTATCGTTAAAGCCAATGTATAAAACAGCAGATCTCACAACTAATGGTTCTTACATGCCACGATTTCTCCTTCAGATATGATATTCACGATTTGCATATGGTAATTCGTCAAGTAATCCAAAGTTCGGAAAATGAAATGATTTGGCTTAAGCAGCTTACAAATGTCATGAATACCATCCGTTTTTAAGTAAACCACTCTTGAAAACTCACTCGAATCGGCTGAACAAACGTCAGCATGCTAAATGCAAGGAAAATATTTTCATCTGAACTCATTATTTCAACAGCAGAATCCTATCATTGATACGTAAAAAAATCGTTACATTATTTGATTTGTTCAACTCACGCCCACGATGGCCAACATAATTCATCTAACTACATCTACTGGTAAATGACATTAGAACTTGTGTTTCTGTTTACGGTATAGCTAAAACAGTCATTTGGCAAGTAATTATTTTGATACCCTATTAAGCACGTGTTTCAATCATGCATTTAAAATCTCCACCCAAATCTACTCGTTGCGCGCCAAACGATTTTCCAAAGATCTAGTATTCTTTTCTTCAACGGCGAAATACTGAGCATCTCCTTGCGCGCCAAACATCAATTGTAGATCTAGCAATCATTGGCGACTTTTTCAGTGGGAAATTCCATTGTCCATACAAAATAACTTTATTGGTTTTTCCGACTTTTCCGGTAAGTTTTCCTAATTTTTTTGATGTACGAACCCGGTGGGGGTAAAAACTGATCAAACAAAAAAAAAGCATCTCAATCCGTCCATCCGTTCTTACGTGATGCGATTACAAAGAATGATCTCTGCATTTTTATATATATAGATTAATAGATTAATAAAATCGTATGGCGCACGACGAGCTGTTTTTTGAGGAAATTTCACTAAGCCTGCTTGATCCATGTGCTCCACTATTTCGAACCACATGCTTAATTGAGTATGGACACCAAATTAATTGAGTATGGACACCAAATCATGTATGATTTCTAAGTCATTTTTCAGTATATTAATTTTGTTCAATTCCGTCAAGTCACGTTAAAGTGAAGTCATGTATAGAAAACAATATACGTAATTTGGTAACCAAATTAAGATATATTAGAAGGGATATGAATGGGGATAGGCTCTTCAATAATTCATAGTTTTCTTAAAATTCAGAAAATTGTGTAAAAATGACATTCAAAGACAGGATTGGATGGATTGAGCATACATATAAGTATGAGATAGATAATACACAAAAAATAAGATTGTTTATTATTTTATATTCAAAAATGTGTCAAATTCTGTAAATCAATCAATCAATTAATCGCTTATGGCAGGGACCAGTTCTTAAAAATTGGTTGAAAATGAAAATATGGCTTTAAATTATTAAAAAAAGTGTTATTTGGTCTGATCTAGGAATTATCTGAGATCATCTCCAATGCTCGTCGGAAATCACAATCAATAGAAAAAAACAAATCAGTCGGATATTTAAAAATGTACTAACTCGCGCTCTCCCGATCGACGATGGAAGGAAAACCACACAGGAAAAAAAAACTATACCCACACAAAATTCGGTGGGACTCGCTATCGTTATGTGTTTTATTTGTGGTAAGCTGTAATGGGTCTAGTGTTCTGGGCCACAAACACTGGCGCATACCGTCCGAATTAGTAACGAAAAATCAAGCATCGCGAACTCACCGAACATTACTCGCCATCGGTGCCATGCGCTACATACACTTTACTCCGTTTCTTCGAGTGCTGGGATTTGCACACAAAACGTCTGTTTTTGTGTTCTGATTTTTTTTGTTTTGAATTCATTCCCGTATCCTTGTTTTTATTATTTTTCAACACCTCCACCCGTCTCACTTGTCCGGTATATTGTGCTTCCGTCGTCATCGTTCGAACCACGAATTTCCTATCATTTTCACTCACGCACGATCAGCCGTCGACCGAATCGTTAGTGTTCGCAGTGGCATTGGTGAATTTATCTCGTCAAACTCGAAACAACTGAATGCAGCTTGTGACATAAATTCTCGAAGCATTTCATCTAAAGTGTACCTGCAAATGCAGTGACGATGGAGTTAAGTTAGATCCAGTTACAAATCCTATGTGCGGCTTAATTTACCTAGTGTTCGAAAATTGTTACCCAAGTGGCACTACGAGATATTTTTGTCACCATTCAAATGTGTGTGGAAATTGGTAGAGCTGAAAATTGTGAAAAAATACGAAAATTGTAGTCGTTCACGAGTAAAATTCTGTTACAGAGAATTTTTACTCAGTGCGGTCAACGAGAGGAATGCGTCAACGAAAATTCGCTATAAATAAAAGTGATAGTATATAATTTTCAAGAAAACGAAAAAACGATGCTTAAATTGTAGTGTTAGTTACACCTTAGCGATTATCCATGTTTTGATTACTATTTTTCAATAAGATTGCAGCATGGATAAAGGAGAACATGATAAAGACACAGGTTGGTATCTATTTTAGTACAAAGATCTTTCTTTTTTCAATTCATTCTAAGAATACTAGGTCAATTCCTTTAAAAACGTACTCCAATGCAACAGCTCCGCTGAGAATCGGATTGCATGTAATCAGTATTTGAGATGCACTTGGCCACATGGTGCAGTGATTGGCACCTGTTGTGGGTAAATATATAGCCGGTTGCACATAACGTGAAGTTCAGTTTGTTCATTTTTCACAAACTCAGTATGTATTCTATACTTCCTTCGATTCACATTCACGTTTGTTCTAAATTCGTACTTTCTCTCCTCTCTGCTGTATAACTAATAGATCACACCATCTGAAAATTCAATGTTTTTCGCCAGTGTCACAAATGATCATGTTGCTCCGTATCTATGTTAGTTCCATGCAGACGAACGTATACATTACTTCACAAGCTGTGTAAGACATGCTCTGCATACTAGAAAGTGTTCGAAATTAGTACTAATGTTATTCTCAAACGCCGTTTGAAATAATGTAAACAATTCCAGTTTTACATATATCGAGCAGAATTAGGTCAGTTTCCTAGCTAGTCGTCGTTCGCAAATTACGTCACGCTTTATGGGGAATGGAGGGGGTATAAAATATTTTGACAAATTGTGACAGGAAGGGGAAAACGTTACGTACCGGAAGTTTTATAATTACTACTAAAGTATTTGTGTTTCATTCAATTGACAATTTTCAGCTTTTATATGTGACATACACACCTAGATAAAATCATACAAATTTACGTCTTCTGAGACCAACATATTCAAGCATCGAAAAAGGCTCATATATACAATTGATCGAACACAAGTTTAATGCATCCTGATATATGCTTAGGTGCCAAAACTTGTGAGCTCACCGGTCTGCTCGAAAGGTGGAGTATATTAGACATATATTTAAATCATTCTCGTAAAATTCAGTCCTTTTACGATTTACGATCTTATGAATTACGTCTATTATTATCATAGCGGAAATTATCGATAACTTTAAAATTTTTACCATATCTTCATGATTTTTATGCTCAATAGATTGTATTTGATGCCTGCTACAACTTTTAGAATACAATGAGTTTGTATTTTCTAAATCATATTTGAAATTTCGATAATCGCAGCTTGTTCAGTTTCCGGTAGAACGTCTCTCTAATAACTCACATTGATTTCTCAAAGATAACCAGACCGATTTTTTTTTGCCCACCACACTCCCCCACACCAAAAAGCTTCAATTTGAAGCCCCCTGGTAATGGACGCAACTAGTCTCAGCGGAAAACAAGAAACAAATAAACACTGGCAATAATAATACTAGAAATACAAATTTAATTTTTATACAAAGTCCGCTGAGATTCAATTTATTCATGATTTGACGTGCAATTTATTAAAGTGGAGTCCCAGTGGAAAAGATTTCCTTTTAAGGGATCCACAATTTAATTCCTACGCTATGTTGGAAAGAAAGTACAAATATATTAGGTACTAGCTGACCCGTCGAACTTCGTCTCGCCTGAAATTATTTTTTTAAATTTGTGTTTTCGAACAGCAGAGTTGCCAAATGTTAATGTTTCTTTCCATTATTTTACTGATTACTTGGCTTACAATAAACGAATTACGACAAATTCATATCCAACACAATAACTTCGTCTCGAAGAAGAAATATCATCAAGAATTATTGTGGATATGTTCAATGCTTTTGTTGTTTGGGCACCATATTATCAAACAGATAAGCTACGCATTGAAACTGTTCAGTGCAAGTTCATTCGTTTTGCTTTGCGTCGCCTGCCCTGGAGAGATCCATTTAGGCTGTGAACCATTTCACGGTTAATTTTAACTTTTGGTTAAAATCTGACACTTGAGTGGTTATTTGGTGTCGAGTAGTTAAATTTGACTAAAACTGTGGCCCATTTCAAAATTTGACGGACGGAAAGTTATTTGGGTTTATTTTCCACTGGAAATAATTTCAACTAAAGAATTAATATTAGAATTTTCATTGCGAGATTTCTTTCAGTGTTGGAAAATAACTATCGATCTGTCAAAAAAAAACCATGCTCTCGAGCAGGGTTATTTTTGACAACATCAAATTAACCACTCGAGTGTCAGATTTTAACCAAAAGTTAAAATTAACCGCGAAATGGTTCACAGCCTTAATCTTCCAAGCTACGAAAATCGTTGTAGACATACACTTCGATTTGCTATCTGTCCGCCGTGATACACAAAAAGCTGTTTTCGTCGCGGACCTCATCCAATCTCGAATTGATAGTGCAGATCTCCTACAACAGCTAAGTTTTGACATTCTTCGGCGTAATTTGCGGTTTAATCCCTTTCTCAGAATTCCTCGTGCTAGAACTAACTATGGGTTCATTGAACCGTTTTCGAGTATATTTCGCGTATTCAATACTTGCTCTGATGGATTTAATTTCAATTTATCTCGTAACGCCATTAAAACCCGTTTTCTCCAAATCTTTTCCCGCTAGTTTTATTAGGATAATTAGTCAATATGAATAGTTGTTAGTTAGCTTTGTAGTTTAAATAAGGGTAATTAAAGATTTCGTTATGTATCATTTGGTCAAATGTTATTTGTTGATACAAAAGATGAGAAGGTTTTATGCCTGCTGGAGAATGAGAACCAAAATCTCAGCTCCAGCAGGCTTTTCCCTTGCTCCTAAATAAACAAATAAATAAATTAACAGATGGATGAAAAAAAGATGACCAAGATAAATACTTTAAATTGACCCCACCAATTTCCAAAAGCAGCCCGGGGATTGTTGTTTATCATTGAATATTAAGACTTATTTGTACTGAAGACGTTTAAAATTTAATAGCAAATCCTTAGGGATTATCGAAAGTAATAAACTAATTTTGAACGGTTGTCCATAACCTACTTCACCGCTACTGATATTACTTAGTCGTGTTTGATGAATGTTCGTAGCAGGATAGTGACAGGATCAATTTTCGATTAACGAATTAGCGATAAAATGAAAAATACTTGGACATTCGAAAGTTCAAATCACCCTTTTATAAAATATTGTGTCCATTAACTTTGACATGAACGCTATATTCGTTCAAGAATTGTATCAAAAGGCCTCTCATTCGTCGAGCCACCACATCGTTTTGCTTAGTATTCAGTCCTGAGAATCAATATTCTGTTCTAGCGGAGTGAACATGAGGAGTGATTATTCTTATCGTTAAAGCCAATGTATAAAACAGCAGATCTCACAACTAATGGTTCGTACATGCCACGATTTCTCCTTCAGATATAACATTCACGATTCGCATATGGTAATTCGTCAAGTAATCCAAAGTTCGGAAAATTAAATGATTTGGCTTAAGCAGCTTACAAATGTCATGAATACCATAAATATTTTCATCTGAACTCATTATTTCAACAGCAGAATCTATCATTGATACGTAAAAAAATCGTTACATAATTTGATTTGTTCAACTCACGGCCACGATGTCCAACATAATTCATCTAACTACATCTACTGTTAAATGACATTAGAACTTGTGCTTCTGTTTACGGTATAGCTAAAACAGTCATTTGGCAAGTAATGATTTTGATACCCTATTAAGCACGTGTTTCCAAATGACGAATCAATCATGCATGTAAAATCTCCACCCAAATCTACTCGTTGCGCGCCAAACGATTTTCCAAAGATCTAGTATTCTTTTCTTCAACGGCGAAATACTGAGCATCTCCTTGCGCGCCAAACATCAATTGTAGATCTAGCAATCATTGGCGACTTTTTCAGTGGAAAATTCCATTGTCCATACAAAATAACTTTATTGGTTTTTCCCACTTTTCCGGTAAGTTTTCCTAATTTTTTTGATGTACGAACCCGGTGGGGGTAAAAACTGATCAAACAAAAAAAAAAAAGCATCTCAATCCGTCCATCCGTTCTTACGTGATGCGATTACAAAGAATGATCTCTGCATTTTTATATATATAGATTTAGTTATTAATATGAAATACTGTTGACGATAAATACATTACATTATAAAACAAAAAACTGGCCCCCCTTAGTTCTGATCCCAGCTGCGTCCATGAGTTCAACCAATAGCTAAATTAGAATAAAAATAATGTAATGATACAAACAAACTCGAAACAGTTTATGAAATTATTAACAAAATGTCTGAAAATAACAGCTTATTTTATAATTTATAGAAGTTAATCGTTTGGTTCAAATAATATTTCCGAGTAGATTTCATAATTAATGACGAGTTACCTAAGATGGTATTTAAGTAATAAGAGAATATGTTTTAATAAATGCAAAACGTTGTGACTATGTTAGAATTAAATTAGGATAAGAATATTATGTAAAAGTGATGCTACGGCGAAGAAAAACTTATGTAAACTGCCTTAAGAAATAAACGTATTTATGAAAAAAAATAAAACAAAAAACTATATTAGCTAAATATCTCGTTCAGTCTGTGCTTAAAATGGTACTTTAGTCTAGCCGCAAATGTGGCACGATTGCTTACTCCTCGTATATCAGGCGGAAGTGCATTATATTAAGTTGGACCAACAAAAAGGATCCGTCTTTGACCAAGGCTTGTAACTGCTCGAACACGAAACAAATTGTTACTACGGCGTGTTGTTCTAGAATGGGATATAGTTGGGAACTGTAGGTTATGGTGTACTGTGGAGTTATACAAATTATCATGGATGAATAGCAACGTTTGGACATCACATAAGTATGTTATTGGTAAAACATTATGGTTTCTGTCAGAGTATAACAATAGAGTCGAGAATAGTAAGGGTTTATTGAAAATGATTTTTAGGCATCTGTTTTGTAGAGTTTGGAGTTTCTTCAGATAAGAACTAGCGGCTCGCCCCCACACCGATACCAAGTAGTTGAGCTGTGAATGGATGTAAGCAAAATAAGAATTTAACAGAACACGCTGGGGTACAAAGGACTTGACTCCATAAAATACCGCAGTACGACGCCACGTGCTTGGCAACAAACGTTATGTGGTGAGCCCAGGTTAATGTGAGATCGAGATATATGCCCAGATACTTGAAATAGTCAACTTTTTCAATAATATTGTGTCCGAGCTGGGGATGATTATCCGTTGGTATAATTTTCCTTATGGAACGGAAAATCATATACTTAGTCTTTGTGGCATTTAATGATAATAAGTTTGCATTGAAATATTGATCAAGAGTTCTTAAATCACTTTCCACTTATTAAAATCCTACTACGGACTCCGGAAATTTGGGTCGACTAGGAATACTAATTTTATATTCAACAGAAAAGGAGACAAACTATGAAATTGCTTCGATTTGGTGCATTAATAACCAATCCGATTTGCCTAGCATGACTCTCAGCTTACCTCTCTACAATAGAAAATTATCTAATCGGATTAAATGGTTAGAAACTAACATGGTCTGATCAAGCAAAATTCGTATGATGCAAGTCTTGCTTTCAAGAATCGCATAAATCGTTATGCAGTACCAATTTGATCAAGTTGTTGTCCCATCGGAAGTAAAACATTTCAAAAGATTCAGAATGAAATTCTGAATGTTATACTAAAGCTGTCACCTCGATTCCTTAGAAATGAGTTGCACAAACTCACATATATTGAACTATTAGATGCAGTATCATATAGTATCAAAAACATACTTAAGATAAAGTGATCTACGATTTTACATGTATCATTTGAATAAGACCCCTCGATGAACTCGATTCACCGTCAGTTTATCTCAATTATTATTTGCATCAAAACAACAAGTGTCTACATGCATTGTAACTAACATATCACAATATTTATTACAATATGAGTAAATATACGGAATTTTGCTGCGTATCCAGTGGTTCTTAATATGCGAGAGTGCGTGTTTCACATGTTTTTTTCCTTGTATTGTGGCTATAGTAGTTTTACCGACACTTTCCGAAGATTATCGCCACTTTTTAACGTAGTATCGATCAAATTACACTATTACTGAGTTTACCGGTTCGCGATTAACGATTCAACATTTTTCAATCAAAATATATGAAATCTTGTCTTGAATCGATTCACTGTTTATATAATTTAATAAGTTTTATCCAGGTTTATATCATGAGCTGGATCGTGTCTAAAATTGATATTCTAAGTAATTTTGAAATCATCATCAGTTACTTCATTATATTTCAAAAACTTTACGATTTGAAAAACTGTGGGATGAGTTAAAAAAGTCAATGATTGTGAAAGATTTCAAATTTATCATTCGTAAGCAATCCAAACGCCTAAATTAAATTAAGTTTCTGATTGATCACTAGATTTTTTCCTGCTGTTGGTGGAAAGTCCTCACCACGACGTCCAGTTCCGTGTAAAGCACAAGAAGAAATCATCGATTTTCAACCATGGAACACTTTTTATAATTGTCCAGTTGAACATGTAAGTTATTTCTTACTTAATTTCCAAATTCGTCTCAGGGCGGACTATCTCACAGGAGGAATACAATATTTTCTGAGCGGACCGAAAAACCCAGAAGGGACTGATTCTAATTATATATATAAAATAACGGATGATTCACATGATAGATGGGAGTTTATTCATATTTATGTTGAGTTGGTTAGGGATTTAAATGGTGGGAATGTCAAACCGTAGCTGAACCTCGTGGCAGTCTCGTCATCTTCCTACGACAGATGGCACACGTGGACCGATTGATCTTTACAATCTCACCGGAATATCGACACGTATGATTGTTTCTCCGTCTTTCTGGTACGTCCACAAGAGCGACACACCGGGACCAACGAACATCGAGATGACGTCGGAATATCCTCGTGTGTGATTGTTTGCTCCAATATGGCGGTCGATGGCACTCACTAGACGACGGACCTGATCCAGAACAAATTTTTTCCGACGGCGTTCTTCGATAAATCGCCGCACTGGTGGGGATCTTCCTAGGTAACCGTCCAAACTGGAACCGACAGCGTAACGGGATCCACTGTTTTGTACGTGACCACACGCTTTTCTTCTGGCCTTCGAGGCACTTCCACAAACTGAACTGGTAGACCGGACTTTTTTTCTTAAAGTTGGTCCTCGGTCAAAACCACTGCTACCCCGGTGAAACACAAATCGATCGAGACTATCTTCCAAACTGGAACCGGCAGCCGCACAGGAAGCACAGTGGCGTACTTGACCACACGCGTTTCTTCGAGTCACCTTTAAAGAAATATCACCTTTACAAATGTAATCGTTTCACTTCGAAATAGTTACCATCAATCTCCTCTGCATGTGCCTCGTCGGTTGTTTTCAGTCAAATGAAGTCCGGGTAGAAACTGTCACTCGGAAGACGCTCGTGAAATGTGCAGGTCGACGAGAAACGCACTTAGATGGTGCTAACGGTTGCTGTCGGAATGGCATAGGATTGGACATCAGGGAGGGGTATTTGGAAACAGTTTTAATTTGATTTTGAATGTAGGCTTAGGGTAGTTCAGTTCAATGTGGGAATCCCTTTTTATAATTAGTAATATAAATAAGCAAATCCATGAAAGGAGTAATTAATGATTGCAAGTATCGATGGTTTCAAAAGAAAACATATATTGGAATCTGTTATGCAGGTTACAATTTTCCCTGGGCTCAAACAAAAAAAAGAAATCTCTTTCTTTTTTTTTCATTGTAAATAATTCTAGCCACGTGCTTTCTATTTCATCTGTGAATCGTATGTCTCCTAACCAAAGTAGTTCAAAAGGGAACCTTACATGTCGGATCGTCCTACGGCTTGTGATTGCTCTCCACCCTATTGCCACTGATTTAAAGTCTTCTATCCGTGATAGTTACTATGCTAGAACCGAAGATTAGATTTTCTATTACAGTTTCGTGCTGTGTTATTTTATCGCAAGAAGTACAGTATTTTCTCGGATTAGAAAAATTTAATTAATAAATATAGAAGCAAACTATTATTCTCATTCACTCTCTCATTCATTGGTACCGTCGATCCTACACAACAATCACACAATCATTCATTCAACCTTAAGCTATTATGTCAATATAATTCTAGGGCGCCCTAAATATATTTGCTTTAGCCATGAGTTCCTGTAACCAAAATTGTCTAGAACTCATTTATGATTACTGAATTTTCTAATATTATATATTGTTCCCGCCTTCAATAGAGAGGTATCGGAACGTTGTTTCCAACTTTTGCCCTATGGACTAGTACAAAAAAAAAACTCGTCAGATTTAATATTATTAGTGATACTGTCTGACATCAAATTCAGACCAAAACCAAATCCAAGTCGGAGGTGGTTAGCAAATCAAACCGGAATTTTGAAAGTCGAATAAGTAGGAGCGAATTCCTGCTTTTTTCCATCAATTTAAAAATGTTCGGCGTGGAGACTACGACGGGAAGATTGAAGATATCAAGATTGGTTTCATAATAGACCTAGGCTTCATCCAGGTTTCAGATGCACCGCAGGCCAAATCCCAATATTTTTACCGGTCAAATCCTCTAATTCATAGGATGAACCGATTTTAGCTATGATTTTACATGGAAGATATTGTTTGCCATATTTAGCATTGTAGTGCTCTCCGGCATTGGAAGTTTTCATGTTTTTTCGATAAACAAGTTGGCCAACTACGAATGCTTTAGCGAATTGGCGGTGCCTCAAATTGTAGTGATTTCGCCTATTTTCGAATGACTTCGCTAGATTTTGTTGAACCCTGCCGTGTATTTTGGAGAACATTTGTTTACGTCGATCTTGTTTTTCCTCTTGCGAAAGGAGTTTGTCATGTCGTAAGAGTTGGTGGTCTGTGCCTACTTCTGAAAGTTCCTGACCATGTATTATGTAATATGGCGTGAAACCGGTTGTGGAATGTATGCTGGTATTGATCGTGAGCTCAATTTCGGGTATTTTGGCATCCCAGGTGCGTTGATCGTCTCGCACGTAAGACCGAATAGCCGTGTTTATGGTACGGTTTACCCGTTCGACTGGGTTTGCCTGGGAGTGGTATCTTGAATTTAGCCAATGTTTGATACCAAAGTGATTGATTAAGGTTTTGAATTCTTTTGAAGTGAAGGTGCTACCGTTATCCGAAATAATTATTTCGGGTACTGAATTTCGGTAGAACCATTGGTTCCGCAGTATTGAACACATAACAGAACTATCAAGTTTCTTCACAGGTTGGATTAGTACCCACTTTGAGAAATAGTCCGCCACTACCAGCAGGTGTTGATTTCCTTTCCTGCTGCGAGGGAGTGGTCCAATAAAGTCGACGGAAATAATTTGCCACGGGGTGTTAGCGCAGCGCATTTTTCCCATTTCCGGGGTAGTTGAAATATATGGGGCTTTTATTTCTTTGCAGGTCTGACAATCTTTAATATATGAACGGATATGGACAGCCATCCTAGGCCAGTAGTATCTTTTCTGGATGCGGGACAAAGTTCGGTTGCACCCTGAATGAAAACTCTTCTCGTGAGTTTGGGTAATTATGTTTCGAATTTCGTCAGCGCGTGGAATTATCTTCCATTCATACCGACTGTCATGGAGATCATTATTAGAATGTACGAATTTATACAAGCGTTCCCCTTCCACCTTAAAATCAATGAAATCATCCGGCCGTTGTTTCACCTTCTGTATCATTGATGTATACCAAGATTCACTGTATTTTATATTTGAAGTTACCATAACGCTTCGTGACAGAGCATCTGGGACAACATTTTCTTTTCCCTTTCTGTGAATCACTGTCATGTTGAATTGCTGGAGGTCTAAGCTCCAACGGCTGCATCGAGAACCCACTTTCCACTTAGTGTTCAGTATGTGTGTTAGAGCGGATGAATCCGTCACTAACGTGAAATGGTAACCTTCCACATACCCACGAAATGCGTCTATGGCTAACAAGGCAGCAAGTGCTTCCTTTTCAGCAGCGTGGTAGTTTCGCTGAGGCGTAGTGAGCTTATGCGAATAATATGAGATAACTTTTTCTCCATCATCCTGAAACTGTGTTAGAACCCCTGCTACAGCTACGTCACTGGCATCGGTTTGGATAATAAATTCTTTATTAAAATCGGGGCACCCTAATATTGGTGTTGATATAAGGCGTTCTTTAAGGGTGCAAAACGCCTTCTCGGCTTCGTCGGCCCATGGAATAATTTTTGATTTAGATTTTAGTAATTCCGTAAGAGGGGCACTTATTCTACTAAAATCTGGAATGAAGCGTCTGTAGTAGTTTGCCATTCCTAGGAATCTTCTTAGCTTGGTGATTGTGGTCGGCCTTTCGTACTCCACTATAGGCCTTATCTTGTCTGGGTTAGTGCGTAAACCTTTAGTATTAAGAAGATATCCAAGGAATGGAACCTCGCTGACTACGAACTTCGATTTTTCTATGTTAATGCATAGGTTGGCTTCCTTCAAGCGACGAGCTATCTTCCGAAGAAGACGTACGTGATGCTCGAATGTCTCCGTAACTATGACTATGTCGTCAAGGTATACGAAGACATACGGTTCCAATACACCGTGACCCAGCACCTTGTCCATCAGCCTTGCCAATGTCGCAGGACTGTTGACCAAGCCAAAGGGCATCCGTGTGTATTGGAACAACCCCTTGCCTTGAACACTGAACGCCGTGTATTTTCTTGAAGTACGATCTAACGGAACCTGCAGAAAGGCCTCTGATAAGTCGATTGTCGATAGATAATTTGCCTTCGGCAATTGGCTTAAAATGCGATGGGGGTGTGGCAAGGGATAAGCATCACGCACGGTGCGCTCATTAATTTTTCGCGCGTCCAGACATAAACGAACTTTATTCGGTTTTATTACAGGTACACAATTCAGAGACCAGTCAGAATTGCTACGTTCAATGATCCCTGCATCTAACAGGCGTTGTAATTCCTCTGCAACCATGCTTTGGGTTTTAGGGGACATTACGTATGGGAATTGACGTATGGGTGGTTTATTCTTCCATTCGTCTTGTATTTCTATTTTATGTTCCGCGAGAGGGGTGGCGGATAATAGCCCTTTGTCTGCAGATTGAAAAAGTTTTTTAATGTTTGTGATTTGGCGTTCTTCTTCAGCCGAAAGAATAGCGGATGGAGCCTGGTGGTCGTCGATTTGATCGGAAATTGTGTTAAGAAAACAACATTCATGTATCTTAGGTTGAATATGAAATTTTTCCCAAAAGTCCATCCCACACACACAATTAATTTTTAAATTTGGCACTAATAGAGTTGGAACAATTTTGAGTTCATTATTGAATACGAATGGTAAGTATATTTGCCCAGAGATACTCAGTTTTTCACCATTGGCAGCGCGCAACACAATTGGTTTTTTCAAGGGAAACAATTTCTTTGATTTCAGTTTATTGAACACGGAAGCGTTTATCAGAGTTAGGTTACTACCACTATCCAATAAGGCCGAAATTTCCATACCATATACTTGAACTGAAATATATGGCCTGTTGTCACCAGCAATAGGATATGATATGGAATAGATGGTCGGTTCTTGACTATAAATAGTTTCTGGAGCTAATTCGAAAAAAGTTTGGTTACATTCGAAAGGATCGCACGCGGTTAGTTGTGAGTATTCAGCGAGCGGCGGTTTTCGCTCGCTGGTTGTGAGTTTTTTATGCAAAAGGGGCAATTGTTGGTGGGGTACCCTCTAAAACCACACCTTTCACTCGGCAATCGGCAGTTGTTTATTCTGTGGCCGTATTTTCCACAATTATAGCAATGATTATTTGGTAAAGGACGATGGGTATCTATTAGTTCTTCTAAGGTTGAAGCTGGGGGATTGTGTTTAGGCATAATTGTTGGGGGACCTTGATTTTTTTGATTGGGTTGGTTAAGAAGGTTGGGTTTTGAATTTTGATGCATGCTTGGAATATTGTCCTTTAAGTCGTCCGACGAGCTAGATCGTTTTTTTGTGCTTTTTTTTGCTTTTCTGGTCTTCTAAATTATTTACAACTTGTACTGATTTTTCCGCACCAACCACTTTGTTGTATGCAGAGAAATTGAGTGCATCAATTTTCTGTCCTGCTGAGACTAAAGTGAGTAAATCAGTTATTGGAATGAAATTAAGTTGTTTTTTATAATCAATTCTCATGTTTTGTACGAGTACTTGTACTTTTTCGTACTCGGGCAGCTGTAGGCTCATAGTACGAAAAAGTCTTTCCATTTCAAAGTAGAACTCGTGAAATGATTCATTTTTTTGCTGACGTCTCTGATAGATCTTCATTTTAATTAGTGCATCAAGATCTGGATGCATGAATGTTCGTTTGAGTTCTAGAACCAAGTGTTGCCAATTTAGCAAACGCCCTGTGGTTCGCATCGTCATATACCACTTAAGAGCGGCCCCCGTAAAGAGGTGAACGGCCGACTCGAACAGTTCAATCTCCGAAATGTGTTCAGCTAACGAAAGAGCCTGAATAATTTCAAGAAACTCGTTCAATTTTAGCCCTTGATCTTCCCCGTCATATTTGGTAATCGACCATTTAGAAACTGGCAGCGTTCTTCGCGACTGATTGCCCTGTAGATTCTGGTGGAGCGGAGTTTGAACTGAGTGGAGTATTGGGTTCGGTTGCTGTTGAGACAGTCCTGACGACGGATACCACGAGCACTGATCTTCGGGGCCCACTGTTTTGAATGTTACCGGGTTAAAGGGCGAATTTCCATGAATATTCCACTGTGCAGAATATGGTACTGTATTGAAATTAAGAGTAGGGTTTGTATTACTGATCGTTGCGTTTGGTTGGAGCTGCTTGTTAGTGGTCGTAGCAGCATGGAAATGAACCGTTGATATCGGGTTATTTTGGTGAGATGCAGGATTCTTATTTAGGTTTGAAGATGATGGACATTGTGAAGAGCTATTATGATTTAGATTTGGGTTGTAAACAAATTGTGGTGGTAGTTGGGTATTTGTAATTGTAGGATTATTTGGGTATGGAAGGGTTTGAGTATTCATGTCTCGGAAGCTAACTCTCTCCAAATTTAGTCTTTCCAGTTCGTCAACTCTGGCCTGTAAGGCTCGAATCCACTCTCTATCCTCGACGCTAAGATTTGAACTTGGAACTGATTGGTTATTGGGTGACGCTTGCCTATCATCAGTTTCTGTGAAAAGGTTATTAAGATCATTTTCTTCTACAGATTCTTGGTTCTCCCGTGGATTTGCTAAAGGAGATTTATAATAATTATCGATAAGTATAGAAATGGATTTAGAGAGCAGATTTTCCAATACTTCTACACATTTTGTATCAGTGAAATGGTTTAGAAGCTGATAGATTTTGTGTATTAAGTGTAATAGTCTGGATTTGCACTTCGCTTTGGTTACTTTGTCGCCTTTCTTACTTAGTTCCTGTAGTTCCCTATATTTCTTCTCACAATTTACAGTCTCTTCCGCCAAATCAATGTCTAGTTGAGGATTGATAAATCTTTTATCCTCTTTTTCAATTTTAAAATGTTCCCTTAGGCTCCGACGTCGGCGAGAAAATGAAGGATCATGGCGTATAATTATTGTACGCATTGATAATTCAAACAATAGTTCATCTTCTAATAAATGATCGATACGCATGTCATGATACCACCCTAGAATCATATCTCCTGTTTGTGTAAAACACCTATCATTGTTACTCATTTTTTTAACCTAATATATCTACTATCTAATGGAAAAAGTAATGATTGAAGCTGTGTGTACAAAAGTTGAAAGAAAATAGCAAAAAATCACGCTATTGCTTACCACGTAGCCATGCAAAACACAAGCCATATAAAGATCTGAAAATTAATATACTGTTTTAACATGTAATTCACTGATACTGTAAATGATTTTAGTTTAAAATTGGAATTAGAATAGCTAATTACGAATCCTCCTGGAGCTCGGGGAAAAGTGTTCCGATTTGATAAATTGGAAAACTTTTCTATATAATTTTTTTATTTTTCAGTTGGGCGCCAATTGTAAGTTATTTCTTACTTAATTTCCAAATTCGTCTCAGGGCGGACTATCTCACAGGAGGAATACAATATTTTCTGAGCGGACCGAAAAACCCAGAAGGGACTGATTCTAATTATATATATAAAATAACGGATGATTCACATGATAGATGGGAGTTTATTCATATTTATGTTGAGTTGGTTAGGGATTTAAATGGTGGGAATGTCAAACCGTAGCTGAACCTCGTGGCAGTCTCGTCATCTTCCTACGACAGATGGCACACGTGGACCGATTGATCTTTACAATCTCACCGGAATATCGACACGTATGATTGTTTCTCCGTCTTTCTGGTACGTCCACAAGAGCGACACACCGGGACCAACGAACATCGAGATGACGTCGGAATATCCTCGTGTGTGATTGTTCGCTCCAATATGGCGGTCGATGGCACTCACTAGACGACGGACCTGATCCAGAACAAATTTTTTCCGACGGCGTTCTTCGATAAATCGCCGCACTGGTGGGGATCTTCCTAGGTAACCGTCCAAACTGGAACCGACAGCGTAACGGGATCCACTGTTTTGTACGTGACCACACGCTTTTCTTCTGGCCTTCGAGGCACTTCCACAAACTGAACTGGTAGACCGGACTTTTTTTCTTAAAGTTGGTCCTCGGTCAAAACCACTGCTACCCCGGTGAAACACAAATCGATCGAGACTATCTTCCAAACTGGAACCGGCAGCCGCACAGGAAGCACAGTGGCGTACTTGACCACACGCGTTTCCTCCAGTCACCTTTAAAGAAATATCACCTTTACAAATGTAATCGTTTCACTTCGAAATAGTTACCATCAATCTCCTCTGCATGTGCCTCGTCGGTTGTTTTCAGTCAAATGAAGTCCGGGTAGAAACTGTCACTCGGAAGACGCTCGTGAAATGTGCAGGTCGACGAGAAACGCACTTAGATGGTGCTAACGGTTGCTGTCGGAATGGCATAGGATTGGACATCAGGGAGGGGTATTTGGAAACAGTTTTAATTTGATTTTGAATGTAGGCTTAGGGTAGTTCAGTTCAATGTGGGAATCCCTTTTTATAATTAGTAATATAAATAAGCAAATCCATGAAAGGAGTAATTAATGATTGCAAGTATCGATGGTTTCAAAAGAAAACATATATTGGAATCTGTTATGCAGGTTACAAACATCGGGACTGATATGTAGAATATATGTAGAAAGACAAGCAGGCGTGATAAGTTTTCTTAATTGTTTCCAAACTGTTGTGTATTCACCTTGGTCACTCAATACAAATAAATATTATTATGTATGGCATCACTGTATATAAAAGTTTCATTAGTATTAGACGCGCATCTGAATTGACGGCCGCTCGTGTTAAAAGATAATTACAAATAGAGTTAATAGTTAATTGATAGAACATATATATTCTTTGTGCTTACATAAAGAAACTTTCCACAAACACAATATTTTGGTGTCAGAAGTGGGATAGAATGTTAAAAAAACGAATTTCAACGTAAAAAGTGTTCGCTTCAGTCACGAAGTAAAAGTACAGTTCCGTAAACGAATTCACAAGAATAAACTGCGTAATAGCATCCTAATATCACGATGCAGGATCCAGAACAAATGGCTGAAATGTGCCGGATGATAGCTGAAGCTCTGAAAGTCGCCGTAGGACAAGCAGTTCAACAGAATCCCCCCGGAGAAGCCGTAGCACAGCAACCGAAACCACCGTGTTTTTCAATTACAGAATATCGTTCGTCCGAAGGAAGTTTTGTCGCCGATTATTTCAAACGATTTGAATGGGCTTTGCAGTTAAGCAACATTCCGGAGGTTCAATATGCAAATTACGCTCGAGTACACATGGGATATGAGCTAAACAACGCTCTCAAGTTTTTAGTTAGCCCGACCGACCTAGCAGAAATTGTCTACGTCGAAATACGGGACACGCTAATTAGGCATTTCGACCGAGTGAAAAATAAATATGTGGAGAGCATTAAGTTTCGGAAAATCGTTCAGGAAAAAGATGAATCTATCGCTCAATTTGCTCTACGTCTTAAGCAAGGAGCTGTCAGCTGCGAGTACGGCGAGTTTTTGGACAGAATGTTAATCGAACAGTTGCTGCACGGATTAGAATCCAGAGAAGTGTGTGATGAAATCGTCGCAAGGAGCCCAGCGACTTTCGATGCGGCTTTCGAAATCGCGAATACACTGGAGGCTACCAGGAACACTGCAAGGGACGTGCGAGCTTCATTGCAATCGTTTTTACCCGAAGCCACGAACGCATTTGGATATGAGGCACCAAAAACAAGAAAAGGCAATCGCTATACACTCCGACATCGTTATTTAGAATTGGCAAGAGAAAGGCAGCAGAAAAGTAAACAAACTGGTGAGCAAGGCTCCTGCAATGGTTGTGGAGGTCAACATCAGCGGAATCAATGCCAGTTTCGTGACGCAAAATGCTACATATGCTCAAAACGGGGACACATCGCGAAAGTTTGCAAATCGAAAAAATTTCATTCGGGTCAATCCACCGATCAGATAGAAGATGATCTTCCTGCAGCAGATATTGATATGTTACACTCATTGGATAAAGTTAACGATGGCACCGCGATAAGTAAGCGGATTATTAACGTTAAAATCGATGGACATAATCTAGCTATGGAGCTAGATACTGGAGCCCCCTGTGGGATAGTAAGTGAAACCACACTGCGAGCAATAAAACCAAATTTCGCACTGGAGAAAGCGAATAAACAGTTTTGTAGTTACACCGGTCATCCCATTCGGTGTATCGGGCGAGTGTCGGTAAATGTCACGGTAGGATATACCACACGCAAGCTTCCATTATACGTGGTATCAGGTAACTCAGACACACTGTTCGGTCGAGAGTGGATATCGCATTTCATTGATGTGCTCGATTTGAATCGGTTCTTTTCGTTTGTCGATCCTGTGCTATCGTTAAACACGGATGAGCCAAAGATGTCACGCAATCAGGAATTGCGTCTCAACCAGCTATTAACAGATTACAGTAGCGTGTTTAGTAAAATCCCAGGAAAATTAATCGGCCCGCCGGCCAGTGTGCATCTAAAACCGGGAGTCTCTCCAATTTTTGCAAAATCCCGTGATGTGCCATTCGCTTTACGTGATCAGTATGCTCAAGAAATAGATAACAAGATTGCGTCCGGTTTCTACGAGTAAGTTGATTTTGTCACTTGGATATCACTGATGCATATACGCATCTCGCAATTGATGAGGAATTTCGTAAGGTTCTAACTCTGAATACACCAACACATGGTCTTATTCGTCCGACTCGAGCAGTGTATGGAGCAGCAAACATTCCCGCAATTTGGCAACGACGGATGGAAACCATTCTCCATGGTTTGCCAAATGTTATAAATTTTTTTGATGATATCATCGTGTTCGCTGAGGGGTTCGAAAATCTTTTATCCGCTTTAGCCGCGACGTTTGATCGATTGAATAATTATGGTCTTCGACTTAATCGTTCCAAGTGTGTGTTCGCTACTCCAGTTCTCAATTGTTTAGGCCATAAGATAGACTGCAACGGCTTGCACAAATCTGACAGTCACATCATAGCCGTTCGTGATGCTCCTCGACCCGCAACTGCGGATGAGCTACAGCTATTTTTGGGAAAAGCGACGTATTATAGTGCTTTTATCCCCAATCTTTCTACAAAAGCGCGCCCCTTACGAAACCTAATCACTGCGAATAATTTCGAATGGACACCCGAAGCAGCGAAGGCTTATGAGAATATAAAAGATAAACTCATATCTCCACGAGTATTAACACAGTACGATCCCTCACTTCCTTTAGTTTTAGCTACAGATGCTAGTAAAACTGGCTTGGGTGTTGTATTGTCACACAGAATGGAGGGAGGTGCAGAGCGTCCAATTGCATATACGAGTAGAACAATGTCAGCTACAGAACAGCGATATCCGCAAGTTGACCAAGAGGCTCTCGCTATAGTGTGGGCAGCTAAGAAGTTTTTTCATTTCTTGTATGCCCGGAAGTTTATCTTGATTACTGATCACAAACCGCTTACTCAGATTCTGCATCCTCATAAGACATTGTTAGCCTTGTGCATCAGTCGCATGGCAAATTATGCGGACTATTTATCCCATTTCAATTACGATATTGAATTCAAACCCACAAAAGAGAACGCGAATGCGGATTATTGTTCTCGCATTTCGGGATTTCTTCGCACAAAAACACTGCTAAGCTGTCCTTACACGAAGGAGAAGAAGATGATTTTGATAGTTTTACATTGAAGCAAATTCAGCAGTTACCAGTTCGCGCAGAACATATCGCCCGTGAGACTCGAAAGGACTCGCATTTGGCGACAACCGTAGAAGCTACAGTTAGAATACTGGATGAACTATTCGCAACATTTGGCGCACCGGTCACCGTTGTTTCCGACAATGGCCCTCAGTTCACTGCTGCTGCATTTAGACAGTTCTTGCAACAAACGGGAGTGAAGTTTCACAAATTGTCAGCGCCGTATCATCCAGCCACCAACGGCCAGGCTGAACGATACGTACAAACAGTAAAGGATGCCTTGAAGAGAATGGGAACTACCGCTAACTCGCTACAACCAAATCTAAACGTATTTCTTCGTCAGTATCGCCAAACACCACATGTTACAACGGGTGAGTCACCATCAAAGTTGTTTCTAGGACGAAATATTCGAACTCGTTTGGATTTGGTAAGACCGGAAACTATTAGCAACAAAATGTCTCAAAAGCAACAGGCCTCTTTTGAACCGTCCTTCCGTGAGTTTGAGGAGGGTCAACAGGTCTACTTTCTTTCGGGAAACCCCCGTATGGATAAGTGGATTCCTGGAATAGAGATGTGCGAAACAGCTCATACCGGTGAGCAGCTCCGAACCGATCAGCTCACTAAAGTGAATCGATTCAATGCATCAGCTCATCAGCTCATTTAGATTGAACTGATGGTTAGTTTTTAGCGCCGTTTTTCTTGCGCCTTTTCTCTTACAACGTTTTTTTTCATATGCATGATCGAAATCATTAATGCACAAAGAACAATGCTATGCGAACTAATTCGTGTGCGAATCATTATTATTTCACATTTGTTGGCATCCCTGAATGTACCGTAGCCTACTGCGTGAGAGCAGAGATGCCATTTATACAGATTTATCTGTATTATACAGATTTTTACATGCGCATACAGATTTAATACAGAGTACAGATTTCTTACAGATTTCTTAAATTTAATACAGATTTATATAGATTTCACCAAAAGTATTAAGGAAAAAATTAAACTATCTATTAGTATTTGAGCTATCTATTAGTATTTGATTGCAATGACGAGATAAACGTTTAGGAATCAACGTACAAATCACTTTTTAAAATATATATTTTTTGTGCAGATATTTAATGAAGAACACTGAAATCCATTTATATTAAAATTTGTAACTAAATTGAGGTTAGACAAGTCTTGGTATCATGAAAAACTATTGCCAGACTGACAATTGTATTACCTGACTTGACGTTGCATATTGGGTTCTGGAAATCCATCTCAACTTATGAAGTGAACATTTTCAAATTAGACAAGTATATGGCACCATAATTCAATTGTTGTTGATAGGAAAAAACTATAAAATTTCGTCGATGAATATAATATAAGATATGAAATTTAATCTACCACTCTATAACCATAATCTATTGGAATAACACCTTTTAGCATAATTGTATTGTAGAAATTTAATTTTACTAGCGAATACAGATAAATACAGATATTTCATACGAATAAATACAGATTTTCTATGAAAATATCTGGCATCTCTGCGTGAGAGGTAAAATTTCTTATTGTCAATGGCTCATTCAATCTGTTAAAGAAGGATAGATACACATTTGGAAGAACGAACAAAAGCTCATGTACACATTTATTCTCATTTATAACTCGCTCTTCAAGAGCTGAAGATCCGTTCAGCTCGTAGCTTGTTTCCACCTTACCAGTGCGGTGAACTGGTGAGCTGCGGTTCTTTTAAAAAGAGCTGTGAGCTGTCAGCTCACTTTAAAGATTCGATTCACTGGAGCAGCTCAGGAGCGAATTGCCCATCTCTCTCCTGGAATAGTCAAGGCTCGACAAGGAGACTTACACTACGAGATTGAGTTTCAAGGTAAAATGTTTAAACGTCACATTGATCAAATCTAAATCGGATTCGGACCGGATTGACAGAAAGCACTTCGAAGAGGAATCATCAGTTGAGAATTCTCCATTGCGTGTCCGCTTCTACGGGTTAGATGGAAGTGTCACCGCGTCACAACAGCGAAGCAACTCCCCGGTTGTTCCGTTACTCCAGGAGCAAGAATTTCATACGCCAAACAATAGCCCGATACGCCCTAACAGAAATAACATTCCTACAGTAGTTCGTCGATCGATGAGAGTACGCCATCCACCTCAACGTTATTCTCCATGAAGCCACAATTGAAAAGAGGAAGGAAATGTTGTGTATTCACCTTGGTCACTCAATACAAATAAATATTATTATGTATGGCATCACTGTATATAAAAGTTTCGTTAGTATTAGACGCGCATCTGAATTGACGGCCGCTCGTGTTAAAAGATAATTACAAATAAAGTTAATAGTTAATTGATAGAAGATATATATTCTATGTGCTTACATAAAGAAACTTTCCACAAACGCAATACAAAAATTTGAGAAAACTTAAATTTTTAATATTTTGCGGTTAATTTACTTGTGAAAATTTAATCATAAATTTTTGAGGACATGTGGAATTTGGCCTTTCTATTTCAACAGACTTCGCAGCCGATTTTTAGTGTACAGAATTATTGCATGGCTAGTACTATGATCCTACTGACACTAAGAAGCCTTTCAGGTCGGGGCTCGAACATACGACAACTGGCTTGTAAGACCAGCGTCCTACTCATTGAACCACCAACCCGGGCTGACATGGAGGAAGAATGATAATGGTACGTTTAGTACAGATCAAGATATTCAGGATTAAGTTCCACCCATTCTTCCACAGGGCAAATTTTAAAAAGGTGCCCCATGGTAAAGTAAGTCATATCCACAACAAAATATGCACTGGATTTGCTCATAGAAGGCTGCACCATTTTTCTCAAACTTTAGTTCATATGGAAGGACTTGTGTTTCCCTAGAGCGCTATTGAATGTTTTTTGAAATCCAACTCCCGGTTCCAGAATTACGGGTTGTTGTTAGAAAATTTACAATCAATTTTGTCAGTGACGGCTACACCAATCTTCTAAAATTTACACAGCAAATAATTTACTGGTGGCTCATATCCACAATGACACAATTCATAAGAACGTAGCTGGCGGTATCGCATGGGTACTGGTTATGTGCTAAGTTCACATAATTATATTCAATTTCTACATTACGCTTTCGGCTCATCAGTGCGTCAGCAGTTTATGTTTAACCGCTAATTCCACCTAACGGTGCAACATAAACCGCTGAGCAGACGTATATTTAATGCTATTTGCATATACACTTATTGCATCGAAGCTATGTCTTTACTAACGTGCCAAAAGAAACGGAACTATGTGACGGTGCATGTTTTGTATGTGGATCTAGCATACCCAATCTTTCAAGCAGGCACGTAAACTTACATGTTTCAACATTTAGTTTTAGTCAGAGTGCAATAAACATGTGATATATCAACTTTAAAAATTAGTCATTTTTGACGCTCGAATATCTCGGTCTCAGAAGCCGCCAATTTCGATTTGAATGAAAGGACTCATGGACGCTATTGAATTATATCCGGATCGTGCTTCCGGCTGTGGAATTATAGAGTGGTGTGTATTTAAAATTTTAAAATTATCAATGACTATGAGAGACGCGTAACGAACCGCTGAAAGTAGGAAAGATATAACATAACTAAATAAATAGTAAACGGCTCCGGAAGTGCCAGAAATAGTGATCAAAAGCCTCAAAATGGATTGAACGTTGATCCGTTTTACGCTTCCAGAGTAACTGAGTAATGAGCATTAAAAATTGAGACCATTATATCTTCAAAACTGACCTAAATATTTTCTAAATTGCATGACTTGATAGTTGGTGGACAAACAAACTAACTTCCGATCTTCGGATACCAGTTCCGAAAGTACCGAAATTTCAAGTCATTTCATAGGTCACAATTTGTAGGTTCTGTTAGATAATAGCTAAGGAAACTCAAATCAGTTAGTCCCGGATTACAATTCCTAGAGCTCGGAAGTAGTGGACCAAACACTTTTGAATTGATTGTACATACACACGTCAATGAGAAAGTCATTATAACTCCATTAGGTGGATGAAGACCGGTTTAATTTGATATGTATTATGACGAAAAGCGATAATTTGTTGTTATGTCAGTATCCGAGAACTGTACGCACACATAACACTGGAACCGAGTCTTTCATTCATTAATGTCGATGTTGAGTTCGATGTTTCTGCTCTTGAAGGCATTATAAGTGAGCAGATGTGAAAATTGTGAAATGTTTGAGTACCAGAGCGTCTAAGATTTTTATTAGTTTATCATTCTATTATTTGACACTATGCTATGGAACAGAAGAAGCAAATCCACTGAAACACGTCATCGTTTCAAAAACAAAATTCTTGATCAGGTAATACATGAGCCCGTGGTTATAGAAGCATTTTACACTCAGAAAAATCCTCACTTCAATGCTACGTGAAAACGTATGTGATTTTTATCCATAGAACTTTTCTTGTAATACTTATGTGAAGTACAGATAGCACAGAATGAACTCATGAACTCTTAGTCCACATTTGTATCACGTAATATCTACGTCACTTTTTTCGTAGATTCTATAGAATACTTTTGTGAAATTTATAAAAAGTTCATTTAAATTGTGCTGTAAAATTTATTTCATTTGAACTTACTTTTTACCAGAATTTTACCTCATAATCACATTATTTTCATGTAATTGTTACTATAAAGTTCTATATTGAATCTTAATATTGGTATATTGGTATTAAAAACGAATAGATTACATAGTCTGTTGGACATAACATTGCGATAAATTTTGTTCGCACGCAGATATTCTGAAAATTTTACTTTTAAATTCGTTTCTGTTGAATCACTTGCGAAAAATATCAAAAATACAGAATGCATTGTTATAAATCCTTTCTCCGGAGCAGCTAAACTGAAGCAAACATTGTTCCCTTTAAGGAATGCATTCAGCTGGAACTAGTAGTTCTAAATGTGATTGATGTGCTGGAACACAATCTAGAGGTTTTGCCTTTTGAACTCCGCTGTAGAAAAAAAAAACAAAATTGAATTGTGTTTCAGTTTCGTATTTTTAGAGCACAGAATTCGCGTAATGCCAATTGGTCATGCAAATAAGTTGTACTAAACTCACTAAATAGTACATTCGCTTAAAAATTATACTTCTGCTTGGTACTAATATTAGATCTGAAAGTATAATAAAAATTAGCTAGACTTCATAACTGTCGATAAAATCAATGAGCAATTATTTACCCTAAAATCACTGTGATATATACCGTAGAAGGGTAGAAGGAATTTGGCCTATGTTGTTTGTTCTAGGTTTTTCAACTGACGCCATACTGCGAGCACAAAATGAACATGACAAAATGAAATTAAGTAAGTGCGTGATACATAAAATATATGTGACAACAGCAATAATTCTGACATATGGTTCATTTCATATTTAATCATGATCCGCTGGTTGTTAAGAAGATCACGTAAACTCCGATGACAAAGCCATTTTTGTAATCTACGTGTTTTTTCACATAAGGTTAACGTGTGGATTTTTTTGAGTGTACATTTACAGTTAATTTAAACTGCCTGGAAATACCCGCCTGAGACAACTGGATACAAAATGTATATTGTCTGAAAACAATAATAAATTTCATGGCTCATTGAAAGCGAACAGCATCTATGGTTCAATGGCCATGTACACAATATTGACATAATTGATTCGTGAGACATACAGTTTACTTTTGCAAGTATTCGCATTCAGCCGAACGGTTCTAATGTCGAAGAAAGTGTACATCACTATCGTTACCATCGTGTACAAGGTGCAAATCACAACGAGTCTCTGATGTGATAATTTGTATTGATTAGTACATCACGTTTGTTACGGAATGCTTTGAACCACGTTGTCATCGAAGCTAGTTCATTTTGCATTTCCGACCTACAGTGCATATTCGTCCAGTATGTTCATCGCTGAATCATGGCAGCTAGTAAGTGGTGAACGTTGAGTGCATATTTTTAGCGTCGTAGACAGTTCCGAATTTTTCTAATTATAGAGAAATAGGTTACATAACTAAAGAAATCGCCAAGCAGACTTGACGTGAACAGTAATAATCGCTCTCAACTGAAGCGGAAATGGTATTATTTTTGGATAGTAATACTTTATTGTGATGTTTCTTTGGCCAATAAATGTTTGATGTTGCATTTACCTAGATAGAAAAATCATCACAATATTGACAATGAAAAATTATAATTTTAAACCAGAAATCAGAATGCTCATTCAATAGGTTTCAGCAACAGATTATTTTATTTACGCTACTCATTTGAAAATATATATATATATGCTAGGCTTGGTTCGGTCCTTCATGCGATTTTCATACCATGTGAGAATCAGTAGCACTTCGGCGGTTTCAAGTTCAACCGTATATTCCGCGTGCTGCTGCTATTCGCGTCATATAGTACACAATTAGCATTTCGGCTGAGCTGTTGCGTATATCCAAATTGCGTACTACACCAGCCACAAATGTGTTATCATCATATAAACAGAGTAGATGCTGTCGCGCCTTCGATGGCTATAAACGCAACCAGAACATACTAGAAAAAAATATGTGATTTAAAATTAGTACTTCACCGGATTGTTTCATAATACTACTAACCCTACGTAACGCATCAATAATAAAGCCCATTTTGCTCAGAGGCTGGAGAGCAGTTTCCCTGGTGATACCACCGAAACAGTGAGAGAATGAGAATGATCGTCGTGTTTTTTACTGTGATGGCAAACTACGGTAATTTTGGAAACATGCGCAAAATGCATTTATATACGTCTGCAAATAGATGCGATGCGATGCGATGCAGCTTTGTCCAGCAGTTGTCAAATGAAATTGTGTTAATAGTGCAAAGTGCAACTTTCATCTGGGTAGAATGGCCCCAAACATTAAACACCGAGTGTTCCGCTTGTTCCGAAAACGTTATGGTAAACAAGATCAGTCGATTGGAAAAAAACGTAATTATTTTGAAAAGTAGCATTGAATACATCCGGTGGTACCGGTTTTCGAATGTTACGATGAACTACAAATGTCAGCCATATTCTAGTAAAACATTGAAATATTACAGAGATTATCTGAAATGAAAGAGTGTTTAAACATTGTTCATGTGATCAGTAAAACACTGTCGGAATAAACAGCTTGTTAACAACACAACTTTTGTGCGCTTGCTGTCCTGAGCATAATGTTATTTCTTGATTTTCCACTTCATACATATTCTACAAGTTATAATTCACCGAAGTTTTAAAATCAACTTTCGTTTTCGTTTAAATCTCTGCATAGTAATACAGTGATAGGCGTAGCATAGCGATACAGTAAAATAAAGTGTCCATCTCATTTATTTCACTTTTTCATTTATATGGCTCAAATTGAAAATAAAGCACAGCACTAATTTTTAAGTTTCACTTGAAGAATACTGAAAAAAAGATTTCACATCAAAATGAAGTTCGATTTGTATTGAATAATATCGTTTCCTAATCCCCTTGCTTTTCCACACTTCGGAAAATTTTCCCTAATTTGAGTAAATTATATACCTACACAGAAAGAAATAATGAAATTTACACGAGATGTAAATCAATAATAACATGGAATAAACATGGGTTGAATCGAAATTTTGATTGAAAACCTTCATCGATGCAAAACTAAATTGAATTGCATTGAATTTTCAATGAATATAACTGTATCTTTCAATTACCGCTTATTTTGCGATTAAATTGTATTGAATTGTAAAGTAATTTAAAAATAAAGTAATTGTACAGAATTGTAAAATAATTTTATGTTTAATTACCTGCTCCAAATATGTGCATGAAAATATTTACATCAAAATATTTTTATCTGTGTATTTATTATACCATATGTAAACAACCATAACATTTATGTCGAATTTTACGACAATGATTGCGACGACTGACGTATAACATGTAAAAAATCGAATGAGCAGCGCACAGCTACAGATTTTGATATGTTACAAAGAATGAATAATTTCACTATAGGCGAAAATAAATTATAAGAGCATTTTGGTTTTAAATTAAAACTACACAGCAAAAAATAATGAAATTTACTGGTGACGCAAATCTACATATGACACAATTTATCAGAACGTAATTCGCAAAATGATTGAATTTTATAAGACTGATTGAAATATTTGTCAATCATAACCTACTTTTCAAGCAGGTGTGTAATTTTACATGTTTTAGCTCTGAAAAATATGTAAAAACGCATTGAACATGTGCTAGATCAACTGTAAAAATGAATCATTTTTAACGCTTGAATATGTCGGTCTCAAAAGACTTAAATTTATACGATTTTTTCTAGGTGTGTAAATATTCTATTTATAGTGTTTTGGAGAATCTTGCTTCAATATATATGAGATAATGAATAATATGAGAAAAGCATCATAACTCCACTTGGTGGATTAAAATAGGTTTTGTCATTATTTCAGCCCTACTATATAAAGATATAATCGTAGTAGTTAAAGTTACGTAACCGATTGGCCTTTTCTATAAATTTCACTGAGATGTCTAACCGATTTCGTTGATCAAGTTATCAAGTGATGATGACATTTACATTACCACAGGGCGTCTTTTCAAAGTTAACACTGTTCAAGAATTTGTAGAATTTAATCGTGGATATATCTTGTTATATTTAAGGCTGCAACATAATTTATTTTCCATATAATTGAAAATATGTTCAGCAGTTTATGATGAAATTTTCAATCGATTGCTATATATAGAAACAACTCAAAGTTGAAATTTTTACAAAAAGTTTGGTATGAACGAGCATTAAGGTGATATTCAGTGCTAAAATATGGCGAAATACTAATTTGACTAATCTAAGGCAGACATGTTTGTGTATGTTGTTTAACACCTAAACGCTCAGGCGAGAAAATAAATTATAAGAGCGTTTTGGTTTTAAATTAAAACTACACAGCAAAAAATAATGAAATTTACAGGTGACGCAAATCTACATATGACACAATTGAAATATGTGTCAATCATAGCCCACTTTTCAAGCAGGTGTGTAATTTTATATGTTTTAGCTCTGCAAAATATGTAAAAACGCATAGAACATGTGTTAGATCAACTGTAAAAATGTATCATATTTGACGCTTGAATATGTCGGTCTCAAAAGACTTAAATTTACACGAATTTTTTCTAGGTGTGTATTTAGGATACATAAATATGAAGATTTCTTTTGCTTTGGCCTATAAGACCTTGCATTTGAATCCAAATTTGAGACAATCGATTCATCCATACAAGAAGAAATAAAGTGAGTTTAATTATTAAGCTTTGTATCACTATTCCCGGTACTTCAAAGCAAAGCCTTGGTATTACATTCCTGTAGTGGAATTTGACATTCTGTTTCAACAGATTTCGCAGCCGATTCATAGTGTACAGAACCTTTGCATGGCTGGTGGTACGATTCTACTGACACTACGAATCCTTCCAGGTTTGGGCTCGAACATACCGCAACTGGCTTGTAAGACCAGTGCGCTATGCATATAACAGTCAACCCGGGACTTGTGGAACCGAAAACTGGGAACCGGAATAATGGAATTCGATCCGTTTAACCATCAACTACAGTGAAACAGTTTCTAACACAACTTAGAAGAACTTTTAATTTTCATTCGATTCAAATGACAGTTTGAAACTTCAATCACGTTCTAACTTACTACGCATTTCCAAAACCGGAGATCGAATCGAAAAGAAAAATTCAGGAATTTCGTAACCGATAACCAAAAATCCAGAAACGATTCGTATGGCGATCAACTAACATGACTGACAACTACAAATTGGAGCAGTTTTGAGTCCAACTTCGAAGATTTCTTAGGTTTTTAGTATCATCATGTCATTGATTTTTTGAAAACTCATCACCCTGTTATTCCAGAACCGGAATATAATTTATAAGATATGCTACTTATCACATGACCACTTATGGAAAAAATACTCTTGAAAACGACATTTTTACACTAATTACCATATGTATCTTCGAAACCGGTAGATGGATCTGAATACAAATCAGGATTTTTATTGGGTCTCAAAACCCTTCAAGTGATATTAGGATGATGGAAATGGGTTCAGCCATTGAGCCATTTGAGAAAAGTGATCGACATCATTTTCATTTTTTTAACACATATCACTCTATAACTCTAGAACCGGAATTCGAATCCAATTGAAATTGAAGAACTTTGTATGCAGTCATAATATTTTTCATGTGAATCGAGGCTTGTGAAAATCGTTATACTTATCTTCGAGAAAAGTTATAATATTTTCTTTTTTTTTATACACATGGTCCTGTAATTCCGACACCGGATATCAGTTTCAGATGAAATTCCGGAACATCGTAAAAATGATAAATGAATAAATAAGATCTTTCATTTGAATCTAAGTTTGTAGAAATCGCTTCGGCCCTCTCCGCGAAAATTGAGTGACATTTTCACTTTTTTTGTGCATATCTCCCTGTATTTCTGGATCAAATGATGAGTTGAAGTTAGGTTTTGAGTTTTCGCGACGCTTTATCAGAAGAATCGCATGTTTTCCAAACTGATTTCAATGTGATATTGTTTCCTAAAGTCAAAGCAAAGATATTAATTTAGGTTTCGTAACAGTACGTTTGTTTTAGGTCGAGTGAGCATTTCTAAATCTTCGATGTAAATCACTGAAAACGTCACGTATGTTTAATTTTCTAGTGATAGAAAATCGAGAAAAGATCTTACAATAGATATTACTTATTTTGATCGGCTTTAAAGGGCGCATCATAATACAAAATCCAATTTACTAGATATTAATTTCTACTAGATACCCTGACATGGAAGGATAAAAGTTAAATAAAATTGACTGGCAAAATCTAACACACAAAATTTGATCATCGACTTAAACATATAGATGTTATGGTTACGGTTTTGTCATTGAATACAATTGAGTTATAAGTGCATAATTGCTAATCTCCTGGCTTATCCACTGGAGTTGCTCTTCTAGACATAGACAAACATCTAGCATTCGACAGTGTTTGGCACAAAGGTTTAATAGCAAAAATGTCTTATTTCCTGTTTCTTATTTGTTTGATCAAAATGATTCAAAATTATTTAACTGATCGTGCTCTTCAGGTTAGCTATCAGAATCTGAAATCTAAATTACTACTCGTACCAGTAGGTGTTCCACTGGGTTCGAGCGTAGCTCTAATCTTGTATAATATTTTCACTTCTGATCTTCCAAATCTACCCGTTTGTTGTCCGAAATCGCTATTCTGTGACTATACAAGTCTGTTAGTCACAGATACAAATCTAAGAGTTATCTGCAGTCGCCTACAAAGAAGCTTAAATATTTTCAGTGATTATCTATCAAAATGGAAAATTAAACCAAATTCAGCAAAAAACGCAAATAATTATCTTGGAATTGACATGGTATGATCAATCAAGATACTTAGGTTTAACGTATGACAAAAAACTGACTTTCAAGGATCACATTGAAGGAATCCAGACAAAGTGTAATAAATATATTAAATGTTTATATCCTCTTATAAACAGAAACCCTAAGCTCTGTCACATAACATTATAAGCAAATTTCGACAAAAATCAATTCAATCTTCAATTAAATCGATTCGCTCTCTGTATTAGTTAGTAAGTTTGTATATAAGTTCATTTTCCCCATTACACAATACAGGTAGGTTTACAATTTTCCATACACAAAAATTACAGAATTGCGGAAGCAAATGATGTCATTTCTAACCAAATCATGTATATAATAGAGCTGAAAAGTCATCACCCAATTTAAATTTTAATAATTCAAGTTTAACTCATATTTTAATGAATATTTATTTGAAAAAAGCAGAATTGAAAATTGGGTCCATCCCAGCACAATTAATTAATGGTAGAGTGTATAAAACATAAAATGAGGCTAGCAGCTAGGACAGTAGTTGAATCTCGGTTTGTGTGCAGTATCACGCACAAGTTCAGTACTATTTCATCTGTTGAATTCTGAAACATGTTCTACACATGTTCCAGAATGCCGCAGTTGGTAGAGCATCTCCCAGGAAAGATTCCACTCCACTCGTTCCTCTGATCGATACTTCTTCGCAAAATTTCAGTTTTCGCTGTTTCATGCATTTTCAACTTTTCTCTCTGTCTGTTGATTGTTAGAAGTGATGTGTATATAAACTAATCGAATTTCACTATCCACAATAAATTTGATTATTTTTGTGATTTCGTTTTATTTGTAACCCAATAAAAGCAAACATGATTTTGTCTGTTAGCTTTACTAATTTAACTATTGCTTTGTACCACTTTCATTACAGTGTCATTGCGCAGCACTGATGAAGCTGAGAGAACGATACTCGAAGAACAACGACTTGGGATCACCGTGCCGCATTTAGGAACTGAGAAAACTTCTAACGTCGAAAAGAGAGATCTGAATACAAATGAACCAGATGTAATATCCTCAACTTCGGACAAACTTCCCCAATCGATAAATTTAGAAAGAGAAGAAGAAGGCGTAGACGAAGAGGAAGAAGAAGTTGAAGAAGAAGAAATTGTGGAGGAGGTTGAAGAAGAAATCGAGGAAGAAGAAGAAGAAGAGGAAGAAGAAGAAGAAGAAGAAGAAGAGGAAGATGTTGAAGAAGCAATGACGGAAAAAGTCGTTGAACCATCCAACGAAAATGTCGATAAATCATACAAAGAATCGGCCGAAAGTGAGAACCTCACAAGGGCACCAGATCTTGTTACATCTGAGAATAACAGCGAAAAAGTTATTGAAGAAACAGAGTCAAAACACGAATCTGAGCCGTCACAAATAAATGATTCAGCTGAGAGCGTCAGTTCGCCTGAATTAAAAAGAAATATTCAAAGTATAGAGAACGTGGACAAGCCATCTGTTCCTCCGCAGACCTATCTGTGGGAAGAAGTTAAAAAATCCAAGGAACAGGTAAGTGAAGTAAGGTATCGGCCAATTTTCGCTATCCGAATATCAGCTATTCTAACGGCTACCCGCTAGGTTCGTGATAAAGTAACCTATATTGATATTTATGATCATTTCGCATTTCACAATAATTGAATAACAATATTTTCTAGAAGTGAATTTGAGGTAGAGATGGGCAATCCGTTCGCGAACGGTTCAAATGAGCGATCTATAGTTCTTTGTTGAAGAATGGTATTTCTCTAATAAAAGTGCGACATCACGAAACCTCATTCGAGTGACTTTTTTTTGTTTTTGTGCTCGCTAAACCAAAGCTCTCGTGTAGTCTTTTCAGAAATATATAAAGAACGAACGAAAGAACTAGTTCTTTTGATTGAACTTTCTAGTTATGAACGGTTTTGCCCATCACTACATTGAACCTTATAATGGACCTGTCAAGTTTTGGCCTGTGTGGCAAGCTGTCACTACAGCGGGGAAATGCTAAAATGATCTTTCAAATTGATGATGATATATATATATATATATATATATATATATATATATATATATATATATATATATATATATATATATATATATATATATATATATATATATATACATATATAACCGTGCTAAAAAGCAATGGAGCTGAAATACTATGCTAAACAGTACTTTATTCGATCTTTCAATCACTCAGAACCGATTGTATTGAAAATTGTGTCTAATTTTTATGCCAAGCGTCATCTCAACGTTCTTCGTTAAAAACCCTCACTATTAGGATATGGTGTAAAAATCGATAAAACAAAAATATAATGAATAATTGACTTACAGTATACGACTCGTTTGATTGGTATTACGATAAGGTATCTTAATTTGAAACCATATTTAGTTTTCAAGGTCAATTGTGACAGATCTTGTCACAAAACTGCAAATTTTAGCATACATTCAATTTGTTTTCCAAAGTTTGAGCGAATCCTATATCAACAGGGTGATTTTTTAAGAGCTTGAGAACTTTTTTAAACAATAAAACGCATAAAATTTGCAAAATCTCATCGGTTCTTTATTTTAAACGTTAGATTGGTACATGACATTTACTTTTTGAAGATAATTTCATTTAAATGTTGACCGCGGCTGCGTCTTAGGTGGTCCATTCGGAAAGTCCAATTTTGGGCAACTTTTTCGAGCATTTCGGCCGGAATAGCCCGAATTTCTTCGGAAATGTTGTCTTCCAAAGCTGGAATAGTTACTGGCTTATTTCTGTAGACTTTAGACTTGACGTAGCCCCACAAAAAATAGTCTAAACGCGTCAAATCGCATGATCTTGGTGGCCAACTTACCGGTCCATTTCTTGAGATGAATTGTTCTCCGAAGTTTTCCCTCAAAATGGCCATAGAATCGCGAGCTGTGTGGCATGTAGCGCCATCTTGTTGAAACCACATGTCAACCAAGTTCAGTTCTTCCATTTTTGGCAACAAAAAGTTTGTTAGCATCGAACGATAGCGATCGCCATTCACTGTAACGTTGCGTCCAACAGCATCTTTGAAAAAATACGGTCCAATGATTCCACCAGCGTACAAACCACACCAAACAGTGCATTTTTCGGGATGCATGGGCAGTTCTTGAACGGCTTCTGGTTGCTCTTCACTCCAAATGCGGCAATTTTGCTTATTTACGTAGCCATTCAACCAGAAATGAGCCTCATCGCTGAACAAAATTTGTCGATAAAAAAGCGGATTTTCCGAATGGACCACCTAAGACGCAGCCGCGGTCAACATTTAAATGAAATTATCTTCAAAAAGTAAATGTCATGTACCAATCTAACGTTTAAAATAAAGAACCGATGAGATTTTGCAAATTTTATGCGTTTTATTGTTTAAAAAAGTTCTCAAGCTCTTAAAAAATCACCCTGTATTTATTATGTTTATAAAAAATTTTATTTAAATGTTTATAAACAAAACGAGTTTTTTAGATATAATTATCTAAAGACTGACAAATGCAGAATCTCTGGCGAACGATAGTAAATTGACGTAAACATTTCCTAAAAAGCCTAAAAGCCTAAAAAGCCTATTGACAGATTCGCTTTGTTTACTTTCTCTTTCGACTATATCTGCTTTATTACACAAATGTTCGCTACATATCTTGTATTGTTAGAGAAATGGAAATATTATCTTTCATTTTACACGAATATTTTGTAAATAAACGTGAAAATTAAAAAGTTATTAATAGAATAGAAAGTAATCAAAAAGAAACTATCATTGGTTTATGTGAACTAATGAAACCGTCGAAATAAGTTAAAAACGCAAAGTCTTGGCATTACATTACTTTTGTGGAATTTGGTCTTTCTGTTTCAACGAACTTCGCAGCCGATTCCTATTGTACAGAATCATTGCATGGCTAGTACTATGGATCCTACTGACACTAAGAAGCCTTCCAGGTCGGAGCTCGAACATACGACAATTGGCTTGTAAGACCAGCGTCCTATGTATTGAACCGCCAACTCAGGACGAAATAAGTTAAAGCCGGGGTTAAATAAAAGATGTAAAAGAAATGCAGCGCCAGAATAAAAGTTATTTCAGAACACTTTTCAAAACCATCTATAATGGCAATGTTTTGAGGCTTATTTTGTGTGTGTTCCTTTTCTTTCCCATACGTTCAAGATCATGAAAAAAATATTAACATTTTTTCTCAGATCCAAATTCCAGAGTTGTTTATTTAGGACACTAGTTTCATTACTCAAATAATTAAGGCCTTTCACATTTAGAGGCTCATTCCATCATAATTATTGTTCATCATTGTCAATTATAAATAAATGGAGAGAAAAAGATAAACGAATAAAATAGCGAAAAAATGACAGTTTGGAGAAAAAAACAGAAGATAGATTTGAACGTACAAACAGTCTCAAAAACATGGAAGAAGAATAGACAGAATTAAGAACTTTACTTCACGACCTTCACGACGTACTAAGGGATGCGAAGCTAGGCCATACAACTAATGTATATCAACCTGAACAGTTCAAATCTGTGATAGTCAATGCAAGTTATCGTCCTAGTTAATACTTTTGTGGGATTTAGAATAGCGGAGGTTTTTTACTCTTTGGGGTTGGGGCTCATCATTCATCCTGGAATGAATGAATCTTTGCTGTGTTTATCTTAAATGGTTTTAGCAGATTGTTTAGCATTTCTCATGGAGTGCCAATATATAAAGCGAATAGTTCTGCATTTTTCCAGAATTGTAAAATAGTATCGCTTTCGTGTAATCTCTAAATTATTTTGACATATATTGGAATAAAACCAGTGCTACTAGATTCGTCATAATGATTATTTCATTAGTATTTAATACGCATATTCTAGTAATGTATCTAATGGATACATAAAATATGTTGCTGGTAATTTAAGGAAGATACAAAAAAATTGTTTTCTCACACGCAACCGAACGAACTTCTAAGCTGCTTCTAGAATACATTGTTCAGCTTCTATGCAGCGAGAAAGTTCACGCGGAACTTGATCTGTACTTTCAAGTTCCCAAAAGTTCCGCGTGTACTTTTAGGCAGCAAGAAAGTGGATTTTTTAAGTAATTCTGGAACTTCTGGTTGCTAGGGTAGTGTAGGGACAACAAGCTACACTACACAACAATTGAGTCAGTATGAATAAAAGTAGCATTTGCTATTTTTCCGGGAAAACTACTCCAGATTTGCTATTTAGTCGAGTAAATAGAGAAAGTGCTGTAGGGAAATGGGTGGGGAAAAACGGGGTATGATTGATGTGTTTTCTAGATTATGATACCATCTACCGAAAAAAACTTGAATATAGTTTTGAAACACTCTCGAACTTCAACATGATATTTAATAAGTTTTCTTGCAGAAGTATTATTTTCATGACATGAGTTTTTTGTTTTGGTGCGTCATTATAATCGTTCGAAATTTTCAATTGCGTGTAAGTTCTCTAAACCCATAACGTAAAAAACACCCTTCCTAATCCACCTCCTGGTGTGATAATGGCTTTCTCTGGCCATTTAAAAAGTCGCATTAAAACATTTACCTACATGATTCTATACTTAATCATTAGTACTGTGAGGGGGGATGATCTAAATGATGAAAAAATCATCATTTTTGCGAATTTTTCAGAATTTAATGTTAATGATAAAATGATGATTTAATGATAAAAAGCATCATTCGAACACCATTTTGTATTTTTTTCGTGGAACAATATTGAGAAATCAGTCGGTGAAGCGGTATTTTTGAGGACGCTTCTTAAAAATCTTGATTTGCGGTGTCCACTGTATCTCAGCGCAGACTAATCAAAAGTGATCAAATCAAAGCAGCATAGTTATGCCATTTTCGCTTGATACCAAACCTAACCCAGTTTCCGCCCTAACTGCTGTCAAACCGTTTGTTTGAAGCTAGTTTCGAACCTAGTTTCAACGTTGTTGAATTGAAAATCAAGTCGGTTTCAAACCTGTTTTGCCTTTCTCATATAGAAAGGTTTTGCAATCACTGTGAAAACCGACTTTTGAACAGAGGCCCGGAGGGCCGAGTGTCATATACCATTCGACTCAGTTCGTCGAGTACGCAAAATGTCTGTGTGTATGTGCGTTTTTTGCACTAACTTTTCTCGGAGATTACTGAACAGATTTTCACAAACTTAGATTCAAATGGAAGGTCTTGTGGTTCCATACAAAATTCCTGAATATTAATTGGATCCGACTTCCGGTTTCGGAGTTATGGGGTAAAATGTGCAAAAAATGAAAATATGTGTTATAACTTTTCTCATGGATGGCGCGACCGATTTTCACAGACTTATGTTCAAATGAAAGGTCCTATGGTCCCATACGTAATTTCTGACTTTCATCCGGTTCAGGAAATATAGGGCAAAGTGTGTTAAAAATTTTATACCATCACTGAAAAGGGCGTAAAGCCATAAAAAATGTCTAAATCGACCTCAAATCTTCTCCAATGGATAGTTTAATCAGTAGACGGTCAAACAAACCGATTTCGGTTATTTCAATAATCGAAGAAAATTAGTTTGAAGAATACCGCAGTATTATATATGATAGTACGATTTATATGAGAAAGGCATCATTACACCACTAGGTGGATTAAAACAGGTTTTTTTATATCAGGTTTGCTCAAAACCATGTTGCTAAGTGACAACACAGTTTCGTGAAAAGTGTTTGTTTGATGAAACTACCCTGGGGCAGTTTCATGTTTTCTCAAGCGAAAACGACATTAGAGTAGACGTTTTTCTAGACCCCAACATTTCTGTTTGTTTTTTTTTTTTTAATTTTTGGTGATTGTTCCAAGTTCAAAGTTTATAATATGTTATAATGAAACATAATGAAACATTTCAAGAATGTTTTGTCATGTTTTAAGTCAATCGAAGCAGAAGTCTTGGGCCTTTGTGCCGAGCTCTTACTTCCTCGCATGATGAGCAAAGATAAGCAAAGATAAAGGCCCATAATTTACTGAGTTTTGTTCCGATAGGCTTGAAAACTTCACAGAATATTCTTGAAATGTTTTACTACAAGAAAATACAAAGAAAAAAATAATCATTTTTCAAAAGTGCTAGACCCTACCCGCCCCTTAATAGTAGATTTCAAACGAGTACTTCGAAATTGATTCTTTCATGTCCGAGAAATTTGGGTCCATTAAAAAAACACAGGGATTTTTTGGTAACATCACCTATAAGATTATGTCTTCCAAATCAAGAATCAACAATGTTAGCTTTAAAATTACCCTAAGTTTATCGAAACTCGTTGAGTCATCTTCGAGAAAACTACTTATATTATTATATCTCCGGAACCGGAAGTGATTTGATTTTTCAACTTGATCCACAATTCAATAGTAGCTTGCAAACGGGGCTAGACAATAAATGTTATTTAGCTAACTGCATCAAAACAGTCGCCCGAATACGAAAATAGCTCACATATTTGTTGTTATCTCATACTACTGCATATTCAAAATAAATTTGTGTTGTTACGTTAAGTGCATCAAGAGATCGAAAACCTATCAATCTCTCGGAGAGCACATAACCAATTTCGTTAGCTTTACGTTTCGTCTTCAACTCGTCAGTGCACAGTTCAGGTTGAAATTTTATGCCACTAGCAATTCAACATAATCCGCTTGATAGTTAAGAAATTCGTGGTTGAAAGATATTGGCCGAAATTTGAATAATGTAACAATTAAAGTTTTGAATGTATGCAACAAAGCCAAATGCTTATCGCAAAACGCTTAATATAACATTTAAGAAAGTAATGGCCTAATAACTCTTAAGTATTAATTTATTTAATTCTAGGGAGGATATCCATGGACACATCTCTATAAAGAACCGCTTGGTCCTGACGATGAGCCCGAAATTATTCTGCGTTACGAACACTCTCCAATGAATCGTCGACGTAAAGTTGAAGAACAGTTAATTGATGGAAGTCCTCATGCGGAGAAAAAAGCTAAAATGGAAAGCGTATGCGAACCTGTTAAAATACATGAGGCTGAGCCACCTTCCTTTGAAATTCAAAATAATGAAATCAATTTATCACTCACTCCTGGAACAAGTAATGGTCATCCCGAATCTCCAAGACGAAGCAGAACTCGAACCTCATCTCATGAACAACAAGGATTGAAGTCAGAACTTAAAGCTCATGCAAAACATTTCCTGGAAGATCATCCCAGTATCCGAAGTTTCAGTAACAGTCTAACAAGGCAAAGCAAGAGAACAAGGGCTTTCGTTAGTAGATCCTTGGAGAGAGCTAAATCTATGGCTGATAAACAAATCGACAAAGCGAAAGTCCAAATGAATACTCTCCGAAGAAGGAAAGCAGCTTCGGAGCCACCCAGCAGTTTACCAGAACATAAAATCCTTGCACTACGCGAATCCCCTAGATTCGGAAACCGTGAGATTCCAGCATATGTAGTACGCCAACCAAGCGACGACGTTATGGATTCTAATACAGATGAAGAGCAGACTAACAAGCCCGAAGAAATAACTGTAGAAACCACAACAGTTGTACCGGACGAAATAATAGATTTACCAGTGCAAGAATTGAATGCAGATTCTTTAAATAAAGATAGTCTTATCGAAGACGCGCTTGACTCATGTCGAATGGAAGTTGAAGAGCTGCGGTATGAAATCATTGTTTCTCCTATAGAGATTTCCACAGAAGAAAAAACAAACGTTGAAGTTGAACATTTCACAGATCAACCAGTGTTAGCGATAAAAACAAAACAGGAACCCCCTAAAAAGGCTCCACGCAAAAAGAAAGAACATCATTATGAAGACATTGAAGACAACGAAATATCGTTAGAAAAAATACCCGAATCTAAAGTTGAAACAAAGTTGAAACGGCAACAAGAAGTTGATGGATTTGATCCAATCGTTGGAGAAATGCTTGGCAACGATAAAATCAAGATTTCTCTGCAGATGCAGGACGAACAAGTAGCCAATGATATGCTAAGTCGCAAGAAAAGATTGGATGAAATTCTTCAACAGTCTTCGGAAGATGAGAAGGATAAAGACAAGATACCCTATCTTGGTTTAATGGCTCCTATTTCTTCGATTGATTCTACATCTTCGGATGAAGAAGCTAGACGAATCCACTTATCTACATTAGCGGAAGAGAGTGACACCGGCAGTATTGATAATACAGGTATCAAAAAACTAGCCACTGCTGAAGATAATGTTATACCCTCCGTGGTTCGAAGTTCTAAAGATCAAGGCCCTAACAATGAAACGGATAGTAAAAATTCTAATAATGAAACATTGGAAAATGCACCAGTCATCGGAAAACAATTTGAGCTAACACCTGCTGAAGAACGATTACTTATAGAGGCAGAAAATAAGATTCAGTTAACACCCATCGAAGAGAAAGTGCTAAATACCGAAACACCAAAAGTTAAGGAAGATTTGACGCTTATCGTGGACACCAAACCCGGCATCGATGAACGTTGGTCTAAAATGAGGTACGTGAAAAATTTTTGTTGTTGTTATACCAATCCTACATGATGTACAAAATGCCGAATTTATAGTACTTTGAATTGTGTGAATACTAAAGTTTGGCGGAAACTGATAACTTTTATCGAAAATATGAATCAAGAGGCCAGTCAATTGAAACAACTGTTGTTTACTCGTGGTTAATTCTTGGCTAATTACCAGCTTTCATTATATGCCAAACGGTTTACATTTTTCAAAATGTTACTCAGCTGTAGTAGATTGCATTAGATTTTACATAAGGTAAAATCATGCCAACGAATGATTCAGACATACGAAATATATTGGTTTCATAAAAAAATTAACATATAAGATTAACACACTCAACTCTAACATTTATAAGATATAGCAATATCCGAAAAAATCCTATCCCTCTTTTGATTATTAAACATTCTGAAAGTTCACAATTTCATCGTCCTCACATGTTTTCATTCCAACATATGTTGAACCAATCTTTGTATCCTTCTAGTACTTATTATCCTTATCACCCAAAAGCATGTTCTGTACACCTACAATCCACTTCATCACTATTATTTTCAAAAGTTTTTAAGAGAAAATATTATTGATTGTAAATATTCATAGTGAACCTGTTCTGAAGGATGTGATGAATCACTATAATGCAGGGCTATGCTCTGATGACAAATCATTTTCAAACAAACCGAGAAAGTCTGTAATCATTCTTACTCTTAGTGATTGTTGACTGGGCCTACACCTGTTATCAAATTCTTGTCAACTCTTTTGATCTATTTTTAGCTTTTTCGGACACTGGGAGAAAATGTTGATATCCTACTAATTTTTCTCTATAAGCTTATGCTTGTGCATCGGTAAACGCAGATCAGATTAAAATTTGATCCGTAATAATTCAAAGCAAATCAAGAATTGACAAACATTTACTACCATGAAATTTGAATTAGGCGGAAAGCGGTTAACATACGGTATTTGAACTCAATTTGCTATATATGCAGTAAAATTAGTAATAGTATGAACAATAATCATGTTCTCCTCATACTATTCACAACTGCAAATTTGTACCACACAAGATTAGTATAATAAATGCTACACGATGTCACTATAGATGCACAGTATTCATCTGTAAATTTGTGCAAATCATGATACTAGTTGAGCTAAACATTATTATATTACTATTACATATTCTGATTTTAATGTAAACTAACAATATTCGCTAATACATTATAAAGAGTTTAGTAGAGTACTAGATGTACTATAAGTTGCAAGAAATTTACAAATATGGCGATAGCAGTATTAAAATTGATCGGATAATATCGTATCTATATTCTTGTTTAAGCGTCTTCTTTTCACTCATAAAATCTTCTTCGTATAACCGTGAGAACAACAGCATGTTTTCAAGCTAAAATATGAAAAAGTTCGAAAAACTCTTATCTTATCTTTCAAAGAAAATTTTGCTATTGAATTATATATATATATATATATATATATATATATATATATATATATATATATATATATATATATATATATATATATATATATATATATATATATATATATATATATATATATATATATATATGTCATACGCAAAAGTCTAGAGCGTTTCTTGATTCGCCTTAAAAGACAAAAAAAAATCTAACGCAAAATCTATATTCATATACATTAATAATCAATTTCGTACAACAAAGTTAAAAAACAAACCTCACGATTTATTTGTATACCAAACACTGCCTTATTATTTGCAGCCTAGAATTAATAAGTAAATAGTAGATTTCGCTGTTCGAACAGTTTTTTGCAGTTGTAGAAATGTTCATTGTTACATAAGAAAGTACTGCCATGTATTAAGTAGATAACCAAAAATACCATTTTTCTTCGACTAAAACAAAAATTATTCTCCTGATTGCAGATGGTGTCATTAAAGTTTCCAGTTTTGCTGAGTATGAAATACTTGCTACAAAGCTGTAAAATATCGTCAGAATCTGTGATATTCTTGCATCACAAAACGTCGTATTACTGATCGAAATAAAAATTTTAGTGGATATTGTCTGTTGCTTATTTTACTTAAAAATATTCATATTTGTACTATAGAGCAAAACAAAAATAAGGCGTATCCAAGCAGGTCCGTACCCAGGATTTCGTTTCGGGTGGGGCCCTAAGATAAAATATTATGTTACTGAGGGTTGCTTATGTACATAATTTTCGGTACGCCTTTTACGGGTGTTTTCAACAGACACTGGAACTATAATTATTAAGAATTTAAATTAAAATTGTAAATGTGATCGAGAGAAGGTAGATGTGTTACATTTCTTAGCGTTTACTCTCATGCCATTTCAGTCGCACATGTCTAAGATCTTCTAAATGTCCAATTCTAGAGCACAAAAATCCACAAGACTTGTGAAAGGTTTCAATAAGTGGTCCGAGATAGCTCCCTTACTCCAATTCGTGTAGAACGGAAAACATGTTCTAAATTTCAGGTCCAGGTTTCTAACTTCCGGTTCCGGAAGTAGCGATCTAAAATTCCAAAACGAAACTCACATCGATTTCTCAGAGATGTTTGGAAACATATGATAGTTAGATAAGAGGCCAAATCAGGTGAACAAGGTGGTTGGGCAAGTAACTGGAGCTGGTCTTTAATCGCTCCATCAATGCACGCTAACACTTGCATTGAGGCAATCCTCCAAAAGTATACCATGACAATCATAGAAACCCAGCCTTCCATGCACTCGTGCCGCTTCGAAGCACGACTTCAGTCCTTTGTCGAGTAAATTGTTCTCTAGCGTACCTTATGATCAAAAAAGAACCGGAATTTTCATTTTAAAATTCCCGCGCTTGTCCAATCGATAAACTTATTCTCTTAACGTTGGCAACACTTTTATACACATTCTGTCAAATTTTGACGCATATCGTACGATTAGTTTTTGTTTGGCGTCTATACAAAGAAGTTGAAAAATATTCGTGTGGCGATTTTTATAATGGATGCAAATTCAGAACAACGGCTCACCTTCGAAGTGCCATTCGGTCGATTGTTGTGCGGTTTCGACGTCATATCCATAGATCCACACCTCATCACCAGTTATGATGCATTCGATGATGCGATGAATGTGGGGTCACTATCTGCGTTAGAAATCATCTCGATATGCGTCAAAATTTGACAGAATGTGTATAAAAGTGTTGCCAACGTTGAGAGAATAAAAGTTTACCGATTGGACAAGCGCGGGAATTTTAAAATGAAAATTGTGACTCTTTATTTATCATAAGGTATAATAATGAATCCCTCCAAACATGTACTCGAAGTGCACTTGCGTTCGCCTTTTTAGTTCTAAATAAGTATATACGGGATCCAGCGGCAGGATAACTTTCTCATCTGCAGAATCTTGCCAACTATGGTAAGCTCGCGCACTCTCTCTTTTCGGTCATCCAGTATAATTTAGTGTCTTTTTTATTATTGTCCTTTATTGTGCCCGGGATTTAACCTCCATTTCATTCAGTTTTGACACTGTTCGCTTCGCATCATTCATTACTATTTTGATTTCGGGAGTGGCCAGGGCCCCTCAGGTCCCCCTCTCTGGGTACGTGACTGTATCCAAGTGATATAACAAGACACAATAAAATCTCTTATGTACATTATCAGTATACAGCCGAGCAAACAGAGAGCTTGATAAATGTGTGTTCTCTCGCCAAATGATACCACGAAGCGAGACTGACAATAGAACGGCCGTAGCACTTGTGCAAAGCTGAACATGTACGATGAAATGTGCTTTGTGTTCCACACGCAGGACTGCTTAATTGGCAAGACGATTTCTCCAGATAGCAAAAGCTGTAGAATTTGTTGCATATTCTAGATTTCCACTATTCAATTCGCACACATTTTCCAGACTTTCTGAATGGGTTATGGAATGAATAGTTAAAAAAAAACATTATTATTTTATTATTGAAGTTTCCAAGTAAATTTTAAATATGAGAAATTCTACACTTATTAAACTAATTGATCATTATTTTAATCTAAAAATTCATATGATCACTAGATACATGAGAATGGGCAAAAAGTGTTCTATCACATTACATCTGATTTGAAAGTTATTCTATTCTACTCTTGTCAGATATAAAATAATCAAGAGAAGCACAACAGAATCACAATATAAACAGATCTTCAAGTTAGTGTATATGTACCACAATAAGTGTTGTATAGACGACAACCCAACACGTGCAGATGTCCTCTCGTAGTAGAATAATGAAGTCTATTTCTACGCGCTTGGTTGAGCGAGTTCCTTCCTTCATTGTGATTGTCTTTGCCAAATAATGTGTATCTCACTTCATTCAGTAAACAAGGAAAAACATATCATCCTCAATTGAGATAGATGAAAACCGTCGACATGGTGCTGAATAAAAATAAATTCTATTTTGAGCGTAACAGTGAATGATATTTTCCTATAAGGATTTCAAAAATGGATTATTATATTTCATGTTTGCATGCTCATGTTATTATAATATAATATTATAACATTCATACTTCAAATGTTTTCATTCGTTTACAAAACAATGTTACAAAATGTTTCATTCGTTCACAAAACAATGTTACAAAACGGTACGAAACAATGTTTCTAGTCATCACGGAACGATTTCTATTACAAGTAATTTATTCTACTCTTCTCGAATCTAAGCACATATGAAAAAATGCATGCGATTACTGTGAAACCCGACTTTGGAATCGGGGGCTGAGAATCATATGCCGGTTGACTCAGTTCTTCGAAATGTGAGTAAATAAATGTATGTGTGTGTGAGACAGAAAAAATGTGTGTGTTTGTTATCCACACACACATGTTGCTGTTTTTTAAATGTTTGAATGTGTGTGTTTAACGCTAATGGGCTCTCAATTTTGTTGGTGATTTTTTAAGTTACTAAATAATGACTAGCTTGACGTGAGGATTCTTGAAGATGGTTGACGGAATATAAGTTTTCAGTATTGCGTGAAAAAGTTGTTTTTATATACATACTTTTGAATATTTGTTTATTTCCACGTGGAAGGAGCACTATAGGAACAAATGTTTTTCTTTGTGATATTTCTTTTCGGCACAGCAATTTTTTATTTTGAATTAAAGTGAGCATTAATAAAATACATTTATTCCCCAAATTTGGCTTTTGTGATAGGTATTTTATGCAATAATAAAGAAAAATCATTTTCTATTCGATTACTGATGACTCGGTAATTCATGATTCAATTCGGATCGCTTTTGCCGAGCTAACTGCAAAGTTTTTTATGATACGTTCGGCAACAATTGATAGTTTCTAATTGAGAATTACCGAGATTCCCAGTAATAATACATTTTGCGAGACGGTTACCAAGCGCTCGGCTGTGCAAATCTCGGTAATTGTTTCGCCGAGATTCAACAATAAAATTCAGGTGTGCACATATTCGCGATTCAAGAATTGTGACGAAACCAACCTACCCTCAACCATTAGTTTAAACATCGATTGCACAGTAGAGATGGTCGGGTCTCGGGTATTTTACCCGAAACCCGACCCGTACCCGTACCCGACGGGTTTTTGGTCGGGTACGGGTAAAAATTTTTATTTTCAATCGGGTACGGGTCGGGTACGGGTAAAAAATTTTACTGCTCGCTCGGGTACGGGTCGGGTACGGGTAAAAAAATTTACTGCTCACTCGGGTACGGGTCGGGTACGGGTAAATTTTTTTTTCTGATCGATTACCCGACCATTTGTACTTCACATAAATATGTTTACATGTTGACGAGAATTTTTTAGTGCAAAATAGTTCTTCCGAAAAATAAACAATTTGATTCAAGGGGTTTTGACATTTCCAGAAAAAAAAACATTTCTTTTCTTCATTAAAAAAACCGATCAATCATAGTTACGTGAAAAGTTATGTGAACATTTCCCGCCCTACTTTGTTTATAACATCTATATATATATATATATATATATATATATATATATATATATATATATATATATATATATATATATATATATATATATATATATATATATATATATATATATATATATATATATATATATATATATATATATATATATATATATATATATATATATATATATATATATATATATATATATATATATATATATATATATATATATATATATATATATATATATATATATATATATATATATATATATATATATATATATATATATATATATATATATATATATATATATATATATATATATATATATATATAAATGCAGAGATCATTCTTTGTAATCGCATCACGTAAGAACGGATGGACGGATCGAGAAGATTTTTTTTTTGTTTGATCAGTTTTTACCCCCACCGGGTTCGTACATCAAAAAAATTAGGAAAACTTACCGGAAAAGTGGGAAAAACCAATAAAGTTATTTTGTATGGACAATGGAATTTTCCACTGAAAAAGTCGCCAATGACTGCTAGATCATTGATAGGTGTTTGGCGCATAACGAGTTGCATGAATGTTCGGCCGCCGAAGATAGGAATACTAGATCGTTGAAAAAATTGTTTGGCGCGCAACGAGATGTTTCGTGTGGAGAATTCACAGGCATACTTGATGTATATGATTTGTTATTTCGAGCCACGTGTTTAATTGAGTATCAAAATAATAGTTTGCAAAATGACTAGGTGGAATGCATATTACTGTTCTAGCTATGTCGATATACTATTCAAGCCATACCGTAAGCAGGAGCAAAAGTTCTGATTTCGTTTACTAGATGCAATGTGTGCCATGTAATCAGTTAGATGAAAATCAATGATACGATTCCGCTGTTGAAACAATGAGGACAAACAAAGAGATGTTCCTAGCATTTATCTTACAAATTATGTTATGTAGATAGGCGCACATAATAAATGGCAATTAAATGCCAATCGGTTAATGATGATTAGCGTAAACATTTGATTTTAAGTTGCTTATTTTTGTGAAGTATTTTCAAATTGGTAAGATAAAGATCAAATTAAAATTATAGCAAGCAATCAAAAGTTTCACAAATCAAAAGTTTTACAATATATGAAAATAATCACTTTTCTGTTGCTTCAAAGTAGACGAGGAGTTTCTGGCAAGTTGAAGGTACAGAACAAGTTATGAGCTATTTTTTTCAGCTGCACCGAGTTAGTTCGTTCAGTTGCGTTTGGTTAATTTTGAACGGTGGATTATGACTTGAAAACGGGTGGCTTAGGATACTATTCATTTACTTTGGAAGTAGCTTAACACAAATCATTCCCTCTTTCCGAACTTTGGGTTACTTGAACAAATACATATTAGCTAAAAAAAGGACAACTGGTATATTTATTTCACATATTCGCTTCGATATAACAGAAGTATTGCACATTTTTCCTTCAATTTTGTATGATATTGATTATGAGATGTTAACTTATTCCCTAATTTTAGACGGAGTACTCAGCACAACGATGTCTTGACTCAACTAATGTTATGACTATGATTATTTGACGGCTTCAGTATTCATGTACAAGTTAAAGGACACTACATGGATAAAATTATCGTTTTAATTATTGAATGTAGAATTTATCGCTAAATTTTGGATTCAAAAATTGATCCTGTAATGGCAATGCTATGAACATTCATTAAAAAAAGATTATATAGAATAATCAGATTAGCGAAGGAGCATTTTTTGGACAAACAATCTCAAAAAAATCTCCAAGGATTTGCCATTAAATTTTAATCATCTCAGGACCACTCTTATTCTAATATGTCGACACCATTTGTTGAAAACAGATCTGCTATCTATGTTTATCGCATTCGAAGATGACAATTTGTGTGGAAAATAATATGTCGTCTCTGAATTCGTACAACCGTTCATTGTAGACCAAGTAGTCAGCAACATAATGGAGAGAAACGTCAACGACATTAGACGTTTGACCACTCTGCCGTCCGAAAATATAAATTACAAAATATAATTTTAGGCGAGACGAAGTTCGACGGGTCAGCTAGTATTAAATAAGACACACTGCCTTAGCTCTAAGATGTTGCGGTCGGAATCTACTTTTCACGTAGGTTTTAATGGACTGCCATTTTAAAGCTGTTTAATGCACAATCCAGTAAAAATTATTTGATTCATATATCAAATGTAGTGTAGTACTCATATCACATTCAGATACCAGAAAACTTTTATATTAAATATTGGATGGAGATTTTCGAAATTTTCATATAATACATTAAGATTCTTACCATAAAAACATTTATTTCAGAAAATCTACATAGAAGTTCTTCCTATTCTTCATTTCTGGGTGGTGTCACCTCACTTGAAATGACACTGATTGATGGCACAGCAAGTTGGGCTATACTGCCAGTTAATTTTCGTTTCTTTTCACTGGACTACAAGTGGAAATCTCGATGCGTGACAACGTGGAGACGCAAAAGTACGGGTGAAAAACTTTTCTCGCGAAATACTCAAATTTTCACCGTGTTCACTCGTTGAGGGTTTCACCGGAGGTGGCACAGAAGTTCAATGGCTGTAAAAACCACCAGCTACCGTTAACATCGTGGGTGTGGGTTTGTGAGGCTTACAAAACGGGCACAGTTGACAGATAAATTTAAATCAAAATCATAATTCATTTTGCTTTGTAGTAAAAAATTGCAACCAAAAAAAAATTCCTGCGAATGTTCAAACTACTTACACTTGAAGGACTCACTGTTCACCATTTTCAAAATTGATTTTTTCACACCGGGGATACACGTACATTGTTTGATGTTTGGTCAATACACGTAAACGAACTGATGATACTCTATTCATTTTAGGGGATGCTCGCATAACATTCATTTTCGTCACGTATAATATTCAATTAGACATTTGGAACCATTTTACGTGATTTTTCAAGTGATTTGAATGTGAATTTTTATTTGTGTGTGAAGACGCTTACTTGTGGCTCTAAAAGCGGACGATCATTAAAAGTGTCATTAATAAAAAATAATATCATTTTAATGAACGTGTAATGGTCAGTAATGACGAGATTTCTGTCAAATTTGAAATACATCATTACTTAGTCATCATTAAAAATGACAAAAATAATGCTCGTGTAAGGGCCGCTAAAGAATCGAATCAAAAGTCAAACTGTTTCGTAAAAACCATACCTACCCAAAACGAGGGGGATGACAGTAATTCATTTCACTGTTTCTAACGATAAATATACTAGCGTTTTACGTAACTTCGCTTAATTTGATTCTCATACGCGTCATTTTTTTCCAATATAAAAAGAATATGAAAAGTAGGCCTCGCTTTTCAGATCTTTTTGGGTATATCATCAATTTATCTACACTTTTCATGAATATTCATGAATAGTTTTTAGCATGCTGCATATGTAGCATGGTTACTGCTATGCAGAGATGGCATTTCACCAGAGTGATAAACGCTAGAGTCAGATTTCTGCCACACCGAGGATGAAAAAAACGAAGCACCGCACAAAGAGGAAAACGCACTTCTTCTCAGTGTCGTATAGACAGCATTTGAGTGTGTGCTTGTGGTTAAAGCAGCTGGCGCGAGTGAAACACATTCTCTTCGCATGAATCGCTCACACGCGCTCTCGTCTAAATACACCCAAGTGACCACTGGCGCGTGATTGTGAGCGAACACTTCTGTGAACTTCAATTAATAGAGAGTAGATCTGGCCTTGCTATGAAAAATTTGCAAGGAAAACCGAAAATTTTACGATAAATTGTTTTATTTTGCTGATTTTGCGTGTCCACGCTTCATCTACGAAAACCATACAGCAGAGTGCTCACCGGCGTGTACACCTCTGTGAAAGTATCTGCATCCACCTCAGAGAATTTATTAGCTAATGCTCTAGCACTTCGGTGCGATTCAGTGGAAGAGGTAAAAGGAAATAAACAAACGCACTCATGATGCGTGCACACTTACACAACAGTGGTGTATAAATGTGAAAGAGAAGAGCTCTCGTTGAAGTTGTCAGTGCGAGGGGAGAAATTTTGCTTGCTCTTCGTCACACAGAGGAGATAGACATCTCTGCTGCTATGACAACACGTATAATAATATTATTGACAGCAATCAGTGAGTTGAATTCATTTTCAATAGAAATCTTAAACCAGTTATGGTCGAATCTGTTAATTAAACACAAACGCTTCGTAAGGTTGAAAGATGGTAAGTCAACTTATTAGCCTATTCATTTCTAATTCAACCTATTATTCTAGGAGTAATAGCTTGTAACTCCATGTATTGAAAATGTGAACACTGAAACTATTCGTCAGGACGCAGGAAGAAGTTTCAAAGCACGGAAGGAAGAAGTTTCAAAGCATTTTGCTCTCTAAAAAGCCCTAATGTCATTAGATGTTGAATGTACTAGGTGTAAAACACATTCCTAATCATTCTTCTGTTCCAGGAAAGTACATTGAGTCTGCAGGAGCTATTGATGTATTCAATAGACCAACACGGACTTTTATTTTCCAATTTGAATACCATAGATAAAATGAGCTCAATAGCAAATTAATTACCGCATTCATGATTCCGTCTATTTCACTCGAACAATGTCTCCTCAAAATGTTGTAATTCAATAAGAAAATATTGGAATGTAATAAGAATACAAAAAAGAAACTTTAACATGTAATTCCAAATATTTATAGATATATATATATATATATATATATATATATATATATATATATATATATATATATATATATATATATATATATATATAAATAAATATATATATATATATATATATATATATATATATATATATATATATATATATATATATATATATATATATATATATATATATATATATATATATATAAATTTGTAAACAATAGTGTGTCGTTATATTATACGAATAAAATCTATCACTTTTCAATGACAAAACTATTTCCGCAAATTCGCGATGTAAAAATTATGACCGCTTTGCCAAAACTAGCAAGTAACTTTTTATCTTTCATTTGATTTCCTACCAAATGGAAAAAGAGTTCACGTTTTGAACCTTACTAGTAAGAACTTAAATAGCAAAATTAAAAATAAAGTAGAGAAAAGTCTAAGCAATAAAACATTCAAGTTGACAGAAAAAAACTTTGTTACTGAGTCGACAGTCGTTTCTCTCCATTGTGATATTTGCGTTAATATTTTGTGGAGATGCATACGGATGTATCATGTCTTTTTTGCATTAATGTAGAATAATGGGCATTTCGAAGAGTTTTTAAGTTGTCATAGTAGCAATATGAGTGAATTTTCATCACAAGACTGATTTCTCAACTGGAATCGGAATTAACTCAACACTGTCATCTCCCTTGACCCAAAATTGAATACAACGGGTATTACGACATATTGGGTAAATATGCTTCTCAAAAAATTTGAGTAGATATTACTCCCTTTTGTTAACATTTGTAAATGAAAATAAAGTACCAAAGACATTGGAAATCTACAGGGTCCGCCATCTAACATTTATTTTTGAACTAGCGGTTATTTCGACATTAGTAACCTCAATGTCACTTCTGATTTGACAGAAACTTAGTTGTATCCTTCCGCTGAACGAAAATGGTTGTGTATACGCTTGAGAAACGTGTGAAAATAGTGCAGTTTTACTTTGAAAATCATGGTAATGTTGCGGAATGTGTTCAAAAAAATCATCTTCTCAGATGAGGCGCATTTTCATCTCGGCGGGTCTGTTAATAAGCAAAATTGTCGCATCTGGGGGACGGAAAACCCGCACGTTATCGTGGAGAAGCCGATGCATCCTCAGAGAGTGACGGTTTGGTGCATCATTGGCCCATTTATCTTCGTAAATGAGCAGGAGCCGTCGCCACGGTCAACGGCGAGAGCTACCGCACCATGATTAGCGATCCTGTTACTTGAAGAGGAAGACTTGGACACCATTTGGTTCCAACAAGACGGCGCTCCGAGCCACACAGCCAACGCTACGGTCGATCTTCTGCGCACAGTCCTCGAAGATCGAATTATCAGTCGAAATTCGAATGTTGTTTGGCCGCCTCCGAGCTGTGATTTGACGCCGTTAGACTATTATCTTTGGGGAGCTTTCAACGATAAGTGTTATGTGGACAAGCCAGAGACAATTCAAGCCTTGAAGGACAACATTCGTGCAGCCATAGCTGAAATAAAGCTGCGTACTGCAAGGCCAGCCGAGGCAGCCATTTGAATGAAATTATATTCGACAATTAATCGGAAGGATTGTACTTTAATATGAAAAAATAAATTTTGAAATCGAATGAACCGTTTGTGTTTTAGTGCATGTTTAAAAAAAAGTTACATGGCGGACCCTGTATTCATGCTTCACAATGTATTTATATTTTGTCGTGAATACGACTTACTTTACTATGGGGTGCCCTCTGAGAGAGTGATAAGTTTTTGATCGTGAATATCTCTTGTTGTATCTAACGAATCAACATAATTTTTGCTATATGCCATCGGAAATATGATCACAATTTTATGATAAAAATTTCAGTTGTGTGACATAATCGCAAATAATTCAAAATTAAACTTTTCTGAAATGTTTGGTATAAACCAGTATCATAGAGGATAATGCATAAGGCGCGTTTGCCTTTCTCGTATTTTGAAAGCTCATAGCTTAGTGATCTGTAAATAGATTTATATAATTTAACTACCAAAAGAATCGAAATTTTTCAACTTTAACGTGTATAGCAACAGCATTGAAGTATTTCAATAGTACACTATTGAAAAACCTGTCTCATTTGACCCATGTCAACACCAGCCAATCAGAACGCGTTCTGAGTAAGAGAACAAAATATCTGCTGCTGTACAACAAATCGTTCGAGAAAAATGTTCCGAACAGTGTTTAATATTGTAGTGAGTTCCACAATTTGGTCCTTCTGAAAGGCAGGAATGAGTCCCGTACAGCATCCGGATAGTTTCTTTCAATGAAATGCAAATCCGAAATGAAATATCGAAATAATAATTCTATATGCTGCTATTTTTATAGCCATTAGGACCGCCCATTAGTGAAAAAGCTACAACCGAAATCAGGTAAAAACAAGCCTCTCAACAAAAATTGTATCAGTTTGGATTCTATCGCCACTACGAGCAGATGTATTTTGCGTCGTTTCTCCTCCGACAAGAGCGATTACGTCACAGCTGCCAGTCATTAGCATTGGTGAAAAAGCAACACTGGAGAGCATCACACAAAATCAGCCGTTCTAATGGCTCTAAAAGTTTTCTAAAGAACTATTAGGGTTTCTTGCTCGCAAATCGAAGGGAAATATCCTCACTTTAGTGCACTTTTCGTTGTGTGAAATTCACAGTAATCTAGATCAAGTGAAGCCTTCTTTGTTTTTGCGAAAAATGTGGAAAAGGGGAATGCTTGCATAATTCATACAATTGATCAATTAATTGGTATTCGGGAGTGTTAAGGAACATGTCAGTTGTTTTCATATTCACGACATCCAGTTATGTCTCTGACATTACCCACCCGCCGTTTTAAATATAAACAAGCATTTTAATGTATTTTACTTACCAACTAGAGCCTGATACGGCTCGATATCTAAAACAATTTAATTTTTCCATACTGAATTTTGGTAAAATTTTTACTACTCATTCAGGTCGGGTACGGGTACAGGTAATTTTTAATCGGGTACGGGTAAAATTTTTTATTTTTTTTCGGGTACGGGTCGGGTACGGGTAATTTTTTAAATTATTGATCGGGTAAGGGTCGGGCACGGGTAATTTTTTTTAATTTTTGATCGGGTACGGGTCGGGTACGGGTAAATTTTTTTGCTGATCACTCGGGTACGGGTCGGGTTCGGGTATAAGAATTTCTATACCCGACCATCTCTAGTACAGGTCAGGTACGGGTAAAAAAATTTACTGCTCACTCGGGTACGGGTAAATTTTTTTTTCTGATCGATTACCCGACCATTTGTACTTCGCATAAATATGTTTACAAGCTGACGAGAATTTTTTTATTGCAAATCAGTTCTTCCGAAAAATAAACAATTTGATTAAAGGAGTTTTGACATTCGCGCCTAGGCCCAGACCTGACAACTGGCTTCTTTTTCCAGAAAAAAACATTTCTTTTCTTCATTTAAAAAAACGATCAATCATAGTTACGTGAAAAGTTATGTGAATATTTCCCGCCGTACTTTGTTTATAACATATTTAATAAGACACACTGCCTTAGCTCTAAGATGTTGCGGTCGGAATCTACTTTTCACGTAGGTTTTAATGGACTGCCATTTTAAAGCTGTTTAATGCACAATCCAGTAAAAATTATTCGATTCATATATAAAATGTAGCGTAGTACTCATATCATATTCAGATACCAGAAAACTGTTATTATAAATATTGGTTGGAGATTTTCAAAATTTTCATATAAATCATTAGGATTTTTACCATAAAAAAATGAACATTTATTTCAGAAAATCTGCATCTGGATGTTCGCATAACATTCATTTTCGTCACGTATAATATTCAATTTAACATTTGGAACCATTTCACGTGATTTTTCAAGTGATTCGAATGTGAATTTTTATTTGTGTGTCAAGATAATGAGCACACTTACTTGTGGTTCTAAAGAATTGGATCAAAAGTCGCACTGTTTCGTAAAAACCATACCTACCCAAAATTGAATACAACGGGTATTACGACATATTGGGTAAATATGCTTCTCGAAATATTTGAGTAGATATTACTCCCTTTTGTTAACATTTGTAAATGAAAATAAAGTACCAAAGACATTGGAAATCTACAGGGTCCGCCATCTAACATTTATTTTTGAACTAGCGGTTATTTCGACATTGGTAACCTCAATGTCACTTCTGATTTGACAGAAACTTAGTTGTATCCTTCCGCTGAACGAAAATGGTTGTGTATACGCTTGATGAACGCGTAAAAATAGTGCAGTTTTACTTTGAAAATCATGGTAATGTTGCGGAATGTGTGCAAAAAAATAATCTTCTCGGATGAGGCTCATTTTTTATCTCGGCGGGTATGTTAATAAGCAAAATTGTCGCATCTGGGGGACGGAAAACCCGCACGTTATCATGGAGAAGCCGATGCATCCTCAGAGAGTGACGGTTTGATGCGGATTTTGGTCTGGCGGCATCATTGGGCAATTTTTCTTCGAAAATGAGGCAGGAGCCGCCGCCACGGTCAATGGCGAGTGCTACCGCGCCATGATTAGCGATTGGTTCTTCCCGTTACTTGAAGAGGAAGACTTGGACACCATTTCGTTCCAACATTACGGCGGTCCGTGCCACACAGCCAACGCTACGATCGATCTTCTGCGCACAGTATTCGAAGATCGAATTATCAGTCGAAATTCGGATGTTGTTTGGCCGCCTCAGAGATGTGATTTGACGCCGTTAGAATATTATCTTTGGGGGCTGTCAAAGATAAGTGTTATGTGGACAAGCCAGAGACAATTCAAGCCTTGAAGGACAACATTCGTGCAGCCATAGCTGAAATAAAGCTGCATACAATCGAAAATGTACTAAAAAACTGGACAGACCGTATGGCGTACTGCAAGGCCTGCCGAGGCAGCCATTTGAATGAAATTATATTCCACAATTAACCGGAAGGATTGCACTTTAACATGATAAAATAAATTTTGAATTCGGATGAACCGTTTTTGTTTTATTGCATGTTTAAAAAAAAAGTTACATGGCGGACCCTGTATTCATGTTTCACAGTGTATTTATATGTTTAAATGTAAACAAGCATTTTAATGTATTTTACTTTCCAACTAGAGCCTGATACGGCTCGATATCTAAAACACTTTATTTTTTCCATACTGAATTTTGGTAAAATTTTTACTACTCATTCGGGTCGGGTACGGGTACAGGTAATTTTTAATCGGGTACGGTTCGGATACGGGTAAATTTTTTTTTCGGGTACGGGTTATTTTTTTTTATTATTGATCGGGAACGGGTCGGGTACGGTTAATTTTATTAATTTTTAATCGGGTACGGGTCGGGTACGGGTAAATTTTTTTGCTGATCACTCGGGTACGGGTCGGGTTCGGGTATAAGAATTTCTATACCCGACCATCCCTATTGCACAGTCGACCAGAATGTATTATTGTTATGAGCTCTGCATTTGAGACACTCTCACTCTTTAATGTTTGGCATCGCTGACGACATTGATGTTTGTGTCGAGTAACGTTGAGATGATAACGGAAAGATACATCGGACTAGTAGTCGAATCTAAGCAGATGGGACTAGTTATAAATACATACATAATACATTATATATGACTAAAAACAGGAGAGGAACTTTTTAATTGTATTCGTGTATTTACCAAGGCTTGTATTGTGAATCCTCAAATGAAACGAAGCAACTAAAAACATCGGTGTATTTAACCGGACGTTTCGACCTACTAAGGTGTTCGGTCATTCTTAGCGGCTATCTAAAACATTTATTTGTCAAGTAAGCTAAATCTAAACACTTTATTTTAACACTTAACTTACATGCTAATGACGTCTATACTACAACACTTCACATTTTCAACTGTCTTGCTTATTGCGTTCTCTCTTTTTCATCTGTTTTGGCTGTATAGAGGTTTTGATGTTGTCAACTAGTTCGTTGTATGCTGATCTAAACTTTATTGAATCTCGTTTGAGATTAAACGTGTTCCATTCTCCTCTTATTTTTATGTAAAACATTTCAGCTGTTTAACGTGTGTCTACGATACAAAGATTGAAGGTTTACAATTGCAACCCGCCACGTATATACGGGTTACCAAAAACGCACAAGGATGGAATTCCTTTGCGGATTATCTATTTCGGTGATTGGTAAAGCAACGTACAGTCTGTCACAGAAGAGTATGTTCACGATGACTCGCGATCGGTAAAGTGGAAAGGTGTAATATTTTTTTACACGGAGGGCAGTAGGGTCCTTGATGCAATCCGAGAATAAATCAGCTGACTATTGTTTAAAATTCGATTTCAGCATTTTTCCAAAATGAGTACCGCGTACACTACGCAGTTTTTGTGCTCGCACACGAAAGGTCTCAAAATGACCCAAGCTGCCGTGGCGAAATACATGAACAAGTCGAAACAGTTTTAGAGTAAGTGTGTGAATCGTGACCTGGAAGGATTCTTAGTGTCAGTAGGATCCATAGTACTAGCCATGCAATGATCATGTACACTAAGGATCGGTTGCGAAGTCTGTTGAAAACAGAAAGGCCAAATTCCACGAAAGGAATGTAATGCCAAGACTTTGCTTTGGGTGAATCGTTTTAAAGAGGTTAAAAATGCCGACAACTTTCCAAATCACGGCTCTGTCGGTGTTTTGTCGGAAAAAGACGAAAAAGTTATTTGTGACCTGTTTCTGAAGAATCCGACATTAACCTTACGCGAAGGTGCCGGGTTGGCGGTTCAATGCATAGGACGCTGGTTTTACAAGCCAGTTGTCTTATGTTCGAGCCCCGACCTGGACGGGTTCTTAGTGTCAGTAGGATCCATAGTACTAGCTATGCAATGCAATGATCATGTACACTAAGAATCGGCTGCGAAGTCTGTTGAAACAGAAAGGCCAAATTCCACAAAAGGAATGCAATGCCAAGACTTTGCTTTGAAGGTGCTTCAAAATTGACCAAAAAAGGTTGAAAAATATCGTACGGAACTGTTCGCAAACATTTGATCGCAAATAATTTTAAATTTCGAATGTTGAGTGAATAACATGTGCAAAAACGTCTTAAATGGGCAAAGTAGCAAAATGGTTTCGTGACCTTTGATTGGTCGTCTCAGTCGCCAAATGCCAATCCAATTAAGAACGTTTGGGCTCAAATGAAGATGAAGCTTGGGAAAAACCGACCACACAATTCGAAACAGCTTGTTCGCCGAATTCACAAATTTGGAGGTCGTTTCCAGAAGAATACGCGTAAAATCTCGCTCAAAGTATGCCTCGAAGGTGTCAAGCCATTATTAACGCCGAAGAGGATTGGACTTGTTATTAATGTATTTGCATGCAAGTTTTTGATCTAATAAAACAATATTCAAAAGTATTTTCATGTTGAGTCTTTTCATTTTCTCACAATAGTGACCACGCTCTTATGTAACAGACTGTACAATGCTGCAAAGTTTTTGTCATCGATCCTGAACCGCATTGTAGATAAAACAGAACATCATATAGTAAATAGTTTTAATTTTGTTTGTTGGTGATATCAGACAGAACATTATTCAAAACGATTGTATGACGTTTTCTTTGGATGTGGTTTCACTGTTCAGATTACGATGGGCAGAGTTAATGGCGCACACCAAAGTCCCTGAAAATAATTTCATCGAAATGCTACAGCTAGTGTTATCATCCACTTTTTTCGAGAAGTTTTGACTACTAATACGTTCGCCATTGTCTCCAGTCGCAGGAAATATAGTTTTGGAGAAAATTGGCACAGGATCGCCAGGAAGGTATTGTACCAGTTTTCTTTAGGAAATATGTGGACGATTGTTTAGCAGGTGTGCAGAGTGAATATATTAACCGGATGCTGGAGATGTTCAATAGTTTTCATCCACGACTGCAATTTACTGTAGAGCTGGAGAATAATCAGGTTCCTAGATACAGTGTTAAAAAGAGAGAATGAACATATTACGACAGAATGGACTCCAAAGGAGCTAGACGATAGATACATAAATTACAATTCTTTGAGTCCATTTAATGACAAGAAAAACACAGTAACAGCACTTGTAGATAGGGCTTTGAAATTAAGCAAGGTTTGTTACAGACATAATGCTCTGGATATTGTAAAGCGAAATCTGGTTTATAATAACTATCCCGATTTCTTTATTAATAATGTAATTCAACAACGAACACATTACCTCTACAACTCGTTAACACAGAATAACAATAACAGTACAGCCACCAAATTCATATCCGCACCATATATACCAGGTCTAGGAGAAAAGTTAGCACGTTATCTATCTCAATACAATATAAAGTTAGCGTTTCGAACAGTTAACAAAATTAAAGACACGGTATATAGTAAGCTAAAAGATAGAATAACAAAAGACCTTCGAACGAATGTTGTTTCTGAAATACCGTGCGGGGTATGTAAAGGAAAGTCATATATTGGCCAAATCAGTCAATTCTTGAAAAAACGTATAGAACAGCATAAAAATGATGTCAAGTCCAAAAGCGTTTGCAATACTGGTTTAGTTCAACACAACGTTAAAATTTTAGAGAAAGTACAAAGAACTGACACACGTTTAACCGCTGAAATATTTTACATAAAAATAAGAGGAGAATCGAACTCGTTTAACCTCCAACGAGATTCAATAAAGTTTACATCAGCATACAACGGACTAGTTGACAAAATCAAAACCTCTATACAGTCAAAATAGATGAAAAAGAGTGCTTAGATTTAGCTTACTTGACAAATATATGTTTTAGGTAGCCGCTGAGGATGACCGAACACCTTAATAGGTCGAAACGTCCGGTTAAATGCACCGATTAGTTATTATTTTCACCGAAAAAATCGATGGCCGTCCATATCAATGTTTGCATTTTAAAAATTGAATAGCATAAATTTTTCATTCGAGCTCATTTTTAAAACGATCAATTTATTTCTTGGGAGTTAAACTGTGTATATATCCTAGGAACACAAAAAAGCAATGTAAATATTCAGCTGAACTAGAAGTTATGAATCTAGTTTTCTCATGGGCGTCTTCAATATGAGAACTATTTGTCAAATGCTAACCTTATAAAGAATAATCATCATCTTGCGCACATGCTCATGAACTAACGAACGAACGAAGCAGCTCTTCTTGCTTTAGTTGTGCTGTGAATTTTACCCGCCATACGAATGTTTGTGAATGGCACAGAGGGTGAAACTCTTTTGTTCATACTCGTGTTTCAATTTGCAATACCAATCTGGTATTTGCTTGAAGTATCACACAGCTTGTGTTCATTCAACTACTTAGCTACTCGGCAACTGAAATCTTCTTAAAAATGTCAAAATTTGTAACGAAATTAGATTTGTGTATAGTATTGTTTAAAATTTGAATTTGAAATGCATACGTCGTTGACAAAGTCAAAAATTGAGGAATTCGAAACTCTACTACTCAAGATAAACAACTTCTACTTATTTATAACCCTAAAACCTAGAAATTTGATGTAGAAGATGACAGACTTGACCGTTCGATACGCAACGGCTGCATTTCGGAACAAAATCTCAATTTTATATGATGATACTCCTTATGAGTTATTTGATCTTGACAATAACTTGATATTATAAAAATTAGTGCAAATTTTTCTGACAAAACGTGGATGCCATTCTTTATTATTGAAAACGTTTAATTCAATATCATTCAAACTGAATTGAAAACTATCACTCATTACAAAAAGTTCGATTCACCAATGTCTTAATTGCTAGCCACGAGAACCACATACCAATGTAGGAAGAGCTATCTTGGCTGGTCTCCAATTGTCAAAGATTTCGAAGACATCGAAAACCATTTGGTGCACATTTCCTAAAATACATATGCAAAATTACTTTCATAGGAAACCTAATTCATAAAGAAATTTCATATCTCGAATATGATTCACTATAATTGTGTTAATAGTTGATAGATTGGCCATATAATCAGACAAATTCTGCACCTACGTTGTTCTAAAATTTAGTACCCTGATAATCAAAATGCAAACACAATATACCTTTTTTCAATGAAATAGTTAAGTCAGATCGGTATATGTTGTAAATTGACAAAGATCATACAATAAGGAATCATTTATAAATCATGTGGACTGATGGACAAGTGCTGTGGTTAAAATTTGATTTTTTACTACGTGGTTTGTGGCCGGTCCCTGATTCCATCGCTGTCAACAGGCACGAATATGCACAAACGTCAGCATTATTAGTGAACTACACACCACATCTTCGATCCTCACCATTATGCAGAGTTATTTCGTGATCCCGACGACCGCCGAAGCTGCCACACTAAGGCGGCATTAAATTTAGCTCGGTCGGAAAACTTTTGTGGGGAAAATCTTGTTTGTCTCTTAGTGTCCGCACGAAAATGTTAGCGTTCGCACAGTAGCTGTGCCTCCGGTTTTGCTTTTTCATTTGCGCACTTTTTAGTTTTCCTTCTTTTTTTTTGATTTTTTATATTCTAGGCTATCGAATTTAAATCGACTTACAATTAGTATTATACGGTTACGAAACATCGGTGTTAGAAAATACGCGCGATTCCTTTTGTTCCGTAATATAGTTTTCGTTAGGCTTTACACTCGAGTGATTTTTTGTATTGTTTTTTTTTGTGGTTAACAACGATACTTTCATCGAAATTTGCTGCCGGACCTTTTAAGCATGTAAAACATCATTCACCACGATTGTAGTGTCCGTGTGTTTGTGCCTTTAAAGTGCTCCAGGTCTTTACTATGTACTGCGTCGTTTAAAAAAGTCGTACATCGCAGTTACTCTGAAAAAAATTGAATGTGCATCTCTGGGAATACAAAATTGTAGACGGTTTTGCAATTGAAGAATCACAGTATCTGCAAATTCGCTGTGACACAAAAAATGGCTCTTTCTTAAAATAAGACGGGTCCCTCTCTTGAGCTGCTAGTGAATCCAAAAATAATTTACCTTGCCGCCTCTCCGAATCCGAGTATATACATACTCAGAATATTAACCACTAAGTTGACACCACCCAGTCAATCAGAAAGTGATTAAATGTACAGGGTCTACACAATAACAAAACAGTTTATTGTTCCGAATGTTTTAGGCTAATTTAGTTGCAGTTCACTAATAATATTTAAAAAAAAAAACAATTGAGAATAAACGTCGTATGTGAACACTGACACTCACATTCCAAGCAGCTAACTGAGTTTTTACAATTAATGTAACTGATGATTCCGTAATAGTTTATTTCTTTCTTCATCTATTGAACCGTGTTTAGTTGTAATTCAACTTAATCTTGAACAATATATTTTTTGTACATACAGGGTTATTGTATTAATAGTTATCCCATTAGTAGAGTCGTCGTATCATTTTTCGGATTACTCAACTTTCAGTGAACGAATTGTGTTAAAAATGAATACAAGATATTCGCTACTACTTGAAGAGTAATACTATAGGAAAAATAACTCGATAATTGCACGATACAGTTGTTATAGTCACACAAAAGCTTTAAGCGAATGCATCTATCTTCATCTTAATTCTAGATTCACTTAATCGAACAGAGAAAGCAGATCATATTGTAACTTATGGTTTGAGTATATGAGATGACTGCAGAAACTGAGATGATTGGAGTATCGTCTTTCTATTTCCATAGAACCAAATATACAGAATACGTTGTTTGTAATCCCTATCCAACAAGAAATTGAATGAAAGTAATAGGGATAGGGCTAAAATTAAATTAAATTCCAATGAATAATATACATTTAAAAAAATTAATAGCGGTATTGTGAATTAACAAGAATAAAATGCCTCTAAATAAGGACTAGTACCAGCAATGTTCTCAAATTCGTGGAATTGCTCTATTATTGAGCTACCCAGGAACATAGTTCAAATGTATGGAAGTTAATACGTGCTACTTGTATGAGATAAACACAAATAACTCTTAAAGTTTTCTATAATGTTCGATGTCAATGAGCATCAGTGAGTATCACGACGCGTGTTTGCCTTTCTCATACTCGCACGACGTGGGCGATATTTCATGCCAGCGTTAAGTAATGGATAGTATAAAAGGTATGTTTAGTTCATTTAAGCCTACACAGTCCTCATTTCGGGCGGTTCAAGTCCAGAGCTCAGTTCCAACATTCAGGTTCAGAACTCAGCTCCAGATCCAAAATTAGGTTTAGAATCAAGAATTCTGTTTCAGTTCCAGAATTTAGTTTCTGTACAGAGAAGTGCATTAAAAGAAAATGTCTAACTTGTTAAACAGTTGGAATTGTCAACGCGAAGAAGTAAAGGTTTGCAAAGTTCACTCAATCAATTAATGAAAACGATTATTGACATTCGAATGTATGAAAAATGCCTGACAGTTTTATCCGTAGTCACGTCATCCAATTATATCTCTGGCATTACTAACCTGCCTTTTTTTTTGCTGGCGGAAATAAGCTTGTGGGCTTGAAAATGATTAGTAATAATATATTTTTCACTGATTTTCTAACCATCAGTAATGAAATGTAATTTTTCAGTAATGTATCGTCTTCAAAATAATTCAAGTTAAATTTTTAGTCAGGCTCAAATTGCAAGGCATCAACAGGCATCTTTGCATCAACAGATCAAATGTTCCAATTATCATTTAGTTTTATGTTTCTATAGTAGCTAAACCTAATTGAACAGTATCCTAAGCAGTAATTTTTCTATAACTGTATAACTATAACTATAACTATCGACTGTATTAAAACAATGTGCGGCACATTCTCGAAAAAGGATACGTATGGGCTTCTCAAAACGCAACTGTTAAGATTTATTGTGAAACCAGTGTTTTCAGATATTTTTTAAAAGTATGCTTACATTCATAAGCACTGTGAGGAAACCTTGAATTATTTTAAAGAACTACAAGAGAAGTAGTATACGCCACACCTTAGTATAACGCCACTTTAGCTTTTCAATGAATTCAGTATTTTTCAAAACATAAATTCTATCAGTAACACTATCTTTTCGCATGATCGTTCTGCTACGTAAGTCAATTTTCTTCATATCTTCTAAAAACATGTGGGCAATATGTTGATCAACATTAAAGTAACGAAAAAGCCTCATTTTTACTGAAAATATAGTTTAAAAATATCAAAACAAGACATTTTATAAACTATTCTGTACCAAAACTCATCTCTACTGAATGGCAGATCTGCTATTTGTATTCAATACGTTCATCAAAATGGCAGCCACTTTAAAATTTATGGATCTGCGTCGAAAGTTCTAAATTCAGCGGGCCAATCAAGAGATATAGTATTTCCAAATGAAAGAAATAGTAACCTCTAAAGCTGCAATTGATAGTTATTTTAACAAGAATTCAATGAGAATTCACCATGAAATTCAATGCTATTACTCTGTTACACAGGCCGTTGATTTATTATTATGACAATACACAATATTTATTTATTGTCATGACAGTGCAGCATATCAACAGTTGATAATTTATTTCTTTGCCGTTTTTGGCATTAAGGCTTTAGTAAACGAGTTTAGCAAACTAGAATAAAAGTATTCTTCAAATCGAAGCCACACGTCTTTTGAGTTACGACAAAATGGCACAAACCAACGGATGCTAACATTATATCGTGTATAAAATCTGTCGTTTATTATAGCAATATAAAAAGCGAGGTTCTCGACATTAATAGTGAAAATATTTTACGAAACCAACGAGCTGAACGAATATGTCTACCCAAGAATTACATAGTCGTAGTTCGAAGCTACTTCAACGATATCAATCGAAAGCAGTCTCGCAGGATCCTCTGCATCAACCAATGGACACTTCGCCGATTATTAAGTCAACCAGCCAACGAAGTTTGCAAAATTCAACATTACTGCAGAGGCATTACTTGAAAACAAGTAATCAAAACATGCAAAGCGAACCGTTAGTGCAACCAAGTCCTGAAATATCGTCAGATAGCCAACGTAATTTGGGGCGATCTAAGCTCTTACAACGCTACAGTAAACAACATTCATTGGATTCTCAGGACATGCCACAGCAGGAACCACAGCGTTACAGTAGCCAAAAGAATCTGGAAGGATCGAAACTGTTGCAGCGATACAATCGTACCAATAACTCACAGGAATTTACTGGTCTTTCTGTTAGAGAAGGCACGCCAGTTACGCGATTCACACGCAGTGGTAGTTTAGACCAAGATAGATTGGTGCGCCCATCTCTATTATCCAGATACACTCCTAAATTTGGTAAATCACTAGATCGAAAATATACTTTTGAATCAGAAGGACATAGCAACTACAGTAGTCAACATAGTCTCGACCAACGAGAGCCTACCAGCAGCTTGTCACAATCACAAACCTTTGGTGATTACGGCAGCGATCATTTCGACCAGTACGATTCACGTAACCTGCGAAGTCGATCATCGAGTATGGCTCGAGGACTAGCTCGCAAGAGTGCATCAAGAGAGCTATATCCCACGAGTCAGACAATCCAATCGGAAAACCAAAATAGTTCACTCAATCAAGTAACTCCGGAAACGTTACCTATAGTGACGGCACCAGAACCAGTTATAGGACACATTGCTTCAGCACTTCCCATGCCTAGCATAGGAAACAATGGACCCACACACACTTCGGAATCCGTAATCGGTAATATTGCTTCAGCTCTTCCTATACCGGCAATGGGAAATCTTGCACCAACACTTCTGGTACCCACACTAAGCATAGTTCCGCCAACACCAGCTGTAGATATTAATGATCCCAAAATAAAGCAAGTTTCCGATATCAACCAAATAATAGCGATGCCACCGGCAAGTACGGTTCCTGACCCTCCAAAACTGAAACTAAAAGAGCCAGTGAAACCTCCCAGGAAAGATTTGTCTGCGCAAACAATCGTGAGTACTCCCATTCCTACCATCACAACTACCATCAATATCGAACCACCGAAATCCATTATCAAACAGGATATATCCGTTGTCCCAACTGCAACATCTTCACCACTGTTCAACAAAATGGAATCACCGAAGCTAATCACCCAGAAGGAAACACCCGTAATTCAAACTGTTCCATCCCCACCATTATTCAGCAACAGGGATCGCATGGAACATTACGGAAGCGCTTCCAATCCATTACCATCATCTGCCTCACTACAACAACCATTGAAACCACTTAACACTATACCAAAAACGAAATTGACCACGCTTTCGCTGCCAGTTAGTGATCTCAGCAGTCGCCATAGCTTAACTGATCTTCATAAATCTAGTCCGGAAGGATTATCCCCGTCGGATACTATGGAAATCGATGAATCCAGCGAAAGAAAGGAAATGCAAAACTATTCACGGCAAAAGGCACCCGTAAAAAGAACGCTTGCTTCCGCATTCGAACAGATAGCCGTTCTCTCAGTTCCAAATGTAGCAACAGCCTTTGACGAAGTTGAAGATAAGATTGAAAACCTTCCTGCCGATCGCAAATTGAAAAAGCGAGATCATACATATCATCCCTCATTTGCACCTACGCTGGGTGAGAACGATCGAAAAAATTCTACAGAAAACGAAAATCATCGTAAAGTAGAAGAGGAACGGCAGAAAAAAGAAAACAAACAAAATGAGGACGACAAATATAGAAAAGAACAGGAAAAGAGAAGGAAAGATGAAGAGAAACGGCAGAAAGCTAACGAGGAAAAAAGAAGAAAGGAAGAGATGAAAATAGCTAGGGAAGATCAGAAAAGGATTAAGTTAGACGATGAGAAAAAAAGGAAGGAGGAAAAATTAATCGAGGAAATAGCCAAACAGAAAAAAGCAGACGAAGAAAAAAAGGTTAGAGAACAGGAAAGAGTTTCAAAAGAAAATGAAAAAAAAATTAGAATAGAAGTGGATAAAGTCAGAAAAGAAGAGGAAAAATTGGCTAAAGAAATGGAGAAACAATTAAAAGACGACGAAAAGCGAAAAAAGGCTGAAGAGAAAAAGAAACTCAAAGAAGAAAAGAAAAAGGGTGCTCTAAAAAATTCATTATCTGCCGATCAACAACCCGAGACAGAAATTGAAGATGAGATAATTGATTTTGGTAGCCACTTGGAACAATATAGTATTTCAGGTCCGGAAAAGACCCAAGGTATTTCAATTGGCAGAACAAAGGCAGACGAGACATTTGGAGAAAAAAATCGCCACACTTTAGCCCCAAGTTCTAAACCCATGCACAGCAGTCAAGTGAGTCTTGATAGAGCTACCGGAGTGCAATCTAAAATTTTACAACGTTACTCCAAGAGAAGTGGATCGCAAGATAATATCCATACAGCACATGAAGAGACACAACAATTCATGCAAAAGGTACACAGGAGCCAAACTAGTTTGGACAACCAGCGATCATCACGATCAACATTACTGCAAAGGTATACTCCAAAGCCATTGGGCACATCAAAAAATACAAGCCAAACTCCTGCACCAGCATCAACATTGCAAACCTCCAGTCAAGCGAGTTTGGATAAATCGCGTCTGGAAAAGTCATCTCTGTTACAACGTTATAAACAACGAATTGAGACAACTGGGACAGACCAAGCAATCGATGGGAGTACAACACTTCAACATGACAAGGAACAACGGTTATCATCCGTTTTGTTTCAACAGAAAAAGCGCCCCGAGAAATACGATGGTTTCGATTATCGGTAAGATATTTTTATTCAATTTCGTCCTTGTTTTACCTGCAAAACAATTTTAAACTTTATATGTTTCGTCATTACTGTTTATCAATATTTCATCTGAATCATAGCCTTCATTATCAATTTCACTTATTCATTCATTAATGAATTAAATTATTTATTAATCAGGATAAGTTTTCAATTGCGTAGCAAACCTCTTTCGTATTATGATCATTGTTGTATTAAATTTTTTTTTTAAATAACTGTAATCTATCTATATTTGGTTTGCTAGAATTGTTTATTTGTGAAACAAGATAGCGAATATTGTTTCTTTTGACAGTAGATACGTATTGCGTGTTGCGCGCTCAAAATGCTTTTAGAAATATTTGAAAATGTAAAAATTTTACTAATACCTGTAAATGCTATGCATAATATCTGAAGAAAACCTTAAAATCAAACTGCAGTATCTGTTAGAATTCTTATGATTTAAATAGATAAAGATCAAGAGAATGAAGTTTTAAACAAGTTTCCAATTGGTGGAAAGTTTTTCATATGATCAGTCTATCAGATGAAGTTATCAGATGAAGTTAAAAAATCTGTTCTTAATCCACCTAGTGGTGTGAAAATGCCTTTATCTTCCATCGAAACCGTCTCATTAAAATATTTTTTTGCAATTTTATAAATATAATATCTGACACTAATTTGGGCTCATTTTTGACACTAATTTATATATTTTAGATTGATTCGAGTTGTTTATGAAGGCATGCTTCAGCGTTTATGTTACGTATTCGTCATTATTTTTTTAAACCAAGCACTTGACATTTACGTTGCCTTTATATGAGAAGAGTGATATTAATCTAAAAACCTGTTTTAATCCACCTAGTGGTGTTATAATGCCTTTCTCATATAACACATGTTTTTATTAATATTACAAATTCAAGATTCTTCAAATTAACCTTTTTTTTAATATTGAATACAAACAAAAAAGTTTGTTTGGACATATATTAGCATAACCTTTTCAATTTTAAACAGCAATAACCCAAGTTGATAAGAATTCTCGTTTGTTTCATTTTCGCTCAACATGGCTGTTTAAAATTTTAAACAAATCTCACCTTGTCGTTCCGGAACCGAAAGTGAGATCCGAGCAAAGGTCAAAAGCAGTCTATTTTTATTTGGGTTGATCCTTTTATTTAAGTCTAAGTTATTGAAAATCGGTTTAACTGGAAGAATGAAGAGAGTTCCGTTTTTATTCTACTACAATATCATATTTTCGAAACTGACTTAAATAGTACATACAGGAAAACAATGTTTGAAGCTTAAAACAGCTTGATTTTTTTTGTTATTGCTTTATTTAAATTTTAATCGATTTTGATTTATTTTTTCAATATTTCTGATATAGTTACGTAAAACGGTTTTGAAATGATGTTCAAATAAAAATGATGTTTTATTTACTTGCATGCATATTTTATCGGTCGGCCTTGTCGAGTAATTTACATAACTCCCTGTGCGACATAGATTTTCAAACTATATCAAAAGACCCGAGTCGCTATTTTGGAATTGAGAGCGACTTCAAGCATCGTTTTTCGGTTCCAAAAACAAAATTTTTGAATGTTATATAGAAAGAATAAACACAAACCGGAATTTATTAGGAATTTCAAACAACATGCTCGTCAAGTCAGTTCCGAAAATATTCATTTTGAATAGAATTTTGATGAATATCGATAAACCATAAGTGACTTACTTGCCTGATGGCAAGTGATTCCGACAAACTATTTGACAAATTTGGAGTTCCTTGAAAACTTGTTTAAAACCCACATTATTCCAAACGCTAAAATGTTTGAGATACTTCATGCTCAAATCATTTTGTCTATTGAAAATAAATGGATAATTTCATACATTTTCCAAAGCGCCTCTGATGAGCAGTTCTGTCAAATGGTTCTAAATTGCGGGCTTAAACAACAAATTCATCGAAGACTGTATGATGCAATCTATTGACAGAAGCGATATATTTGTGCAAAGCCCCAATTAGTTGAAATTCCATATGGCAAAAAGAAAACCGCGTTGTACGAGACCCCACTATGAAATCATAAGCGATTTGACCATTTAATGGGACATTATCGTAATATAAACAGTCACTTTCAAAACTGTAACGGAATTTCATTGAAAGGAAAACATTGCATCTCAACATGTTTTTAACATTCATCCTTTCATTACATCTATGAGCAACACACAAAAAACTAACACCTACTCTAGTTCCCAACTGCCGTAGCCGACTTTCATCTGTTACTTGTAAACACATGGATCGATAAGTCCCGAGACTAACAATGGGAACAACATTTTTTTTGCAATTTTTTTTATTCATCAACATAATCACTTTTTAGGGTGATACAATGGTTCCAACGTTTTTCCAATTTTTCAATACCATGTTTATAAAAAAATTTATCTTTCGCTTCAAAATAAGCTTCAGTTTCAGCTATGACCTCCTCATTTGAGCCAAATCTTTTTACCTGTAGCATTTTTTCAAAATCAGCAAAGAGCCAGTAGTCACTGGGGGCTAAACCTGGCGAGTATGGGGGGTGGTGAAGCAGATCAAAGCCCAATTCGTTCAATTTCGCCATTGTTTTCATCGACTTGTGGCAGGGTGCATTGTCTTGATGAAAAAGGATTTTTTTTCTCTGCATGTGCGGTCGTTTTTTTGCGATTTCCTCCTTCAAACGCACCAGTAAGTCAATATAATAATCACTGTTGATCGATTTAACTTTTTCGAGGTAGTCAATGAAAATCACGCCATGCGTATCCCAAAAAACTGACGCCATGACTTTGCCAGCTGACTGCTGCGTTTTCGGACGCTTCGGACGGCTTTCGCCAGCTGTGCGCCACTCAGATGACTGCCGCTTCGGCTCTAGAGTGTAGTGATATATCCATGTTTCGTCCATGGTCACGTAACGACGCAAGAAATCTTTTTTGTTGCGAGTAAATAGCGATAAACTGCTTTCTGAATCATCGACTCGTTGCTGTTTTTGTTCCATCGAAAGCAATCGCGGCACCCATTTGGAAAAAACCTTTTTCATGCTCAATTTTTCATGAAGGATAGTAAATACACTTCCATATAATATCTGTGTCATCTCAGCATAATTTTTGTCACTTCACTCACATTTTCCGGTGTAACGACTTCCACAGGTCTACCCGAGCGTTCCTCGTCATTTATGTCGGTACGACCACGTTTAAACTCGGCGAACCACCGACAAATCGTTGCTTTTGATGGACTAGAGTCCGGATAACATTTTTCAATCCATTGTTTCGCTTGCACGGTGTTTTTACCCATTCAAAAACAATGTTTTATCAAAACACGAAACTCGGTTTTTTCCATTTTTTAAACAAACTACAAAACGACTTTACTCCAACCTCGATAACTCAGCTGTTTCTGGTCGGATCGACTTAAAATTTTGACCCGTTTCAAGCAAAGGTTAGTACTCTAGAAAGACGTGGTTACTGGTTTACTACGAGCGCCATCTCTGCTTTAGTCTCGGGACTTATTGATCCATGTGTTATATGTTACTGTCATTCATATATTAACCATATACCAGCTAGTTATGTTTTTCAGCATTCAGTTCAATCGTCATCTGGTATAAACATGTTCATAATCTTATGAGCATCTGAACCGGTTCTTTGTGCTCTGTAGCATTCTCGGTTGTGACCAGAATATGCTAAACTTTATATCAATTTCTCATATTGACGATTATGATGAATGTTTCAGTACACCACTAGGTATATTGAAACAAATCTCAATCAGTTTTCATGAATTTGAACATAAATTTTATTACTTCACGTTCTTTTCAGAATAGTTCATCGTTTTTATAAACGATAGAAATTCGCATTTTACGTTCGACAATCAAAAATCGATCCAAAATTAACAATGGTAAAAATGTTTGAATTGATACACACTATGTTGAAATATGATTATGTTTATAGTATAAAACATGTAATAACAAATCATTTCAATTTTTCTAGCGACCACGAATACGAACCGATTGGCGAGGCAGTTGACAACGCATCCAATACTACGCCGTCTGCGGCTGTGGTTACTTTGGCCTTGCCAGGTGCAGATGTCAAGAGGAAACTGTCCAGTGCATCTCTACGCGTATCTGGAGATGAGGTGGACACCATAAGTATGGAAGAGCTTCAAAGAGATATTGAAGATCGCTATTTTAATCGCGAAGCGGAAGGCGAAGATAGAGAAGAAGACAACACCACCGAAACAATCGAAGGCACCCAGGAAAAGGCCAGCAAAATGAAGGCCGTTATGGTACGGGCTCAAGAAAGTGGCAGAAAAGCGATGACCAGAGCTCAAGAAAGTAGCAAAAATGCTATGGTCAAGGCACAGGTCGGTGGTAAAAACTTGCATCAAAAGTTACGAAAGCAGACTGATAAATTCCGAACTAAAATGACCAAAATTAATGCCAAGAAAGATAAAGGAGCTGTGCCATTAGCTACTCCAGAAATTGTTACTACTCCAGAAATTGTTACTACTCCAGAAATTGAAAAATTGGATTTCACCATCCCAGAGCCGACATTTGAACACGAGTCAAGAAATGATGAGCATATGAAAGATTCAACAGATCATGAAGTAGAAACTGAAGAAACTGTTTCAGACATTGGTTCTGGCGAGAAAAAATTCAAAGGTTTGAAAAGTATACAAATACCGAAAATACGTAAACCAGTTTTTAAACGTCCAGAATTCACTAAGATTACGAAACCGAAAATGCCAAAATTAAAAGCACCTAATATGTCTAAATTTAAACGTCCGGAAATACCGAAATGCTTAAAGGAGAAACCCGATTTTTCGAAATTGAAAATGCCGGAAAAAATCGGCACTATTAAATTACAACGCAGCAAGTCTATGAAGGATCAAACATCCGATTCTCAAAGCAATTTGAATCAATCTGAAATTGAAGTACCATCTACTCGAGAGGATAAAACCATCAAAAAGAAACCAATTTATAGTAATTTCGGTACATATCCTAGATTCCTCGACAAATTCAAGCGTCAAAAGTCGACACCAGTGAATACCAGCATTCGTTCATCAACACCTACACCGCAAGAATTCACTCAAGCAAGTAAAACGTCACGTCTGAAAGGACCCACCTTCATGTCACGCTGGGCAGAAAAAACTTCAGATGCAGGTAGCAACAGTTTCTTCTCGGGCAGTGAACTAGGAGAACGTGAAGCATCAGTCGAGAAACACATAAGACAAAGGTTGGAGGGATTAGAAATGGAGCCTCCAGAACTGCCAATTACGGCAGAACAGAAACAACTCGACGAATACGATAAAGAGAATCGGGAAATACATCTACTTTCTGCTGCTCGGCATGACGAATTTCTCAAACGGAAACCACCAATGGAGCGACAGGAGTCCGATCTGGCATCCGAGGAAGAAAAGCAGTTTTGGGCTAGCTCTTTAGGTCAAAAGATCAGGCAAAACATCGATATGAACAGCAATGACTTCGATTTTCTTGATGAAGAAGATCGTTTGCGGAGAGACAATGAACCAACTGGCCTTAGCGATCAAGATCGCGCTAGGTTCCTGGGTGAAACGATAGAGCACTCGGAAAAAGATTACGATATGCGTTCTACGACTCCATATTCCAACAAAGAATGCCAGTCCTCGGGAAGCTCAGGTATCCGTAGGCGTAAGGGAGTATTGGAGGAAATCGATGATGATGAGTTTTTCTTAAGACAAAAAGGAATATCCAAGGATGACATTCAAATGGGTGAATACATAAGTTCGGCAATTAAAGAGGGGCTCAGTGTGCCAAAAAATGCATTGGCACAGATGGGACGATATGAATCATATGACGAAGATATCAATACCAGTGAAAGAGTCAGTATTGACTATCGGGGTGAACCGGGCCCTGGTTCTACCCGTTACTATCAACCTAGCTTCGAATCCGACGACCTATCCAACAAACAAATTTTAACCGACGAGTTCCGAAGAGAAGATAAATTTTACAAGACGTTCCCTCCAGATCGTCCTTTAAGAAAAAATAAAAAAGCATTTAATGAAGAAAATTATGACGACGATAGCCAAAATGTGCCCTACGAATCCAACCAACAAGAAGAAGATGAAATTGAATTCTTCGATCGTGGTCGTAAGTATGGTAGTGAACAGCCAGTCATACACCCAAAGAAAGATGAACATTATATTGATGATGAAAGCATTGACAATGCATTTTCTCGTACTGGAGCGGCAGTGCCACCTACTCCACCGAGACGTAGAAAGAAGCGCTTCCGTGATGTAACTTCATCTGAATTAGAACCATTCGCGAATGGTTTGACTAAAAAAACCATTTACAATAGCTTTACCATAGGACCCGAAACGGTACATTTTTCAATATTTGTTGATTTAGTTAATTTTGGATGGTTGTTAATGTTTTTGTGTTCTAGCACCTTTTCTCTGCTGAAGTTCCACTAGCCGAGGAAGAAAGCTTCACTACTCCTTTACCAACTCCGAGGCGATCTCGTTCGCGATCACAATTATCAAAATTCTCCGAGGACGATCGTGCTTTCAGAGCGGCAGCCGCTTATATCTTTGGGGCCGAAGAGAGCGAGTTAGAAAAGCATAACATTGGTTTGTCGGAATCTAACGGGTACGCTATTCAATCAGTAGAATACTAAAATTTCACCATCGAATAAACTCTTTATTAGATATGCAACCGTTAGGAAAGAACCCCCTCCACGCCCACCAGCACCGATTCGTCGTAGGAAGTCAACTCGTTCTTTGGAAGTTGATCGACAATTCAGCACTTTACCAAATTATCACTCGGTGTCACCTATGCGCCCTTTTCGCAACTATAGCACAATCAGTCCCAATAGACCGCCTCGTAATAAGTCAGTCTCAAGTCTCAACGAAAATCAAATGTAAGTTATTAATATGATTTGTAGAACTGGTGTTCTCGTTGCGATTCCCAAGCTTGACGTTTAAAAACAAAGTCGTTCATACAATATACGTTATGACGAACTGGTGGTTCGATTTGGAAATAATGAAGTTCTCATTATGTTCTTCGTATGATTTCATGCTTTGAAATCGTTTTTTTTTTTCAGGAAACCACCGCACTCGAGCAAAGATGACCTAACCCAATACGAAGCAATTGAGGATATAGAAAATCAATCAAAACTAAATAATACCCTTCAATCCGGTGCAATTGTTAGTAAAATGAAAGATCGACCACTTCCCCCTCCTCCACGACCGCCGAGAGATAGTAAAAAATCTCGTAAACAAGCACTGGATGATAGGTTCGATCTCGACGGTGGAGGAGAACGCATTGTCACTTTAGGCCATAGTGAGCCAAGAGTAGTAGAGGAAGTTGAAACAGCCGTTCAAACGGACCTTGGTTATGAGGAATATGAATTAGACATTGAAGTTTCCGAAACCTTTGGTGATACTGAAGAAGAGTCTTTGAAGAGGCCCATAAAAACTTTGAAAGAGATCTTGAAGGAGGAACAACAAGCGGAAATAGATCGCGCTCGGCAATTGGCTGAAGCCAACAACTTGATGAGAGAAATCCAAAAATTCAGGGATTCTACTTCATCGCTTTCTCTGCATGGCAGTAGACCCGAAACGCCTGCTGTTGCTGTTCTCGAACGTAGAGTGTCAGCACCGTATGCAACGGACGTGGGAAATCAGACAAGCTTAGTCCATGATCGACCTCTAAGCTCTGAAATTTTGACTGAACAAGATCTCGCTGATGATGATAAATACATCGCAGAGCTTGTGAAAAAATATGTTTCAGATGAAAAAGTTGGAGAATATTCTAAGAATTCACAGAGAAAAGTAACGGAATCTAATGAACTAGGTTTTATAACAGTAGACCATGTGTCAAGTAAAATAGAGACGGAAGAAGGAAGACCTGGTAAATCCGAACCATTCATCCCACCTCGACGTAGATCATTGATCGCTTCAAATCAAGATATATCTAGAAATTTTGAAATTTCATCAAATGTCATTGAAGAAATTGTAGAACGACTAAAGACTAGCGAACAGCAACATATTGCTGAATTGCAACAATTACATTTACAACAATTGGAGGATTTGAGGAAACAGCAAGAAGAACAAAAACAAATCCAAGAGCAAAGACTTGAAGAACAACAAAAACAATTACTAGAACAACAGAATCTGCAATTACATGAAACTCAACAACTCAAAGAACAAATTCTACAACAACAGGAGCAGCAGAAAGCTCTTCTTCAACAGCAACAACAGCAGCAACAACAACTACTACTGGCTCAACAACAACAACAGATTCTTCTGCAGCAGCAGGAGAAGGAACGAGAACTGCAACGAGAAAAGGAACGGGAGCTACTTCGAGAACGAGAGGTTGAGTTAGAGAAAGCTCGAGAAAGAGAACGCGAATTACATCATGCTAGAGAACTAGAGCTTCAGCGGGCTCGTGACTTGGAATTACAGCGTTCTAAAGAGCTCGAACAACAGAGAGTACGAGAGCTGGAACTACAACGAACAATGGAGCTAGAACATCAACGCTTGAGAGAACTGGAACTACAAAGAATTCAAGAAGCTGAAATCCAAAGAGTACGGGAGGCAGAACTTCAACGTATCAGAGAAATTGAACTACAACGAGCAAGAGACGCAGAAATACAGAGAATACGGGAACAAAAGATGCAAAGAGTTAGAGAAGTAGAAATGTTAAGAGCCAGAGAAAATATTGTTTCTACGGGTAGTGTGGAAACACCATCAGGACAAGAAGGAGATAAATATATTCAGGATGCTGAACAACAAATTCATAACGATTCAATTGTTGAACAAGAAGTAACTGCAAAAACTATACCCGCTCGTCCTCCTTTACCGCGAATCAATCAACAAATTCAAATGCCTCCGCCGTTTGCGTACCAACAATACATGCATCATCCACAATCACTATATCCTGCCAGAGACTATTCCGATGAAGAAGGAACTATACCGCAAGCTCCTCATCGTCGACGTAGACACCACCGCTCTAGAAGAGAATCAACTTCTGAAGAAGAATTCCATCGGGAGCATAGGAAGCAACGTCACGAGACGCGTTCACCAGAGCCATCAATTCCAGCATTAGGCACCCAACTAATTCGGGCATGTGGTCTATCCATTCAACAGACCGGGGAAAATTTAATGACAATCCTTCGAGCTAGTAGCAAAGATGAGAACAAAAGAGATTTGCATATCGCTCTCATCATTCTGATTGTCATAGTCGCAGGACTGATGGCATTAGGAATGAGTGCGGAAAAGGCTGTCCATCATCATCACTGGGATTACTTCAATCCACCAGGAAATAGTGGGAATACTTAAATAAAAATCTTAAAGGCACTAAACACTTCACGCGAAAATCTCTTTTTTTAATTACTTGCCTTCGAATGTAGTAAGCAACTCAATCTAAGTGAATTTCCTAGTTGTAGTAATTGTAAGCGCATATTATAATTTTGTTATGAAATAAAACAGTTACGAGATTAAATTAAGAAGAAAAAAACTTTACAGTTTGCATTTGAGCGTAGATTCGGATATCATTATACTGTTGTCAATTTGCAATTTTTACTATTATTCACGAAACAATCTATTTACCTACACAACATTTTATTATTTAGTATATCCAGTTTTGAAAACCAAAAATGTGAAAGCGAAGAGAATCAAAATATGTTGATATCAAAATATGTACAGTAGAGAGTAGTGTTAAAGACCGACTAAAATGTTGAACTATCGAATGTCATGAGTTGTAGTGTTAGCCAATTGAGTGTATATAGGGAGCAAAGCTCGACCCCTTATTGTTATTTAAGTTGTTCTTTTTTCATAATCATATTTGAAGAAATAAAAAATTTTGACGAAAATAAAAAATTTCATTATATTTTCTTCTTCTTCTTCTTCTTCTTCTTCTTCTTCTTCTTCTTCTTCTTCCTTCCTTCCTTCCTTCTTGTTGGTATGAATTTACTTGAAATGACTCCAATTTATAGCACAGTACCTTACACCTATGGACTTTTTTTTTATTTAAAAGATATTTTATTCAGGCCTATTTGCGTACAAGCTTTACGTGGCCGATTTAGCTGAGTTTTTAGATAATTTTTTTTGTATTGGATCTCGTCACCCTTTTTCTAGGGGGAGAGGAGCTTCCATTTTCCTCCTGCGAGGATTGAGGGGCAGTTTGTTCGTGGTTCGTCTCGTCATCCATTGCCGTGGTATTGTTGTTGATTTCGTTGCTAATTGCTGTAGATGCGCCTTGTTGTACATTGTTAACTGCAGCTGGTGTACTTTGTTCTATAGGGGTTACGTTGGATGGTTTCGTTGAAGGGGATACTTCCCTGTTGTTGGTGACTGTCACAGGTGTAGTGGGGTTGATGTGAAGGAAGCACCGTTGTCCTTTGGTATAGTTGTCTCCTTGTCCGGTTTATCACATGGCTTACCGTAGTGAACAGCTTTTTAGCAATATTGACATGTGGCCATCTGATTGTCATAGGTAACAAGTGATTTGCACGGTATTCTTGTATCCTGACCGAATGTCACATAAGAAGGTATGAGCCTCCTCAAGCGCATGCGTAACAAACGTACGCCAATTTAAACGCGCCATTCAATCGCAGTGCGTTCTGTGTGTTTGAAACCCTTCGCTCCTGTTACTTTTATAAATTAAATTCATGCCAAAAAGCGTTTTATTGCTAATGCATGAACATCATCATCGGTAAAACAAAACCGCTTACGTTGGAGACAGAAGAAACCAAGTACAGTATTGTGTAGTGAACAATAGACCTCGAAAATGAGTGAACCAAACGAACAAAAGCTACCGCCGGTACGAAAGAATACAATTATTGTTGACTTCAGACAGTGCAAAATTCGACCTTCGATACGAGAACTTGAAGGTTTGCTTAAGGAGCAAATGCATCTTGACATTAAACGTGTGCATTTACTTCAATGCATGTTGTTTATATCCAGTTCTATAAAGAGTTGGATGCAATTCAATTTGCTAAAGACAATAATAATCTGCACTATGCGGAGCATGAAAATATCAAGTACAACATTCCAGTATATATGGAAGTGCGTGTGCATGATCTTCCCTCAAGCGTCATCGATCCCTATATTCGCGCAACTATGTCCCAATACGGAGAGATTCTCTCTATCGAAAAAGGGAAGAATTTTTTTCCCCGGTATTCTAAATGGCGTACGTTTGTTACGCATGCGCTTGAGGAGGCCTATACCTTCTTATGTGACATTCGGTCAGGATACAAGAATACCGTGCAAATCACTTGTTTCCTAAGACAATCAGATGGCCACATGTGAATATTGCCAAAAAGCTGTTTACTACGGTAAGCCATGTGATAAACCGGACAAGGAGACAACTATACCAAAGGACAACGGTGCTTCCTTCACATCAACCCCAAGCAACCCCAGTACACCTGTGACAGTCACCAACAACAGGGAAGTATCTCCTTCAACGAAACCATCCAACGTAACCCCTATAGAACAAAGTTCACCAGCTGCAGTTAACAGCTTACCATCCAACCAACCAGCAACTGCAAACAATGTACAACAAGGCGCATCTACAGCAACTAGCAACGAAATCAACAATACCACGGCAATGGATGACGAGACGAACCACGAACAAACTGCCCCTCAATCCTCGCAGGAGGAAAATGGAAGCTCCTCTCCCCCTAGAAAAAGGGTGACAACGAGATCCACTACAAAAAAAATTATCTAAAAACTCAGCTAAATCGGCCACGTAAAACTTGTACGCAAATGGGCCTGAATAAAATATCTTTTGAATAAAAAAAAAGTTTTCAAGGCGCAAGCAGCTGGAGCACGAGTCTTTGCGTGAGTACCTAATGGATTTGGACAAAGCCATAAGGAACCAGTTCGTATTTGGCAAGTTACTGGAAGTTAGAAATTTGACCCTGAACAGGGCAAAGGAAATCGGATTTGGGATGGAATTGTCACACCGTGGCACCGATGCACGGATCCCGATCGAAGAACAAGGTGCAACACATCGAGCACGGATCCAAGAAAATGAAAAAGAAGAAGTTTGTCCAGTTGGCGGGTCAGTCGAGTACAAGCCAGCATTCAAGCAAATCGAATGGATCGAAAAAAACAATGTGTCCGTTGTGGATGTTCGGATCACTTTGCAGACAAGTGCAAGCACAAGACGACCATCTATAATTTCTGCAAAAAAAGGGACACTTGGAGAAAGTGTGTAAATCCAAGGCCAAGAAAAAGGCGTCTAATGGAGCAGATCTTTCAAAACATACCCGGTGTAACTGACTTTATCGACGATATTCGTGTCACTAGTTCCGACAGTAAGAGACATTTGCTTAGATTTGAAGAGGTGTTCAAACGGTTGGATAGGTACCGTTTACGAGTAAATAAAGAGAAGTGTGACTTTTTCATAATTTACACCGATCAACAATGAGTAGAACTTAATCATGTATATCCCTTGATGTACTATTCCCAACAACATAATTTGTTCTTCATGCTATCGAAAATATGATCAGTAATTTGTTATGAAATTTTCAGTAGCATTAAAAAATCACAAATAACTCAAAATCATAGTTTTCTAAAATGTTTTGTAGCATATAGTATCAAAGAGAAAAACTCATTACACTTGTTTGTCTTTCTCGTGTTCGGACGACGGCTTTGATGCAGTGAACCACATTGCAACGATTGTTGCAATTACCGCGCAATCACATTGCTGAACGCCGCCTACAAAGTACTCTCCCAAATCATTTGCCGTCGTCTATCACCAATAGCTAAGGAATTCGTAGGGCCGTACCAAGCGGGTTTTACTAGAGCCCGCGCCACTACGAATCACATATTCGCGATAAGACAAGTACTCCAGAAGTGTCGTCAATACAACGTACCCACGCATCACCTATTCATTGACTTCAAAGCAGCATACGACAAAATCGGTCGAGAACAGCTATGGCAGATCATGCACGAATACGGTTTCCCGGATAAACTGACGCGATTGGTCAAAGCAACGATGGATAGAGTGAATCTCGAAAAGGGCTACGGCAAGGTGATGGACTCTCTTGTATCTTGTTCAATATTGCCTTGGAAGGTGTGATTTGAAAAGCGAGAATTGACACGAGTGGCACGATCTTCCGAAAGTCCGTACAACTTTTTGGCTTCGCTGACGATATTGATATTGTGACACGTAACCTAGAGAAGATGACGGAAACCTACATCAGACTGGAAGCTGAAGCTAGGCGTATCGGACTGGTCATAAATGCGTCAAGAACAAAATACATGAGAGGAAGAGACTCTAGAGAAGAAACACTACGCCTCCCACCACGAATATTGATAGACGGTGACGATATTGTGTATTTTGGCTCACTGGTGACCGCCGACAATGACACTAGCAGAGAAATACAGAGACGTATTTTGGCAGGTAATCGTGTGTACTTTGGACTCAGAAAAACCCTTCGATCGAGAAAAGTTCTCTATGGCCACGAGACCTGAACTATATTGGCAGAGAACCATCGCGCCCTCAGTGTTTTTGAAAGGAAGGTGCTGAGAACCATCTATGGCGGAGTGTCATAAGGATGGGACTGAGAGACAGTCACGTACCCAGAGGGGGGGCCCAAGGGGCCCGGGCCCCTCCCGAAATCAAAAACAGATATATAATTATTTAGAAGGTCTCAGAATATAATGTAATACAATAACAGTTCCAATGGAAAAGTTTAAATTGTCTGTTTAAAACACCCGTAAATGGCACACCGAGAATTAGCTACATAAGCAGTCTTCAGTAACATTATTTTTTCATCTTTGGGCCCCTCCCGAAACGAAATCCTGGGTACGGGCCTGCTGAGAGACCATTGCAGTACACGTCGCAGACTCTTACTCGAACACAGCAAAGTTATTCGCCGATCGGTAAGGAAGCCTATCTGTCAAATCTTCTTAGAATCCAAGGGACTCCTATGTACGCAAGATCCGTCACCGCCGGTCATCGGACCATTTCAACGTTTACCCTTACCTCGAACCGGTTCCGAATCGGAGATTGAGGAACCCGATGCTGTTGAAGTGAATTCAATACAAACGCTTCCGCTTACAGTTGACGAACTAGGTGCTGCTACACTTTCGGATGCGAAAATAGTTTTCGCGACGTCTCATGACGAGAACTACGGTACTCGTCTGCGGGAAATTAAACCAGTGGGGCATATAATGCCCGATAATGAAACGCTTTTAAAATAGTCTATGCACGACTGCCGAATACTAGCGGAACCGAAATTAAGCGTCTGCTTGACTCGGAGACTGAGCGCTAACTGTATTTGTAATACTATTTATTTCTACTTCTATCATTTTAAAACACACATAAAGAAATTACATTCATAGATACAAGAAGCTGTATCTTGCAGCTTCAACAAGCGTTCGAGCGTTGCACCAAGCAGCTTAATCCCAGTGCTGACATCTCCGGCACTTTTTGAAAATGTCTGTGGCTAGAAGAAGGAATATTCAATGAAGTGGAAGACCGTAAGTATTGGCATAATTGATATACATGAAATAAATAAGGAATCAAATTTAACTGTAGGGGACATTAGAGGAGCTTGGAAGGCTTTGACTTATTCGACGGCTAGAAGAGTGAAACGTGATTTTTTCGGACTAGATATGAGTCCTAAAGCTACTGTAGCTTTGGCTCTAATCAAATGGATACCGGTAAGACGAATATCGAATATTCATAAATACAATCGTAATATATTGGTATGAATAATAATAAAAACAGTAATACCAATAAGCTGTAATACTAATAAAAGTAATTAATAATAATACAAATAAAAAATTATTAGCTTTAAAAAAATCAAAATTCTAAGCGATTTTTTCATATTGTATTTATTACTGAATTTCTGTAATGAGAACCTAGTATAAATGCTGTTATAACTCACTAAAAAATTTAAGTTTTCGAATTTCCCTATTGCAGTCACCACATCCGTCAATAATTAGTGTTCATCCGAACAGTGGAAAAAGGGAAATATGTTGTTGAAGAATCTCCAAAGAAATTCATCAAGGTGGACAGATCGTCTACTGCTCTAGATGTGCTTTTAAAAAGCTTCGTAGTTCTTGGACTACGTGTCCCTGCAAGTTTAGCTAAATTATAAGACTTCGTATGCATTGTAACGTACAAAACTTTACTACATAACTCGCGCAATAAGATAAGCAAATTGTGCGCAATGCTTAGTGAAATAGATAAGTAAAACGATGACTCAGTGTAAATCGCTTTTACATATTGTTTTGTTTTCATCAGGAAACGTATTGGCCACCCATTTTTCACTAGGGCCGCCGTTCGTTTTTCACCGGGCATAGAAACCTCAATACCCCAAATCTGCAGATTTACAGACAAATCTGCAGACCTGGCATCTCTGAATACGACTCACATTATCGAAATGACGGAACCCGCTTGTGAGGAATTCCGGCAACCGTCAGAAGGCTGGCTGCATTCCGGCTGCTGTCAAAATTATCCAGGCGAAATTGCTTCATTATCTCGCCGTACGTGTCTTGTTTTTTACTGTCTTCTTCATTTTTTCTATTTTTTCGACTTCATTTAATATTCGTACATATAAAAAACAAATCTCGGATAATTTTTAAAAGGGCGTATGACAGTTTCTCTTTGTTTACTTTCTCTTCTATTAATTACCAAGCGAGTTCCACGTTTATCACTCAACTCTTTGCACGAAATGATACCCGAAACTTTCGACTTTCAAACAGAATAGTGATATCAAAGAAAATCATTTTAATCACATCACAGTAATCGAAAGAGAGAGTGAATAAGGAGGAACTGTCACTTGCTTATACGCCCTTTTGAAAAATTACCCGAAAAATCATGAGATGAGGTAAATGAAATTTAAACACAGACTAACAGACATGACAGTATGATTAATTTCTTATAAAAATAATTTTTCGTGATGCACTAGTTCCACCTATATTGTACTGCGCGAACTATTCACTATCTGTACACCCCTTGTGTTATGTAAAAGTTTTTTTACTAGTTGGTTTTCCCTCGTTTGTCAACACCGATCAGCTGCTTGCATTTCATTTCATGCCTGATTTCATCAAAATATTTGAAAATAAATCGTCACAATAAATTATTGGATTATGTTGATAATAGTTTTCACCCGGAATTAAGTGGCGGCAGACCAGAAGCAAGTAAATATTGTAACAAAGCGGTTTCGATTTTGTATTGCGTTGGAGGATGAGAAGTAGCAAAATTATGTATATAGTTTTGGCAATATGTATTAAATCTGTATCCTGCATGAAATTCGCATGGACGTATACAAATCAAAACATTACAGGTAATCCTGTATGAATGGCAACTCTGTTGGTAAATGAAAGAAAATAAACACAGTCTAGATGACAGACAGGATGTTTTTGATAGGGTAACGTGGCGCCATCATGACACATGTGAGTACTGTCCCAAATAAAGGAATATTCAAAATGACCGTTAAAATGATTGAAGAATCTAATTTGAGTGTCCTGTCTGTTAGTCTGTGATTTAAATGTAATGGAAAAGCAATGTTTGGTAGTGGAAAAGCAATGTTTTTTCAGTAACATTTTCCATAATTAGTATATATGATGGGCAATAACTTATCGTATGTACTTTTTTATTGAAAAAATAAAATCAAGATGCCAAAAATGTAGAACCGATTCAGTTTATGATTGGCTGATTTTGATGTTGCTACCCGCACGTTGTAAAAAGTAAAAACTTTTGTAGGGTGCGCGAGCATTGATGCCAAGTATAGAGAAAATCAGAAAACAAGTTAATTGAATTTTTAATTTTAGCTCATCAAGGAAAATGAAAATTTTCAGAGAATGTTTCATCGGGTTTTCAACCTCATCTGTAATAAATATTAATAGAGACAGCACTGTGTAATTGAAATCAGCAACAAACCGACGACACGACCAGATACTCAGAAGAAAATTTGGAATAAAAAGTGTCCGTGAGCGATTTACCACCAGTTACCACAAATATAGCGACCCCTTGATAATGATGAAAATAATCTTCTTGAGCAACACTGTTATGGTTGTTACGAGCTTGTTACCATGGTATCCCAATAGTGCAAATAAACATGAACAAATGGAAAAGTTATATGTTCAGCCGGATACTATTTTCGGGAATACAGGCCATGAAATCGGACAATCAAGATACTTCAACCAAATACAAAATATTTGCTTCAACAGTTATTTTCGCCTGATGAATCGAAAAATTTCATTTCGTAGCTAACGAAATATTGCTTTCATAGACAACTGGAAAAAGACAACGCCAATGAATGAGATCACGCCGGAGAAGAACTGTTATCAACCTCGCCAATCCTTGGCATTGTGTATGCTCAACATGTGAATCAAATATAAGTAATATTGAGGAAATAAAATGTTATATTAATTAAAACGAAGTTAATTATGCGTTCTACTCAGTTTTCGAGTAACTGAGAATGTTTTATTTGAATCAAGATATCGAAGGCAAACGATGCTACCCTTGAACTGCAAAGAATTTTCAACTGAATTTTTTATATATTTTTAGAAACTATATAAATATACAAATAATTGATCCCAATTTGTTGATATGCTATCTTCTGTAAAGTTTTTCGATGATTGCTCTCGTGCAACATTTACAATGCTGCTTATTGAAACAATCATAATTTAAAATTATGAATATGTCCAGTATGTCCAATATGTCATTTTCAAAGAGAACGCTTTAAAATCTTCAAACATAAGTGTTCTCCGGTGCTTATGTACATATTTTTAAATATCTGAAGCATACGAAGAACATGTAATAACTTCTTATCTTCGATTTTTTCTAGTTCGGTTCAGTCGTGGCATCCCAATAATCAACTGACGATGTTTGTCTACGATAACCACTACCTTTTCTCTCAGGATTGTCCTCATTCTCCAGGTTTTACGAAAAATTGTTCAAACATTAAATCATTTTATTTTGTCTGTTGAACGTTCATGGTTTATCTCAACAAAACTATTCTTCGAATTTCGACAAAATTAATTTGATTTGATAATAAACACCAGTTTCTACGGTGCAAATAACTGTTATTAGAAGTAGAGCTGTTTATTCTTAGTTGCCAGTTTTTAATAATTTTCGAACGATTCAATTTTGACATTACGAGTTACTGTGGGGTAGTTAAATTTGCGATACAGTTTTGATAGACGAGTGGCAGGTCGTGTCGTCGATCAAACCTTTTAGTGAATCAAAGTGTTACCGAAAAAGATTTAAAAATTAGTGTTAATTCGAAAGTGTGTTCACTTTTAGGAGGAGAATGAAGTGTTGTGTTGTACACTGTCGTCGCAATTTAAACATTTTTTAATAATGGATTTGAAGTTTCGTTTGAAGATAGGAGAGGATAAAAATATTTTTGGGTTGTTCAATAGCAGAAATATGCTCAATTAATTGTTTTTAAGCATTTATAAACTATAAAAATAATTCATTTATCAAAACATTTTTCACGTTTATTTCAAATCAAAGACGGAGCCTAAAAAATTTATATGAGATTAATATTCTATTAAAATTATTAAAAAAATCTGTAACTGTTCACGATACGTAAACAGGCAGTTGGTATTTATTCAACAGGGCGAAGAAGACGAGAAGGGTGAATCGGAAGCAGAGATGCCAGATATTTTCATATAAAATCTGTATTACTCTCTATGAAAAGTCTGTATTTATTTGTATTCACTAATAAAATAAATTTCAACAATAAAATGATGTTAAAAGATGTTATTCCAACACATTAAGGCTGTAGAATGATAAATTCAATTAGACCAAGACTTTGCTTCTCGTCACTGCAATCAAATACTAATAGATTACTCTTACGAAAAAGTTTTTATTTTACTTCTTGGGAAATTCGTATTAAATTTAGAAGATCTGTATCTAATCTGTATTCTGTATGCGTATGTAAAAATCAGTATAGGGGCTGTTCATAAAAGACGTCACGCCGCAAGGGGGAGGGGGGTGTTTCATAAAACGTGACCTTTTGTGACAGGGGGGAGGGGGAGAGGTTTTTGGAATGTGACGTCCAATATTTTCAATGAGCGCATTTTTGAAATACCCAATTATATTCCTGCTTTGCCCTATTTCCTGAAAATATCTCCACAATAAACGTTTACATTCTATAGGAAAACGTGTATTTGTTGATGTAAAAGCTTCTTCTTGTAAAGTGGAGCGAGTAAATTAGCGAAATTAATAAATTTTGCCTAATATGAGTAAAAAAGAAAAAGATGCCTTCAAACGGTTTAACTTAAGTTATACACTGACAATTTTTTCAGTAATTTGATTTTCTAGCATTGATAATAGTATATCATAAGAATTTCTCTTATCTGATTCTGATGCAGTTTATTCAATTGTACTCCATTTGAAAAAGGGCAGGAGATCAACGATTTTAGACGTAGATCATGTCATGTCTTATCTTGATCATATGTGATTTTCCTCCACCAACATCAAAGCTTATCGAATCATCCAATGATTGAACTTACATAAATCAAGAATCATTTTAGCTCAAAATGACTACCCATTGTGTGACGGACTATCAGTACCGATATTGATCGATGTGGTTTAAATTTCGCTGTTCAACTGATAATGAAGAGATTCTCCGGCAGTGATCTCGTTTTGATGAGGTTTTGGTATTTATTTTCTTAGCCCTGTATGCTACACTAAGGAAATATTATTCTTTACCTAAAACAATAATATATCTGTGTACCCCTAGGAGGAATAAAACAGATGATTTAAATGTTCCATCAATTCCAACCAAATACTTTTGTTAATTTATATAATTGATATTAATAAAATAATTTCGATGATTTTGTAGTTTTAGGGATATTTTTCAATCTAATGACAGCATGTAATAAATCGATTTTTCCCTCATATTTGTATGGTTTGTCATACATATTGAGAATGTATTGAGATGAATTTTATTTATTTTGAATTCGTGACATGTGACATAGGGGGGGGGGGTTCTTTGCTTCTGTGACAATTTGTGACAAAGGGGGGATGGGGAGTCAAAAATCGTCAAAAAAAGCGTGACGTCTTTTATGGACAGCCCCATAATACAGATAAATCCGTATAAATGGCATCTCTGCTGGGAAGGAAAAATAAGAAGCCAGTTGTCAGGTCTTGTCTTATAAGCGGCCCCTACACGATCATTAAAATGTCATTACTAAAATCTAATGACACTTTTAATGATCGTGTAAGGTCTACGAGTTCAGTAATGACACGAGTAATAATGGAATTCCGGATTTTCCATCATTACCAACATTATTTCTTCTTCTTATTTTTTTTGTGGAAGTGCTGAATATCGTCAGTTGTATTAGATGAGAAAATTTGACAACCATGAAGTAAACGTTCTCTTCAGAACTATACGTGAAAAAAAATTCTGCAAATGGCAAAGTGTAGATTTAAATTATTAATGTTTCATTAACCTTAACGTTTCAATGGCAAATCAAATTTATTTCCTGCTAAACGAAGATAAAGAATATTGCTAATATTCTTTAATTGCTGAGGGGAAGTTTTCTGGTTACAAGCTGGAGTAGTTAAAAATACTCATCATTAATAATGAACGTGTAATTCAAAAAAGTAATGATGTACAGTAATGCAGTAATTACGAGAGTTTGAGCAGAAGTGTCATTACTTAGTAATGACACTTTTAATGATAGTGTAAGGGCCGCTATCGTCTAGAGGCCAAAAGCATAACGATCTGGTAATAACTGACAAAAACTGGTAAAATTTGTAAAATTTGGCATAAGCAGGGTTGCCACATTTAAATCTGCATTTTTTTGGGCAAAAATCTGCAAATCTGCATTTTTGACAGAAAAATCTGTATAAAAAATCTGCATTGCAAACTTGATTTTTTTGACTAGAAAAACTATCATGTAACAATAATATATTACAAAGAATTCGTTGCAAATAGTGCAATGGACGATCAGTTTAATGATTCCGATGATTAATAACGATCGAAAACACTTTCATGATAAGACGAGGATTGTTGCTTGCACAAAAAGTTACAAAACACTTTATTATAAACTTATTTATATTTAAATGTCAATCGTACTGTTTTGGAGATAATCTACAGAATTATGCTTGTACATAGATTTGTTAAATTTTATTTTCATTGTTTTTGTGAGTTGAATTTTTGATGCACCGCCATGCTCGGAAACATAGTTTTTAGCTTTCAAAATCGAATTCATGGTGTCTGAAGTCAAACGGTTTCTTGTTTTAGATTTGTAAGCATTGTACAACGAAAATATCCTCTCCACACATGCCGATGAATGTGGAATAATAAAAAAAATCGAATAAAATTTCGCAGTAATGGATACATAAACAAGCTATTACGTGTCTTAACATCCAATAACTGAGGCCACGTCATGTTTGTTTCCAATATATTAAGCTTAGTAACACTTATTTTAAGTCTCCTGAATTCGTTGTCTAACTCCTGTTTGTCAATCCCTTCTAGAAATCGTGGAAACTGTATCATCGATTCATTCAGGTTTGGCAGCTCCATGAAGGTCTGAGGATTTAGTGAAGCAGCAGTTTTAATTATTGGATTCGTGAAATCAAATCGCTTCAAAATTTGTTTCACCAACTCAATATAAAAATCACGACAAATAGATTTAAATATCAACTTCTTGTATTGTTCTATCGATTTCTCGACTTGATTTGCCTCAACTCCAACATAAATTTCTTCAGGGGATTTAATAAAGTTTTCAAAATCTGCTGCATCAACATTTTCCTTATAAAACCTCATTACGTAATCTTCTCTACATAAATTACCCAGGACTACTGCGAGCAAAGTTTTCGTTTCATTGTAAATTTCGAAAAACTTGGAATCAACTGATTGGAAAATACGATTAACATTATTGATTAGTGATAATACATAGTTAAGGAAAAGCAACAACGGTTTTGTCGTGGGATCATTGAGATGATTCAAAATGCGTATTGCCGTTGAATTCTGATCGTACTTTACTTGGAAAGAGAAAAACATATTGAGCTCATCAAATCTCTCAAGATTTCGTTTGATAACAGCTTCCAAAGAGAGCCATCTTGTAGCGCTTGGCTGAAGGATTTTTAATGGTTTGACGTCAACGATATGTTGAATTCTTTGGAATTCTTTTGCCCGTTTTGGGCTGCTTGATAAATAGTTGTATATATCTCGCATCAATTGTTCCAAATAAACTGGTACTTTCTCGCACGCATAGCTGGCGCATAAGGCTAGCGAATGACAAGTACATTTAATGGATATCATACCCGGACATTCTTTTTTGAATAGTCGCATGACTGAGTTGCTTCTACCCATCATGACAGATGCACCGTCTGATGCAAATCCCCTCAAGTTGTTCTTGTAATCGATGTTGTCTCTATTAAACTGAGCGACGATGGCTGCGTGAAGTGTAGCATGATCAGCGCATTCTACTTCTATAGCAGTATAAAACTGATCATTTGCGTCACAGTGTCGTTGGGTGACTAAATGTGAACTCAGATTTGATTTCCCACCACGCGCAACGCAGATTTTCACCAAACAAATTTTACAGAACGCATAATACGGGTCATTGCGATAAGCTTCAAAGCATCCCAAACTCGATGAATCAACCCATTTCAAAGTGAAACGTTGAAGTACACGCATATTTGTCTTTGATTCTTTCGTGGTTCTTGTTTTATGTGTTGTGAATATCATAGCAGACAAGTCTGAGCTCGCATTCAGTAAAAACCATTCAAGCGAAGAGGTTGTGTTTCGATTGTACTGGCTCGTGAGTTAACGGCTGATACCGAGACAATTCTAAGCTTCAGGTAGTTAAACTGCCCATAGCAAACGTAATATTCGGGGCGTTTCCCGACTGGAAAGCTAGCAACGAAGGCCATCCCGTTCATACGCACAGAGGTGTAGAAACACAGAGGTGCGAGAGCATAGAAGTGACGAGTCACAGAGGTGCCATCGCATAAAGGTGCGAAGACGAAGGGGTGCAAAGGCACAAAGGTGCTAAAGCAACCCAGTGCTGATCTACCAGGTACCAGAATTTGTACGCTGCGTAGGATCAAAAGAGACGGCATATATCGCGAGGTGCTACACTGCAAGCATCGCATTTGATCGCCACCAAGAGCAAAAGCACTGTACCTGGGGTCAGGTACAGGCAGCACAGCAAGTGCAGTGGTGTTCACAACGACGGCAGAGCAACTGAGATAGCAGTAAACGACAGAAGACTGCCAATTGGAAACAGCAGAAGACTGCCAATTGGAAATCGTTGGAAGAGCTTCACGTCGTTCTTCACGATAAAGGAACAGAGACATCAGCTACAAGGTAGATTTAATTTAATTTATTTTTTATTTCTTATATCTGAAATTTTACTAAACATAAGTTTTTATTTTGGTATTATTAATTTACAAAAAAATTTAATGTAATGGATGATCTTATGGAAGATCATCCGAATCATATTCCGGATACTAGTAAGAGTTTAAATACTCCGAGGGCTAAACATTATCCACAGGGTACCACTGGGCCATGGATAGTCTATCTTCGAAAAAAAGAAAAGATTTTAAATTTGATGCAAATTACCAAGGATTTGACATCACATTTCTCTGAAGTTAAAGAAATATGTAAAGTTAATAGAGATAAAATTCGAGTTGTTGTCAATGACTTGAAACAGGCGAACGAAATTGTAACCTGTAAATTATTTTCTGTTGAATATCGAGTTTACATTCCATCGAAGGAGGTGGAAATTGACGGTGTCGTGACTGAAGCAAGTCTGACGGCCGATGATTTACTTAAAAATGGAGTTGGTCGTTTTAAAAACTCCATGCTTGAGGGAGTTAAGATACTCGAGTGCAAGCAATTGTACTCAGCATCTATTGTCGATGGAAAAAAGTCGTATCGTCCCTCAGATTCGTTTCGTGTAACATTTGCCGGATCTGCGTTGCCTAGCCATGTCTATATCGATAAAATTCGTCTTCCTGTTCGGCTTTTCGTACCGCATGTTATGAATTGCACGAACTGTAAAAAATTCGGGCATACAGCTACTTACTGTAGTAATAAGTCCAAATGTATCAAATGTCAAGGGCCTCATAAGGATAATCTTTGCGATAAAAATGTTGAAAAATGTGTTTATTGTGGGGAGAGACCTCATGATGATCTTTCAGTATGCGCTGCATTTAAGTTGCGTAAAGACAAAATGAAGCTTTCTTTAAAAGCACGGTCTAAGCGCACATATGCAGAAATGCTTAAAACGGTCATACATGTCTCCCCCTTGGAAACCGAAAACGGTTTTTCAAATCTTATGGAGCCAGAGGAATCTGACTCCGACGGAAATAGTGAAGATACCTCGTTTGTCACTCCTCAAGGGTCTGTTAAGAGGAGATTAACAAACCACAAAATACCTAAAAAGACACCTAAAATTACATCTTCAAAAAAAGATCCCCGTGTTAAAGCTAAAAAGCCAAATTTAAAACCAAAAACTGTGCCTCCTGGTTTGTCAAATTCACAAACCAATCCAGAAACTAGCTCAAGGAAAGACAATAATCCAGTGGGCTCCGTTTCACATTCACCAACAGGATTACTTAAGTTTTCGGAAATTGTAGAATGGATTTTCGCAGCATTCAATATTTCTGAACCTCTAAAGACTATCATAACGGCATTCCTTCCAATAGCTAGAACTTTTTTGAAACAGTTATCAGCTCAATGGCCAGTTCTTTCAGGTTTTGTATCATTTGATGGATAATTTATCATCCGCCGCAAATGATTCAATCACTGTCCTGTAGTGGAATTGTCGAAGCATCATGCCAAAACTTGATTCATTTAAAGTTTTGTTGCATAGTCAAAAATGTGATGTATTTACTTTGTGCGAAACATGGCTTACATCAAACATAGCCTTAAGTTTTAATGACTTTAACATTATACGTCTCGATAGAGACTCTCCGTATGGTGGAGTGCTTTTAGGAATTAAGAAATGTTATTCCTTTTATAGATTAAATATTCCTTCGACTTCTAGTATAGAAGTTGTTGCTTGTCAAATAAACATTAAAGGAAAGGACATTTGCATTGCTTCAGTATATATTCCTCCAAGAGCTCAAGTTGGACAACGACAGCTTAATGAAATTGTCGAAGCCCTTCCTGCTCCACGTTTGATTTTAGGAGATTTCAATTCGCACGGAATGATGTGGGGTTCCGTTTACAATGATAGCAGATCATCCTTAATATATAATATTTGCGACAATTTTAGCATGACGGTACTAAATATGGGTAGCATGACACGGATCCCAAGACCTCCTGCACGTCCAAGTGCATTAGATTTATCTCTTTGCTCGACTTCAATTCGACTAGATTGCACCTGGAAAGTATTTCCTGATTTACACGGTAGCGATCATTTACCAATCATCATCTCAATTAGCAGTAACAAAGGCATTGCTAATTCAGTTAATATTCCATATGATTTGACAAAAAATATTGACTGGATTAAATACCAAAGTAATATTTCAAGTGCCTTAACTTCAATGGAAGAGCTCCCCCCACTTGAAGAATATGACTTCCTCGTTTGTTCGATTCTGGAGGCCGCAGAACAAGCCCAAACCAAACGATTTCTTGGTCCATCGTCTAACAGAAGGCCTCCAAACCCTTGGTGGGACAAAGAGTGCTCAGATGCTAAGCACGCGAAACAAAATGCCTTCAAGATGTTTTTAAAACGAGGAGGAGGAACTCCTCAGAATTTTGAAAAATTCTTGACTTTAGAAACCAAGTACAAGAGCATACTTCGGGCCAAGAAATGTAGCTATTGGAGACATTTTGTCGAAGGTTTGTCAAGAGAAACCTCAATGAGCACTCTTTGGAATACGGCCAGACGAATGAGGAATCGTAACGTAGGAAATGAGAGTGAGGAATACTCGAACCGATGGATATTTGATTTTGCGAGGAAAGTTTGTCCAGATTCTGTTCCTACGCATAGCATTATTAGGGAATCTTTTTCAAATAATGGTTCCATTGATAGCCCCTTTTCTATGATGGAATTTTCCATAGCACTCATGTCTTGTAACAATAACGCTCCTGGGTTGGACAGAATTAAATTCAACTTGGTGAAGAATCTGCCCGACCTCGCAAAAAGACGTTTGTTGGAATTGTTCAACAAGCTTCTTGAGCAAAATATTGTTCCACCTGACTGGAGGCAAGTGAAAGTTATCGCCATTCAAAAGCCGGGGAAACCAGCTTCCAATCACAACTCATATAGACCCATCGCGATGTTGTCCTGCATCAGAAAATTGTTCGAAAAAATTATTCTACGACGTCTCGACACTTGGGTCGAGACGAACGGTTTGTTGTCAGATACTCAGTTTGGCTTCCGTAGAAATAAAGGGACGAATGATTGCCTTGCATTACTTTCGTCTGACATCCAAATTGCCTTCGCTCAAAAGCAACAAATGGCATCTGTATTTTTAGACATTAAAGGAGCATTTGATTCAGTTTCCATTGATGTTCTTTCAGACAAGCTTCACCAACATGGACTCCCAGCGGTTATAAATAATTATTTGCACAACCTTTTGTCAGAGAAACGCATGCATTTTTCACATGGCGATTTGGTAACATTCAGAATTAGCTACATGGGTCTACCGCAAGGCTCTTGCCTCAGTCCGCTCCTCTATAATTTTTACGTAAATGACATTGACAGCTGTCTAGTATCCCCATGTACACTAAGACAATTGGCAGATGATGGCGTAGTTTCAGTTACTGGACCCAAAGCTATTGATCTGCATAAACCATTGCAAGATACCTTAGATAACTTGTCCGATTGGGCTGTTCATCTTGGTATCGAATTCTCTGCGGAGAAAACAGAGTTAGTCGTCTTTTCAAGAAAGCATGATCCCGCGCAGCTTCAGCTCCATATGATGGGAAGAATGATCCAACAGGTTTTGACTTTCAAATACCTCGGGGAGTGGTTTGATTCCAAATGCACGTGGGGAGGACACATTAGGTTTCTGATAACAAAATGCCAACAAAGAGTAAATTTTCTTCGAACAATAACCGGATCTTGGTGGGGTGCTCATCCGGAAGATCTAATAAAATTGTATCAGACAACGATACTTTCAGTGATGGAATATGGATGCGTTTGCTTTCGTTCCGCTGCAAACTCTCATATTATCAAATTAGAGCGAATTCAATATCGTTGTTTGCGAATTGCTTTAGGCTGCATGCATTCGACACATACAATGAGTCTTGAAGTTCTGGCGGGAGTTCTTCCATTGAAGGATCGTTTTTGGGAGCTTTCGTCGCGACTGCTAATAAGATGCGAGGTACTGAATCCCCTAGTTATTAATAACTTCGAAAGGCTAGTTGAGCTTCAATCTCAAACAAGATTCATGACTGTATATTTTAACCATATGTCACAGGAAATCAACCCTTCAAGATATATTCCTATCCGTGTCAGCCTCCTAAATGTCCCTGACTCAACTTTATTTTTCGACACATCCATGCAGCGCGAAGTGCGTGGAATTCCGGAACACCTACGCTCGTTGGAAATCCCAAAAATATTTACAAGTAAGTTCAGGCATATCGACTCTGAGAAAATGTTTTACACGGACGGATCGCGAATTGAAGAAGCGACAGGGTTTGGTATGTTCAACAATAATGTTTCGGTCTCCTTTAGGCTTCAAGAACCTGCATCTGTTTATATAGCAGAGTTAGCAGCAGTTCATTATAGTTTGAGTATAATCGTCACATTATCTCCAAACCATTATTTTCTTTTCACAGATAGTCTGAGTGCAATTGAAGCCATTCGCTCAAAGGCTGCTGGCAAAAATGAACCTTTTTTCTTGGGCAAAATAAAACAGTGCCTGAACGTCATATTGAATAATAATTATCAAATCACAATAGTTTGGGTTCCGGCTCATTGCTCCATTCCAGGCAATGAAAGAGCCGATATTTTAGCCAAACGTGGTGCTATTGAGGGTGAAATTTATGAGAGACCAATTGCTTTCAATGAATTCTATAGCGCGTCTCGCCAAAGAACACTTGCCAGCTGGCAAGCTTCTTGGGATAAAGATGATCTGGGTCGGTGGATGCACTCAATTATTCCTAAAATATCGACAAAGGCATGGTTCAGGGGACTGGATGTGAGTAGAGATTTCATTCGTGTGATGTCCAGACTCATGTCCAATCACTACACGTTAGATGCACATCTCCTTCGAATTGGACTTTCCGAGACTAATCATTGTGCTTGTGGCGAAGGTTACCGCGATATTGACCATGTTGTTTGGACATGCGTGGAGTATCGTGATGTCAGATCTCAACTAATAAATTCCTTGCGTACCCAAGGTAGACTATCCAATGTCCCAGTTCGCGACATTCTTGCTTGTCGTGACGTTCCTTACATGAAACTTCTTTATTATTTCATTAAGTCCATTGGAGTTCCAATTTAAATTTTATTTTATGTTAGATTGTTTTCTCTTCCATGAGCTCAACCAATAGCCAGCTATCTTATATTAAATAAAAGTGATGAACTGATACAAACAAACCTGAAATAGTTATAAGATCATGTACAAAATAAATGTATTTCATTTAATGTAATTTATAATAGCAACTCGCTTGATAAAAACAGTGTTTAGATTAACTAATGAATACCAACATACTAATAGGATATTCGAAATGTATTAGGTTTAAAGTACTATGTATTGTAGATGCCACGGCGAAGAAAAACTTATGTATATTGCCTATGAAATAAACGTATTTATGAAAAAAAAAAAAAAAGTCTGAGCTGCCTTGTGTTAAATCTAAAGAGAAAAACGAAAGAAATAGAATTGTAGGTGAGTAGATTCAGCAAGTCAACACCCTCCGGATGAATCACCTTGTAGTAAAAATAAAACGTTTCTTTTTCATTCAGTGTAACTGAGTCTGCAAAATTAAATACACATATTACGTTGTTTTTTTTTCTCTAATCAAAATTAAATCGTGTTGTTTAGTTGAATATTCGAACGATTCCCAAAACCAACAGGTTATGGACCCGCACAAAAATGTCTGAAGAAAACAGTGAAAAAACTGGTATTAGACAGTTCTGTGGAACTGGATACGCCGAGTGGAGTTACCGGATGGAGGTTATGCTCGACGAGAAAGATTTACTTGAGCACGTGAACGGTGGGGAGCAGCCGGAGGACCAGGAAGATGAGTGGAAACGGGATGATAAGAAAGCAAAAGGCTTGATCATACGGTGTATTCATGACAATCTTCTGGATATGACTCGCGACTGTACCACGGCCTTTGATGTGTGGAGTGTTTTGAAAAACACTTTCAATCGATTGAGTGTAGCTAAAAGGTTATTATTAGAAACAGAGCTACATAACCTGAAACTCTACGAAGGCGAGACACTGCAGACATTCTTCATGCGCTTCGATAAAATTATCCGAGAACTTCGTGACGTTGGCAAGCAGTTTGACGAGATCGATAGAGTAGTACGACTGATGATGCTAATGCCAGAACAATATCGACCTGTGATTGCTGCGTTGCAAACCATGGATGAAGCGGATTTAACATTGACAAAAGTAAAATCGATTCTACTGGAAGAGGAACTACGCATGAACGGCAAGGCTTCAGAGGAGGTGTCACTTGAAGTGCTTTCATCGGCAATGAGTTTACAAGGAGGAAAACAAAAACAGGTGAAACAAAAGCTGAAGTGCTTCGTATGCGGATCTGATCAGCATCTCCAGGCAGCTTGTCCCAAAAATCTTAAAAATAACACGGACGGCAAAGCTTCAGTCGTAAAAAGTGAAACAATAGCATATGCTATGTCAGCTCAGAATAATGCTTCATCACAGGTGAGTGAGATATGGTTTATTCTCGATTCGGGATGCTCAGAGCACTTGGTTAACGACATTTCGGTGCTCTCTAGTGTGACAAAATTGACGTCACCATTTCAAATTGCCATTGCTATGGATGGTGTTAAAATGTGCGGCACAATGGGTGGACACATATCAGGACACATCATAGCGAACGGAGAGGAGGAAATAAAGGTGATAGTAAACGACGTTATTTACGTTCCGGAATGCAGAGATAATCTTTTATCGGTGCGAAAATTAGTAGAATGCGGAAACGAAGTCCTCTTTAATAAGCGAGGTGCTAGCATTTCGAGAGACGGAAAAGTATTTGCACGAGCTTCTGTGAAAAACGGTATCTACTGGCTTAAAATCAACGGGCGATGGTCATCGTTGGCTAAAGCGACTGTTGCCAAAACTAATGGTAATTCGTTATGGCATCGCCGTTTAGGTCATTTAAACATGAAAAGCGTTTGTTCGTTAGTATCGAATAATATGGTCACAGGTATTGAAGCCTTGTTGACGGATGAGTTGGATTTTTGTGAGAATTGCGCACGTGCCAAACAAACGAGGGCACATTTTGGCGGTACACGAAAAAGAGCTACAAAACCGCTTGAGCTAGTTCACAGTGACGTTTGCGGTCCAATCACGCCCACGACGGATATAAGTATTTCATCACCTTTCTGGACGATTGGACGCATATGATAGTCATATATCTTATGAAAACGAAAGATGAAGTAATTTCGAAATTCAAGCAATTTCATGCGATGGCGACGACGCATTTTGAGATTAGAATGAAACGACTTAGGTGTGACAACGGCGGAGAGTACCGCAGTGAAGAAATGAAGACTTTTTGTGACAGTGAGGGAATCAGGTTGGAGTTTGTGCCACCTTATACACCAGAATTGAATGGTGTGGCCGAACGAGTTAATCGCACACTGTGCGATAAGACTCGTGCTATGTTAATTGATGCTGACCTTGAAAAAAAATTGTGGGGTGAGGCCATTAACACTGCTGTGTATCTCACCAACCGTAGTCCGACTCGTGCTGTAGAGAAGAAAACACCCTACGAAGCGTGGTTCTCGAGAAAGCCGGATATTTCTAATCTTCGAATCTTTGGCTGTCAAGCATTTGTGACAGTACCGATGAATCAAAGAAAAAAACTTGACGATCGGTCAACAGAATGTAGATTGATCGGTTATGGAATTAACTGTTATAGAATGTGGGATCCTGTTAAGCGGAAGGTTGTGTGTTCGCGGAATGTTAGATTCAACGAGTTTAAGGATAGTGCCCCTACGGAAGAAGTTACCAAAAGCTTGCCCCTTGTGATAGATGGTACGAGCGACAATGAAACTCTCAAGATTAATAATGAGTATCAAGATTCGGAAGAATTTCTATCTGTCGAGAATCAGTCGGATGATAATGAAGATAATGTATCTGAAGGCGATTCAGCAGACGATCCACTAGAATGTCATCCGATTTCAGAACGACATCGTCGACAACCAACTTGGATGAGAACAGGCGAGTATGATCTTTCTTCGAACGTTGCAATGGCTCTTGAATGTTTTATGTCAGATGCTCCAGAATCGTACAAGGATATACATGGCAGAGAGGATGAACATCAGTGGATGCAAGCAGTTGAAACTGAAATGGAAGCATTGAAACTGAATAGAACATGGACGATAGTAAAAAATCCAGGATGTGTGAAAGTTATAAGCTCCAAGTGGATTTTTAAACGCAAAGATACAGACGATGGAAAGTTGACACAGTTTAAAGCGAGACTGGTGGCGCGCGGTTTTCTGCAAAAGCGTGGAATAGATTTCGTGGAATCATATGCACCAGTGGCACGTCTACCTACGATTCGTTTTGTTTTGGCTCTTGGCATACAAAACGGTTATCATTTTCGACATCTTGATGTTAAAACCGCTTTTTTAAATGGAGTACTCAAAGAAGATGTTTATATGATGCCTCCGGAAGGGATGACGTTGAAAACTGGATACATTCTAAAATTAAACCGATCTCTGTATGGTCTAAAACAAAGTCCAAAATGTTGGAATGATCGTTTTCACAATTTTATTACCAGATGTTTGTCTCTACTACAGGTTCATTGGAAACACTGTACTATACTTAGTAATATACGTAGATGATATATTGCTATGCGGCAGTACTACAGAAGTGGTTGATGAAGTACGCGACTATCTAGCAAAGGAATTTCGCATGACGGATCTTGGAATACTACGAACATTCATGGGATGGCCGATGATGGCGTGTTGCAAATTGACCAGGCAGCGTATATTGAGCGGTTGTTGGATAAATTCGGAATGGCTAGATGTAATCCCGCTGTTACCCCGATGGAACAGAATCTAAAGCTAAAACCTGGAGTAAAGGCAGAGAAAGTCAATGAACCATATCTTGAACTCATAGGCAGTCTGATGTATCTCATGGCAGGCACTAGACCGGACATATGTTTTGCTTTGACGTATCTTGCACGTTTTCAAGAAAACCCCACACAAGAACACTGACAGTGTTTGAAAAGAGTTTTGCGTTATCTGAGTGGTACAAAAAATGTTGGGTTGCTCTATGCTAAACACAAAGATGATCCTGGACTTAGTTGTTACGTTGATTCAGATTGGGCGAATGATCAAGCGGATCGGAAAACCACTACTGGATTTCTCATCAAAGTCTATGGAAATGTTGTGCAGTGGTGTAGCCGTAAACAAGCTATTGTTGCTCTATCAAGTTGTGAAGCTGAATATGTAGCAGCATGTGATGCCGCTAAGGAAATGCTGTGGTTATTGAAGGTCATGAATGATTTGAATCTGAAAGTGCAGTTACCGTTAACAATTTTTGAGGACAATTCTGGTTGTATTAGCGTCTCGGAGAACCCTGAGACACGTCGATCGAAGCATTACGATGTTCGATACCATTTTCTTCGAGAAAAAGTAAGAGATAAATTGTTTAAGCTAGAGCGAATTCCCTCAGAGAATCAAGTTGCTGATACTCTAACTAAACCATTGGGTAAAATTTTGTTTGTTCGTCATTGAGAAAATTTGGGATTAGCTGACTTGAGAGGAGGTGTAGGTGAGTAGATTCAGCAAGTCAACACCCTCCGGATGAATCACCTTGTAGTAAAAATAAAACGTTTCGTTTTCATTCAGTGTAACTGAGTCTGCAAAATTAAATACACACATTACGTTGTTTTTTTTCTCTAATCAAAATTAAATCGTGTTGTTTAGTTGAATATTCGAACGATTCCCAAAACCAACAAGAATCGATATATAAATCTCAAACATTTTTTTGTTGAGTAATTTGTTGCTATAAACACATTATCACAAACATTAATTTGATTTACCTATAGATTCTCCAGAATCATTGGGAACGGAACACAATATTATCTCCTCAGATTTAGATGACACCAAATTGTTCAAATCAGCCATCAATTTTTCATCTGCTGAAAATTATACGCAATTTATTACGGAAACCAATATTGAAACAAATATGCACCTTTAGAAAAAAAAGCATCAATAGTCCTATTTGCCATTCAATTAATTATACATTAATAACTTACGGTGACACAGGAATCACAACAAATGACTGAAAAATTCGGCAAAACCTTGGATTTGATTTAGATGATAAAACATGAGTAAATAGACTAGTCATAAACTTTTTGATCATAATTTATCAATTAATCTCAAAATCCAACCCAAAAAACAAAGAATATCCCAGATATGAAAACAGTACCCAACCTCACTTCTTCGAATTTGGTATTTCATGTTACGATTTCTCAATAAATATCAATCAAACATACCACGGAAAGTTACTGAATCATTAATGATCGATTTTTTTTACCAAATTTTCACACGTTTTTGTATGTTAGTATTCGATTCATAAGAAAAAATAATAAAAACCCTGCATTTTGTTCGAATCTTCAAGCAAAATCTTAAAATTATCACCATCGTTTTGTTCAAAGCTCGCCACTCGGGCAGCGCAACGATCGCAAAAGAGTTGGTTGGATTCTTCAATACAGCAAAGCGGCGACTTTTCGAGAAAGTGTTAAAGTACAATTTGTTTATCAAAGACTTTTAACCATTTGTAAACTTAGATATCTTTCCGTGTTCATATCCCTCTCAAAGAGTGTTTGCATAGCTTGAACTAATACATAGAACCAAGTGGTAGACCATAGAGAGATTAGAACAATATGCATCGCTATTGAAACAGAGCAGTAATAATAGTCTTGTGAGTGATAATTTGATTGATGTATTATGAAAACCTTACATGATTGTTATTCTTAATAAATACGATTAAGATAATACGATCTATTTTTGATTGTTGGGTGGTGGACTTCACCTCCAACGTAAGTAAAGAAAAGGGTTTTGGAAAGTATTTCTTGGAGAAGGTTTTCTCAAGAAATACTTCTCTTCGCTTGTTTGGTCGGTGGTGAGAATTCTTGGAGAGAGTTTTCTCTCACGAATTCATCCCATTCCTTTTATATTGTGCGCTTACTTCAACAGGTTATGGGCCCAGGCACGATTGAAATCTAAAATTATTCAGACAGAGTTTTCTATTGAATAATTTTACGTTTTAGTCTATGCAAAATGAAAGTTGCAAATATTCCGAATAGAGCCTTCTATTGAAAATTTGTATAATTTCATTTTGACAGCAATTTTAACAAATATTTCTTTGTTCAGACGGAGTTTTCTGTGGAACAGAGATTGTGATAAGTAGAAATTGATTTCCTACAGGCAAAATGGAAAATCGAATGAGACGTATTGCAGTTCCCATGTTCAAGGGAGACGAAAAATCATTCCCGTTTTGGAAAAGGCGAATTGAGCAGCACCTTAAACAAGAAGGCCTTCTGCACACTCTTGAGAAAACACCTGAAGAGGAAGATTTTGCCAATCCGGTTGCTGGTGCAACACCTGAAGTAGAAGAAGAAAGGCAGACAAAATTTGCTAATCGTCTAAAGGAAGATGATAGGGCGATAAATGAGCTTTGGATGGCTCTCGAAGATGAGGCAATGGCACATGTTTTGTCGTGTGAGTATGCGAAACAAATAATGTGTAAACTGCAAAACATATACCAACCCAGAGGCACGGTGGCAATGCTCGGATTTAGAAAACAACTCTATAATCTAGGTAGCAAGCCAAACAAATATAAATCGCTAAAGGAACTTTTTGATGCACATGATCCGACAGCTTGAAGGTATGGGTGAACATATTTCAAAGATGGAGAAAGTTAACACCTTACTTGTGGCCATTCCAGCGGAGTTCAAACACATCATCGGAGCACTATCAGTCGTAAGGAAGGAAGAGCTGGAGGCAATGACGATCGAGCAGGTGAAGCGGTTATTCCTGGACGAGGAAGCATCCACAGCGAAGACATCAGTTCCCTCTTCGGTTGCACTGATAGGAGTTAAAAAGAACATTCAGTGTTTCGATTGTGGGAAGATGGGCCATAAACGGCGAAACTGCTTCAAGCTAAAACGGCAAAAAAGGATGGAACAACAGAAGGAGGAAAACGATTCGGCCTTGAGTGTTGCAATGCTTGCACGACAAGAGGGAGCGTTTATGGTTCGTGTACCATTAGGTAGGCTCGACTTGTCACGTATAGCAGGAATCAGCAAAACTCAAACGAAGCCGATGAGGACTGCAAGTTCAGTTAATTTAATGAAAGCCATTGATGATCAGCAAGACCAGAAAATTCGACAGCTGGACCTATCGAAAATGCCAGTGCGATTTCCATGCTGTCTTGATTCCGGAGCTACCCAACATATGATAAAGGACCTTAGAGCATTTTCGGATCGATGGGAGATAGAGAGATTAAAAATTTCTACCGCGAAAAATGGAACCGAAATTTCTTGTGGACAGGCCGGTAACGTTTTCTTAAGAAACAATACAAACAAAAGAGTGCGTTTAGAGCTCTACAATGTTCTTTTCATTCCTGATTTGCATACTAATCTTATTTCGGTTTCAAAAATTGAGTCTGCTGGATTTTCCATTTTGTTCGAAAATGGTGGCGTTTCAATTAAAGACAAACACGGTAGGTTAATTGTGCAAGGAAAGAAAATAGATGGATTATATCAATTAGATGTAGTTCTGGAAAGAGATGATCGAGTTTTTATTGGCAAAGTGAATAGTTCGCTGCTGCTGTGGCACAGACGGTTAAGTCATTTGGGTAACATAAATTTGAGAAGGTTAGTATCCGAACGAATGGTTGAGGGGTTGGATTTACAACCATCATCTTTCGTTGGAGAACCAACTGTATGCGATTCTTGCATAGCTGGTAAACAAACAAGAAACCCTTTCAATACAGTATGTGAAAAACGTTCAAGAAAACCACTTGAAATCATTCATTCAGATGTATGTGGTCAATTGCCAGTGGAAACGTATGATGGATTCAAATACTTTGTAAGTTTTATTGATGACTTTACTCATTTTGTCGTCATTTATCTTATAACAAGCAAAAGCGACGTATTCCAAAAGTTCTAAGAATTTGAAGCATTGGCAACAAATCATTTTTCTATGTCAATCTGTAATTTGCGAACAGATAATGGGACTGAATATTACAATCATAATTTAATCACTTTTTGCAAGGAAAAAGGCATATGTATGCAACCTACAGTGCCTTACACCCCCCAACAAAATGGGGTTAGTGAGCGTATGAATCGTACGCTACTAGAAAAAGTTAGGTCTATGCTACACGAGAGTCATGCTCCCTATTACTTGTGGGGGGAGGCATTATACGTAGCTACGTATACAACCAATCGAAGCCCAACAAATAGTTTGGATTGTTCAAAGACACCTTATGAGATGTGGTTCAATTCCAAACCGAACTTAAATAAATTAAAGGTTTTCGGATGTATTGCTTATTCACATATATTCAAAACTAGACAAAAGGAGCCAAACACTTGCTTTCATTGGATATGCTCCTAATGGTTTTCGATTATGGGATTCTGATCGAAAGATAACAATTATTAGCAGGGATGTAATCTTTAATGAATCACAGTTTTTTTTTTTGATCATGAGAAAAATGTGGCACCTGAAAAGAATTCGGAAAATTATTTTGAAGTAGACTTACCTACAACTGAGTCTAACAAGACGTGTGGTGAGCTGGAACTTGATGTAGTTCTTAATGAATCTTCGGAGAGTAGTCATGATGAATACGCTGAAGCCGTTTCTGGAGACGATTCTGACCTTGAAACTGGCGGAAGACCACAAAGGATGATCAGGCGTCCAGAATGGTTAAATGATTTTGAAACAAGTTTCATGATGTTTGGATTAGCAATGTTTGGGGATATTTCACAAAATATAAAATACCTGAAAACGCGAGCAGATTGGCAATTATGGAAACATGCTATTGATGATGAACTAAAATCTTTGATTGAAAACAACACATGGACATTGGTTAGCGATCTTCCTCCTGGAAGGAAAGCTATCAATTCAATGTGGGTGTTTAATATCAAAGACGAAGAAGGCATTCCTGGATACAAAGCTAGACTAGTGGCAAAAGGTTGCTCCCAACGACCAGGTGTAGATTATAGTGAAACTTTTGCTCCAGTTGCTAAAATGACGACAATAAGAATCATGCTGTCTATAGCAGTCAAACAAAATTTGATAATACATCAGATGGATGTAAAAACGGCCTTTTTAAATGGGAAATTGGATGAAGAAATTTTTATGAAATTACCTCTAGATGAAATAACTGAATTAGGATTTAAAAGACTTAACAGTGGCACATGCTTGTACATTTCTACTGGAAAAGAATTGTACGTAATTCTTTACGTTGATGATATTTTAATATTGAGTAAAACGTTAGATAACATAAATTGGATAAAAGAAAAACTCTCGGAACATTTTAAGATGAAGGATTTAGGAGAAGTGAAGCATTTTCTCGGCCTAGATATCCTTCATGATCTAAAAAGAGGAGTCATAGAGATATCTCAAGAATCATATATTTTGAAAGTATTAAAAAAATTTGGCATGAAGGATTGTAAACCCATATCAACTCCAATGGATGCCGGTTCAAAATGGAAAAAGGCATCGAAAATATCTGAAGAAAAATTCAAACAGTTACTCGGATGTTTGCAATATATGGCCCTTATTTCAAGACCAGATATAGCCGTATCAGTTAATGTATTAAGTCAATTTCAAAGTTTTTCAGGGGACGAACATTGGACAGGATTAAAAAGAATTCTAAGGTATCTACAAGGAACTAAGAAAGCACGGCTGGTGTACTACAGGGACAAACTTGACGTACCATTGGAAGGATATGCAGACGCAGACTTTGCAAATGATAGTGAGGAGCGCAAGTCTATTTCTGGTAACATATTTACAGTTTTTGGCAACGCAGTATCTTGGAGCAGTAAGCGGCAGCAGATTGTTAGTCTGTCAACAACGGAAGCTGAATTGGTATCTCTTTGTCATGCAACTAAAGAAGGGATCTGGTTATCTCAGATATTGAGTGAGATTGGAATTGATTCGATTCCATTCACAATATATGAGGATAATATTCCCTGTATTAGGATTGCTGAGGAGCCTAGAGAACACCAAAGGACTAAATACATCGACGTTAAATATATGTTCATAAGAGATTTATTGAAGACAAACAAATTAAACTTAAAATATTTAGAAAGTGAAAATCAACTTGCTGATTTACTTACAAAAGCTCTTCCAAAAATAAAATTTCAAAAATTTTTCAGTTTGATAGGAATGACAAATTGAGGGGAGGTGTTAAAGTACAATTTGTTTATCAAAGACTTTTAACCATTTGTAAACTTAGATATCTTTCCGTGTTTATATCCCTCTCAAAGTGTGTTTGCATAGCTTGAACTAATACATAGAACCCAGTGGTAGACCATAGAGAGATTAGAACAATATGCATCGCTATTGAAACAGAGCAGCAATAATAGTCTTGTGAGTGATAATTTGATTGATGTATTATGAAAACCTTACATGATTGTTATTCTTAATAAATACGATTAAGATAATACGATCTATTTTTGATTGTTGGGTGGTGGACTTCACCTCCAACGTAAGTAAAGAAAGGGGTTTTGGAAAGTATTTCTTGGAGAAGGTTTTCTCAAGAAATACTTCTCTTCGCTTGTTTGGTCGGTGGTGAGAATTCTTGGAGAGAGTTTTCTCTCACGAATTCATCCCATTCCTTCTATTAGGTTTTGCACGATGACGACACAAATGAACTGCCGATGAATCAAGTTCATCTTTGACAGTTGCCGTGTACTTGTTTTGTTTTGCGACTGCAAGTTAAAAATTGAAAAATGACGAAAAAGTTCCTGTTAAAAACGTATTCCACAGTGAAAATAACTAAAAAGATTGCCCTGTATGTGTTTCCAGCAGCAAGAAGCGATATATGTATGAATTTGTTGAGTGTGAGGCGACTTGCAATTTTTACATTCGAACGATGAACTTCTGATGAACTTTTAAACTGTAAACAAGTACACGTCGACTGTCAAAATAAGTTCGTTCTGTTCATTTTGTGAGGTTATCGCATGTTCGTGCAAAACCTAATATTAGGTTTTTTACCGTCACTGCTAACCTCAATCGGATGAACACATTTTGACAGTTCAGCAGTACTGTTTGTAAACAGAAATTTCTTTTGTTTGTTTATTGACAAATTGGATCAGACCATTTACGGTCCGTATCGCCTAAATAAAGTTTTAAAACATTTGTTCACGATTGAATACGGTTCGTTTTTGATATTTATTTGATAAAAGTGACTAGTTGCAAAGTGTAAAAATGATAGTTTTAGATGTGCTCTTCGATTTTTGTTTAAGCTTGTTTGTAAACAGTACCGCTGAACTGTCAAGGATGAATACTTGTTCATTTGTGTCGTCACGATAAAAAACCTAATTGTGCGCTTACTTCAACAGAAAGACTATGCAATAGGGCGTGAACAACTAGTAAGGTAAAAAACGCTACTGAACTGATACGCTAGCGGTGTGCAATTCTGCATATCTTCAACGAAGATTTAGGTTTGTAAATTCTAAACTGTTTTTTATTTGAATGAGGTCAAAAACCTGTAAAATCTGTATTTTTGGCCAAAATCTGTAAATCTGCACACTAAGATTTAATTCCTTTGTTCGGCAATATTTTTGACGAGAAATTTCGGTAATCTATAGGAATGACCGATATTTCGGTACATGAGTTTTCTTTTACAATAATTATGCAAATTTTTACCGGACGATCAGTCTTACGTAAATTTTCATTACAGGATTTTGTAAATAGATATACAATTCATACGGTAAATCTGAATAGTTGCCGAGTACGGTAAAAACCATACTGTCCGTATGATAAAATTATCTTCCAATAACCGAACTTCTGTGAAAACTGATTGTCATGAAACTAACTGTCAAACAGTTTTTAGTAAGTGTCTTTTTATTAACCAAACAAAACAATCTTGAAGAGTTAATCGAATGGATTGAGGTACATGTGCAAAAGTTTTTAAAACATTTGAACCACTAAAAGCTTTTTGTTTACTTATAGGCAGAAAATAAATTTGTATCACATGTCCACTTGCTGCCTACACAAATTCGAGGGTAATTTCTGGTGGAGTCGACGGATTGTGCAGTGTTTTGGAAGGCGCTCATAGTTACGGTCAGCCGGAACATTTAACCTTTTTTGTGGAATAAAACCATAGCCACAACAGGTTGGGATTTCCTTCATTCGTTTTTTGTGAATTTGTGTTGTTTTTTGAAATCCGAAAATCCAAAATTTTAACCAAAGGAAAACAAACAAATAATAAATTACCGAACAATCAGTTAGATCCAATTGGTTTACAGTGTACGGTAGTTGTTTGACAGTTCAGCAATTACCGAACGATCGGTAATCAATTTAACTACCGAACTGATTACCGAAGGTTCAGCTGTTGAAAATTCGGTAAAAAATTACCGAATTCTGCGAGATTTTCTATGTGTGTGTATATACAGATTCTTGGTCGAAAACAGCGCTGCCAACTATACCGATTTCTCGGTATTTATACCGATTTTTGGACTCGATACAGGAATACAGAAATGCTCTCTCAAAATACCGATATTTCAATTTTCATACAGATAAATACCGATTTTCAGTTTTTGTGTTGGATTCCATAGGGTTAAACCAGGTCGAGCCACCTTTTTTTTGGTCGCAAAATCAGTTTCCGTACTAAATCGATGTTTGATTTTTCGAGAAAGATATTGTACAGATAGATTTTTTCGCCAAATACAGATTTTTGGAAAAAACAGTTGACAGCACTGGTCGAAAATCAAGTACAAAAATCTGTATAATACAGATTAATCTGCATATGTGGCAACCCTGGGCATAAGATCTGGTTAGTTAGAGCATAAATCAAATAAACATAGATTTCTGACTATACGGTGACACTAACAGCACCCCTAGTGAGAAACGGGTGTACTTTTTTCCATTGGCTATTGTGATTTTGTTAAATGCGCAGGCAACTTTATGCATACATTTTAGGAGCATTTACGCACCCATTCTCCACCAGACGGTGCTTTTGCTGTCACGGGTTGCTCAACTACATTAGTATTGCACTGGGAAATCTATGTTTATTTGATTTATGGTTAGAGTCTGTTAGAGTGTCTGGCGCAGAGATGCCATTTATACGGATTTATCTGTATTATACTGATTTTTACATACGCATACAGAATACAGATTTCCTAAATTTAATACGAATCTCCCAAGAAGCAAAATAAAAACTTTTTCGTATGAGCAATCTATTAGTATTTGATTGCAGTGACGAAGAGCAAAGTCTTGGTCTCATTGAATCTACCATTCTACAGCCATAATGTGTTGGAATAACATCATTTAACATCATTTAATTGATGAAATTTAATTTTGTTAGTGATTACAGATATATACAGATTTTTTATAGAGTAATACAGATTTCTTATGAAAATACCTGGCATCTCTGGTCTGGCGAAGCGAGAAAATCTGGCATTTCGGTACTAACATGTGATTAGGGCATATCGTGCGATATGCCCTTATGAAAGTTACGAAAAATAATGCTCATTACTCAAGTTTTAAACATGAAATTCAAGCATATGGCGCACAATTTCGTAGATTGGGCTTCTATCTACGAGATTATATCGATTATTGTGTCAATGAAGGTTGTGGAGCCGAGCAATGAGCATTATATTTTGTAACATTCGCAAGGGCCTATCGTGCGATATGCCCTAATCACATGTTACTACCGATTTGTCAGATAAATCTGGCAACCTGGCAACGCTGAACGGAATAACATTTTTTTTCCTGGGATAAAAAACCTAGTTGTCAGGTTTTGTTTTGTCCTAATAATACAACAGTAATAATTCAATAACTTGTGTCTAAAATGGTCTACATACATTTTCCTTCAAATTTAACCGAGGAAGAACTCATGCTACAAGCAAAATATGCCAAATTGAAGAAAAAGGTAAAATGCTATTGTTTTGCTAAGAAATTGTTAAATTTTGAATACTACACAGAAAAAAGCGTTACAAGCATTAAAGGCACCAAAACAAGAACCCGAAAAAAGTCTTATACCCAAACGTCCTGCAGATGCTCGCGACGCTCGTGAAGTGGCACGTAAATTATTGAAGAGCGGTGCTATTCAAGCTATCCAGAAACCACAATTGAAACAGGAAAGCTCTTTCAAACGTCCCAAAGGTTGTTATATTTTTATTTTTTGGTATCTCCATAGTAAACTTTCATATACAGGTCAAGAACGCAAACGATCGCAGCAGGAATCGAGTCCTGGTGCTCAGTATCAATCATATTCTTCAGTTGAAACACCAATTTCCAACCCATCGGCCAGTCCAGATCCACCAGTTATTGCAAACCCAACGATCACGGCGGCCGTAACCACGACGACGACAGCTGTGACTCCTGCACAAGAAAAGGAACCGAACAGGGTTCCAAATCTGTACCAACAATTTGCGAACGAACGTGATAAAGAAGAACAAGCAACTGTCAAAGCAGGCGACTCCCCAAGAGACAGACCGCGATCTGGTAACACAGTTTATGTTTCAGGCAATAAAGTAACTGAAGATTTTCTTAAAAAACATTTCCACGACTTCGGAGAGATTTTAAACATTTCAATGGAAATCGAAAAAGGTCGAGGATTTATTACATTTTCAAAAACAGAATCAGCAGATCGTGCTATTATTGAGGTATGATTTAACTGATTTTTGTAATAAGAAATGCTAATCTCTGTATATCGCAGCTACACAGTAAAACTGTTGGGGGAATCCAACTTCAAGTTCAATTAGCTAGACGACAACCGCAGATCAATCCTATAAATGACGCAGGTTCGTCAGCAGCTTGGTCAGCTCTTGGTAGGTTTGAAACCCTACTTCAAGAGTAATTTCGCAAGAACTCATTTTACGATTTTCATTACAGCAACCAATCGTTCCCAAAAAGGAAAACATAAGGACAATCGGGAGCTTGTGTGCTACGATCATGATGATATTTTCTAATTAGTTTTATAGTATCCTGCTGAATGTCGTTGACCCAAACATTACGTTTTACTCTGGTAGAATATAAGAGATAAAAACAGAGTCGCTTGGAACTTTTTGAAATATATCACCAAACATTTTTTAACTTATCTGTCAAGCCTAACTTTGAAAGGGGATTTCACAAATCTCACACAGGGGAACGTCACTAATAGTACTGTTCGTTGTACCGTTTAATTCTACTATGTCACGTCATTACACTCTCACAAAGTCACTGCTTTCACAAAAGTGTATCAAACGTCTAATACAGATATGTATTTCGGAATGTTATTTACATCCTTTTTCGGTGTATCGGTTTTATAAGTTTATTGCCAAATTCGTTTTGATTCTGATTCCTACGTCCTTCCATAAGTAGGTCAAGCACCATCAGTTCATATCGGAGATAGTGATAGCATGCAATTGTGTATATCGTGCTGTTAACATGATTAAACTGAAATTGAATGTTATGTTCAAAATACCATTTCCTAAGCAACTCTTAATGATCCAGCAAAATGTTTCAACGAATCGGAGGGGCTGAGGTTCACTAGGAGATTGATAGTACCTATCAGCTCTCTCCGGACAGTACCAGCCTAGATACCGTGTGGAATCCGGCGGAAAAAAATGAACCAAGTATAGATTCACTGGGTTCCTGCTTCCATGTCGTAAAAAACGACAATCGCAGGAGTTTCCTTTTCCTTTCAGTTATCAGATATTTTCAATGTTTCACTTCTGATTACTCTATTTTACTAAATTATCTCTTCATTCAACCTATAAATTTATGTCTAGGTTGGGAGAAAAGTTTTATTTGGAATGTTTTCTTCTTCCGTGTTATTGATTGTCTTTCAGGATTATAAATTGAATGATAAAAATCAACTATTGCGCAAATCCGTTGATATTACAAAGTTAATAACAGAGATAACATATATCGGTATATTGAATACATAGTAAAAAACACTTGATATTAATATTTAAAACAATAAATTAATATTTTTCTCGGTAGCCGGCTGACCAGATCAACCATTATAACCAATTAATAATTTTAATAATCAAAATAATAAAACGGAAATAATACAAAATCAAGACGCGCGTAAAATCTGTTGACCTTTATTTGGTGATTTATAATAATTTTATAACATCTGTTTAGAATATGTCAATGCAATAAATCAACTATATTGTGTAAATCCTATTCACTCGTTTATTATTATTTATTTTATTTTATTTAAAATAGAGCAGTTTTTATTATTTACGCGATAGTATTGCAAATTTTTCTTCAGTTTACTCGAATAAGAGCTGTGAATCAAAACTTCCCGGGACTTCAATATAGAACATTGTTGAAACGTTCACTCGGGAAGTCAGTGAGTTTAGTAGTGCATCCGAGCATCTTGAAACCGGAACATACTGAATCGCGCGCGAATAATACCAACACTGAAATTTTCACTAACAAATATCCTTCTCCCGTGACAATTGTGGAGTGCGCAGTAGCATAAACGGCTTCTAGTAACAAGTGTTGGACTAACATCCCTTCCCATTCCTTAGACGATCTACGTTCGGGCCTGGCCGGCGCCGGTACTGATCAATGAATTCTGGGATTACCAGAAGATGTACATTGAAGGATGATTTACCAGTCCCAGATTGGATCCTCTAGAAATTCCCTGTACAATTTCAGCTTTTCCCGATCAGTAACGGAGTAGCAACCAGGGGTGGTCGCTCAAGCTCAGCGAAATGTTTCAACGAGTCGGTTTTAGAATGAAAATTTAGAAACATGACTTCAATGTATCTGGAATGTTAAGGATGGAAGTTCCGAAATAGATTACACATCCTCCCAAAAATATTTGTTTCTAAATAAAGAGAATAGCTGCCCTTAAGCGGCCCTTACACGAGACAATATTATTGTCAATACAAGGAGTATTGACAATACTTTTGATCGTGTAGTGGAAACTTCATTGGATTGACGAAAATATTGTCAAGAAATCAAAACTGCTCATCAATCCGACAATACTTTCTCTCCAGAGAGGAAACTGCCAAATATGTGCAATGAACTCATCTCTCAATATTCCAATGTTCATTTGCAATCAGGCCTTATGCACGCGCGCTCTTTATTTTGCGCTGAGACAAATAAATTCTCATTCTCATAAGACAACCACGCGCATGCGACGTACTTTTGCCGCTCTCAAGAGAACTCTTTGGCACATTTACGTACCGCACCAGAAACTGATGCACGCTTCGTTGTAAAGTCTCATCGCATTCTGCCAAGAGCGAGGCTCAAGCGCTTTCGTCGCATGAGATAGCGCGGCGCGCTCGCTTCATGCGATCTACGAGTGGTTTGTACGTTATTTTCATCCTCTTCATCTCTTCCTTTAGGATAGGACACAAGTCGCACGAACCGCTCTAGACACGAACAAATAATAATAACAGCAGCTTTTACTGTGGCTCACATAGCACACAAGCTGCGCTCATAAAAAATCTCGTGCGCTGTCTCTTGAGACCAAAGCGCACGAGTCGCGCGCAGAAGAAAATGCGATGCTCTGAAATTTCAAGCAGCACATCCCGTTTCTATGTGCCCGCTACGCGTCTCTTACTTGCTTTTGGTTTGCTCTTTGAGTCGGTGCTCACGCTCACAGGATAAATATGCGACACACACATTTTCGGTGCGCTCTCGCTGTCGCATTTTTGCACGCATGAGCATTCGGAAGGCCTGTTTGCAATATTTGATTTTCTCGAAAAATGCGGACTCAAGTTACCAAGTCAATTGGATTGACGGTATTGACAATACTTTGGATTGACAATAATATTGTCACGTGTAAGGGTTGCTTTACACGAGACAATATTATTGTCAATACAAGGAGTATTGACAATAGTTTTGATCGTGTAATGGAAACTTCATTGGATTGACGAAAATATTGTCAAAAAATCAAAACTGCTCATCAATCCGACAATACTTTCTCTCTAGAGAGGAAACTGGCAAATATGTGCAATGAACTCATCTCTCAATATTTCAATGTTCATTTGCAATATTTGAAGCTCCAAACGCTTGATTTTCTCGAAAAAATGCGGACCCAAGTTACCAAGTCAATTGCACACTCGTTCAATGTTACTCTAAAGTGAGTACAATTTCACTCACTTTCGTTAAAAGTGGAACTACTCTATAGCCCACATTATCAGATCCGAATGGATTCCGAATCAATTCCGAATAGGCGAGAAATTTTCATTCGGAATTTCATGTGGAAATCATAATGGATTCCGAATCAATTCCAACTCCAGTGCAACAACCGATTCCGAATGAACCGGTTCGCCGACAACCGGTTGATTCGGAAATCATTCGGAATTGAGTGAGAAGATGCGGACTGAATTGTCAATTCGTCTTCTTCTTCTTCTTTCCTGATTTTGCACGTTGATGCAAATTATTGAAATTCGCTGGAAATTAACGAAATGGCCTACCTTAGTCAGCATCATCCATTCCTCTAGCTGGAGTGTAGTGAAATGGCTTAAGTCGCTTAAATTTCACACTAACACATTCATAAAATGAGCGAATATTCAATGACATTTTTAATGTCACTGTCAATCAGGTTGATCGAGCAGCCAACTCAGGCGAAAATTCTAGCACTGAACCGATCGAGCACTAAAAAATCATACAGTCGAGTAAGAATTCATTGCTCATTCCGTCATTTCGATAATGTGGGAGTGAGCAGAGCTTGTTTACTCACTTTTGAGTAAATATGGTATTTGTCAAATTCTGAGTAACATTTATTCAGTGCTACAAATGGTAAAATTAGCTCGAGTGAGTAAACATTACTCAATCATTCGAATTGAATAAGGGATTGGAATAAGGAATTCTTTGCTTTAAACAAATAAGTATGTCAGTAATTGTTTAAAGCAAAGAATGAAGGAAGCCGCTACCTGTTCATCGGTCATTGGAAATGATCCTTCTGCCTTCCTCCGTTCCGTCTCCGACAAAGGGAAAAGTTTAGTGAACGTAAATTCACAGACTAACAGACATGACAGTATGAGTAAATTCTTATAAAAATAATTTTTCGTAATGCACTAGTTCCACCTATATTGTACTGCCCGAACTATTTACTATCGGTACACCCCTTGTGTTACGTAAAAATTTTTTTACTAGTTGGTTTCCCCTCGTTTGTCAACACCGATCAGCTGCTTGCAGGGATGCCTGATTTCATCAAAATTTTTGAAAATGAATCGTCACAATAAATTATTGGATTACGTTGATAATATATTTATTTTTCGCGATGTTGGAAGGTAACCATTTATTTGACTCAACGTTGTTCATCTAGACTATTTTTTAATGTGTTGGTAGTTTTCGCCCGAAATTAAGTGGCGGCAGACCAGAAGCAAGTAAATATTGTAACAAAACGGGTTCGATTTTGTATTGCGTTGGAGGATGAGAAGTAGGCACAATTATGTATATAGTTTTGGCAATATGTATTAAATCTGTATCCTGCATGAAATTCGCATGGACGTATACAAATCAATACATTACAGGTAATTCTGCATGAATGGCAACTCTGTTGGTAAATGAAAAAAATAAACACAGTATAGATGACAGACAGGATGTTTTTGATAGGGTAACGTGGCGCCATCATGACACATGTGAGTACTGTCCCAAATAAAGGAATATTCGAAATGACCGTTAAAATGATTGAAGAATCTAATTTGAGTGTCCTGTCTGTTAGTCTGTGGTAAATTTTCACATAACGTTTTCAAAGCTCTGTGAGTAAAACTTGTTGTCAATTTAGAAACTGAGTCGAAGTTACTCATTCTTCTAAATCAATATTACTCACTTTTTGACATTTGAACTAAATGAGCAAAAGTGAGTACAAATTACTCACTTTAGAGTAACATTGAATGAGCGTGTGGACTGACGGTATTGACAATACTTTGGATTGACAATAATCAGAGATGCCAGGCAGTGCTGTAGTTGCGGTTAGTCACAGTTAGTCAGTGACTAACCAGCTCTTGAAACTGCAACCGAAAAAATTTTGTTTGAAAATTTTGTAATGACTGATTCAAGTTACCTGAATGGTGCAAAAGAAATAATAATACAATAGAAAAAGGTGATTGCTCCCAGGGCGCAGGGTGAAAGTAATCTTGATTGTAGTGAAATATCCTTCTGAGGGCGCAAAACATTATTTATTTTCAATCTAAATAAATAACATCTTGTATGGATAGTTTGGAAGGGCGCCTTGGAAATGATTCCAGGGCGCAGACTCACGGTAGGAGAATTGATAAAAGGCTCCCACATAATTTCTTCCAGGGCGCAGGATGAAAGTAATCTTGATTATAGTAAAATATCCTTCTGAGGGCGCAAATCAATATTTATTTTCAATCTAAATAAATAACATCTTGTATGGATAATTTGGAAGGGCGTTTTGGGAATGATTCCAGGGCGCAGACTCACGGTAGGAGAATTGGAAAAGGCGCCCACATAATTGCTTCCAGGGCGCAGGATAAAAGTAATCTTGATTATAGTAAAATATCCTTCTGAGGGCGCAAATCAATATTTATTTTCAATCTAAATAAATAACATCTTGTATGGATAATTTGGAAGGGCGTTTTGGGAATAATTCCAGGGCGCAGACTCACGGTAGGAGAATTGGAAAAGGCGCCCACATAATTGCTTCCAGGACGCAGGATGAAAGTAATCTTGATTATAGTGAAATATCCTTCTGAGGGCGCAAATCAATATTTATTTTCAATCTAAATAAATAACACCTTGTATGGATAATTTGGAAGAATGCCTTGGAAATTATTCCAGGGCGCAGACTCATGGTAGGAGAATTGAAAAAGGCGCCCACATTATTGCTTCCAGGGCGCAAGATGAAAGTAATCTTGATTATAGTGAAATATCCTTCTGAGGGCGCAAAACATTATTTATTTTCAATCTAAATAAATAACATCTTGTATGGATAATTTGGAAGGGCGCCTTGGAAATGATTCCAGGGCGCAGACTCACGGTAGGAGATTTGATAAAAGGCTCCCACATAATTTCTTCCAGGGCGCAGGATGAAAGTAATCTTGATTATAGTAAAATATCCTTCTGAGGGCGCAAATCAATATTTATTTTCAATCTAAATAAATAACATCTTGTATGGATAATTTGGAAGGGCGTTTTGGGAATGATTCTAGGGCGCAGACTCACGGTAGGAGAATTGGAAAAGGCGCCCACATAATTGCTTCCAGGGCGCAGGATAAAGGTAATCTTGATTATAGTAAAATATCCTTCTGAGGGCGCAAATCAATATTTATTTTCAATCTAAATAAATAACATCTTGTATGGATAATTTGGAAGGGCGTTTTGGGAATAATTCCAGGGCGCAGACTCACGGTAGGAGAATTGGAAAAGGCGCCCACATAATTGCTTCCAGGACGCAGGATGAAAGTAATCTTGATTATAGTGAAATATCCTTCTGAGGGCGCAAATCAATATTTATTTTCAATCTAAATAAATAACACCTTGTATGGATAATTTGGAAGAATGCCTTGGAAATTATTCCAGGGCGCAGACTCACGGTAGGAGAATTGGAAAAGGCGCCCACATAATTGCTTCCAGGGCGCAGGATAAAAGTAATCTTGATTATAGTAAAATATCCTTCTGAGGGCGCAAATCAATATTAATTTTCAATCTAAATAAATAACACCTTGTATGGATAATTTGGAAGAATGCCTTGGAAATTATTCCAGGACGCAGACTCATGGTAGGAGAATTGAAAAAGGCGCCCACATTATTGCTTCCAGGGCGCAAGATGAAAGTAATCTTGATTATAGTAAAATATCCTTCTGAGGGCGCAAATCAATATTTATTTTCAATCTAAATAGATATCATCTTGTAAGGATAATTTGGAAGGGCGCCTTGGAAAAGATTCCAGGGCGCAGGATGAAAGTAATCTTGATTATAGTAAAATATCCTACTGAGGGCGCAAATCATTATTTTTTTTCAATCTAAATAAATAACATCTTGTATGGATAATTTGGAAGGGCGTTTTGGAAATGATTCCAAAGCGCAGATTCACGGTATGAGAAATGGAAAAGGCGCCCACATAATTGCTTCCAGGGCGCAGGATGAAAGTAATCTTGATTATAGTAAAATATCCTTCTGAGGGCGCAAATCAGTATTTATTTTCAATCTAAATAAGTAACATCTTGTATGGATAATTTGGAAGGGCGTTTTGGGAATGATTCCAGGGCGCAGACTCACGGTAGGAGAATTGGAAAAGGCGCCCACATAATTGCTTCCAGGGCGCAGGATGAAAGTAATCTTGATTATAGTAAAATATCTATCTGAGGGCGCAAATCATTATTTATTTTCAATCTAAATAAATAACATCTTGTATGGATAATTTGGAAGGGCGTTTTGGGAATGATTCCAGGGCGCAGATTCACAGTAGGAGAATTGGAAAAGGCGCCCATATAATTGCTTCCAGGGCGCAGGATGAAAGTAATCTTGATTATAGTAAAATATCCTTCTGAGGGCGCAAATCAATATTTATTTTCAATCTAAATAAATAACATCTTGTATGGATAATTTGGAAGAATGCCTTGGAAATTATTCCAGGGCGCAGACTCATGGTAGGAGAATTGAACAAGGCGCCCACATTATTGCTTCCAGGGCGCAAGATGAAAGTAATCTTGATTATAGTAAAATATCCTTCTGAGGGCGCAAATCATTATTTATTTTCAATCTAAATAAATAACATCTTGTATGGATAATTTGGAAGGGCGTTTTGGGAATGATTCCAGGGCGCAGACTCACAGTAGGAGAATTGGAAAAGGCGCCCATATAATTGCTTCCAGGGCGCAGGATGAAAGTAATCTTGATTATAGTAAAATATCCTTCTGAGGGCGCAAATCAATATTTATTTTCAATCTAAATAAATAACATCTTGTATGGATAATTTGGAAGAATGCCTTGGAAATTATTCCTGGGCGCAGACTCATGGTAGGAGAATTGAAAAAGGCGCCCACATTATTGCTTCCAGGGCGCAAGATGAAAGTAATCTTGATTATAGTAAAATATCCTTCTGAGGGCGCAAATCATTATTTATTTTCAATCTAAATAAATAACATCTTGTATGGATAATTTGGAAGGGCGTTTTGGGAATGATTCCAGGGCGCAGACTCACAGTAGGAAAATTGGAAAAGGCGCCCACATAATTGCTTCCAGGGCGCAGGATGAAAGTAATCTTGATTATAGTAAAATATCCTTCTGAGGGCGCAAATCATTATTTATTTTCAATCTAAATAAATAACATCTTGTAAGGATAATTTGGAAGGGCGTTTTGGAAATGATTCCAGGGCGCAGACTCACAGTAGGAGAATTGGAAAAGGCGCCCATATAATTGCTTCCAGGGCGCAGGATGAAAGTAATCTTGATTATAGTAAAATATCCTTCTGAGGGCGCAAATCAATATTTATTTTCAATCTAAATAAATAACATCTTGTATGGATAATTTGGAAGGGCGTTTTGGGAATGATTCCAGGGCGCAGACTCACGGTAGGAGAATTGGAAAAGGCGCCCACATAATTGCTTCCAGGGCGCAGGATGAAAGTAATCTTGATTATAGTAAAATATCCTTCTTAGGGCGCAAATCAATATTTATTTTCAATCTAAATAAATAACATCTTGTATGGATAATTTGGAAGGGCGTTTTGGGAATGATTCCAGGGCGCAGACTCACGGTAGGAGAATTGAAAAAGGCGCCAACATAATTGCTTCCAGGGCGCAGGACGAAAGTAATCTTCAATCCAAATAAATAACATCTTGTAATGATAATTTGGAAGAGCGCAATAGGAATTATTCTAGGGCGCAGAATCACGGTAAGAGAATTGAAAAGGGATCCCATATTATTAATTCCAGGGCGCAGGATTAAAGTATTTTAAATACATTAAATAATTGTAGTGAGGGGGCAAATTATAACTTATTTTCCAGCTAAAAAAATCTTGTAAGGGTAATTTGGATGGGCGCCTTAGGAATAGTTCCAGGGCACAGAATCACGGGAGGAAAATGGAAATAGATTTCAGGGCGCATAATGAGAGTATTTTTGTATACATAAAATGATCCCAGTGAGAGCGAAAGATTTTATTTCTTTTCAAGGTTAATAAATAACATCTTGTAAGGACAATTTGGAAGGGCGCACTAGGAATGATTCTAGGGCGCAAAATCACGGTAAGAGAATTGAAAAAGGCGCCCACATAATTAATTCCAGGGCGCAGGATGAAAGTAGTTTAAATACATTAAATAATCGTAAGAAGGGGGCACAAATTATTACTTATTTTCAAGCTAAAAAATAACATATCGAAGGATAATTTGGAAGATTGCCTTAGTAATAGTTCCAGGGCGCAGGAAATGGGAAAAGGGCGACCTATACAATAGATTACAGGGCGCAGAATGAAAGTATTTTTGAAAACATTAATTGATCCAACTGAGGGCGCAACTTATTACTTTTTTTCAAGCTTAATACATAACATCTTGTAAAGATAATTTGGAAGGGCACCTCAGGAATTATTCCAAGGCGCAGAATCACGATAGGGAAATGAAGGAGTGAAGGATGAAAGTATTTTTAAATACATTAAATAATCCTAGTGAGGGCGCAAGTTTTTATTTGTTTTCACGCTAAATAAATAACATCTTGTAAAGATAATTTGGAAAGACGCTTTAGGAATGATTCCAGGGTGCAGGGTGGAAGTATTTTAAAATACATCAAATGATCCAACTGAGGGCACAAATCACTATCTATTTTCAAGCAAAAAAAATCTTGTACGCCTAATTTGGAAGGATGCCTTAGGAATGTTTTAAGGGCGCAGAATCACGGTAGGAGAATTAAAAAGGGTGCTCTTAAAACTTATTCCGGGCGTATGGTGGAAATCTACTTTATATAATTCTACTGAGGGCGCAAATCATTATTTATTTTCAAACTAAATATATAGCATAAGTAAGGAGTGCCTCAGGATTGACATCAGGGTGCAGAACGAATTTTTTTACCTAATACTACAAAGCTTTCGAAAGCATAAATGGAGCGCAAATTTTTTCTTTGTTTGTGAGTTCTATAAATAGAATCTCGGGAGGAAGCAATGCACAAGTCAGCTTTTGAGAAGTGCTGCCTTAACAACAATTTTTCTAACAGTTATTGTATTCAAACATAAAATATACTAGCATTTATAACTGTTTGTAATCTTCATTAACAGCTTTTAATAGTTTTAAGTTGACTTTATAGAAAAATTTGACAATAATGAAGTTTTGATTAAGAAATGATGAATTTCAATAATTTTGAACGAGATGAATTAATATAAATACTGGCATCTTTTCTTAAAACTCAGCCTTGTATAGTGGAAGGTCGGTATAGTAGAATTAATTACCACATGAATTCAACTGATGGGGGTTTCATTAGTATTTTCCAATTTCTTATATGCTTCTGAGATAAGACTTTATGAAATTTTATCATTTTGATTAAAGACCTACTCAATACATAGTGAGGTAGTTCACCATTCGATAACATGAACAAAAGCATTAAATTCACTTGTGAAGAAGCAAATAACAGCAGACTTCTTTGCCATTTTCATCACGAGGAAGACGGAAAACTTATCCTTTTTTATATATAGAAAGCTAACTAATACGGAAAGTATTATACGTTATACTTCTAATCTTTCTCATCAGCATAAAATGGCAGCTTTTCACCATGATTCATTGAATGCATAGCTTAGCTCATGGAGAAAATGCGGTAAGAAACGAGAAAAAATACATTCTCGATATTGGAAAGCTCAATTAATATTCGAAGCAATTAATTCAAAAAAATTTTGATAAAAAGAAATACTGTTGAAAAACAATCACTTCCTACTTCAACCCAACCATCAGAAAAATTAAAAATAGTTTTAATAGATTTCAGCCATGATATCAAACATCTGCCCAAAACAAAACTAAAAAGTTTTGGTCTGGATTTGGTATTCCGTAAGAATAATACTAGGATCTACATAAGACCATAGAGATACTTTGAAAAAATCCGGATCATATAAACAAAGTGCACTTCGGAGAAATTAGATAAAGTTATCATTCCATTAAAATTATATGTTAAACATCTAACCGATGGAAACTAAACGTAGCTGAAAGTTTAAGAATATATGTAAATATAAACATTCCAATCTTCCATTTATTTAAATGTAACTTATCAAAATGAGTTATCTGTAAGATGTAAAATGATTCACCTGTACTAGTACAACAGAGATAGCACCGCATTTTCCTCCCACTATTAGTATCTGTGTCTATTACTATTTCGTGACATTAGTGGGAAATAGTTAGGAAATTTTTAATATAGTAGAAAAAAATGGAATTTATTTTCTTAAAAAGCTATCCACTAAGCGCTAAAATAAACATTTTCTTCTGAATTTGATGTGATATTCGTATTTATCGGTTACTCAATTTGCTTAGTATTGGTCGCCTTAAAAGTTAAAAATCAAAATCGAAAGCAGATAAATATTCCTATAATATCGAAAAACATACTGAAATCGAAAAGAGATATGGAATTTCTCTAGTTGATAACAAAACTTATTCTCAGTTTAAATTTACTGCCAAATAACAAAAACAAAATTGAAAAACATAATCAGTTATTGATCTGCTCTGACATTACTGAAAACACCGCGAACAAAGGCTTAAAAATAGAATGAGCAAAAAAAATACAATCTCCATCCGGGGGGAATTTACATTTTAGTGATTTTATTCGCAACAACGAAAAAGAATTCTGTGATGGGGATTGATTCATAAACTGGTTTCGAACTTCGGATCTCCCGATTTCAGAATATCTAACTCATTTAACGCTATAGACTATGATAGCCACTTGAAGACATCTTGATTTTTTTCAATGATATGACAAGCTGTATTAATTCGAAAAGCTGTTTGCTGGTATTTTCTGTCAATGTATACTCGTTTGTGTGCAAGACGCGTAGTACGAAATTGCATACATTTAGGCAATTTGACTAAAATGGAAAATAATCAATCGCCAAAATATTGATAATGAACTAGAGTAGACTGGATTATAATATTGTGCCGCGTATACGTTAGCTGTACCCAGCATGTATTATATGACATTTTTATGAATAAAGTTGTCAGTAGATAGATTCTACCGGCATGAGCTCCATTCGTCGTTGCCATTAGGGTATGAATATATACTGTATTTCATGGATAGTGAGACGTGCTTTTTGTTTTTCTCATTTTAAGAACTATGCAATAATTGCATCAACCATCTTTTAAAACGAGGTTGAGTTTCCTAGGGTATCTGTACCCTAGATCATCTCAGGTTTACCACTAATTTAACATTTTAGGATCATTACTAATAATGATATCTGCTGTCTTTGATTAATACATTGCACTGTGGGGAAAAAGGATGAAAAACTCGACTTTACTCAATAATTTCATAGAAATCTTTGAAAATATTTTCAAAGTAGGTTTATCTTATGTAGAATTGACCGTAGAATCGATTGATGACAATTAGAATAGCCACAAAATTCACTACCATGGCCGTTTAGCCCCAAATTTTTCTTTTTTCCTACCTCACTAACTGTAAAACCCTGAAAAATGTATTCGACTAATGACTCCTGACATTTTTATTAGTTTTATAAATAGATTGCTGTTTGTCAGAACGATTGCAAAAAACTGTTTTCTGTCTTACTCCAAATCATTTTCTTCAATCAATTATGTTAAACCAAGATAGTTCGATGTTACGCACAAAGCCCTACAAATTAATTAACAGGTAGTTTCCATGATCCCATGAATCGTGCAACATCGTTCTACCCCAATTTTCCTTCAAACTTAATTTTAAGTTCAATTCTGATTTACGATCCTGAAGCAGAATCAATGCGACCTAGCCATAGTGGTCCATATTACTTGGAAAACTTCAGTGATCCAAGTACATACAATGGGAATAACAATACTAGTTCGTTTAACCCGTTTTACTCCAATTAATTCCATAAATCGTACCATTAATTAAACTTTCTTTCACATTTCAAAAGAAGGCTTACTGCGGTTGATCAAAACCTACTATTGAAAACAAAATATCAATAGCAACTGCGCGAGACTTGAACAAAGAAACATCAGATCTCAAAGCGCTCCAGTTAATCGACTGAGCCACAGAAGCACATATCTGCATAATGAATAATTGATACCTCTAAACGCATACAGCGTCACTTGGTAGCCAAGTGCAAATTACAATAGGAGCCAGTAAAATTCTGCACGAGTGGAATATTGCGTCAATTGACATATTAAGTTGTTATGAATCGTATCGTTTGTAGAATTGTGTCACCTGTAAAATCTACAATTTTTTTCTGTGTTAATAAAATGGAATCTTAATGCTTACAAAAACAGTGAAAACGGAAATCTGCATTAGACACAATTTTCCATTAAATGTAACATAAATTTCAAAAAATCTACACAGAAACAAATAATGAAATTTACACGAGATGTAAATCAATAGTAACATGGAATAGACATGGGTTGAAACGAAATTTTGATTGAAAACCTTCATCGATGCAAAACTAAATTGAATTGCATTGGATTTTCAATGAATATAACTGTATCTTTCAATTAACGCTTATTTTGCGATTAAATTGTATGGAAACGTACAGAATTGTAAAGTAATTTTATGTTTAATTACCTGCTCCAAATATGTGCATGAAAATAGATGTAAATTCACAAAATATTTTTATCTGTGTATTCACATATTAATATTAAATTTGTTGCCGTTAAAGTTTTTATGCAGAGTAAACTTTGAAATAGATAATTCTCCATTTTCTTTCTATCAGTTGTATTTTCCATCATGATTGATTGAAATTAACATGTTTAGCGCGTAAACTTCACTTACTTACACTTACTTACTTTTTGCCTTTCTCATATAGAAAGGTTATGCAATCACTGTGAAAACCGACTTTTGAACCGAGGCCCGGAGGGCCGAGTGTCATATACCATTCGATTCAGTTCGTCAAGTACGCAAAATGTCTGTGTGTGTGTATGTGTGTATGTGTGTATGTGCGTATGTGTGTATGTAACGTTTTTTTGCACTAACTTTTCTCGGAGATGGCTGAACCGATTTTCACAAACTTAGATTCAAATGAAAGGTCTTATGGTCCCATACGTAATTCCTGAATTTCATCAGGATCTGACATAGACATAGGGTAAAGTGTGTTAAAAATTTTATACCATCACTGAAAAGAGCGAAAAACCGTAAAAAGTTTTCTAAATCGACCTCAAATCTTTTCCAATTGATAGTTTTTATCAGTAGACAGTCAATCAAATCTGTTTCGGTTATTCTTTTAAGAATCGAAGAAAAATAATTTTGAAGAATACCGCATTATTATATATGATAGTATGATTGATATGAGAAAGGCATCATTACACCACTAGGTGGATTAAAACAGGTTTTGTTACATCTGATTCAATTCAATTTTACAGGTTTCTTCCAAACTGCGAAGTGGTATCGGTGCAAAAAGTGTAGCACAGGTTTAGTGCAATTGGCAATTGGTTTCAGTACATCCTCCACTACACACGGGGTCTTTGACGTTATCGATGAGTTCTACATCAGTTTAGGTTGCACGTTAGGCATGATCTAATATTCTCAAGTATTATGCATTTGGTGCAATATGCAATTTCAAATGGTTTTTGATGATAGACGGAAACATTAGATCACAAAGCACACCAGATAGTCGACTGAGCCACAGAAGCACATATCTGCTTGGCTGTAAATTAGTAAGAATTATGTCACCAGTAAAATTCATAATTTCTTTCTGTGCAGTTTTGAAGAAGTAGATTTTGAACTCTATCTCAAAATCACACAATCGGAACTATTATTTGAAAGAATAATAAATACAGAAAGTGGAAATCTCAACACCTGGGTACTTAGAAACATTAACATTCAGATTATGATAACACTTATGTCTGTTGCAAATGAGTCTTCATGGTTGATTTGTGTGGCAATTGTAGAGCTTCAGGAAACTTACAAAAGAGTTAAAAATGAGTTGTTGAGGAAAATACGGCGCCTCGCTCGCAACAAATAAGTCTGATAATAGAACTATATAACTGTTGTATACAAAAATACGAAGATGAAGAAACAGCAAACCCCGTTAAAAAATCTAACTTCAGTCAATTGCAATGCGCCCCTGTACCACGGAAATCCAGGCGCCCCATCAACAAAGTCAACGACTAACCTATTAAATTTGAACAACTACAGCACTGATGCCAGGTAAAAATTTCAAATATCTGCAGACAGGGTCTGTAAATCTGAAAAAAAAATCTGCAGTCAGCAAGTATGTCTTGCTGGCAGCAATTTCTCTATAAAGTATGACACGCAAAACTAATTTGGCGAGCAAAAAAAAAAAAGATCGCGGAAATTTCAAAAGTCTGTAAAGATAGACGAAAGTCTGCGAGAATTTCAAAAGTCTGCACAACAAAAAATGTCTGCAGCACTATACCCCAAATCTGCAAATTTACAGACAAATCTGCAGACCTGGCATCTCTGACAATAATATTGTCACGTGCAGAGATGCCAGACATTTTCATAGAAAATCTGTATCTCCTTCTATTCAAAATCTGTATTTATCTGCATTCACAACTAAAACGAAATTTTCGCAATAATAACAACATTTCACGATTGAAGATGAATATTAGTAGATATCTGCAATCTTTTTGGATATTTTCTCCTTCAATTATTACTATCAGCAATCCCTTCCTTTAAGGCTTTGAACAGTATAATGAGCTTTGCGCATAATTCTTTGAGTTATTAACATAAGTCGACATGGCATTTCAGTGCTTAATTTGCGAATTCAAGTCAGGTCATAGTTTCTCAGTTTGGTAATGAGGTTTCATTCAATCATTGCATCGATTTGCAGTTCAAATCTAAGTTCCAAGTCTTGATATACCAGATGTGTAAGTTCAAAGTGTCGTTTTGTTGTCAACATATAGCGGATAAAATCTGTTCGTTTTTTTTGCTTGGACCAAATGCGTGTTTTTTTTTGTTGACGTTTACGAAAAAAATTGCTTTTATTTTGTGTTAACCATGTCGAATTTCGAGTAAAACAAAAGCATTTGTGTGGCAAGATATGATTTAATGTTCAATGATGTGAAAAAGGTACCGAGTTCTTGTTGAGACTTATGGGGATCTTGTTGAAACTGTCAAAACTTATGAGCTCTGGTTTCAACGATTCAAAACAGGTTATTTTTTTATTGATATATAACTTTAAAATCGACCACAAATATATGTAGATGACGAGCTACAATTATTATTGGACTAAAATGTTACAAAAATAAAAAAAAAACTATGGTCGAGCATTTAAATTTCATCCGACAAGCTATTTCTGATAGTCTAAGAGCCTTGGGAAAACTTTAAAATGGTTTGTAAATGGGTTCCACACAAACAGAATGAACATGCAAAAAAACCAGAGCGAAATGCTCCTTTCACGCTTTGAAAGAAAACTGCATCGGATTGTAACTGTCGACGAAAAATAAGTATATTTGGGAAACCGAAACGCAGAAATCATGGATAACGCCAGGACAAACATTAACTTCGAGTTAATGATCGAAAAGTTTTGAGAAAAAGACAATATGAAGTGTCTGAACAATTAATACCGTCCGCTACAGGTAAAATGAAAATTCCGGTTCTTTTTTGATCATAAGGTACTTCAAATAAAAAACAATTCGCCATCGTTTTTGAAAAACTCGATTATTTCTTAAAGAAAAAGACGTTTCAATTTCCGCAACTTAGTAATTAAATCAAATTTATTTCTTTGGTCACGAAACTTTTATCTTATCTAAAGAAAAAAATCGTACTCTTTATGAAATCTGTATAAATCTGTATTGAACATACGAAATGTGTACAAAATCTGTATTCTGTATAAAATCTGTATGTGTAAGTAAAAATCTGTATAATACAGATAAATCTGTATAAATGGCATCTCTGGTCACGTGTAAGGGCCGCTAATAATTCAGTTGAATTCACTACACGACGTAAAATACACTGGTGGCGTGATAAGACAGTTTTTGTTGTGTTGGTAATTTTCTCACGAAATTAAGTATGGCGCGCCGGGATTCAAGCATGTAAACATAAACAAACGACCATTTCAGATCGGGATTTCACTTCTAAGTTACTCCAGTTGTCGCGCAGCCTGGCGAATCTTTGGCACTAATTGAAAATCTGGACATTTTTTCTTCAAGGGCTTGCAAGGTAACGTCGAAATATAGAAAATTTTACACACATCCGATTCTGTTCATTTCGTTGGGGGAAGGATTTGGTGGATCGCACTGTGGTATCTGTCGCGATTTTCACGCGATGTCGCTCCAAGAGACTCCATGGCACTGATTTGATCGCAACGTCTGAATATCGAAATGGAATAACAGCCTGAGCGTTTGAGACTTTATAGTCACGCAGAAGGCTTGCTGCTGTTGCTGTTGCTGGGAGAGAACTGCTCACCACCACGTCCGAATATCGAATGAACTAATAGCCTGAGCGTTTGAGACTTTATAGTCACGCAGAAGGCTTGCTACTATTGCTGTTGCTGGGAGAGAACTGCTCACCACCACGTCCGAATATCGAATGAACTAATAGCCTGAGCGTTTGAGACTTTATAGTCACGCAGAAGGCTTGCTGCTGTTGCAGTTGCTGGGAGAGAACTGCTCGCCACCACGTCCGAATATCGAATGAACTAATAGCCTGAGCGTTTGAGACTTTATAGTCACGCAGAAGGCTTGCTACTATTGCTGTTGCTGGGAGAGAACTGCTCACCACCACGTCCGAATATAGAATGAACTAATAGCCTGAGCGTTTGAGACTTTATAGTCACGCAGAAGGCTTGCTGCTGTTGCAGTTGCTGGGAGAGAACTGCTCGCCACCACGTCCGAATATCGAATGAACTAATAGTCTGAGCGTTTAAGATTTTTATAGCGACGTTGGGTAATACTACTTTGTTTACTATATAGGGGGAGCAGTGCTGCTGGAGAAGAAAAAGAAAGGTTTCTTTTCTATTTGAGTAAGGAACGCGTGTGCCTATATTTTTGTTCAATGGTATTTTATTTTATATTATTTTTTTGCTTTTGTTACATAACTTGATATTATTATTTGACTCTGAACTCTACAATACTGATTACCTCTACTCTTCATTCATAAATTGAAAATAATACCATATCTTTGAGTCGATCGGGTTTCCTGATTGATCGTTTTGGCCGAGGTGCGAAGTTTTCTCGATCTTGGTCTTCCATCTGCGTATCCAATGAAGCGTTGGCAACTTCATTATCGTCTTCGTCGTTGGAAAACTCTTCTTTTTCTAGCTGGGTTGGTATTTTCTTGACGTCCTGAATATTGCGTGAGTACTGCACACCGCGACTACTTTGGATAACCACCTTAGCACCGTCTCTGGCAATAACAGTGAATCTATTTGCTGCAAACGTCGGATCCGATTTACATCGCTTAGGCTGAGCCATCAAAACTTTATCGCCCACCGTTATGTCCGAGTGCTTCGCTCCTCGCCGTGCATCTCCGTACAATTTGCTCTCGAGCTTTGAAAGCGTATCTTTCTCTCTTATATCTATTCTATCCATTGGTTCCGGTGATTTATTGCTCCAGAGGCACGGGAACGTGCCTCTAAATCTCCAACCCACAAGCAACTCAAATGGTGTAACGCCTAATCTCGAAAGCGGACGAACTTTATTGTGCATGTGTAGATAATTATCGAGCGCCTTTCTCCAATTTGTATTGTCCAGTCTTGCTGCTGCTAAAGCATCCTTTATACCTTTATTTTGCCTTTCTACAGACCCATTAGATTGGGCACTTAAGGGGATAGATTTATAAATTTTCACTCCTCTTTCTTCCCATGATCTGATGAACTTGTCACTTTGGTGGTCCATTGTCGCTCTGTATAGCCAATGGGAAACCCCAAACTTGAAAAATTTTCAGAAGCGCTTGATTAGTAGCTTCGGCATCTGTATTCTGCATCTCGATCACATGTAGAAAGCGAGAGTAAGTATCTACAACCACTAAAAATTCACCATAGCCAAAATCTCTATCTGTGAAAAAATCGATTTGTAAAATTTCCCACGGGCCATCTGGGAGTTTTCTGCTTGTCAACGGTAATGGTGCATTTTTCTTTGATAATCTTAAGCATGTTTCACACCGATTGACAAAGTTTTCTGTATCCTTGCTTAATTTGGGCCACCAAAAATAAATTCGCAAAATTCTTTTCATGGATGCTGCTCCCATGTGGCCTTGGTGTGCAGATTGTAGGGCTTTTTCTCTTAGTTGGAGCGGTAATACTACTTGATTCTGTTTAAATATTAAATCACCTAGAGTGTGCATATGCTTAGCTTCCGATTCATAGCAACGGAGATTCTTACCCCAAATTCCTGTTACCAACGATTCTCTCACTTCTGTTAGCTCTTCATCAACCTCGGCAAATTTTTCGATTTCCTGCCACGATAAATCCATCGCTCCAGCGTCTAATAGGTATAGGAGATGGTGATCAGCTGAATCGTCGAATGGTTCTGTTGGCTGTATGCTCCTCACCAGTCTTGATAAGGGATCGGCGATATTTTCAGTTCCTGGTATACGTTTTACTATAAAACTATACGGCTGCAATCTAAGAGCCCAAGCTTCTGCACGCGAAACCGCTCTCTTGCCAATACGATGCATACCACCAAAAATGAATTCATTTGATTCCGCGTCTGACCAAATAGTGAAATGAATGCTCATCAAATAAGTTTTGAATCTTTCTACACCCCAAACTATTGCTAATGCTTCTTTTTGTGTATGAGGGTATTTCATTTCAGTGGTTGACAGGGTTTTAGAAGCGCATGCAATAATTCTTGGCTTTAAATTAGAGTCGGTCTGCACGAGTATAGCTCCAAGTCCGTATGGTGACGCATCTACAAACAGTTCCGTTACGTCTTCTCTATTGTAGTATCCTAATGTTTGAATCGTTTTCCAAGCACTCTGTGTGAGGTTTTTGAATTCTAGGTCCTGTTCAGAATTCCAATAGAAGTGGTCAGCTTTAGCGACCTCTCTGAGATGTCGTGTTTTATCTGCCCTTGAAGGTATGAACTTCTCTATAAAATTTATGAGCCCCAAAAAACTTTTTACTTCGTTTTGATTTTCCGGTTTTCGAAACTGTTTTATGGCCTGTATCTTTTCATTTTCTACACTCCATCCTTCATCTGATAATTTAAAACCCAGAAATTTAACTTCTTGTTGATTAATCGAGCATTTGTCCTTATTTATTTCAACGTTATGATCCTGCAGTCGCGCCAATACATTTTTTAAATTGTTGTCATGTTCTTCTTGCGTTTTTCCAGTAACCAAAATATCATCTAGATAGTTCACAACACCTGTACACCCCACAAGGATGACTGATTGCATTATTTCCTGAAATATATCAGGGGCGTTGCAAAGCCCGAACGGGAGTCGACAACATCTAAACATAGTTTCGCCCGAAAAAAAATTTGTGAGGTGACGACAACTCTCGTCTAGAACTATATGAAAAAACGCGCTTTTGAGGTCGATGGTTGAAAATCGCTTAGCTCCATGAAGCTTCATTAATATTTCTTCGAATGTTGGCATTTTGAATGGCGTTCTGTGTATGCTTTTATTCGGGCCACGCAGGTCGATAACTAACCTTATATCGTCGCGTCCTTTTGGTACGACCAAAAGTGAGGAGCAAAAAGAGCGGTCCATATCATCGGTCACAATTTCTATGATTCCGGATGCAAGCAAATCCTCTAACTTTCGCTTTGTAAGGTCTTTATATGCGGCTGGTATGTGCGTATATACATTCCTCGCCGGTGGCATACTTTTATCGTAGTACAGTTTTACTGGAGGTACATTAAACTTTGGAAATTGTTGTCGTGATATATCAGAAACTGTATTAACGGACGCAAGTTCGCATGACCAATAGCTGTTGTCTTGGAAATGACCGACTGGTATTTGCATACCTACTGCGAGCACACTGTAACGTATCGCTGTATTGAACCCTAACAGGGCTCTTTTCTCTTCCACTACGTAAAATTTCTCGACATAGATCGGTCGGTCTTTGGATATATATAGCTCTGCTGAAAATGTTGCAATAATTTTAATGTTGGTTGAGGCTGCATAAGCCCTTAATGGTTTGTCGGAGATGTAGCTCAATTCAATCAATTTGTCACTGTACATTTTGTTTTTGAGTATTTTGTCAAAACTTGCTTTAGTTATTGTGTTGACTTGCGCCCCTGAATCAACAAAAAATATTACTCGTATACCAGCCACACGACCAACAACGAAAGCGTCTTCTTCCGTTTGGAAATTTTGAAAAGGAGATTCGACTTTATCAATGTTTACAGGAACAGTGGAGGATACCTGGAATGGTGATATATTTTTTTTTTTTTAGTAGGTGCACTTAATTATGATTTCTTTTTGTTTTTAAATGACTACATTTATTTATTTCTTATCTCTTAATACAGTAGAAATTTTATAAGAATTATTTGTACTCTGTCTTTTCTTTTTTTTTTTTTTTTTTTCTTTCTTTTTTTTTTTTAATCAATTTCACTTACTTCAACTGCTGAGCTATCTTCTTTTTCTTCTTCCGCTTTAATAGCTGCAATTTTTCGATGAGGGGCTCCGTCTTCATTATCGGCTCTTCGTTTTATTGGTGCTCCAATCTGCTTACGATCAAGGCAGCATCGAGCGAGATGTCCACGTTTATTGCAGTTGTGACAAACTTTTGTTATGCAGGGACATTGAACTGGATCATGATAAGCACTGGCACAACGCCAGCAGGCTCTTCGCGGTTGCTCTCTCTTGTACGTTGGGTGACGGAACGAACCTCTGCCCCGATTTCCATAGTGGAATTTATTTAAATCACTTCTGTGGTATCCCCGTTCCGCACCATCTTCGCTTATCGCTGCTATCGTGGCTGTTTTACGCGTTTTCTGGAATTCCTCTTCATTAGCCAATTCCGTCTCATAGTCCCGGATAACATCAATTAGGTCATTCAAGGAACCGTGTTTGACCCAATTTCGATGCGCAAGAGTTCGTACACGCTTGTCGGTTGAATTTTTTATCATCGTTCTAGCTATCGCCTCCATTTCGTCGTCCTCCTTGTCGTACCCGCAGAGTTTCGCTGAAGCAGCCACGCGACGGACAAATTGAACATTTGATTCTCCGACTTGTTGCATCATGTTTAACAGTTTGCTTCGTTGGGAGAGTATGTAAGCTCTTGATCCAAAATACCCATCCAATCGAGCGAGTGCATTGGAAAATGGATATGTCTTCTCATCAGGCATCTCTTCTGCCGATTTGATTCCTTCCAGAAGTTCTAAAAGCTTTGGGCCTGCTTTAATTTTGAAAACGTCCATCCTGGTACTTTCATCTGTAGTCTGAATCAAGTTTAATGAGGCAACAAGTATGTTTTTCCAGTATTCGTAACCTTTTTTGTCAATGTCAGTTTCTCCGTCGGAAGGTTTGCATTCCGATATGTTCATAGTACTAAGCGACATATTATTCATGCTCGTAAGAAGCGTACCTTCCGCTGGACCGGCTGATTCTTCATTCATAGTACTAAACCGAATAGGATCAAACGAATTAGTACCGTTCGAGTTGGATAATGTGCGCAATAAGTTCTCTTTTTCTTTCCGGGCTCGAGCGAGCTCTAGTCTAACGGATGTCAGTTCCTCCAATAACATCTTTTTTGTGCCTCCTTTCTTGGACTTCCTGTACAACGAAATGTAATTAACTGTTAATTTGTGGCATACACAGTTTTGACCATACTCATAATTATTCTGATGGGGCTGGGATCAATGCTCACATCTCCAGCTACCCCTTGGAGATGTTTTCAATAGTCATTCATTTTTTTTTGACTTTATACTCCGTCTACCCACCGGAGATATGTGACTTCTACCTTCTCATCAGAAGCCTTATTAGTGTACACTTGTATGCATTCTGCCTTCCCATCAGAAGCATTATGAGTATATATTAATAGCTGTTCAAATAATGAGAAATGTACCTTTTCGGTTCTTTGTTTACAGTACCGACTGCGCCATTGTCGCGATTTTCACGCGATGTCGCTCCAAGAGACTCCATGGCACTGATTTGATCGCAACGTCTGAATATCGAAATGGAATAACAGCCTGAGCGTTTGAGACTTTATAGTCACGCAGAAGGCTTGCTGCTGTTGCTGTTGCTGGGAGAGAACTGCTCACCACCACGTCCGAATATCGAATGAACTAATAGCCTGAGCGTTTGAGACTTTATAGTCACGCAGAAGGCTTGCTACTATTGCTGTTGCTGGGAGAGAACTGCTCACCACCACGTCCGAATATCGAATGAACTAATAGCCTGAGCGTTTGAGACTTTATAGTCACGCAGAAGGCTTGCTGCTGTTGCAGTTGCTGGGAGAGAACTGCTCGCCACCACGTCCGAATATCGAATGAACTAATAGTCTGAGCGTTTAAGATTTTTATAGCGACGTTGGGTAATACTACTTTGTTTACTATATAGGGGGAGCAGTGCTGCTGGAGAAGAAAAAGAAAGGTTTCTTTTCTATTTGAGTAAGGAACGCGTGTGCCTATATTTTTGTTCAATGGTATTTTATTTTATATTATTTTTTTGCTTTTGTTACATAACTTGATATTATTATTTGACTCTGAACTCTACAGTATCTATTACAGTTATTATGGATAATGGAGTGATTGTGCTGTGGGTGGCATTTCAAATGCAGGTGATGAAAACGATTAAAACATCCCGGAACAAAACACCGCATTTAACTGTCAATATTTTCGCAAACAGAACCAACTCTAAATATTTTCATAAAAGCAACTCCCGGAACGTCATTTGTTTAGTACGCTCAACAAAGTGATGTCAATCCTACGGATTTCTAACTTTTCTACGGATAAAACATATGAAATCTACGGATTTAGCATTATTTTACCAGAAATCTCCTGATCTAGCATTACATCTCTTGATATATAAGGAAAATAATTGAATATTGTTACATCGTCTGCATTTTTTTTTTTGATTGTGCAATTAAAATTGTAATCATGCATCTATTTGCCATCGATCTGTCATTATTGGAAGCCTACCTTTGTGGATTAGAGCTTAAGGAGCGTTCTAGTTCTGGATGCATAATTTATGTCAGTTTTAAAATTTAAATCTAGAAATTATAACAAAATAAACTGGCAGCCCCAGCAGCGTTTTATCTGTGTTTCAAATATAGAAAAAATAGAACGGCAGTATATACCAGTTTTAAATTTGACAGTAGAACTGGTCGAATAAATAAAACTAAAACGGGTTGCTGGGGATACGTTTGTTTCAGTTTCATTTACATAATAGACCACTCATATGAATCTTGCAGCTGTTAAGTTTATGTAAATGACTAGTATAAACAGCGTTGCCAGGTTGCCAGATTTGTCTGGCAAATGCCAGATTTTCCTCGTTTCGCCAGACACTCAAACTAACCAGATCTTTTGCCAGATTTTCCAATTTTTTCCAGACTTTTCATTTTTTCCTAGATTTTGTCTGATCTTACTAGATCTTTACGGTTTTGGCCTCTATACGATAGGTGGGGAGACCTTTTTTTTTTGCTCACTGAAAATGAAGCTCGGCAAAAATTTCCTTGTATATAGTAGACCCAGACAAATCCAGATAAATTTTTGAGTTTTGGCAGATATTTGAAAAAATAACCTGGCAACTCTGAGTATAAGTACACTTGAAACCTAGGACAGGACCAGACAACTGGCTTCTTTTTCCAGAAAAATATTTCTCTTCTTATTCCGGTTGCTCCCTGCTGTAAATAATAAATGCCTCGCGATCACTGTTGCCAGTAGAGATAATTGTTCATTCTAAAAACTTTCTCCCCTTATAACATGTATTTATTTATCATTTGAAAACACTTAGACAAATGTTATATCGGTCAAAAATATAGCTCTGGATTCATTTTGATCAGATGTTTTTTTAGAAGAAAACGTTTTGTTGAAACAGCTTAATAAAATTTTTCTAAAACACTCAATTTTGAGTAATTAATTCTTGCAGCTTTATTAACTAAAGTATTCAACATATTCTATTTGAGAAAAATAATAACATACAGAAGTATCCAAAGATTGGGTGCTATTCTCAACCAACATAATCAATATTCTCGTCCATATAACACTTCGTGATTTCAGGCTTTCTCTTTGTATCATCCAGTGATTGTTAAATGTACTCGTATACTTTCCGCATTGACAGAATTTAAAAACAAATTGAACTTAAATCCTTTTGAAATCAATAATTTTGAAAAGATGACCCGAAAAGTAAAATATCCAATATCAAGCTACATTGTTACCGACGATACTGACAACACTTTTTCTACCACCCTGCAGTAATCTTGATTTCAACAACTTGTACTTGCTTATGTCAGTTTCAACCAATCACGAGCTGGTCCGAAATTGGTCCTAAAAGTGGATTAACAATTGTCAGGTCCTGTCCTAGCTTGAAACCTAAGACAAGACCTGACAACTGGCTTCTTATTTTTCCTTCCGAATCATCCTTCTCGTCATTTTCGCCCTGTGGAATAAATACCAACGTATCGGCTACAGTGTAGCCATATCTACAGATTTTTTAATAACTATGCTAGGAAAAAATCGAATCCATTGTTGACGTATTACCGGATCTTTTGGAAACCGGAAAAAGTCAGGTTTGGATAGAAATGCTTAATGCGACCACAGTGTGGAACACAACAGTTCATTTTTCTCGTAAAACTAAACACACTTTCGTGTTTACACTAATTTAACAAATCTTTTTTGGTTACACTTTAATTCACTGAAAAGAAAAACGGCTTGATGCCAATTTTAATTACACAGTCCTGCCACTATAAACATTTATTACCAATGAGATTGAAAAAAAGTGAAACATTCTCCGAAAATTTTCATTTTCATTGGTGAGCTAAAATTATACATTTTAATAAATTTGTTTTCTGATTTTCTATATACTTGGCATCATTGCTCGCGTACCCTGCAAAAGTTTTTTTCTTTTCACAACAACATCAAAATCAGCCAATCAGAAACTGGTCCATTTTGGAAGAAAAGCAGCCCCCCCAGATGTCAGGTCTTGTCTTAGCTTGAAACCAAATCTACGGATTTGACTTCAACGAAAAGTGGCATCACTGGCTCTACAGCAATCAAGAAAATTACATACAGTTAGGCTATTGTTCGCCCGATTATATACAGTGTCTAAGGTTCGAGTATATGTTAGTTTTTGCACGTTACACGTTTGTGCCCTGTAAGAACAAAATTAAAGGGTTGTATGCAAGACACGACCGAGCACAATTCTCGGTTAATTTTTCAAAAGGGCGTATAAGCAAGTGACAGTTTCTCTTTGTTTACTTTCTCTTCTATCAATTACCAAGCGGTTTTTAAGTTTATCACTCAACTCTTTGCATGAAATGAAACCCGAAACTTTCGACTTTCAAACAGAATAACGATATCAAAGAAAATCTTTTAAATCACATCACAATAATCGAAAGAGAGAGTGATTAAAGAGAAGCTGTCACTTGCTTATACGCCCTTTTGAAAAATTAACCGAGAATTAGGTTTTTTACCGTCACTGCTAACCTCAATCGGATGAACACATTTTGATAGTCTAGCAGAACTGCTAGTAAACAGAGATTTTTTTGTTTGTCTGTTAACAATTTGGATGAGTACATTTACGGTCCTTATCGCCTAAATAGAGTTTTAAAACATTTGTTCACGATTGGATACGTTTTTTTTGTTTAAGCTTGTTTGTGAACAGTACCGCTGAACTGTCAAGGATGAATGCTTGTTCATTCGTGACGTCACGATAAAAAATCTAATTAGATCGAATCGAATCGAAGAACACATCTTAAACAATATTCATTACACTTTGCAACTAGTCGTAATAATCGTTTATAAATCTCAAAAACAAACCGTATCCAATCGTGAACAAATGTTTTAAAACTCTATTTAGGCGATATGGACCGTAAATGGTCTCATCTAATTTGTCAACAGACAAACAAAAAATTCTGCACTGTCAAAATGTGTTCATCCGATTGAGGTTAGCAGTGACGGTAAAAACACTAATTAAAAATGAGATTCCCATAATAAATACAAAACTAAAGATGATAATGGATACACTGAACTGAAAACTTATTCAAGTGACTAATTGCAAACTTTCTTTAGTTTAAGAGCTTAGATCAGGGGTTCCCAAACTATTTTGGGTCATGGACCCCTTTAATAAAATTAACTTAGGCCAAAGACCCCCATCAACAAATTGCCTTGCTAATTCAATTTCTTGCTTTTTTAATATTGATGTAAAATACTTACCAATTTCTGCGTATGGTCAAATAAACACAACTTTTTAGCGAAAATATTTCAAATAACAACGTATATCAAACAATAGGGGATCGATTTCTAGACCTCGTCGACCCCCATAGTCTCTTTTCGTTTACGCCCGCCAATGGGATATCGACCCCAAGGGGTCTATATCGACCACTTTGGGAACCCCTGGCTTAGATTGTATGCGAATGATAAAATTGCCAATTAGATTCTTTCATAATTGACTCGATTTTATCACAGATAATAGATATACAGGCTCGAACTAAATTCTTCAAATTCCTGTGTAAATTTCAAATTTGCTATAAGTTGGAAACACTACTGCCACCACTCGACTATTCGTCGCGATCTTTCAAAACGTTCCACTACGTTCCGGAACGATAATAATATTCTCCTGCCTATTATATAAATATTACAACTACAACAATTTTAACACTTTTCGCACGATTTCACAAGTGTTAAAGACAATTTTATTTCCATGTCGCATAAATCCCACAAGAATTCAATCGGAATAAAACAAAAATAAACTTGCCATTTTAACTAACAGCAAAACAAAAATCTAGCGTGATGTGAATGTCGCTCCCAAAATGGTGGCTCATGTGAAAGCAGTACCCAAATCGTGGTGACATCTGTAAGTGTTCGCACCGCTGATTGAGCAAATTTTACACACAGTTCATATGTGAGCCTGTATATCTGTTATTTGTGAGTCTTTTCTGATTCCTTCCCACAAATTTTCACACTGTTTAGTTTTTGAAAAACGTCCTTTAACTGGAAGTCAATTATGATGACCTCAAAGTTATTTGAAAGCTTAATTTTAGATACGAACAAACACAAGATTCAAACATGTACCTATGAATTATTAATTTTATAATCAGTGAATCGATTCAAAAAAAAATTTATGTAATTTAACGAAAAATGTTCTACCAGTGAACTCAGTAATAGTGTAATAAAATGTAATAAATCCTTCTTTCAAAGCGTCGATAATCTTCGTAAAGTGTCGGTAAATAATATGGAGGCCGTTTTAAGATACTTTTCAGATTTTTTTTAATTCTTTGAAGCGTGAACAACTACTTATTCAAATTGATACTGCATAACGATTCGCATTGCATTGCTTTGTTTTTTTACTCTTTGTATGGATTGTGTCTATGTGGTTCTTAGAGCAATATTAGACCACAATATTATGCTTCATAAGACTATATCATTGTCTAACCATTGCACGATTATTGTTTGGTTCAATAATAGGTTCTGAGGGCTTATACTGCGAGATAGTTCATTGTGTTTATACACATTTAATGAAAAAGAATGATTATCATCATAACACAACTTTGAACTGAGTTTTCTTTGCGAGCCACCGTTTTTCTCGTATGTAAATGGAGATTCCAGTATGCACACTACCCTGTTTTGAAGCGTACAATATTGAAGTGATGCTTTCGAATCAAGTTGAATTAATCAACAAACATCGAGATACAAGCGCTTCAATTTAGGTCCGAAAATCTATAGCCTGCTAGCTACCGGAGAATCAATATCAACAGCTAATTGGTATTCAATATACTCAAGTGAATACACAGCATATATACAAAAACGACTATCCATCGAGCGAATGGATGTAACTTTCAGTTTTGTCATCAACTCACCAGCCGAACTACTTGCTTCGCTCACAGCCATATATTTAAAGATTCCTTTTGTGCGATAGCTCGTACTGCAAATCGGACGAGTGGATGACATAATTATGACAAGCTATGATTAGCTCGGGAAAGCATAGGTCAACTCGAACCGTTTTTTCAACGGTGTGCTATTGAAATACTTAAACGGCGTTATCTCATAAGTTTAAGTTAAATGTTTCCGCATCGATTGGTAGTTAAATTATACAAATCCCTCAACTGAGTTATAAGTATACAAAATGATGATAAAAACCCTTCTTAATCCACCTAGTGGTGTGATAATGCCTTTCTCTTCTTTCATAACAGTCTCATGAAAATATGTTTCATACTTTTATTAGATAATTTTGGACACTAATTTTGACAACAATTGATTCAGATTGATTCGAGTAGTTCACAAAAGCATGCTTCAGGGTTTATGTCACACAGTCAGCATCATTTTTCCAAACTAGTGCTTGACATTTGCGTTGCCTATTTGTAATCAGTGATGCTAATCTAAAATAAAAAATAGAGGTGATCCTAAAATTTTGGCACCCATATATATATATATATATATATATATATATATATATATATATATATATATATATATATATATATATATATATATATATATATATATATATATATATATATATATATATATATATATATATATATATATATATATATATATATATATATATATATATATAAGAGCGGTAAAAATCATCGTGTTTTGTCGGTTACGTCACTTATGCTATCATATATCTGGAACCAAAAGTCACAACCATTTGATCTTCGAACTTGATCAATGGCCCGATATTAGCTTTCAAACGAGCCCAAGTTTGTTAAAATCGGAACAGTCATCTCTGAGAAAATTGAGCGCGTTCAAATACAACGCTTTTTGTCGGTTACGTCACTTATACAATCATATCTCCGGAACCAAAAGTCACAGCCATTTGATCTTCGAACTTGATCAATGGCCCGACAGTAGCTTTCAAATGAGCCCGAGTTTATTCAAATCGGTTCAGCCATCTCTGAGAAAATTGAGCGCGTTCAAATATCTTCGAAAAGTGCACACACACACACATACACACACACATACACACAGACATTTTCCGATCTCGTCGAACTGAGTCGAATGGTATATAACACTATGGGTCTCCGAGGCTCCGTTCGAAAGTCGGTTTTTCCAGCAATTCTAATACCTTTCTATAGAGAAAGGCAAAAACCCTTCTTAGTCCACTTAGTGGAATTTTCATATATCTTGAAAAATCACCATAGGGGGGAGTACATGAAATTTTCGAAATCGAAAAAAAATTTTTGATGCCAAAAGGCTTAGAATTGCATGAAACGTCGAGATTTAGTGTCATCTCGAAAAAAATTTTTTTTGAAAAAGTCGACTTTTTGGGACTTAGAAAAAATATGAAAATTTCCAGAAAGTAGATTTTTTCAAAAAAAATTTTTTTCGAGATAACACTAAATTTCGATGTTTCATGCAGTTTTAAGAGTTTCGGCATCAAAAAAAATTTCGATTTTGGAAATTTCATGTACTCCTCCCTATGGTGCTTTTTCAAGGTCGAAAATTGTCAAACCTTTACCACCGGGCAGCACCCCTTACGCATGTCCGATTTAGGTCAAATTTTGCATGAAGGCTTTTTTCGAGGTGCTTAAACTTTTGAGCACTAGAACTTAACGAAAATAGAGGTGATCCTAAAATTTTGGCACCCATATATATATAAGAGCGGTAAAAATCAATGTGTTTTGTCGGTTACGTCACTTATACCATCATATATCTGGAACCAAAAGTCACAACCATTTGATCTTCGAACTTGATCAATGGCCCGACAGTAGCTTTCAAACGAGCCCAAGTTTGTTAAAATCGGTTCAGTTATCTCTGAGAAAATTGAGCGCGTTCAAATACAACGCTTTTTGTCGGTTACGTCACTTATATAATCATATCTCCGGAACCAAAAGTCACAGCCATTTGATCTTCGAACTTGATCAATGGCCCGATAGTACCTTTCAAACGAGCCCAAGTTTGTTAAAATCGGTTCAGTTATCTCTGAGAAAATTGAGCGCGTTCAAATACAACGCTTTTTGTCGGTTACGTCACTTATATAATCATATCTCCGAAACCAAAAGTCACAGCCATTTGATCTTCGAACTTGATCAATGGCCCGACAGTAGCTTTCAAACGAGCCCAAGTTTGTTAAAATCGGTTCAGCCATCTCTGAGAAAATTGAGCGCGTTCAAATATCTTCTAAAAGTGCACACACACACATACACACACACACACACACACATACACACAGACATTTTCCGATCTCGTCGAACTGAGTCGAATGGTATATAACACTATGGGTCTCCGAGGCTCCGTTCGAAAGTGGGTTTTTCCAGCAATTCTAATACCTTTCTATAGAGAAAGGCAAAAACCCTTCTTAGTCCACTTAGTGGAATTTTCATATATCTTTAAAAATCACCATAGGGGGAAGTACATGAAATTTTCGAAATCGGAAAAAAAATTTTGATGCCAAAAGGCTTAGAATTGCATGAAACGTCGAGATTTGGTGTCATCTCTAAAAAAATTTTTTTTGAAAAAATCGACTTTTTGGGACTTAGGAAAAATATGAAAATTTTTCTAAGTCCCAGAAAGTTGATTTTTTCAAAAAAAATATTTTTTGAGATGACACTAAATTTCGATGTTTTTTGCAGTTTTAAGAGTTTTGGCATCAAAAAAAATTTTCGATTTTGGAAATTTCATGTACTCCCCCCTATGGTGCTTTTTCAAGATCGAAAATTGTCAAACCTTTACCACCGGGCAGCACCCCTTAAGCATGTCCGATTTAGGTCAAATTTTGCATGAAGGCTTTTTTCGAGGTGCTTAAGCTTTTGAGCACTAGAACTTTACGAAAAAAGAGTTGATCCCAAAATTTTGGCACCATAATATATATATAAGAGCGGTAAAAATCAACGTGTTTTGTCGGTTACGTCACTTATACCATCATATATCTGGAACCAAAAGTCACAACCATTTGATCTTCGAACCTGATCAACGGCTCGACAGTAGCTTTCAAACGAGCCCAAGTTTGTTAAAATCGGTTCAGCCATCTCTGAGAAAATCGAGCGCGTTCAAATAGCACGATTTTTGTCGGTTACGTCACTTATACCATCATATATCTGGAACCAAAAGTCACAACCATTTGATCTTCGAACCTGATCAACGGCTCGACAGTAGCTTTCAAACGAGCCCAAGTTTGTTAAAATCGGTTCAGCCATCTCTGAGAAAATTGAGCGCGTTCAAATAGCACGATTTTTGTCGGTTACGTCACTTATACAATCATATCTCCGGAACCAAAAGTCACAGCCATTTGATCTTTGAACTTGATCAATGGCCCGACAGTAGCTTTCAAACGAGCCCAAGTTTGTTAAAATCGGTTCAGCCATCTCTGAGAAAATTGAGCGCGTTCAAATAGCACGATTTTTGTCGGTTACGTCACTTATACAATCATATCTCCGGAACCAAAAGTCACAGCCATTTGATCTTCGAACTTGATCAATGGCCCGACAGTAGCTTTCAAACGAGCCCAAGTTTGTTAAAATCGGTTGAGCCATCTCTGAGAAAATTGAGCGCGTTCAAATATCTTCGAAAAGAGCACATACATACACACACATACACACACACACACATACATTTTCCGATCTCGTCGAGCTGAGTCGAATGGTATATAACACTATGGGTCTCCGAGGCTCCGTTCGAAAGTCGGTTTTTCCAGCAATTCTAATACCTTTCTATAGAGAAAGGCAAAACCCTTCTTAGTCCACTTAGTGGAATTTTCATATATCTTTAAAAATCACCATAGGGGGGAGTACATGAAATTTTCGAAATCGAAAAAAAAATTTTGATGCCAAAAGGCTTAGAATTGCATGAAACGTCGAGATTTAGTGTCATCTCTAAAAAAATTTTTTTTGAAAAAATCGACTTTTTGGGACTTAGGAAAAATATGAAAATTTTTCTAAGTCCCAGAAAGTTGATTTTTTCAAAAAAAATATTTTTTGAGATGACACTAAATTTCGATGTTTTATGCAGTTTTAAGAGTTTTGGCATCAAAAAAAATTTTCGATTTTGGAAATTTCATGTACTCCCCCCTATGGTGCTTTTTCAAGATTGAAAATTGTCAAACCTTTACCACCGGGCAGCACCCCTTAAGCATGTCCGATTTTGGTCAAATTTTGCATGAAGGCTTTTTTCGAGGTGCTTAAACTTTTGAGCACTAGAACTTTACGAAAATAGAGTTGATCCCAAAATTTTGGCACCCTTATATATATAAGAGCGGTAAAAATCAACGTGTTTTGTCGGTTACGTCACTTATACCATCATATATCTGGAACCAAAAGTCACAACCATTTGATCTTCGAACCTGATCAACGGCTCGACAGTAGCTTTCAAACGAGCCCAAGTTTGTTAAAATCGGTTCAGCCATCTCTGAGAAAATTGAGCGCGTTCAAATAGCATGATTTTTGTCGGTTACGTCACTTATACAATCATATCTCCGGAACCAAAAGTCACAGCCATTTGATCTTTGAACTTGATCAATGGCCCGACAGTAGCTTTCAAACGAGCCCAAGTTTGTTAAAATCGGTTCAGCCATCTCTGAGAAAATTGAGCGCGTTCAAATAGCACGATTTTTGTCGGTTACGTCACTTATACAATCATATCTCCGGAACCAAAAGTCACAGCCATTTGATCTTCGAACTTGATCAATGGCCCGACAGTAGCTTTCAAACGAGCCCAAGTTTGTTAAAATCGGTTGAGCCATCTCTGAGAAAATTGAGCGCGTTCAAATATCTTCGAAAAGTGCACATACATACACACACACATACACACACACATACACACACACACAGACATTTTCCGATCTCGTCGAGCTGAGTCGAATGGTATATAACACTATGGGTCTCCGAGGCTCCGTTCGAAAGTCGGTTTTTCCAGCAATTCTAATACCTTTCTATAGAGAAAGGCAAAAAGGTTACGCGTTTTGCATTTTTTTAATTGACCCCTAGCCCCGTATATTAAAGAGAATACACTTAGATTTTTTTCCCTAATCTTGGCAAAAATTTGCCGTGATTTGAACAGCCGAGGGTTCGTCAAACATTAAAACAACTGAAATTCTCGGTATTTTTCATTTGACAGATAATTAGTTTTACCGAGATTTTCGGTTTCGAGAAAACTATAAGTTACCGAGATCTTTGTCGCTTTTGACAACAAATTGCCGAAGCAATTAATTAAAATAAAATTTTAAATATAAAATAAACATTCCAGTTCAAATCATTATCATTGATTTTTTTATATTTACATTATGTTGGCTGTTGAACTAGTAGGCTGGGAAATGTAAAATTTAAAAAATATTGCCAAACACATACGGTGTAGAATGGATGCACTTCGATGTTATTTACAGCAGAGAACACAATTCGATTTTCCACAGAAAGTAAGATTCCGACTACAACGAAAGTAATGGCTCAAACAAAACATTGAATATTTAAAGAAATATGTCATACCGGAGTCCAATAAATTTCATGTAGTAGATTAGCGTTGCGAGGATTTTTATCCCGTAAGAATGCTCTGGGGGTTTTCTTGTCACGAATAATCGTCGAACATTTAACAAATTTGTTCTTAATATCACGAAACATATCGCTATATTCGGATACAATTTTTATTTGCTACTAATTCCACGTATGAACACATGCACTTACAACTCAGTTTTACACTGAAGAAAAATGTCTACTTTGATGAATCACCGAATTTCGGTTGTCTAAAAGTTGTTTACCGAAATGAAATTCATAAATGTTTTCTCGTCAGTGTAAGATGGAATACGAATGTGTACGACGTTTCGTGTTAGTGCGGTAAAAATTCGAGTATTTAGCGGCCCTTACACGAGTCATTAAAAATGTCATTACTAAAAAATAATATCATTTTAATTAACGTGTAATGTAATGCAGTAATGACGAGATTTCTATCAAATTTGAAATACATCATTACTTAGTCATCATTAAAAATGACAAAAATAATGCTCGTGTAAAGGCCGCTTTTAACGAAAAAGAAATAATTTTTATCCGAACTATTGACAAAAAATAAACTGAGTAACTTCTACTCTGCTTCTGAATTGCCAATGAATTTTTTTCACAGTGCTTTGAAAATTTTGTTCTATAAAATCGACAGTCCCACGACAAAAAGGCCTAACTGCAAATGAGAACCTCCCTTTGTATATTATTACGGAGCCATTACTGCAATTTCTTGAAAGTTTCCAATATAAATCGAAAGCTTGTAGTTTTAACTTGAAAGTTTTGCGAAGAGTAAGGCGTCAAATATAAAATCAATCCGGTAAATCGTGAAAGAAAAAGAGACAAAGAGAAACTGTCATTTGCAGTTAGGCGTTTTTGTTACAGACTAACAGACATGACAGTATGAGTAAATTCTTATAGAAATTTTTTTTTGTGATGCCCTAGTTCCACCTATATTGTACTGCGCGAACTATTTACTATTGGCACACCCCTTGTGTTACGTAAAAGTTTTTTTACTAGTTGGTTCCCCCTCGTTTGTCAACACCGATCAGCTGCTCGCAGGGATGCCTGATTTCATCAGAATATTTGAAAATGAATCGTCACAATAAATTATTGGATTACGTTGATAATATATTTAACATTTTTAGCGATGTTGGAAGGTAACCATTTATTTTTCTCAACTTTGTTCATCTAGACTATTTTTGATTGTGTTGGTAATTTTCACCCGAAATTAAGTGGCGGCAGACCAGAAGTAAGTAAATATTGTAACAAAACGGGTTCGATTTTGTATTGCGTTGAAGAATGAGAAGTAGGCACAATTCTGTACACGCTTAAAACTAGTTACTCAAAAATGAGTAAGATCTCACTCATGTACAGAAAAAGTGGAACAACTCTAATTTAGAGTAACTCCGAAGTTACTCAAATTTGAGTTCTTCCACTGGAAACGATATTTGGGTAAAATCTACTCATTTACTGAGTAATACTTTATTCGTACATGTACAAAAATAGAGTAACTATCACTCAAATTTTGTGTGAAATTTTATTTCACATATACCAAATTTGCAAAAATTTGTATTGTATTAAAATGTTAAATAATTGAACTCAATACTATATCAAGTGGTGGTCGCTTGGAGTAGTGTGTTATGCTCAGGCACCAATCATACACTTATTCCTCATAAATGACATTTGAGCATATTCGTTTCCATTCTAAAGCACAACACGAAGCTGATCATTCCGGTTTTTGCAGACACAACACCGTTTGTGTTGATCGACTCACCCTCGAAATACGCGTCTCACTAACAAAAAATACATCCTGTTGCTACAAATGGTTATTACAACTTTTAGACTTATCGCGAATGCGAATAGTAACTATAAAACGAGATTTTGCGTTAAACTCAAATTTAGAGTAGGAGTTACTCAATATCATTGATGATAACTACTCAATTTTTGACGTTTCCATGTAACATTTGAAAATGAGTAACTAGTACTCAAACTTTGAGTAACTTTTTCTAAGCGTGTATATAGTTTTGGCAATATGTATTAAATCTGTATCCTGCATGAAATTCGCATGGACGTATACAAATCAATACTCTACAGGTAATTCTGTATGAATGGCAACTCTGTTGGTAAATGAAAATGAAATGAACACAGTCTAGATGACAGACAGGATGTTTTTCACGCTTAAAAATAGTTACTCAAAAATGAGTAAGATCTCACTCATCTACAGAAAAAGTGGAACAACTCTAATTTAGAGTAACTCCAAAGTTACTCAAATTTGAGTTCTTCCACTGGAAACGATATTTGGGTAAAATCAACTCATTTACTGAGTAATACTTAATTTGTACGTGTACCAAAAATAGAGTAACTATCACTCAAATTTTGAGTGAAATTTTATTTCACATATACCAAATTTGCAAAAAAAATTGCTCCTTTTCTGAGTGTATTGTATTAAAATATTAAGTAATTGAACTCAATACTATATCAAGTGGTGGTCGCTTGGAGTTGTGTGTCAATCGCCAATTAACATACATGTCAGTTATGCTCAGGCACCAATCATACACTTATTCCTCATAAATGACATTTGAGCATATTCGTTTCCATTCTAAAGCAAAACACGGAGTTTATCATTCCGGTTTTTGCAGACACAACACCGTTTGTGTTAAGCGACTCACCCTCGAAACACGCTATCTCACTAACAAAAAATACAACCTGTTGCTACAAATGGTTATTACAACTTTTAGACTGATCTTGCGAATAGTGACAAAAAAACGAGTTCTTGCGTTAAACTCAAATTTAGAGTAGAAGTTACTCAATATCATTGATGATAACTACTCAATTTTTGACGTTTCCATGTATCATTTGAAAATGAGTAACTAGTACTCAAACTCTGAGTAACTTTTTCTAAGCGTGTTGATAGGGTAACTGACGCCATCATGCCATATGCGTGTACTGTTCCAACTAAAGGAATATTCGATATGACCGTTAAAATGATTGAAGAATCTAATTTGAGTGTCCTGTCTGTTAGTCTGTGTTTTTGTCGTGGGACTGTCGAAATGTTGGAGAACGATCGTACCCAGTGAATTTTGTCGTGCTTTGTCGGACCGATTGAGCCCAATACGGCGTTTTTCTGACCCGGAGAGACAAATTACCTTAAGGTTGAAACTTCTATAATCTAAACACGGCCTATCGTATGATAGGCCCTTGCGAAATAATGTTCATTATTCGTGTTTTGTACGCAAGCATATTGTACATAATTTCGTAGATTGGGCTACCGTCTACAAAACTATGTCGATTAATGTGTAAATGAAAGTTTTAGAACCGAGAAATGCATTATATTTAGTAACATTCGCAATGGTCTATCGTACGATATGCCCAAATCACATGTCCATCCAGTCGTAGCGCTGCGATCGGACTGACTTCGAGTAATTCTGCAACATGTGCATCAACCGCGTCAACCTAAAAGCTTTTAAGTTTACATAGTATATTGCTAGCGCGAAAGAGTGCAGAGATACTAAAACTATACACTGGGGTCTTTTTTTACGCAGATTTCCGAAGTTCCGCGGTTTTTTTAACGCAATGTTCCGAAGTTACGCGGTTTTATTACGCGGATTTCCAAAATTACGCGGATTTTCCAAGTTACGCGGTTTTCTTGTTTTGTCTTAGAAATGCATGAAGCTTCGAGATCCGTTGTTATCCCAAATTTTTTTTTGAAGTCAACTCTTTGACATTTAGAAAATTTTCGATTAAAAAAAAAATTCAGATTACACTAGATCTGGACTTTCTTGCATTTCTGAGACATTTGGCATAATTATTTTTTGCATTTTGCGGTTTCTTTCTACGCGGATTTCCAAAGTTACGCCGTCTTAAAAGTCGATTTAAAAAAATGTTTAAACCCCCGCCCACTGCTCACAAAGTCTTTGTAGACGTTTCATTTCCACAAACATTATGGAAATTTTGTTAAATCTATTTTAGATGACAAATAGTGTTATCATGTCAACAACTTAGCCGATTGTCAACAACTTTCCTTTCGAATGGGAAGGTGATTTGCAATGAAATGATAAATTTGTTTTTTGACCATTCGAATATATGCGCAGTTCTTTGTTTTCACGCATCCAATTTTACCATATCGATTAGGTACTTTATGAAAAATAGTCGATGGGTAAACATGCTTTATTTTGTCTTAAATGTATGAATTTATCAATGTAATAAATAGGTTTACTATCGAAACATGACAAGATTGTAAGAAAAATGCAACTTATTTTTCGCAGATACTACTAACCGGACAGCTATTTTCAATGCGTTTTGCCTTTCTCTATAGAAAGGCAGTAGAATTGCTGGAAAAATCCACCAATCGACTCAGCTCGACGAGATCGGAACATGTCTGTTTGTATGTGTGTGTATGTGCGTGCACGTTTTATCGATTTTTTTTTACCGCGCTATTTTTTTCAGAGATGACAGAACCGATTTGAACAAGCTTAGGCTTGTTTGAAAGCTACACTTGAGCCATTGATCTAGTTCAATGATCAAAAGCCCGTGACTTCTGGTTCTGGAAATATAACGGTATAAGTGACTTAACCGACAAAACGAATGTTTTCTATCGAGCAGTTTTCTCGGAGATGACTAAACCGAATTTAACAAGGATTTGGATCGTTTGAAAGCTACTGTTGGGCCATTGTTCAAGTTTGAAGATCAAATGGCTTTGACTTCTATTTCCGGAGATATGATGTTATAAATGACGTAACCGACGAACGCATTGTCTATTTTATTCCTCAGAGATGGTTGAACCGATTTCAACAAGCTTAAGCTACTATTTAGCCATTGATCAATTTCAATTATCAAATAGCTGTGACTTCTAGTTCCGGAGATTTATTTATTTATTTATTCCGTTTATTCATTTAACAATATAATAAGTCCTCATGGATATATCAGTCAAGTTATAAAAAATTCGATCGTAACACTTTTTGAATAAACTTATATGACGGTTCATTAAGATCGAAAAGATTTTCAAAAGTGGAAAATGTTTTTATACATGTAGTTATCATTTCATGGAATCCGAAAGTCGTTCGATAATATCTCGGTTGAAGTAGACTAGTAGAAGGCAGCGATCGTTGCGTGAAACAAGTGATTGTCTATCCCGTTTTCAAGAGGGACGAAAGGACTTGGAAGACGACGAACGTTGGGGCCGAGTGCGTGAATTCATTAAAAACGAGGCGCAATCATCGCTTAGATATATGGAATCGGAATCATCAATATCCGCAGCGTCGATTTATCCTATTTTGACAGAAAATTTGGGTCTCAAAAAGGTTTGTGCTCGAATTGTTCCGCACACTTTGAAACAACACGAAAAAGACCTCAGAATTTATCATTCAAGAGGCCAAAAGGACCCAATCTTTTTGTATTCGATTGTGACTGTTGACGAAACATGGTGCTTTGAATATGAGCCCGAAACCAAGTGTCAAAGTGCGAAGTGGCAGTCTTTAGAGGAGCCGAGGTCGAAAAAAACGCATCAAGAGAAATTAAAAATCAAGTCAATGTCGATTTTTTTTTATGATTCCAAGGGCATTATTCATAAAGAATTTGGACCAACTGTGTTTTATGTTGCTGTTTTGAAGCGTTTGGTAGCACGTATTAGTCTTATTCGGTCGGAATATCGTGAAGAAGGAAGCTGGCGATTATTGCAAAAAGAAGTTTCGCCATCGCAGGATGGCTTGTTCGTAAACAAGAATGATGATACAAAATCAGCGAAAAAAACAAGCCAAATAACAAATTAGATCGAACATTTTTCATTACAACTTAGGTCTGTACCAGAACTGATGTTTTAGTTAGATTGACGTTGTTCCTATAAATGTGCGATATTTAAAAGTGTGATTGATTCGAACGTAAACAGTAATACGAATTTGACGTACTTTCGAACGTATCGCATACGGCCGTGAATTTAGTTATATCGTTTTTTTTTGCCCATCGTCAATCGGGTGGTTCCATGAATTCTCAGTTATTACAGATACACATGCAGCAATGATATACAATGATTTCCAAGCGTTTTTACCGGATAAACTATGGGAAAGAAAATAATTTGCATGCTCGAGCTCTGCCTCTAAGGTTTTTTGCCAACTTTTACTTCCGCAATCGTGGACATTGATTGGGTTGATGAAATTTGGCAGTTATTTTTATTTTTTTTAAATGCGTATACTTTGAACTATTTACTATTTACCCACCCTTCTTCCCCCTCGTAGAACGTAGACTTTTATGAAAACCCTCCCACCTCCCTCCGAGAGTCTACGTGGTTTGTGAATGGCACCTTAGAAAAGTTTATGAAGTGAGTTTGGACTTACTCCATCCGCTTCAAATGTAAAACAGTCCAATTCTAGCTCATTAGAAACGGTTCAATCGCACGACCGAGTTTAAGATTGCTACAGTATTTTACACGTAATAATCATTTCTTTTGTTCTAGTTAGTCGTATAAAATTCTCTTTGTTTTTGTTATATTTATTATTCTGTAAATGTGTTTAATTCAAATATATACAAAATAAAACATACTTTTGTCATCCTGAAAACTACGTCATTTTATTCTAAAATTATTCTAGAACATGAAATTAACTTCTACACGTAAATTAATTACAATTTTCGTCCACGATTTAACGAGTTACAATGTCTCGAAGTATTTATTACAAACTCTCAACGAATTATTCATTCATTCTTCTATTTAAATAAAAATATTCTACAAGTAAGGTTGTCCATTTGTGGGTTTATACTTAATCCCCTTACAGATAAAAACCTAGTGCGATCTACAATACAAAATAAAAAATACTCAAGTTTATCACATTTTTTGTTCGTATTTAACTAAGCATAAATATATAAAAAAATCTATTCTCATGGTTTTGTTTTGTTCACAATTACATAGCCTAACTTTTCAAAAGATGATCTCATCAACGAACCACTCGATCTAACCCAAAAAATGCGTTATATTCGGTCTTAATGGATGGATGTCGACGTTCACAACATGTATTGCTTTTCAAACAAGGTTGGAGATGCTTACACTAAACAAACGAAACTTATTAAAAAAATGTTTATAGAAAATACTTGCGTTGTTGCTTAGCGTTTCGCGTTTAGTTTACATTCCGGAGTATTTTCGATTGAGATTCTTGAGCAATTAACATAAAATGTTCATAATAATTACATATAAAAATTCATAATAGTTCTCTATGATGGAAAATGAGTGCCCTTTTCTAAATTCTCTGTCATGAATATCGATTCCCGGTGGCAATTTTTTGTGTGATACTTGCGCGCTAACAGAATAATTATTGTGAATTAAAGACTTGCTAAAACTAAGGGCTATTAGCTAAATCATTAATGTAATGAAAAAACAAAGAGTGCATTTACAGTAAGAACCAGGGTCAAATTTGGTGTCACACATGGCAAATAATCGCATCATATACCTAGACATGGTATGAACATCACTTTTAGCAACTTGGCGTAGTAGCTTTAAATGATAGATATTCTTGTTTTAGCAAGAACTTGATAGTATGCCGAATATTAGAATACGTATACAATTTGACGCCCGTTCTACTGCACCACTCGTAATTATGAATTGAATTGCTTCCCTATCCAAAACGGAAATTTGGTCACTTGTTCATCCGTTTATGGTAAGCCCGTTTCCTTAAGCAAGGGTATACCTAGGTATTATAGTTCATTCATCGGGGGATGGACGCATATCAAAGATTGTGAGTAATGTTCGCGAATGGTTGTCGGCCTAATAGTAGGGTTTACCATTGATCACAAGCATCACAAGGATCACAAAAGGCATTTCCTGTTTTTTTGCGCACATTTCAGTGCATAATGGGCACGTGGTTTTATTCTACTGTAAGGCCTCCATTTCTGAATAGACCAACTACGGTTGGCTAGACAGGGAATGGGTTGTGCTAGGCACGCAGTCTCTCACTATAATATTGGTCCTGTACACATATTTTCCGTCCTGTTGCTTCTATCAGTATCAGCTCAAGGCAATGAATGGTGAGAAAGTTACAAATTACATTTGTAACTTTTTGAATCACTTACAATTCTTCTAAGGTTTGAATGTCTTCAACTGTCGAGTCTGTTGGAAAAAGAAATTCTTATTGTATGTTACGTTTCCACTTCGGGAGGGTTATTTTCTGCTATCGTTATCGAATCAGTGTAATTTCTTCTTTCGGTTTTGATGTTGTTGGAAACATGTATGGTATTTAAGTTACACAGATGAAATTTGCCCAACATAGTGCGTTACGGTTGATTATTTTAGTTAAAGAATTATTACAAATCAAAAGAAGAACTGTTCTACCAGTACCTTAATATGCTTTAGATGAAAAAGAAGAAACAATCCACAGGCAGAAGAAGGAGAGATAATTTTGACGACTCCAACTGGTGAAGAACTTGAGTGGCGGTCGAAATATCTAAAAAGTGTGTGTGTATGTATGGGTTGCGGGAGGGTTTGCGCAGTAGCACAGCGAGCGGTTATTTGTCCCAATCACCGAAAGCAGTCAGTCTTACTATCAAATATACGTCTTCTTCACCTTCTGCAGGGTGCCCATTCCTTTGCTGATGTCCTTTTCCAAGTTTTCCGTGGAATTTTTGCATTCAACACTTCGATCCTTGAAGTCGAAGTCAATATTGTCTTTCATGTTATTTTGCTGTTGCTGTAGTTGTTGAACAATTGCTTGATGTTGCGTGTGATACTGATTGGTGTTCATCAGTAGATTGACATCTTTCCCACTTGTTCGGTTCTGTGATAACATGCTCAAATTCTTGGCGTGGTGCCTGTCGGATGAAGAGTAAGATATTATTTGTTTTCTAAGTTCGGAAGTACTGAAACTCTTACCAATTTAACTGATTTCGATGCTCACTGCTGCCGGGAAAGGACGGCTTTCTGATAAGAAAACGACGTGTAATCAGACCACCGAGTAAAATTCCAATTACAAACGAGAACGCCACCAAAATACCGTAGAATTTCCATCCTAATGACGCAACGGAAATGTCTTCTTTTGCGATGGAATCTGAAATTTACATTTGAATGTAAGTTTGGAAAAAAAACTTCTTGGTACATCCTAAATCATTATAACAAAAGTCTCCCGCATGTATTACTCGAAACGAAAAATTAATAATTTTGCTCTTTGCATTCAATACTGAATATAAAATATAATTATCTGCTGGGATGTAGCTCACCAAAAATTTATTCACGAATTCAAATTATAGACTTCTACGGCATACTCACGTACCCAGAGTGGGGGCTCAAGGGGCCCTGGCCCCCCCCGAAATCAGAATAGTAATGAATGATGCGAAGCGAACAGTGTCAAAACTGAAGGAAATTGAGGTTAAATCCAGGGCACAATAAAGGACAATAATAAAAAAGACACTAAATTATACTGGATGGATGATCGGAAAAAGAAAGTGCGCGAGCTTATCATAGTTGGGCAAGATTCTGCAGATAAGGTAATTATCATGCTGCTGGATCCCGCATATACTTATTTAGGACTAAAAAGACGAACGCAAGTGCACTTCGAGTACATGTTTGGAGGGATTCATTATTATACGCTAGAGAACAAAATGATTACTCGACAAAAGACTGAAGTCGTGCTTCGAAGCGGCACGAGTGCATGGAAGGCTGGGTTTCTGGGATTGTCATGGTATACTTTTCGAGGATTACCTCAATGCAAGTATTAGCGTGCATTGATGGAGCGATTAAAGACCGGCTCCAGTTACTTGCCCATCCACCTTGTTCACCTGATTTGGCCACTTATCTAACTATTATCTGTTTCCAAACATCTCTGAGAAATCGATGTGCCTTTCGTGTTGAAATTTAGAACCGCTACTTCCGGGACCTGAATTAAGAACATGGGACCTGAAATTTAGAGCATGTTTTCCGTTCTACACGAATCGGAGTTAGGGAGCTATCTCGGAGCACTTGAATGATTGAATTTTGTGCACAAACCCTATGAGCGAAAGCAGATCATACAATGTGAAATTTAAACAATAACAAATTCGACCTCAAGCCAAACACGCTGTAAGGTTGTGAGTCTCATATTTTTGGTTTATTTATATTGTCATTCACTATGGTTACAAATGTTTATTTGATTGAGTTTAATTCGATACAATAGCGAAACTTTGTACTACAGAAACAATCATAATTGCGCAACCAGTGCCACTGCGGGAGTCTTGACACGTGTTATGCATACCTAAGTAGGCTGTCCTTGCTAAAACTTACCTGTCTTATGATGATACTGGTGGGAGCTGATTTTGTTCGTCAACTCACTTCCTTCGATTGAGGTCATTGATATTTCATTATCTATATCAATCGGACCAACGGCGGACACGGTTCCCCGAGTGGACTGAATGATGACGACGTTTTTCGTATCGCTGGGCTTCTCCTTTTCAGCACTACCTGAGCCATCGACCCGTGTGTACACATCGTTGTCCTCAGTTTTGTGCTGGCGTTGATCACGTTGATCATACTTTTTGCAGATTTCGTTTACTTTTAAACCATCCAACCGTTGGTACAAATTCTCAATCGAATAACTGTTGGTGGGTATATCTTCCACGGCACGACATTCTCGGTTCACGTCATCCCAAGCACAATAAGGGTCTTGCAGTTCCAAACATTTACGACAAGATTTGAACTCGTGTTCGTTGCAATTGCTCAACGGAAGCGATATGATTTTTCCATTGCTTATCACAATAAGCTTTTTATTCTTTTTGGAAATAGTCAACTCGTTGACTTTGTTTCCTAGTGGGAAGGCCTGCGTTTCACTAATAACGACTGTTCTGATATCACCGGTTGTGTTGGATGATAAAATGTTAACAAATTTGATAACCTTTCCATCGTTAGTGCCTACAAATATAATGTCATACGTTTTCCCATCGAGAGCTTTCACCTGTGGATCAACTGTGATTGCCGATAGACGGTAGAGTAAACTAACTCGCGTAAAAACTGGTCGCGAATGAAGGGAATTCACTGCAGAATCCATTAAAGTGTTCATTTTAACAAAATTCACCGAAGCTTTCGGCAACGTTCGACTGTCATCAACACACTTTCCTGGGCGAGGCTCGGGAACTTGGCTCTGAGGAACCTGCAACCAATTAGAGTGGCTATCACGTTGCGATTTGAAAGGACCTTCGAACGTGTCAAGAATATCCTGAATCGAGAAAGCACAAACGGCCGATCCTCCGATCGCATTCTTGGGAGTAGTCATGATTGCGTAGATAATCTGATTCGAACTACCTCCATAAATGCCGTTTATTGTTTTTGTAGTGGATTCTGAGGGAGTGAAATTAAACAACATTAGTTTGATGAATCTTTGTAGCGTGAATGTGCCTTTTACAGACGACTTTATTACGTGCTAGTTAATGCAAACAAGAATCTACGTTCAGGAAATATACTATTCTTCTTATTATTATACATTTTAATGTTTGCCTAAATGCACATATATTTATCTATTTGTCGTCCAGTAAAAAACATCCCCAATTTTCAATAAAAAAAGTCAGCCAATGTTAAAAAAGTGTACTCACGAATTTCATCAAAGTAGAAAGGATACTCTCCAGGAATGGAACAATTCAGTCGCGCTTTCAGAAACGACGTCCACTTGTCGTTCAGCGGATGTGGCCCTCCTTTGTCGTTTTTGCACACGCGGCTAACGCGGGAATAGATCGCTTTGCCACAGTTCATGTACTCGACGGCCACCTCGCGGAAAAAGAATAACACGTATCCGTTGTGTTCAATCGCACTTACGAATGCCGGCTGATTAAGCTGCTTGCTGTCATACTGTTCCGTTCTTTGAGGTTCTCGGTAAATCAACGGGTCTGCACCGGAAAAATCGGCCACCGTCGCTGAGTATAAATGACCATCTAGATAAAAATGTATGTAATTTAAAATTTGCTATATATAACTGATATAACTACATCTACCTGTATAAACATAAGTGCTGTTATGAAGCGGATTATACGGACATCGTCCGAGTGCTTCCATTTCGTTGCTATCATAGGCTATGGTCCCATCGCTGGGAAGTACGTTATAGTAACGACACAGCGGTTTGTACGAGTTCGTCCCGCACAGCATAATCCTATTGGCCCCGACCCGTGCATATACGCGGATATAATTTTGGCAATCCTGATCCAGCTTGCCCTTAAGCGTACACAGTTCTCGGTGTGCATCCGACGAGCTCCATGTCACTCGTTGGTTCGCATTCTCAATCAGACGGTCGAGACTGATGTTGTAAAGTGCATTCCGTGCTCCGATCAGTATCGAAGCGTCGTCCTGATCGAGCAGCTTAAAATAGTCAGTGCTGTTGCCGAAAAAGGCTGGTATCGTGTTATCTGCGAAAGAAAGAAGAGAATGAAGATGACCGTGGATTGGAAAACACAACACGATGAATATTAAAAAAGTTCTCGCCGAAAAGAGACAAATAGCAACAGGAGTCAAACGTGAAAGAATTCATGTAACGTGTGTAAAACTGGTATCCGATTTGTTCATATCGATAAAATATAATTCAATAAACTCGTTCATATAATAGATGGGTTCGATTAGATATGTTGGTGTTAGCTGAAACGCAACGGCGTATAAGATTCCTCCGAAAATGGAATATCATGCTTCAAACAAAGACACAGAATTACAATTTCTTATTGTAATATCTTTGTTCATGCTCTTTGATCAATAATTACTTTAAACGAAAATGCATCGTATTAAGCAACACTTACACGAGACAAGAATTACAATCAAGCATATTATTGTTAGCACAAGAAGTATTGATAATACATTTGATCGTGTATGCTCATCAATCCGATAATACTTTCTCTCCAGAGAGGAAATTGTTAAGTATGTGCAATGAACTCTTCTCTCGATTTTTCCGTATTCAGTTGCAATATTTTACAATTTTACAATGGGAGGTTAAAGATTCGCAACTAAATAAATGCAAAAATTTTAATTTTCTTTGACTGAGTTACTGTTTAAAGTACGATTTAGACGATCCGGCTCCTTCCGTCACAGTCAACCTCCATCACCGTCACCGTCAACATTAATTACATGCATTCTTATGGAGCCATTCACACGTAACGTCACCGTCACGGAACGTCTTGACAAACGGAGCGTGTGAACGTTTCGGTAAAGAAAGTATTAACCTAATTTTGACGGAAGCTGACGTTCCGGTGACGGTTACGGAAGAAAGCGAACCGTCTGAATCATACACAACTCGGACTCGCTAATTAGGCTACGGACCAGATTAAAACGCAGTTACAAATTAGAAATTAACGTCAAACACGCGAAAATGTGACAAAAGAAAATCTGGTATGATATAGCAAACATTGTTGCTTGAAACTACAAAACAAGATAACTAATTTTTCTTAGTGAGTTAGTCTGTTCCAATCAATATTTTAATAAAAAATAACAAACAATGTGCGTTTCTTTCAATTTCACAGTAAATTTAAATTGAAAAATCAGTTTCAAATAAATGAAGTTTTGATTAAATTAAAATTTGTAGTGCTTTAGGTTTACAAATTTTTTATTTGAAATAAATGGACTTAAAAGAATTGATTATTTCAACGAACGTTTCTGTTTGTTAAAATCATACATTTATGTTGGTTTTACGGAATAAATTTTCTTTCAAACTAATATTTAACGATTTTATTTCTGATACTACTTTTATTTCGAAATATATTTATTTTCAAATTTTTAAAAACCAAACTTGATATTGGAAATTTTAAAGAAATCTCTTTTGTGGCTCCGGTTTTAATAATATTATAAATTATCAATACATATGTATAAATTCTTGAACAGCTCCTAGAAATTCCTACATTGGAATTCGATCAACATCATTCATAATTTGATACTATTTAACGTGCAATGCACCATTTTACAGACGAAAAAAATTGTGCAGCTTTACGCGGGTGCCGGACGAGTAGGAGAAAGGTGCTTAGCAATGGTACAAAAATAACACGCTGCTGTATGATCAAATCTTGTGGAAGAAGTCTCTTGAATTATTCTGCTGGTATCAGAATATCGATTCCATTAATTCATCTGACTCTAAAACGAAGTAAATTAGGTATTTATATCAGCAGTTATCTATTTAGTCCAGTCTCATTCGCGAACATGAATAGAAATCATTGCAAAAGTTTACCATTTTTCGAAGCAAGATTTGTTTTCCACGTTTTACTCAAATGTGAATAGAAATGATGATGACATCGCAGCAAACATGGATTGTTTCTTGTTTGATGTTTGCAGCAGTAAATAAAAGGCTGCACACCTTGAATGAATGAATCGATTGATAGTAGTTCATACCATAGATAAACAATTCAGTTCCTGTGTGGTATTTGTTCGAATCTACAATCAAGTGCGCCTTGAAGGTTGTTCGCTTTTTATTCTGTTTCGACGCAATTGGCCTCTCAAGTGGTAGTCTTTCCGTTCGGAGAATAAACTGCAATGTTGGGTTATCGGTTTGCGAAAGTCAGGTGTGAAAGATAAACACTTGATTGTACGAAGACCCTTGGTTGATAGCTGTATGAGTTACGAGGGTGGAAATACGTAACGCTTCTTGTTCCATCATGCATTTTGAAGAGCATGAAGGACTGTACGAATTATTTGGCATTGTACCAATGACATAAGCACACATATTTAATTTCCTTCAGTGGCACGGGATAAAACCTTGAGTCACAGTTGAAGTATGAATCGAAAAGTATTGAATATTTAAGCAACCATTCTTATAGATAGCTTCTAGGAATATCAAGTCGTTAGGTTAGGCTATCGATACTATCGATCGACAATAGATTACTACATTACCTCACTGTTTGCTATTAGCTCCGGAATTCATCAGAGTAGTCATCTCTGAGTAATTTATAATTTTGCTATCCCTAGCCGAATTTGTTTAAAAACGGGAATTATTTTTATTTATTATTATTACTATTCTTATTGAACACCTTAATGAATTGATGCAAAGCTAAGACAAGATAAGATAATGCGTGATGCAATTTGGAGATACAAAGATCCGGTGTTCAAGGTAACTTTTTAATGTTGATCAGTTCCGATCCGAAATCAATTTCGATATTCGCAGTCATTGTTTGGAAGCCAAATGCCTTCCGCTATAATCAATTTTGGCTACAATGAGCGATTCTTCAACAAGTGCCGACTATTTAATCATTGTTCGAATGAACTGAACTTTCATTCAACCCGTAATACTATCAGGAAATCTTTACTTTAAACTTTAAACACTTTGTTATTAACATTAGTTTTATCTATCAGTTCAATCCTGTTAGAAATGATTAATCCAATCGATGAAATAACATATTTCTCTTGGATATTCATGATCTGTTGGTACAACAGATGAAAGTGTTTTATGTCAGTTTAAGATGTGTTAAAAGTTGTACAAATTTCCAAAGGGTCTAAAACCTTCCAAACGGTCTAGAAGCTCATGACAGACTCTCTTCGTTTACTTTCTGTTTCACTTATTTCTGCGTCGAAATGAGACTAATACACAAATGTTCGTTACCTAACATATCATACTTATAGAAAAATAAAAAAATGCGGTGTCACTTTACACGAATATTTAATGAATAGACTTGAAAATAAATGAGTTATTACTAGAAGCAAAAGTGAAAAAAGAGAAAGTCTCATTTCGACGTGAACATTTCAAAAGGGCCTTAAAACAATTGACAGATTCTCTTTTTTTACTTTCTCTTTCGATTATACCTGCGTTATTACGTAATTGTTCGTTACATATATGATACTATTACAAAGCTGGAGATATTTTCTTTCATTCTATATGCAAATTTCGTAATTGAACGTGAAAATTTAGGTGTTATTAACAGAAGAGAAAGTAAACAAAGAGAATCTCTCATTGGTGTATGTGCCCTTATGAAATGTTCATGTCGATTTGTTTGTGTGACCTTATCTTACCCCAATGCACAGTGGTTCAAAAGCGCAGTTTCACGCTCATAATTGATAACTCATAGAAACGTGATTTTTGAGGTACAATATCTTCAGCAAAATTGCTCAGAATGATAGACGCCATCTTTTGGCAAATTTTATTGTTGTGATTAATCCCCCTAAACTTGAGAAAAACGTATTATTTTAGCTCAGGGCCAACATAGGGACTAAATTACTTCGACAAAATTGTGCAGAAAGTTATTTAAAAAAAATTGCTGAATGTACTATTCCCGTAACTTGAGTGTAATTCATGATATCATGTATTTTCTGAAAAGGGTTTTTATAAGAAAATACATATATTTTCAATTTATATGAGTTTTTCAAGTTTAACAAAGTTTTTTATCATTAAAAACTACACCACTTTCTCAAGCATTTTTCATATTTTTTTACAAAATTCCAACTTGTCTATCATCGAAAAGCGCAGAAAGGTGCAGATGAGACTACTTATATATCAAACTACTTCAAAAGAGCTTTCATACCGTGGTTGAATTACTCGTCTTCAGGCGAGATATGTTCTTTTCAAATATTCTTGCCTTTGTCATTTGCAATGATAAGGTTCATTGTATATTAGATTTCAGTATATATTCGTTACCATTATAAACGTTCTTCTAAAGTAACTGGCAGACGTTTTTTTAAGTGAGATAAGAAGCCACGACTTTGAAAAACGGCAACTATCATGTCGAATTACGTTGTCATTTTTTGGTAAGTTTTTCTATAGAAAAGCTGTGCGGATAAATGTCCTCTATTCATCAATTAAAGTGGAGATCGATGAACGCTTGCTATATTGTACTGTTCATAATAAATAAGAACTTTCTTTTATACAGATGTCGGGAGTGTTGTGAATGTCAAGGACAAGGATACTTGAAAAGAACATATCTCGCCTGCAGACTTTTGATGATAAACAAGTTGGAATTTTGTAAAAAAAACATGAAAAATGGCTCTACTTTATTAAACTGAAATGATAGCAGCATAGTATGCTTGAGAAACGATTTATTAATTTCAGTTGTTTGACGTAAAGCCGCCATGACTAAGTTCAGTTTTTGCAATGACTGAGCGGAAACATAAATTGGAGAAGCCAAATGAATGAAAAACTAACAGAAAAGATAAATTTTTGTAAAAATATACGCTCAGAGACAGGACTCGAATCTGCGTTCTTATGCATTCCGTGCATACGCGCTACCATTTCGCCACTCTGAATCTTGTTTTAGTCACTCTAAAACGCCAGACAGACATAGTAGAACGTACATAGAACATGGTCTACATCCTGGTCGTCACCCGACCCGATATCTTTATGAAATTAATAAATCGTTAAAAACAATTGCGGTTTGATTTTCCGTAGCAATCTGCTTCTGGTAGGAAAGGGTAAGGTATCGGTCGGGTGACGGCCAGGATGTAGACCATGTTCGAAGTACGTTCTACTTTGTCTGTCTGGCGTTTTAGAGTGACTAAAACAAGATTCAAAGTGGCGAAATGGTAGCGCGTATGCACGGAATGCATAAGAATGCAGGTTCGAGTCCTGTCTCTGAGCGTATCTTTTTCCAAAAAATCATCTTTTCTGTTAGTTTTTCATTCATTTGGCTTCTCCAATATATGTTTCCGCTCAGTCATTGCAAAAACTGATGCTTGAGAAAGTTGTGTAGTTTTTAATTATGAAAAACTTTGTTGAAAATATTTGTGTTTTCTTACAAAAACTGGTTTAAGGACACCCTTTTAAAAAAAAATACATTTTATCATGAATTACACTCAAGTTACGGAAATAGTACCTTTAGCAAAATTGTTTGAAATAACTTTCTGAACAACTTTGCTGAAGTTACTTAGCCCCTAAGTTGACCCTGAGCTAAAACAATATTATTATCTCACTTTTAGAGGGATTAATCACAAGAATAAAATTTGCCCAGAGATGGCGTCTATCATTCTGAGCAACTTTGCTGAAGATACTGTACCTCGAAAACCACGTTTTCAATGAGCTATCAATTAAGAGCGTGAAATTGCGCTTTTGAACAACTGTGCAATGCAATGAAAAGTGATAGTCGATCTCACCTTACCTGAGGGGAGCTGAGATGAGTAAGCTTTTATTTTATGGTATCTAGAAAACATGAATTAAACTTATCTTTTTGCTCCGGCATTACAATGACACTTTGAAAACGATTCAAATACTAGGTTCCCAACAGCGCATATGGGGTCAAAACATTTTTCAGAGCGTTTAAAACTCTCTTTTTTTACGTTTTGAACTGTTAATTTTTGCACATTTCTCGTGTCAAAAAAAATCATATATCTGAGGTACACCATGTTTTCAAGTAAATCGTAGTAACCAACTATTTTTAGTTAGATTGCGAAGTCCAACATTAAAAATTTGCGACCACCATTATAAATTAATTTCAAATCGAGTATTGATGGCTTGCTTGTGCAATTTAGTACTAGATAAGATTGCACTAGAGCTCGCAGTGCCAACTACGATTCAAATAGGGTGGAGCCTCCACGTGTGACACATAATACGGAACCAGCAGATTAGCACCGTTCCTGGAAGACGTTCGTGACAATTCGAAGCTTGAGCGGTAGGTATGTATGTATAATGTGGTCGATCACGTCGATACTTTAATGCTTCGTCGGCCAATGGCGTTGTGCAATATTTATCTTTCTGGGCGATAAATTCTGACAAACTGCCTTCTGCCAGTGATCGAACCGACGGAGGTGCTAAATGAATCCCGGTATAGAGGTGTATCGTCGATAACACGCGCGATAATGATAGCCATTTGAATATTCAAACGTGGTTTTGTGATGGTCGGTGAGAGCTTGTATTTTCTTCTCTTTGGTTCAGAACGTCTTCTGCAGGTGCGCTGGAAAAAAATATACGAAAATTTGCATGTTTTCACACTTGGCAGGTAAACTGAGATTTTTATTTGCCTGCCAAGCGAGTTTCTCGCACGTTTTATGTTGCTTGGAGTTCAATGAGTTTGTGGAGGTTGTGCTCAATAAGTAAATAAAATAAATTGCAGAAATTGGCAACAATTAGGATATTACATGAAAATTAGTCACAGTAGGCGGCTTTGATCAAATTCAGTGTTGGTATAATAACCCAGTGGGATAGTTACTCCAATGCTCATCACATTAGCCGGAGCCCCACAGCAATCAACGAATTGCGATGTAATCAGTGTCAATATCTTTTTTTCGACCCTACGATAGTCCAAAGTTTGGGCTTTTACCCTAGGAGAGGAGCTTGAATAAACCAAATTTGCAAAATATTTACATTATAAATAGCAATATTCGATGGTATGCTGCACAAAGAGCCAATGTTTTGTATTAGAAACAGACGAATACATAAGGAATGTGATGTCCTATAGTATTCTAAGAAATTCAAAACTTTTCGAAAAGTCTGCATTACTGATTATTTTGTATCACTCTGGATACATTGATGATTTTTTGCAGATTTTAATATGAAAGCAGTTTTTGTGAAATTTGACTAGCGATCGTTTGCTTTTGAATTTTACTGAATCAAAACAGTTTTATTGCTTGTCATCAAGCATGTCGGGAGGTAAATAACGACCACTTTAATCGATTATACCGAGCATAAAATATGTTAATGATGATAAACTTCAACCAATCGTACAGAAAGTTTTCGTTCCATAGGCAAACATTCACTCAGTACGTAGAAGGGGTCAGCCATACGCTGGCCGAAGCACCTCTCTGATGGCTGACGGGAGATGTAAAGTGATTTTTTTCACAAATCATAACTCTTACTACTTTCGATGCATGCTGAGTTTACAATAGACCGACCAAACTCAAACGACGGCCAGACTTGTTTCAACAACAACCAGAAAACAGATGAACTGTCAAAACACATAAATCCTTCACTCGTTGCGCCTGAATGATGCGATGGATGTCAGGAAAGGTGCTAAAAACAAACTGCGATGCTCAATTCAGAGGTCGTGTGGTTTGGCCGTTGTAATCATTTGACCGGATTTTTTTTCTCAGCCGCCAAACGAACTGTTTGCTACGAAGCGATCGATCGGCAGACAGGGCCACCGAAAGCTGAATGCCGGTATTATCATCCGTTGTAAGCGGGCGATTGTGAAATTGACGACCACATTTGATGCAATCAAGTGGAAAACATTAGCTTCGAGAACCGACAGGATCAAGTGGTTTTCTCTAAGGGTGCTTCATGTATACAACACACATCGTAGAATCCACTAGCTGGCGGCCTTTGTTTACATGAGTGTTGATCTTTACTTTTGTAGTCGATTCAACCATCGCAAGGGTTGATGATGAGTATGCTTGAGAGGTCACCGAATCTTAGCGATGACTGCAGCGCGATGTTTGATGCGCCTTTAAGTGATAATTGAGTAATCGATCGCATGCTGGATACAAACATCGAAAAAAAATTCTTGTGAAATTTTCTCAAGACATTTCAAACGGATAATTAGTATGTTTAAACTGAAAATTATCCTCTTGGGTAGTGACAGGCGCGTACCCAGAAAAAAATTTCGGGGGGTGTTTCAGAACATGTTGATCAATTTCCATACAAATGGAACTTTTTATATAATTATTTGAAATTTTTTTATTGTGGAATCGTTTGTTGAAAATTATTCATTTTATTTTTTACTTATTTGAAAAAAAGAGTTTACATAATATCATACTTTTTTGAGTTTCGGAGGGGGTTTGAACCCCTAAAACACCCCCCTGTATACGCGCCTGGGTAGTGATGATCAATTTTCTAAAACTAAATACATTTTTTGTTGGAAATTGACTCATCCGCCGGAAGCCAGACGTTACCAGCTAAAATAATACCATTCAAAACAACCAGTGCGGAAAATTATTGGCTTCCTGATTAGGTTCCAAAAAAAAACAGTAGATAAATAAGCGGAAGTCAGTTGAGTCACATAGCTGCAAGTAATAAAAATTAAAGAAGAATATCAAATGTCATCAAGCACTATCGGCCACGAGCCCATTTTTTAAGGTAAATTTTAAGGATACCATCCTGGTAGATATAAGAATGAGGGAGAAACATCCCAAAAAGAAACAGCAAAACTACTCACCATACGTAATGTACGACTTGGTTAGGACATCTGGCGTCCAACTTTCAATCCTATCTAAAGAGCAGCTAACTATTACTATCAACATGATCACGAATCGATGCAGGTGCCTTCTTAGCGTTGCTACTGTTGTGTTACACGATTGCATCTTGCTGATTGCTTATTTTGTGACAAGAAATTCGTATTCAATTTTCCGATGATTTTATGTTCGCTTGGCGACCGACTTCACCTTAGGTGAATGCACTTAATATCACACTCGGTACATTCTCATTAGTTTGTCAACCGTGATGGTGTTTGGTTAACTACCTTATTATATATGATTGCACTTGTTGTTAGAAAGTGTGCTATTTCAACACCCAACGAGCCAACAGTTGTCGACGAGGACATCTCGTGTACGGCGCCGGGTGATCCAGTTTTGCTCGTGTTTCGGATGCTCGATTGATACGAAATAATTACTATTTATTACTATCGATTTGATCGCGTGGCTACTGGTTTATTGCTTTTGAGAACACTGTTTTCTAGAGACTGTGAGTTTTGATTATCGCTTCTGTCTCTTCCATAACATGCTGAGTGTGATCTGCAAATAAAAAAAAATGTTTTGAATTATTAAACTGTTCTATTTAACAGTTGTTTTAGTTACAGGTTGGTTTAATTAAATACTGTGTAAGATAAAATACGTATAATTGTGCCATGAGTCTTGTGTTTAATGAATTCTTCTTAAACATTGTAAACCATTGAAACAACAACAATCTTATTAGACCCAAAGTTACGAAGTTTTTTTTGTAGTAATTATTATGATGCCGTATGTAAATCCAGATTCAAGCTAAATGTTCTAAAAACATCGGTAGATTATGTTGATTCTGAGCTTTGAAAATCATGATTAGCATTATTTTCACCAAAATCGCTTTTCCCATCTCTTAACACTAATCGCTTTTATATACTTTACACATTTTCGCGAATACCGACTTTTTAACCAAGACCAGGTGTGTACGTAACAAAAATATGCACTCAGTTTATCGGAAATGGCTGAATCGATTTTCACGAATTAAAGCCTTGCAATCCCATAGAACCGCTTTGAATGTTATCCGGATAAGTATATAAATTTTTAGCAGTTAATCGTTTGGTTCAAATAATATGATATTTAAAAAATAAGAGGAATATGTTTTATTCAATTCAAATCGTTGTGAGTATATAAGAATTATATTGGGATGAGAATTCTTTGTAAAAAGTGATGCTACGGCCAAGAAAAACTTATGTAAATTGCTTTAAGAAATAAACGTATTTATGGAAAAAAGTATATAAAATTAAATTTCAAGACTGTATTTTTATATATGACACTGAAAAATCAAAACAAATGGTAGTGAGAATACCAGATCTCGTTTTCCGATTCCGGAAGCACCAAAAACAGCCATTGCATACTCCCAAACTTAAATTTCTAAGATTTCTTAGACACAGTTGGACAGATTTTCACGAACTTAGATTAAAATGGAAGGTATTGAGATTCCTTAAGTTGATGTATTCAGCTTTCGGTTCCAGAATTACAGGCTGAAGTGAATTTTAAATTTCAAATTGTTATTAAGAGCAACGATGAGAAAAAATAACGTAATATATCATTTAAATGTGATTCAAAAAAATCTTTCTGAAGTTTATTCTGGTTGATTTTAAAACGATCAAACTGAAGCTCAAATGAAAAATCGCAAGGTCTCAGAGGTTACGTTAATTTTTATACAAATCTGACCTCCGGAACCTACAGATTGTGGCTGTTGGGCCACTAAAACATAAAACTTACCCAATTTAGCAACATTCAAAGCAAATATTCTACAGTTTTAGAAGTGCACATAACAGACAGTTAACAAAAGAGGGCGTTTTTTACTCGCTAGATCTACAATTCTACATACATTTGAAAATTTGACTTGGTACATCTGCAAGCAGTCGTTGCGTTTGCGTGTCGTGTTCAACCAATAATGCTTGTGAGTAGACATCATCAAATAATTTACGCTTGCTGGTGCGTTCGGCGTCGTTAAGGTTCTATTTACAATCTCAGGAAAACAGTAATTTTTGAAAAACGATGAAGCAGTTTCCTCCGCTACTGCTTGATGAATCTTCAAGAAAAAAAAAACAAACTGATACTTCCCTTTTGCGTTTTGCAACAATGGTTCTTTTTAGGATTCTACCTTAGCACTCCATTAGGTACGAAATTTCTAGAGCAAATTATCAAATGTTGTTTTTTTGTATCCTATTAAAATTGAAACCCTGTCAACACGTTTGAGTTCAGACAGGTGAAAACAATCTTCTGCTTGACAGAATATAATAGTGTAATGTTTCAATGCTAGTTTCATTGTGAAACACTCTAACCCCAACATTATTTGTTCGGCCATCAGAAAAGGGTTAAATCCTCATCAAATTTACATACAATGTTTCGAACCATTGCATTTTTTCTTCTCTGTACACCAGTGCTGACCTCAACCTGTCCCATTTCTAGTGCAGCCGTTGCAAAGGCCTAGTTCCCAAACGCATCACATCGCAAGTGCAGGCAAAGCTAATTCCCCTTTTTCTGAACCTACGGTTTATTATTGAATTTTACATTCTAATTAACAACCGGTGAACCCCGATCACACTGGCAATTTTAGCTACTTACCATCATATGCATTAAGAACACTGTAGGATCAGGTTCCATTCAATTGTAGCACATCAGGAAGACCCCTTCACTGAGAAGGCAAGTATAGCGCCTTCAATTACATATTCACCCTTTCTTCCTTGCTTCTTACATGTTATTTATGTCTATACGATCGACAATGCAGTACTTTACATATTCGTTGTTTTTTCACGTTCCCCTCATAATGAATTAGAACGGGGAATAAATCGGTTCTGTAGTTAAATGCGGGTTGATGCCGTTCCCGTTCGTTTTGGCCTCTGACATATTCAAAAACTGTCGTCCAAAACTTTTGGGGGGAATTGTAAATAGCTTAAAGTTGAACAAATACAGCATGCATAATTTTTCCATCTTGAAAAATGGCCTGGTTTTTCTTTCCATACTTTTTTTTGTTTCGTTCTAATGTTGCTTTGAAAACAATCAATTGAACTATAATCGAGAATGAGTTTATTACAATCAAATCGTTTCCATGCACATGCTAAGGTTACAGCCATTTATAGTTTTTAGAACAAAAGCACAAAAGTTGGCCATTCTGTTAACTAAACTACGCGCAAACGTGAAACAATCCTCAAAGTCCTACCATTGATGAGATGTGCCCATGTGGCTCGATTGCATAACTAGCATGACTTATACCGCATTTATTTAGTGTGGTAATCTAATCATGATTACACGTTGTGAAATTATACCTACATATACGGTTTCATGGTCAAAGTTGCACGTAAGTCTGACACGAATGGCATTCTTAACACACCAGCCACAAATCTAGTCCGTCCCTGTGACAACAGTTTGTTGGAAACGACCGAAGTTGAAGCCATGAACGACCCAAAATCGACCGAACAACAGGTTGATTCCAATTTGCCAAAGGTCGAATAAGCTTATGACATCGATATAACTACAGGAAGGAAGCAAATATGAGCTTAAATTGTAGTCTTTTACCATACTGCAGTGATTTTCCATCGCTAGTCGAGGCAAACGAGTTCACCTATTGGCACGTAGCAGCAATTCCTCTGACCCATTTCCACGTGTTTGCAAATGCTCCCTACCGTCTACGAGGAAAGTCGCCAGTGAACCGTTAATACCACAAACTCGTTCCGCAGACGACACATGCAGAGTGCATGTGGAACTCTCACGGTGAATATACTTTATCCTGTTTTGTGTACATCCGTGCCTATTTCTACAAAACATCCCGTTCACTTTGCTATGGTAGCAAATTTCTAGCCGTAAATATATACAGACACTAGCAGTGCGTAACGGATTTTTAGAATAAGAAATTCCATATGAGCTCAACAATTTCAAAATTCGGGTAAGGTCATCAGCAACGGCTTTAAATGTCGACGCCCTTGGGTGGGTTTCATACACACACACGAGTAAACGCTGTACTCAGAACATTTCATTCCGCTATAGCGGTCCCAAAGAAATTTCGAACGCAATCAGATAAGACGCTGAACTTCTTTGTGACCCATGACCAATAATAATGTTGAATGAATAAGATACTTATGAAAAAAAATTACAATAATTCTACCATACATCGTGAAGCACACCTAAAGTTGGTTGGAAGAACAGTGAATTTCAAATATCTTGTCCCAATTAACTTTCTTGTGACTGCACCTATTTGAGCTTCAATATCACATTAGTATGGTGCGGTTGCGAGTGGGTTGAATTGATTTTACTTTTATTATTATTTGGTTTGAGAGCAAGCCATACTAAATTAATTATATTGGTTTAATGTTTATACTTGGAAATTCGAAGCGCGAAAATGCTTCTATTAAATGGAACAAATTTGTTCCGGACCGTTTCGCGCACCGGTAGACGTCCGAATAGAATCCATTCGAATTGCTGGAATTGATTTTAACGCACCTACACGGGCGTCAGCTACGGACATCATCCGGTTGTGTTCAATAACGGATGTAAACATCATAATCTACGGCAAGACGATTTAATACATCAGGTAGCTTTATTGCTGTTAAATTCAGTTACACACGGCTGAACCAGAACCATTTCATACATTCAATTTAAAGAACTAAAATTGCTTTTGATTAGGACTTCTGAGATTAAGTTTGGAATGGTAGTTTTTTTCGGTTGAGTGATTGAGTAGAATGTTTTGGAAAGAACTATAATTCACTCTTTCAATTGGAACATAAACGTTTTTCATCCAATACAAATTGATTTCTTCGGTTATTGATTCTCTCTGGTTTAAACATTGCCTACAAGTGATGAACAAAACAGATACATATCAGAATAAGAGTGAACAATGAAGCAGAATTGAGAGGTGTGGATGCGAAACCTAAACACAGAACATCACTGCGAAACGTGAAACCCTAGTGGTGTAATGATGCCTTTCTCATATCTCACATATTCTCATATATAAATGTGTGGTATTTCTCAAAATATTTTTTTTATTCTTAAAAAAACAAAAAGGTTTGTTCATAAACTAGTATAACCTACAGAGTGGAACAGTACTCAGGTCAGTTAGGCCATCTCTGAGAAACGAAAAGAGGTATTTCCGAAACCGCAATCTAGGAACCGGTATAATCGAAGTTGGTTCGAGAAAGGTGACTGGAATCCATTTTTGAGTCTATGGCTACAATCATCGGTCATTCATCAAAAACCCAAGAACAGGGAAAGCCAAATCAATAGTTCCGAGGCAAAGTTTTGAAATTATTTTACTTTTTAATTCCGGTGCTTCCGGAATCTGAAACCAAGAACCAGTATAACCCGAATCGGGTTGTTTTGTTGTCTATTGACAATGGCTACCGACTGGAATAGTTTCGAGGCAAGTGAAGCAATTTTTTACGTGTTCTGTTTCGCCGCTTCAAGTGACGGTATCCAATTTTTAACACACTTCACCCTATAATTCCGGAACCGGAAGTCGGATCCGGATGAAATTCGGAAGTTTTGTATAAGACCTTTCATTTGGATCTAAATTTGTTGAAATTGGTCACGCCATCTCTGAGAAAAGTGAGGAAGTAACTTGAAATACGAATTTTTTCAATCGTATCAAAATAAAATTCAAAAACTTTGTATAGGATAATTGTACCTTTCGTTTGAATCTAAGTTTGTAAGAATCTGTTCAGCCGTCTCTGAGAAAAGTAAGTGCACTTATATTCTTTTTTTTTGTTCACATCACCCTGTAATTCTGGAATCGGAAGTCGGTTTCTTTATTCGAATCCGACTTCCGGTTCTAGAATTCAGGAACTTTGTGTGCGGTTACAAGATCTTCCATTTAAATCTGAATTCATGAAAGTTCAGCCATCTCTGAGCAAAGTGAGTGCAAAAAAATGTTACTTCGACGAACTGAGTCGAATGGTATATGACACTCGGTCCTCCGGACCTCGGTTAATAAGTCGGTTTTCACAGTGATTGCAAAACCTTTCTATATGAGAAAAGCGAAAACGATCTTCAAATTGAGTCTTTTTCCAAAAATCGTATATTTTATCTATTGCTTACATCTAAAAAAATTGTGTAAAACTAGCAACATTTTATTTGACTTTTACAAATATTATATTTTCAAATTTAGACAGTGACTGCAACTAAGTAAGTAAAAAGAAACACTGAGCTAATATAAATTATCCATTCAATGTAACATATCAGGTGTACAACTTTACTCCCGCCGTTTTTGTTCTTGATTTCGTACTATTTACGCTCGAAAATGTCTGTTTATGTGCCCAATTCTCGCCAATTCTAAATGCATTGCTTGATGAAGATTCGTGCCAAACCATCACAGGAGATCGCTACCGAACGCAACTGATGCACCTTAGTCGTGCGCTAAAAGAAAAGCGGCCACAATATCAAGAGCGACATGACAAAGTCAGCCTCCAACACGACAATGCTCGGCCTCACGTCGCAAAAGTGGTCCAAAAGTACCTCGAAACGCTGAAATGAGAAGTCTTGCCCCACACGCCGTATTCCCCAGATGGTGCCCCTTCTGACTTCCACCTATTCCGTTCGATGGCACACGACCTGGCACTCCAAAAGTACACTCCAGTGGTCCAAAAGTACCTCGAAACGCTGAAATGAGAAGTCTTGCCCCACACGCCGTATTCCCCAGATGGTGCCCCTTCTGACTTCCACCTATTCCGTTCGATGGCACACGACCTGGCACTCCTTTTTTCGAGCCGGGATCCGAAAGTTTCCGGAAAGATGGGAGAAAGTTGTCGCTAGCGACGGACAATACTTTGAATAATACATCTGTAAGCACTTTTTCGTAATAAAGCTTTTAATTTTGGAAAAAAACGGCGGGAGCAAAGTTGTACACCTGATAAATATCCGAATATTTATTTACATAATTATTAAAATAAATAAAACGCAAAACAATCGAACAGTTTGTAGATAAATGGGCGTTTCAAAGAGCTTGAGCTTGAGCTTGATAGACTACCCCTGTTTGCCACTCCGTTACTAATCGGGATCAGCGGGAATAGTACAGAGGATTATTAGGTAATCAGTTCAGGGATTGGTGAATCATCCTTCAATTTACATCTTCTGGTAACCTCAGAATAGAATGATCACTACCGGCGCCGGCCAGGTCCGAAAGGTGGACCGAAATTTTATTAACGAGGAATCTAGAGCGAGTTTTTTTCAATTTAAATAAACAAAATATAAACTCGCTTAGGGTTCAATTTGCATGGGTTATCAAAATTTAACGTGATTTCTGAACTCCCGACATATGTTAAGCGTCAGTATTGGTTGTAAACGTGATGCAATGCAAAAATGCATGTTTATGAGAGCAAATGTCACGACCATTGAACGCATTATTATAATCACACCGCGCCATGACATACTATGCCACTGCTTCATCAGCTATATTTTACTGAATATCGATATGAATGAGTTGCTGCGTGTGAAACATCGGCGGACATCGATCGCCGCTGCTGGATGTTCAGCGTTTGCGTCAAGTTAGCAGAAGCCCTCAATTTATGGCAAACTGTGTTTTATCCCTGGGCCGAGTATATCATTATTAAATTATTAAGCAAATGACATCGCATCAGCGTTGTTTGTATGCAAATGCGATGAGTTTTGTAAATCGCCAAGATAGTGAAAAAAAAGCATTATTTGTTGCCTTTTGTTTTATTTTCATTGGCTTGTGTTCCTTTTTTTTGCTTTATTCAGTAGGCTGTGTTTTGTATTTTGACGAGCGATTGCATTAGCATAAAGACAGGGTGAGGCTTAAGGTGCGAGGTGAATATCTAACAAAGTGCGGTGGTATTTTATTTTAAATGTAAATCCTCTGTCGCTAAATCTATGCTACGATAGCAGCCTATACGCAGTGTCTCGTCAAGATGGGTCTTTGGTGAACCATTTATCATGCTATCTACAATGTGCACATGTAAATAGAGACTCAAAATCAAGGTGAACTTGCTAGTTTGTTGTAAACTGACAGGTTTGAGTTGTAAAACCGCTAATGAGCCGGTGAATCAGCTCAAACAACATGGCTTCCATGTTAGAGTAGACTATTATTGAATTATGATATTCCTTTTTCTTTCTTTCGAAAACTAATTTCAATTGTATTGGATAAATAATTAATATAGTGAATTAAATAGTAAAAAGATTCCTCATATGCTTACATTGCTCCCAATATAAAACTATTTGTGTCTGCATTAGAAGAAACATTGAATAAAAATGATGCGCTCTCACAACTGTATATTGGAATATGCTGATGTATATGACTATAAACAGAAGCCTCACCGACATTTTCAAGCACATTATTCTTCTTACGATCAACAAGAAGTATCTAGGAAAAAGACAACGAAACGTATAATGTCTCTACGATTGTCTTCAATATCACCAAAGGGAGGAGAAAGACTACTATATTTTCTTTTACGCCTTTCGAACAGCTTCTAATAACAATGAAGATAATCATGCGGTAAATACCGAAACAATCTTTCGCCACTGATTGAGTTTTCATGTTGTTCACTCAATTCGTAAGAGTTCGACAACTTGAATGAAGTGAGCATTGAACGAACAAACACATTCTTGAATATCATGTTCTAAGCGCTGCTAGTTGATTTACTGCATACAAAAAATATTACAGTACAATTAAATCGAATTATCGTATTGACTACGGTGGTAAGCAAAAAATGCTTTCGGCAAATGCAAGTAATAAAGCGAATTTTGTTACCATCGATAATTAGCACGAAGAAATTAACCCATCGCTTTATTAGCACACCCCCTAATTATATAATTAAATTCGAAAAAGGCGGCATAAGCTAAGACCCTCACCGTGGTAGTTGAAAATACGCAATTCGTCTCCGTTGATGTAATGAATCCGTGGTTCAATCAAACATTCACCAATCTGGGTCGAACACACTTCTCGACTAAATCTAACAGTGAATCGATATCTTAATTGACCTCCACAAGATGTTTGCTTGCGTATCTCCATCTTACTGATCTTAGAATAGCTCCAATCTTGCACTTGAAATACGAAGAATTGTGGAGTAGTGCAATGAAAGATTAAATATGACCCATATATAAAGCGCGATTTTGCTATCGTATATGTTGAAGTCACTTGAAATAAATGTATGAGAAGTCGAAACCGGAAAGAGATGCTGGAGAGAAATATATATTGCTGGATTCTAGTGGGTTGGAACGATCCAAGCTTCACCTCAAATATTTGTACAAGGTGGATTAAAAGGAAATCGTGTCAAAGCCAAATGTGAGCAATTTAAAACCGAGACCGTGAATGCTATTATATGTGGAGGGGACAAACCATGCTGCTAATGATTAGTTCTCTCGAAAAATCCATTCTTCCTGTAGAATTTTCATACGTTTCTTTTCCTTGATTCTACATTTGACACGTTTCTTGTCCGTGTTTCTACGCAGCGTGTAAGGATAAACGACGAAGAACTACATGGTACATCCCTCCGTATAATGGTCCACCTAACGACGTAGGCTGTATTTTTTTTGTCAGAGACACCTGGATCGTAACAAGCAGGTGATTCCACATTGATCCAGACAGACTACTGTTTCCTGTTGATTCTGGAAGAATTTACAGTCAAGCACATATCAGCGAAAATAATATCAATTTTCTGGAAGTCAACTAGACATGTTTTCCTACGATTAGATGTGATATTCAACAAATTCTGTCCCAAAATGGCAGTCATCGAGTGAACCTACTACACTTGCACGATATCAGAAAAAATTCTTACTCTTATTAAGAGTTCTTGCACTTTGTAAAAATTACAGTAATTCCACATGCTCAACGTCTGTCGAGACCTGGAGGTCATAATGCAGCCTATAAAGTCAAGCAAAAATAATACCCAACTTGACACACGGCACACGCCATGCTTCGCCGAATTTTGCACATTTTAAGTAACAGTCTGACATCTGCTTCATTCCTTGCCGGAGTTGTTTCGATCATTCCCGAAAAGCTGCACCCATCGCTGATGAGTGTGTTTCGTTGCAGCACCCAATCGGAGGGGAATGAATGATGGGATGTTTATCTGAACATAAGCACATTCGAGATCACCAAGGTGTGGCCGAATAACATGCGCGCTGCTCTGCGTCAACGTGCGTATGTAATTCAATATTTTGGTCGCGTGCTTGCACTTATCTGATCATTGATTTTTGCCCTTACCATAACAATGGCAGGAGGGAACATTCTCCATCACCATCGATGGAATAGTTCGACACTCATTCTCCGACAAATTCACATCACTCGGAAGTTAAGTAGGATTGTGGTGTGATCACATCTGTCTCATATCTTGCACCCATCAGGCCTCTTGAGGAGACACTCGTCTCACAGCATGCAATCGGTCGGGATTGTTTAGATACCACTCGAATGTAGTGTGCAATGCATGCCAGCAAATGAGAACTAGTTTAATTACAAATTTAACAGTAGTAACGATCACATTCCAACGCATCAATTATTTCTTTTAAATTGATAGAATTAGCCAATGTTTGGAAAATTCAATGAAGGAGTTGAAATGTTTGCTTCTGCAGGCTTTCTGATTAGTTCACGATTCTTCCCAGAATTTTGAAAACACCATTTAGATACGTATCGCCAGCGCATCTCTTATCTATACTTATCCAGCAAAAGATTCAAAAAGTTAAATAAGTGATGCTGTATTTCACTTAGGCAGGACTGAAACCTGCAACCTTACAATATTGAGCCACAAAAGTAAACATTGAAAATACTAATTGATATATTGAGTATCATTTCATTGGCTTTAAAATGTACTAGATATGCCACCAATACAAGTATTAGAAATATAATGAAAAATTATCGATCATACATACATAATACTATTCTCATATCAAGTTTTTTTTAATATGTAATTCTACGCAAAGCTACATTCAAAACATGTAGAATTGTGCGATTTGAAAACTACATGGTTTCATGAAAATATATAAAAAATATAGAAATATAAAAATATTGATAGCTTGAACCGAGAATCATCCATAATTCAACTGAGTCACCGAAGCACATATTTGCTTGACATGTAAATTAATACCTTAGTTACCCTTACTAGCCCAGTTCAAATTACAGTCGCAGTTTATAAATTTCATGCAAATGCTACATGAAATGTTGACGAATGTAATTTCTAGTCATTCGACAAGTTCGATTATTATGAATTGCAAAGTTAATTCAACAGTAAGTCTTAATTTATTTCAGTGAACGATATAAAGATATTCTACATATGTGCCGCCTATTCGCTAAATCATTACCCTGAAATCATTATTTCATTTTCACTTCAGTTTCAAAGCAAATGTAGCTGTTGAATAATTAAAAATCGAAAATCATGAATCGTTGTTTTAGCAAACATCAGAAAAACATTCAGTGTTTTTAATTTTTTTTTTTCGTTTTCGACTCTTCAGGGCATAGTAGTTCATATCGAACTGCCACGCCACTCATCAGTTCAACAAAAACCGCTAAGCAGACGTATAGTTATCTCTGCTTTTCACAACTGATTTTTTGCCATGTGAAATCAGTTTTAGTACTGAATTTTCTTTAATCAGAAAATCACTGAGAATTTCAGTGGCAGAAATATTAATTTTTTTCAAACTGGTTGGCATTCAACATCTTTAAAACAGGATTCATTACACTTTTACTGATAATATCTTCTAAGTCGAAGTACGAGGTTAGGGAACGCGTCGATGATCTTACACATCATGATGTGCCCGCCCTATTTCGAAATAAAGTTTGCTTAGACAGCATGACAACAAATGAAGCGATGATAGTACGAAGGTCGCAAATATTCTTCAACAGGTCTAGAACTGATTTTATTGTCACATTTATTATTTATACAGTAATGGAAACAAGACTTTACTTTACTTACCCGGTCCTCGTCCTAGATCTGGTCAAGCACCGGGTCAACGATTCAAAACGAAATTCAATCGACAAATATGGCCGATCCTGCTCATGTGGGATTTTTATGTCTAAGATAAACATGTAAGTTTCTATGTTTGGTTAATGTAAATTTTCTTTCATTTGATAGAACAATAACTTGCCAAATACGTTTTGTAACTAGATTACGATTTCACGAAAAATAAATGGCATACTATTTAACCAAGAAAATGAACACTGTTTTATGAATCATATTCATTCCTCGTTTAAATTCTTCTGTGCTAAGACGAGAATTTTATAGAAAAATTGGGTGTCTTTGCTTAGGATAGGAGCTGGCGATATGAAAAATCACTTTATCTTACAGAATGATCATGAGATATATTGTTTCACAGAAATACATATTAATCAAAATTATGGAGAATTATCTCCATTGACAACAAAAGCTACGGTTTCCGCATTCCAAAAAAGTGATCTTAATTAATTTGAAGAAAGTAAATTTTATGTTTTATTAAATTCCGTTATCAAATTTGGATAGTAATGGCCTGATAAAAAATACTTTCAGCTTCATTTAAAAAAAAACAAAATTGGTGATATTTCGGTATCTTTTTAGTATCATTTCACCAATTGAGCATATGTTCGAATAAATATATCAAAACAACAAGCTGCATTAAGGAAGGGGTTCGAGTTCAAAAAAATGTTTATACTCAAAAATTAAAGCGATTGTTAAAAACAGTAAATCAAATTCAAGTGCTTGTCAAATCTCACGAATTCATATTGAGTACAGAATACTTAAATAAACAGTTCGTTCAATCTTACAACATAAAGAATTACATTAGATTACACCAATACTTCAATTTGAATATATCAACTGGGTTTATGTATGTAGTGGATAGGTATTTTCATAATAATTTCAACTAAGTTTTGGTTGAGAAAAAACTCTCCCTACCTGTTATTTTAAGCTTCTCAATGGTGCCAAATTTTGAATGTATTCCTTTATCCAGTACATTTTATAAAAACACAATACAAAGTCATTCGTTTGAGTTCAGCGCAACACGTTCATCGCCAATGTAAACGAACAGATTTATTATCACAAATTGGATTAAGACCCCATTATCACTTACGCACCGACAGTCACTTATGAACGTACGTACAGATTGAATTATCCCCTGAAAATTCACTTTTGCACTCACTACTGTTACACGAACGATAATTTGATGATCAGTGCTTGCCACATGACCATTCCCAGTCGAAACCGCCCGTCATCGCCATCTTCGTTCTGGTTTGCTACTCAAACCAACATCATCAGTCAGCCAGTCTGGCGGCAGCAGGCGGTTCAAGCTAAGGTCACTTGAATGAATTGATGATGCTTACCACTAGGGTTAAAGCACCGTCGTTTGATCAATCAGGTGCTTATGGCAGGTGAATTTTCGGTGGTCACCTTGAAAATGATTCGCTTGATTCAAAACAGATTAAATCAATCAACACTTCACCATAAACTCCATACAAACAGATATCGTGAGATCGCGGGAAAAAACAACGCCGCCGTGTCTATTGTCACCTCGCCAAGTAAGCACTGATTCGTTGGAGCGACCCGTTTTCTGCTGATTGCTATGTTACGACAGGGCGAAGTGGTTGTTCGAAAACCTGCTTTTGCTGCGGACTGATATCGAAGTAATAAAAATGGCGAATTTGCCGCATGAGGTTGCAGGTGGCGGAGGCGGAGTTTCTTGTTTATATGCGCACGATCTTGAACATTGTCAAGAACTTAGAACGTTCAAGATCACACATACGAGCACTGTCACGATTCGTATGGAAATATTCGCCCGAGTAAATCAGAATAAAACTTCAACCTTACGCCTTCCATCACTTGACTTATCTCATCGAACAACTATTTCATGCGAACGGTATTGCTGCGCTAAGTCGGATTGATTATTTTTGCCGCGTATCCAATGAACAGTAGAGCATATAATTTTTATAACCTGTAAAATAGACCACTTCAAGTTACAGTCATTACCACCACAGAAACGAACAATCATTCATCCAGTCCCGGTTTCGAATCGCCTGTTATAAGTCGCAGAATTGGTACTGCGCAGAGTTTGCAACTTGAAACGCTCGACACGAACTGAAAAGTGTTGGGACGGAATATTAAACACCATTTATGCCAGTTAGGACAAAACGTAATGCTACATCATGTATGTTATCATGTGACTATTATTACATATAATTGATGCCGTTAATTAAGGGGTGCATATGCATTCACTCCAATGATCGGTTATGAAAAATTAAAGATATACACAGAATTAACATAAAATATATGTTGAAGAAAAACACTTGAGTTCATTTGGTTCAAAAATAAAACTATCATTTTTCGTAAAGTAATAATACCACGAAATTCAAAAATACATTTTATTGTCGGAAATAACTGAGGTCCTAGCTAGACACATTGTCACCATCACTTGACTACCTTTCAGTTAGAATCAAAATATCTTGCCAAACCAGTCCATTCTATTGATAAATAACAAAGCGAAACTTGCGCGAGATCGAACGATACCTCATAGGTGATTGTGGTGTGATTTTGCATAAATGCACCTTCTGAAGTAATTAGCTGAAATCTGTTACAAGCCCTCGAGCGTGAGCCATAGTTCCAATCACATGACACGCGTAAAAGTCAAGCACGAATAAATTCGAACACTATTCAAATTTTGTTGTTTTTCTTAATATATTCTAAACACTACACTGCTCACAATCTCGGCACATATTTTTTTCACACACGGTAAAGCCCGCGATCGCAAAACAATTAAAATGCATTTGCTTACAGGTTCCACATATTTGTGCATGATATTGGCCCAAACGCATGCCGGTCATAAATGGCGAAAACGCCAGTTATTTCGTGAAACCACTCACGATATTTGATATGAAAAATTAAATTAAATTCTCGAATATTGAGTTGCCTGGATGGTATTGTATGTGTGAAGCCACTAGGGATGGTGCTCGGAAGGTAAAGTATCGATACCAGCGAAATCGGGATACCGAAATTTCGGGTATCGATACAAGGTATCAAAAGGCAATAAAGTATCGATACTTGTAAGTATCAATTGATACTTGAGCAGCAATCGTTTCAACAAACAAAAAGAAATTATGAATTTTACAGGCGATAAACTTTTACAATCGATGCAATTTATAGCTACTTAACGTATCAAATGACGTAATATTCCATTAAGACAGAATTTTACAGGTTCCAAGTGTAATTTGTACTCGGCTACCAAGTGCCGCTGTCTGAATTTAAATGTATCAATTATACATTCGGCAGATATGTGCTTCTGTGGCTGAGTTGATTAAATGACAAGCTTTGTGATCTAATGTTTCTCGGTTCAAGTCGCGCTATTGCCAATCATTTTGTTTTTGTTTTTATCACATTATAATACTTTGCATTACATTACATTTGACTTCAAGTCATGTAATTTTCAAACCACAAAATTATACATGTTCTTGAATATAAATTTGTGTGGAATATGACGCTCCAATTATGTGCATCTCATAAGATGTAAAATCACAAGAATTTTTTGAACTGTGAAATAAAATATGATTGTCGACTGTGGCGTTTTTTTATGATGTACAAAAAGGTGTTGCCACACAGCAAAAAAAGTATTGTAACGATCTCACTGGGATTATCAATCGAGGTGAAAAAAAATTAAATGTACTTAACATCGAATGTAATAATTTTCTGAATTAAGTAGATTACATCGTATTAACTGAATACTTGGACGATTCTGATAGGAAAATACGCATCTTTTGGTGTAATATTACAACCTTTAGAACGACACCAACTTATTTGTGATATTACATTAAAATTGGAGCACATCACTGCTCACTACTGATGTGCAGCGATTACGATATAATATCACAACAATCTTGATGTCGTTCTAAAGGTTGTAATATTACACGAAAAGATGCATAATTCCATATCAGAATAATACACAGTATTCAGTTAAGGTGATGTAATAAACTCAATACGGTATTGCGATTTTTATTGAAAACAGAAATTTTTTGCATTTGATGTTCAGTACGTCTAGAGTTTTCCACATCAATTGATAATCCCATCCAGATTGTTACAATTCTTTTTTTGCTCTGCATAAATTGGTTGTGCCACCCGTATATGCATATTTATCGTCACATAGATTGCACTTCGCCTTTTGCGACTTTTGGTCCACGTCAAAGAATTTCCATTCCGTCAAAGAATTTCCATTTGTGTTGATTACACATTTCACTTAATTTCTCAACAATTTTCATGTCATAACCTTTATGTTGATAGACGAATACTACACTAAAAGCCAATTCATATTGCTATTATTCCATCGCTATTAGGCACACTGAAGGAGGGTTCCTTCAGCGTGAACAATTTAAATGATTGAATCCTCTGAGAGTATGACCTTTATGTGCATGTTTCAGCGCACCTATGGGATGAAGCGAGAACGAATTTCAACGACGGCTAGTTCACGTCATACCAACATATGCGCGAGCTTAGCGCTTCGTCGAAGCCGAAGAAATAAATATGTTCCATTGGAGGCGGGTATAGCGTAAAGTCTTGGTTCGACTCCCAACCCCACACATACGGTTGGAAAGTTTTTCTGACCTGAAGAGGCAAATGACCTTAAAGTTAAAGCCTCTATACATGAAAAACAAAAAAAAGTTCCTTCGTGATGGGATTTGACTTCAATCTGTTGCGATACTGTAAGTATCGAAACCAAAAGTATCGATACTAACAGTATCGCTTTGATGCGATATCGATACCAAAAATACCCGATTCTTAAAAGAAAGTATCGATACCTCAAAGTATCGACTCGGTATCGGACATCCCTAGAAGCCACCATCAGTTCAAGACATTACCAGTGTATGCGGGTAGACTTACAGTAGATCCGAATTTGATTATCAGATAGCTTTCATATAACTGCTGTTAAGAAGGCCGAAATGGGTTCTGAGGACCCGGTGCCTTCCAGCCAAAACAAAAAGTAAAAAAAACTTACTTCTAAAAAGTAAGTAAATAAATGAATTTCATTTTGTAGTTCTTGAATATTGGGATGAATTTCAATGCAATTTTTTTGAGTACACGAAAGTCTTTTTATGCGGTTTTATGCGATTCTTATGCGAATTTTCAAAGTTATACTTTCACATAAAAGACCTAAATGTGATTGAAATTTTTAATACAGTACCTTATAGTATGGAACAATTTAATTTAATTGTAATTGAAATTTTGATTACAGTACTTTTTCACCTTAAACAACTTTTGGCAACATTATTTACGTGATAATTATACACAGGTTAGGTACAACATGTGCCTCGAAACTGCGCAAATCCATGTTCCTGTCATTTTCATTGCAGATGTTCTAAAAATTCAAAACAAAAAAAGGCCTACTTTAGTTCTAAACAGTCGTATAAAACTATTTGATTGCGTTCTGTTTTAAAGAAGGTCATATCATTAGTGACAGCATTCTGTTAGTGTCTGGATTTTTACGTGTACAACCATCATGCGGTATTAGCTAAACTTAGCTTTGTTATCGGAAACGACCAGGCGATTGTCGGTAAGGGGTCCTTTAATAATACCTATTAAGATTCATGCGAACCTGCTGTAAAGTAAAAGAATGAACCCAGTTTTGGTCAGATGACAAAAGTGTTAGCAACGAAATTGTACAAGTCCCTCGCAAAGATTTTGTTTGTACGTGTGGGAAGCTCCACCTCGGTTCTGCCATATCGTAAACCAATCATATCTTTAAATGAAGTTTTGTCACTGTTCTGGTTGCCGTGGGAATGGGAGACCAGAAACGGTTAATTACTAATCTTCGTCGAACTGGCTTCTCTGATCAGAAAGCCCTACAAACAAGTTTTACACAATCACTCTGTTTTCCGCCCATAGTTTTTTCGCACTGCTGGAGACACCGTGTCTCGTACCACTCAACGAATGTGTGGGACCGGATGACGTTATTTATTCGTTTCTAGGATTAGTTGTTTAATCTAACTGCGCAAAAAGTGTCAATTGATAAATGAAAGCTTTTTGCGACTTGCAAATGACGTGAGCTGATTCTGTATCTCGTATCGTGCGAGCCCCAGGCTGAAGCCAAATCTAGCGTGGACATGAGTGGACCGGTTTCTGACGAACCCAGGAGAGATCTCGATAAACAAGTACTAATAAGTGGAGATGCTGAAAATCCATCACTGACCAGAGTGTCGGCAGTAATTTCTACTAGAAGTTTAATTTTTCGTTTCCCGCAAACTTGGATTCCCCCTAATCGATGATGAATAATTCATGAAACTCCCCCCACATCACCTATGTGGTGCTAACCAAGACATCGGAGGTGTTCCATCTCAACAACAGGTTGATGGATTGTTGATCTACGACTCATAGCAGCCCGCGCGTGAGAGACATAGTGAGATTCAAGTTTTCAATTGCGAGATTACATGGAGTGTGTATATTAAGTTTTAAATACTTCCTCATTCGTTCGGAGGTCCAGCAATCAAATTTAGTGGAATCAGCGCGCTTGATTGATTACTGGCAGTTTTGTTAATACACTGTTAGTTTACGATGCTACGGCATATATCTCGAGTGATTTTTATTCTCCATTCTGACATCCTGATGAATGTCAACACGAAATACTTTGAATAGATTCATTGCACTAGAATGGTAGATGATACGTCACGAATTATTTCATGTAGCGTTTTTCTGGATTTATTTCCGAGTTTTTAAGATTGTTCTATTTTGTTTGTTTTTATTACATTGGATGGAACCATAACAAACAAAGTTTTCATACAATATCAATGTTGCATACAATTTTAATATATGCATACACAAATTTTATTTTCATGCCTACGATTCTACTTACACAAAGAATCCGTTTTATTCGAAACTTGAGCATACGACAATTGACTTGCATTGACCTTCCATTCCGGAATACCGACGTATTACAAACAATATGAAATATGAAAACTCGGTTAAGAGAGCGGTCCTGTACCAGAACGTGGAATTTATGAAATGACATGAAATTCGCCGTTTTAATGATTAATTAAATGATTAAATCAAAGTCATTTTAAAATTCGATCGGAAAAGATTTGCTTGAGGGGGTCGATTGAAATACGAATCACCAAGCATGTTCGAGAAACAAGTATAGCAGATAAATAAGTACATTTCAAAAAACCGCTCAGAACTCCATAGTTCTGCCGAAGGAGTCAGTTCTTCCGAAGTGATTCTTTTCTTTTTGTGTATTTTTCCAAGAAGAATTAACGAAAGCAAAGCAAAGTCTTGGAATTTCATTCCAACTTTTTGTATATTGGTGTAAAAAAATTCCAGTGATGGTAATTATAGTACCTTTTTATTATGGTTTTTAATAATTTATTTTGTGAACTTTTCAAAGGTTAGAACGCGTAGAACTCATACTAAAAACTCTGATCGATACGAAATAAAGTTTATTGGTATAATTGAATACAAAAAAAAACATTCAATTCACAACCTTTGAAAAGTGTAGACAATAATCCTTCTCTAAAACAAAAGTCCAATTCACTACAGGTCCGAACTAGGTCAACCCTACCGATCCGACCGACCCGACTCCGACTTTAGTTAGGGTAGTCCTTATTTTTTTAGAGAAATTTGGGCAAAACCGTTTGCAAATGGATTGCCCATCTCTGCATTCTTCACTACCCCATGCCACCGATGTCGGCAGTATAATTTTCAATGCTAAGAACTGTAATTTCGACAATATGTTTCTCGTTTTGTATAGTTACTTCAAACATGTAGTTGATTCTGTCCAGTAAGCATTCCAGTTGACTTGCTACCTTTTTTATTGTAATATGAATTAAATTTAAATTGTTAAGATTGATGTTGGGTGGTTCTGTCACAAGTGGCGTTCAGCGTTCAGTTTCAGTTCAGCACTATTACACATGATTTAGTTATTACCATTAAACATCTTTTGCTTCAGAAATTCTGTGATTTTTGTATAAAAGACTGTGAACCAACTTGTAATTTGTAACGGGGGAATGGAACTTATAAACTAACTAACTAATACAAAGAACGAATCGATTCAATTGAAGATTGCATCGATTTTTGTGAGAATTATAATACCTTGTGACATTACATCAAATGATTCTCAGTTGATTTGCCTTTGGAATATTTGTTCCATAGTTTACCTGAAAAAATAATGCAAATAAATATGATTAGTTTTAATGACACTACAAGTTATACGTATGGTGCATTGATTCGTAAATATACTAGAAATAATTTTCAAGCCTTTTGTATTTTATGTTTGAGTAAATACAGATAATAGGATTTATTCAAGAGGTGTCTCTGCAAACAGAGAATAGTTCACCGTCGAAGCTATAGTGTAATTTTCTATTGTAATATCATGTTTCAAAAAGTGATGTTTTTTTGTCAATGGCAAGTTAGTGTTAATGCATTTAGTGAAGTGAACATGTCGAAATTCTTGCCAAGTAAAGTGCATTTGCATGTAATGCTAATTCATTACTTTGTATTCAAAAAAGTGCTGCTTAATCGCATCGAATTTTTGTCGAAGCTTACGGAGAACATGTTCTATCGATTGCGGCTCAAGAACGTTTGTTCAAACGAGTTAAAAGTAAGAACTGCAGTGTAAAGGATAAATTTATGATGGCGAATTAAAAAAATTTTTGAATGAAAACAATATCCAAACTCAAAATCAAGTAACGGAGAGGTTAAACGTTACTCGCCACGTCTTGAGCAATTTTTAAAAGGTAGAAAATGGGTTCCCAAGGAGCTAAACGATACACAACAGCTTTCTCGGCATGAAACAAACGATTGTCTGCAACGGATCCGAACAGGAAATGCGAATTAGATTTATATTGGAAATTTCAAGCTAAGACGATCATGGGTCAACCCTGCCAAAGCATCAACATCAATTGTAAAACTTAATCGCTTCGGAAAGAAAACGATACTGTGTTTTTGGTGGGATCAATAAGATGTGTTCTACTACGAGCTTCCAAAACTAGAGGAAATTGTAAATACTGATCGCTACCGACAGCAGAAGATGAAATTGAATCAAGCTCGAAAAACGACTAGAATGCTTCACAAGACACGAGAAAGTCGTTTTGTATCACTAAAACGTAAAAAACGTAATTTTTAATTTCGGATGGAAACTTTTGCCTATCCGCCATATTTTTCATCCAAATCATAATTTTGAAAGATGAGTAATAACAAAAAAAAGAATTTCCTTATAAAATCATAATAGAAAACTTGAAGAAATAGATAAAAAAATCTCTTGAACAATTGAGAATTTGAATCTTCAAGAAAACTGTTTAATCAATGTAAACTGCTTTATGTAGAATAGTCTAGTAACTGATAGTAAGAGAAAAATTCCTGCAATTATGACCTTTTACTACATTGAACGCATTGAATCTATTCTCGCATATTTTTATTTTCAGCGGATGCCACACAGCTGACCTAGTCGGGAGAAAAATTTGCGGTACCATCTATTTACAAACATAAAACCACGATGAGATAAACGATTATTTGTCGTAGTCTGTTAGATAATGTTATTAAGAAGTTTGCGCACTGTTAATAAATTACAATCATCGAATAAGATTGATGTCATCACTGACAAAACCTTCTGCTACCAAAAAGCAGATTTACGATAGCTAATCACATAACATCCTGCCAAATTTCAAAAGCAATTTATGCGGAAATATAACGCGGTTGTGTAAGAAATCTGCAGAAATAATCCTGTTATTGAAGCCCATTGAAAAAACCGCACAGAATACAGTTCCAATTTCTGGCCAGTAAACTCATAATAGGGGAGATATAATAATTTCTTTCAATTAACTTCCGCTATATCGATATACAACCTCCCAACCACAATCCATTGCCTACCGGAGTCCGTGCACAAAGAAAGAAAAACTGGAAGATCGCATCCCAAACGAGAGCTGGTTGCGCCAATTGCGCGCAAATATTATCGATTTAATAATAGGAAAATTGCCTGAAACCTAGATTTGTAGTCTACAAAACTGGCGTGGTAATAGAGTGTGATGTGGCGGGTCGTTCTATGCAATTCGTTGTTACCGGCCACTGGTGGGTAGCTTATGGTTTCGTGACCCTAATCCCCCGCTGTTCTTCAACCGACGTATAAGAAATTTGGCGAACACGTGATCACCGTTGTGTACACAACGAGGAGCACAGTGGGAACGATGTGACCAAAAATGTCATCACTGTCAACGAAATAATTTGTAAATTCTGAACTTCTAGCATTTCTATTAAATCAACTTTTTTCTAGTCTCTTTATGAGTCGGTGAAATTGTCCGAACCTATCGGTTATGTATCTCGTTGTCACTTTTGTACAACTTGAATAAACAATAATTTAGCAACGAGAACCGGGTGCAGAAATGAATTCGCCGGATTTTGAAATTTCCTCGGTTGTTTTCCTTGAAATGTGTTTACCTGAGTTGGAGTGCTTCAGGAACAGTTTGCCTATGCAGTTGTCTCGTACAACAGCACTCGGTAAAAGCATTAAAAAAAACTACTGCACAAATATCATACACAGAGGAGCAACCACAACGCTGCTCGTTATGAAGGTTCAATTATTTAGCTCAATTAAGACCGTAGTCATACACAATAAATGGAAATTCGATCGAGTGGAGAAGCATGTGAAAGAACAGGGTAAATATCGCTTTCGTGCAATCAAAAGAATATCAGATTGCGCTGAATGGGACTGTACCTTTTTCAGTGTTTCGTCAGCTAGGGTAAGCATATGGTTTTGAAAAGGACAGCGTTTTATTCATCCATCACCTGTGTGCAGCGTTTTGTTATGCCACTGAAAATTATTGAAAACATTTCAATGTCTTATACCTCATAATGTGCATTAGACGTTATAATTACTGTTGTTTTCTTGTCAAATAAGTAATGAAATAGAACAATAAAATTGGACATTTCTTCTAATTATGTTATATAATAAATAAATAATACCTTGTCAAGATCGACTTCCTAAATCATGTTCCCAACTTTTTGCGAAGGTCACGTCATGTATTTTATCCGCTGACATTTCTAAGCACATTTAGCCAAATTAACAAAATCGGGTTATTTTAGTCGGCACTAGGTTTTGATTACAATGCAACAGTTCAACATGTAACTGCAGAATATATTGGTATAAGGTAAACGAGAGTCACCACTTGAAAGTGTGGGAAATTATCAGGGCCATGGTAGGTGGCACCATCAGTCGAACTAGTTTTTAGTTTCCCATCAGCATCACTGCTGTTCAGCCTCAGGCAGACGTACACGATCCATTGACCGCTGGAGAAGCGCCAATGAATGAACAAAAAAACCCGTTATGCGAAGACCAAACTGTCCCCAATCGGTAACGTTATAATTACGCGTCTTTCCCTCCATCCCCTGAATGGAGGAGAGCAGCAATGCTGCACATCGATGCATTTTCCGCAGAAGCTACCCTCTCGTTGCATGCATGAGATGCGAATCAACTTCAGCAGAAAGACGCATCTTGGACTGTTTAATTTTCGTGGTACCGCACGAAGGAACCGTTTGATGTCCTACTACCGACCAAGCAGTAACTGCCGGAGCACCATCTCAGAAGCGGGGCTATGTAAGCGTGTCATGTGAAAGATTGCAAGTTTTGTTCCCACTCGCTATTTGTGATAACGTAGGGGAGAAAGACTACAACTGGTTCCGAATTCTACTATAGCTTACATTTGTATACGGAGTTGTGTTTCTTTTACCGGCCGGTAAAATAAAGCAGTACAGCAAAAAATTAAAAGAATACGAAAAACATCGGTAATAACGATTTTTAATTATCCAACAATATTCCATATTTGGTATTATATCGCGATCGATAAACGTTGAAATAAAAAAAAATAAAAAAAGGATCTGAAAAGAAGGATCTTGAATGTTCAAATCATTAGAAAATATTTGTTTGTTTGTTTTGATTAAATGCATCTAGTATTACAGTAATGTACAATTCACCTTAACTATGCCATGAGACTTATTTTTATCAATTATAATAAAATGGGAAGGAAATCTAATAATATTACAATCTCCTACACACCAAATTAACCAGTGAGCTCGGAAATATTTTCTACAGAAAATATGATACTTTACTGCTTAACTGGACGAATAATATTTTTTCATGTACTTTCTTGAAATCATCGTAACTGAACAAAAATGTTACCCAAGAAGTGGTCTTAGGGAATCGATTGAATAATTTAATAAAATATATACCGAAAAACAAGTTGAATGCTTTTACAAGAATTCACCGAATTAACCGAAAACTTATCCTATAATATGATAATTTGGGTGTTAAAAATATCAGTTCGTTTGCAGTTTATGTTGAACTATTAACGCCACCTAACGGAACAACGGAAATCGCTAAGCAGACGTGCTATTTTCAATACACTTTGCACATTTGAACCGGGGAGCAATGCCTATGCAGACGTCTCGGACAAAACAAGTTTCGGCTTACCGGCCGTATAGATTGTGGTAATTTGAGGGTTGAAAATAATCCCCAAAGTTTGTGTTAGGTGCACATACCAAACTTTACTTGTTTTTACCTACTGAGTTTAATGGCGGACTTTTACTAAAGTGGAAGAAAGTCTTAAAACCAAACTTTGATACCAGTCAAGCTAAAATCTACCTTAAGGCAGCAATATGAGCCCACATTTGTTCGCCCTGTTTTTTAATGCTACTTTGAAGCTCGGAGTTGGCTTATGATTTGAGACTGTACCTTTGGATTCTATCTAACTACGACTGCGTTCGGTTTCAAACGCTTCTTTATCAATTCATTATCTGGATTCGTAAAAAACTGGCTTATTGTCAGTATTGCAAAAAGGGAGGTTATAACACTCCACTGAATACTGTTTTCAATACGTTTTGATAGAAAGCTCACGGAAAAACTTTTCAAAAAGTTGATCATGTTAATAACTGGTGTTTTGTTGGATACCAAATTGGCTTGAAATCTACATCAATCATCTTTTATTTCAAAGGTGATACGACAGCATGATTTAAAAAAATCCACATACTTTAATTGAGAATGTTTAGCTTGAAGCCCGTGTCAGCTTGTGTGGAGTTTACGAGTTGAACGCATGTAGAAAGGATTTATTCGACGTACTCTTAGATACTCTCACTGTCGAAACCAGCTAGATTTTCCACCGTATCCCATTCACTGTCGTCTATTCGGTCTGGATTTAATTATAACGGCTTTACGTCAAACTAACTAAAATTTGATAAATCGTCAAAAATAAACAGCAAATAAGGAGTATATCGAAAATAAGCTATCCACATACATTCGTGTTGTACGCATGTGTTTGTGATGTATTTTTATGTTCAGATCACAGCATGCTGTGTGTTTGGCTATTAGCTTTCGTATGTTTACTTGTTTGTGCGGTTGAAATTCCGCGTTTACAAAATGTCGCGTATTGAAAAGGAAGTGAAAATTAAGGTTCTGGACACATGACTAAGTGAGAAGGGTATTACTATGCGAAAATTGGCAAAGCGGTTTGGAATTCATCATGCCAGTGGTAAAACCATCATTAATAAGTTTGGAGAACACTATTCGTCGGTTGAGCTACCAGGAAGAGGCAGAAAACCCGGTTTTTCCAACCCGAAACTAGTAGAGAACGTGGTATCTCTAGTCTTGAAGAAAAAATCAATGTCAATACGTGATTTGGCCAAAAAAGCAGGAACGAGTGTCGGAATGATCCAGTATATCAAGAGGCGAAATCACCTGAAGACCTACAAGAAGCAGAAAACCTCGAAACAAAGTGTAGAACAGAAGAAGCGAGCAGCAATAAGGGCCCGGAAATTGTATTCACGTCTTTTGCAGTGTCCGGATGCATGCGTTTTGATAGACGATGGGACTTATGTAAAGGAGGACTCAAAAATCCTTTCAGGTCCACAATGCTTAACTGTCGTTGTTGGGGAGGATGTGAGCGATGCGGACAGGTCGATTTAAGTAGAGAAACTCGGTCGAAAGATACTGGTATGGCAAGCAATAACATATGTTCCTGTGGTTTGAAGTCAACCATTTTTTACACTACCGGAGCTATAAAAGCAGAAATCTATCGATCTGAGTGTCTCCAGGAGAGATTGCTGACTTTATATAAGAAGCATAGTACACCTCCACTGTTTTGGCAGGATTTAGCGTCGGTTCACTATGCCAAAACCACTCTCAATTGGCTTGCGGAAAAGGGTATAAATTTCGTTGAAAAAAATATCAATCCACCAAATTGCCCTCAGCTTCTACCCATCGAACGTTACTGGGCAATCGTGAAGCCTCTTCTCTTCAAGAAGACTGGTAAGGCAGCTGGGAACATGCAGGAGTTCAAAAAAATTTGGTCTCAAGCGTCCAAAAAATGCGATGCAACACTTGTCCGGAACTTGATGAAGAGCGTTTGATCAACAGTTCGAAAATTCGTGAAGGAATAACTTAAATTTCATTCGGTTTTCATTATACTCAAGTTTAACCTCGTACAACAACGGATCAATTTTTAGTTTGAATAAAATATCGTTTTTTATCATAATTTAAAAGAAAAATTTGTGGATAGTTTATTTTCGATACACTCCTTATTTATTGAGAGGACAATCGATCCTGTAAGTTGTTTTTGCTAACAATCTGACTCGAGCCAGAGAAATAATGAATGGTCCTTTGCATGGAATGAAGGATTTCGCATAAGTCAGTGAAAAATCCGGTTCTGAAATTTACAACTTAGGTACCATTTAAAGAATATACGGACATGGATACAAAAATCTGACTCTGTGGTACTCAGTTTGGAAACCGTTACTAACAAAATCCTACCACACGCAAACAGAACCGTAACAAAACCATTACCGAACATGCATTCCGCATTAAATTAATAAAAAAGTAGAACTATGAGTTTAATGAGTTTATTTAGCTCGGTTGAAGTAATCGAAACTATGTGAATGTGCTGGACACACATGCATAGGAAAGTAGAACATTCTATGCAATGTGCCAAAGGCGAACTCGCTACGAGAAAACTACGGCGGATTAACCTGTTGTAAAACTGAAGACTGTGGTGGATCGCGGAACATGTTATGCTGCGATTCGGCACACACTTGAAGCATAAATCAACTAGTTTATATCCCACTATATCGAGAAAATACCGTTGCTGTATCAAATGAACATTCCCAGTAGGATTTTACTCCTTAATTCCACAAAATTACCATTAGAATCGGTAGAGTCTTAAAATATTCATCAATTAGTTTTGGTGGCTTGAAATCCAAGCCATTTTATTTTCAATAGAGCAAGTATCAATCTTACTCATTTTTAATAAACCCATCATCCAACCAAATGCATTATAATCTTGCTTAAGATAAACCAGACAGACATCAACGTATGATTTAAAATCAATTACTAAAACTTTATTTCTTAAACCCTCCCATCATTTGACCAATTTGATGCCTAATTTCGTAAGACAAGCATCTATCGGAATCTGATGGACCAACGACGATGCCAACGACGGTGGCTAGTTTTTGTAACCGGAGGCACCATCGTCGATTTCAGCTATTTCTTTCGATTCACGAACCTGTTTTGTAGGTTGGACAGGAGTAAAACAACCCAAACTACAACAAGCCATTAGGACGCAAATATCTGTGCTGGGCAGCTATTTTATGGCCACCTGTCTTGCTGTAGTGAAACTCGATATTTGACTGGACTTGTGCATGTTCGTACTGAATGACGATGTTTTCCCTATAATTAAGATAAATGTTATCTGTGTGCTGCGAAGTTGCTCGCCAACCAGAACAGAGTTGCATCTTACCGGTTATGGTTGCGCTAATAAAGCTAATCCTAAGTACGTCTCTTGCATCCAAATTATCGCGATGCGGTGGTGCATTCAAATGTAGAGCACATCTCGAGTGATCTGGCCACGGTAAGTCTGGCACGATCGTATCGCAACAAGCGGTCATGTAGCAAACAGGAAAGATATCCTCGATTAAAATGTTGTCGGACCGGCTTTGTATTTGGCACGCTCGCTGGTACACTTGTGGCAAGCCAATCGAAGACCAATTACGTTGTTCAGCGCGATTCAGCGGTTCCTCAATGGTGGACTAATAAATATTTATACAATTTATTAGTTATCTCGGTGGATTCTCGGTGTGGGCACGATTACGAATTCATGAGAATCTATCATCTCTGTAGGCACGAGCTCAGAAGATTTAGAGGCTCGATTTACGGGTCGAAACGCAAACCAACGAGGAAAACAATTAAGGTCTGTACATTCTAAACCAGCTATGTCTAACAATTATGAATAATTCTGTTCATTAGCACTAGGTAAACTGCCGCCGCCTTGGCTGCCACGTCGATCTCGAGTTTTTCACATATTGCAGCAATCGGAGTCAAGTGAACATACAGCGACTATTCACGAAAGCAGAAAAACATTTACACGTTATCCAAGTGCTGTCTGAAACATACGAACACATATCAAGAATCTCAAATTGCCGTGCTGACATATATTTCCTTTTGTCGAAGATTGCACCGACGCGACACTAACCTTTTGAGATTTCCGAGACAGAGGGGCGACTGTAGACTAGCGCTCTGAGTGTATACAATGCACCAACAATTTCCACAATCAATGAACGCTCTGTTTTCCCACTCGACTGTGGGACTAACGTAAATTGCAGCATTAGGTATGGCCGACCGATGACAATGCGTGGTTGACCTCCTACCGATGATGTGTTGGCGAACCCGAGGCTACCGCTACCCATGTGTGTAATTACAACCGCTCAAAGTTCCATGCTTTGTTTACAATCGATATTTATATACTCATTCACAGATGATTATGATCCAGCTGTACAAAATGAATTATGATTCATAATTGAAGTCAGTGCTTGACTAACTAATCGTCTATTTGCCGTTAGCTAGAACGTCACTAAATCGAATTTATCATATTCTTTTTATCGTGATATTGAAATTGTGATCGGAACAAATTGGGATTCTTCAGTTGCCTATGTGGTAAAATAATGCCCAAAGTATTCGCTAGGTGCATACACCCAGTTTTACTTGTTTTTACGTTTCGACTCATCAGCGCGTTAGTAGTTTATGTTGAACTGCTAACATATTTTTGTGATTTTATTTAGGAGCAGAATAGAAACACCTCATCCTTTGCGTCAATATTACATAGCCTTTTACATACATGTACTAAGGACTTTAGGGGAGTGGGATAGGGTCTAAACGATGAAAAAAATCATCATTTTTGCGATTTTTTTAGAATTATCGTTCAACAAAATAAATTCAAATGTTTTGCATGATAAAAAGCATAAGGGGCTGTCCATAAAAGACGTCACGCTTTTTTGGCGATTTTTGACTCCCCATCCCCCCTTTGTCACAAATTGTCACAGAAGCAAAGACCCCCCATCCCCCCTATGTCACGTGACACGAATTCAAAATAAATAAAATTCATCTCAATAAATTCTCAATATGTATGACAAACCATACAAATATGAGGGAAAAATCGATTTATTACATGCTGTCATTAGATTAAAAAATATCCATAAATCTACAAAATCATCGGAATTATTTTATTAATATCAATTATATAAATTAACAAAAGTATTTGGTTGGAATTGATGAAACATTTAAATCATCTGTTTTAGTCCTCCTAGGGCTACATAGATATATTATTGTTTTAGGTAAAGAATAATATTTCCGTAGTGTAGCTTACACGGCTGAGAAAAGAAAGACCAAAACCTCATCAAAACGAGATCACTGCCGGAGAATGTTTTCATTATTAGTTGATCAGTAAAGTTCAATCATTGGATGATTCGATAAGCTTTTATGTTGGTGGAGTAAAATCACATATGATCAGGATAAGACATGACATGATCTACGTCTGAAATCTTTGATCTCCCGCCCTTTTTCAAATGGAGTACAATTGAATAAACTGCATCAGAATCAGATAAGAGAAATTCTTATGATATACTATTATCATTGCTAGAAAATCAAATTACTGAAAAAATTGTCAGTGCACATCTTAAGTTAAACTGTTTGAAGGCATCTTTTTCTTTTTCACTCATATTAGGCAAAATTTATTAATTTCGCTAATTTACTCGCTCCTCCGTGCACTTTTGCTGATCACAACAGAAATGATTTCCTGCATCACTCATTTCCGAATTTACAAGAAAAAGCTTTTATATCTACAAATACACGTTTTCCTATAGAATGTAAACGTTTATTGTGGAGATTTTTTTCAGGAAATAGGGCAAAGCAGTAATATAATTAGGTATTTCAAAAATGCGCTCATTGAAAATATTGGACGTCACATTCCAAAAACCTCCCCCCCCCCCCCTTCCCACTGTCACAAAAGGTCACGTTTTATGAAACACCCCCCTCCCTCTTGCGGCGTGACGTCTTTTATGGACAGCCCCTAATTCGAACAACATTTTGTAATTTTTTCGTGGAAAAATATTGAGAAATAAGTCGGCGAACAGGTATTTTTAGGACGCTTCCTAAAAATCATGATTTGCGGTGTCCACTTTATCTCAGCGCAGGCTAAACAGAAGTGAACAAAAAAACGCTGCGTAGTTAGAGTAGAACTTTTTCTAGACCCCAACGTTTCTGTTTGATTTTTTTAAATTTTTTTAATTTTTGGTGGTTGTTCAAAGTACGATTTTTCACGAAAAAATCCGCCATTTTGTAGCTGTTAAACCTTCCCAAAGTAACAAACAACGAAAAGGAAAACGTTGGGGTCTGGTATTTTATATGTAGAAAGTGTGTGCAAAATATGAAAAAAGTGGTGAAGTAGTTTTTGAATTACGATGGACACGGATTTTCCAAACCTGCTTTGGAGGAAAACGCGTTTAAAGATTTTTGTCTATAAAATCAATGAAAATAATTTATTACTCCAGGGAGCCCGTAGGGTCTAACATTTTCAAAAAATCATACTTTTTCTTTTATAATTTATTATAACGAAACATTTCAAGAATGTTTTGTCAAGTTTTGAAGTCAACCGAAGTAGAAATCTTGGGCCTGTGCGCCGAGCTCTTGCTTCTTAGTAGAATTAGATAGCCATAGATAAAGGTCCATAACTTCCAGAGTTTCGTTCCAATAGGCTTGAAAATTTCACAGAAAATTCTCAAATGTTTTACTATAAGAAAATATAAAGAAAATAATAAACGATTTTTCAAAAGTGTTAGACCCTATCCGCCCCTTAATACCAACAATCAATTCAGTTGTGCGGATTGAATTCACAGAAATGTATGGGATCGGAAATTTCTATAATAAACAACACACAAACATACCTTAGAGCGTCGATTCTCAAAATGATCTCTCTAGCTCACGAGCGGACGCAAGCTTGTTTTTAGTAAACAGTAAACTCAAAATGCCCAGTTTCTCAGCGAGGATCCTTGGCTTGCAATCTATTCGAATCCGGGGAAATAGTATTATCAATTGAACTACTTTGTCTGTCAGAAAAAGAACTTATGCCGTTTTTTGTTATTTTTTTCGTTTGCTGCACTGGTGTAGCATCATCTATACTCGCTTCATTTTGGGATGTAGTACCACCGTTAAAAACGAAAACGCTGCACGGCCTGTGTGGTTCAAATTTTAGACTAACCTCTCCAAACCATAATAAGCCTTCTCTTGCTGGGCAATGATATGCGAGATTTTGTCATATTTCTATCGCTGTCTATTTGTCCAAACAAATATTATGATAGTAGACGGTTGCTCGATGGGATTTAACATTTCATTTTAATTTTTAAACACGCCTATCAATATGTTCCTGGTATGACAGACAGATGGCGTCGCTATTCAAAAACCGTCTAGCGTTTTATAGAGACAGCCATTAAAAGTCAACGGTCGAAGTTTCAAATTCAAAATTTTTCTCTTCGATTTTTGAAAGAAACAAAGGGATTGTTTGTGCATTACCTAGTATAACATAGAGAATGAAACAGTTCTCTGATCGGTTAGGCCATCCATTAGAAAAAGAAGTGGGTTCACTATTATATGTACTTCCAGCACCGGAACCCGGGAACCGGTATAATCGAACCGACTTTGCCACTAACTAACATGACGTACAAAGTCTACTAGTTTGTATTCAAATTTTTAAGATTTTATACGATTTTGTGAAATTTTGCTATTTAAATTTTTGTTGTAACCGAAAATATACAGTAATTTTTGGTAGGACCTTAAGAGCTTTCATTTGACCCTAAGATTGGGAATAATGATTTTGAGTCCAGTTTAGAAATTTTTTACGGTTTTTGTTTCGCCGGTGTGACGGTAAACAATAATGAACACACTTTACCCTATAACTCGGATCCGGATGAAATTCAGGAATTCCGTATGGGACCGGTGGAAATCGGTCTAACCATCGCTGAGAAAAGCGAGTGAGATCCATTTTGGAATATACGACCACTATTTCCGGTGCTTCCGGAACCGGATACCGGGAACCAGGATAGCCGGAATCGGTTTGTTTGATTGCCTACTTATAATGGCTATCAATTTGTGTAGTTTTGAGAACAGTTTAGAAAATTTTTACGTGTTTTGTTTCGCCGGTTTAAGTGACGGTGTACAATATTGAACAGACTTTACCCTTTAACTCCGAAACCGGAAGTCGGATCCGGATGAAATTTCACAGTAGCTTCAAAGATAATATGAGCTTTAATTCAAATCAAGATTTGTGAAAATCGGTTCAAGCATCGCAGAGAAATCGAAGTAAATTCTATTTTTGGAGTTTATCATCACCACTTTCGGTGCTTCCAGAACTGGAAAAGGGATGACCAGTTGTGCCGAATTAACTTTCTATGCCCACAAACAAACAAGCTCTGCAAACTAGAAGAATTAATCAGACAGTTTTATGGGATTTTTTACCTGTTTTAATCATCGTTCGTGAAAAAATACTAATGAAATTGGTAATTTTCCACTTATCACTCTTTAGTTCCGGTACCGAAAGTCGTATACAGATAAAATGTTTTCAATTTTTAAGAAAACTATAAAACCTTTCATTTGAATCTTAGTTTGCGAAAATCGGTTGAGTTGTGTTAGAGATAATTGAGTGCAAACTTTTTTTCAAATTTTCATATATTGCCATATAACTCCGGAACCGAAAGTCGGATCCAAATGAAATTCGATAGCAGGCTATGGAACCATAATACCTTCTATTTGAATCTTGATTTGTGAAAAACGGTTCTGCCATCTCTGAAAAAAGTGAGTGCATATTTTTTCCAATTTTTGGTACATATGATCCTATATCTCCGGAACCAGAAGTCGGATCTTTCATTTGAATCTTAGTTTGTGAAAATCGGTACAGTCATCTCCGAGAAACGTGAGTGCATGTTTTTGTTACATACATACACACATACACACACGGACGGACGGACACACACAAACATTTGCTCAGTTCGTCGAGCTGAGTCGACATATATGACATTCGGCCCTCCGGGCCTCGGTTAAAAAAGTCGGTTTTCACAGTGATTGCATAGCCTTTCTATATGAGTTCTATATGAGAAAAACAAAAATAGACAATCTAAGTAAGGAATTGGCTTGTCCGGACCCTACTTCCAGCAAATCAATCATAATTATTATTATTATATGCTGAATTTAAACGTGATCATGCTAACAGCACCACACTTTGGTCGTCCAAATAAAGCTGTTGTTCCGGAAATCGTCTCAAAAGTTCATTTCATCGTTATGAAAAATCGAAAAGTGAAGTGGCAGGAGAGAGCTGGCATCGTAAAGATATCAAAAGATTTTTTTGGGGATTTTTTGACCGACGGGACTTAACATTTCAAAACAGGATAACTACAAAACAGTTACAGAAGTTGACAATTGAAATTAAAGTTTTTCTTTAAACATAATAATATATCCAAAATGAACATTCGACTAAAACAATTAACATAATAACATAACGTAACTGTTTAAAAGGAAATGATATGCATACATTTACTATGTGCCCAAACTACACTTTTCAGTTATGAGAAACGAATTCTGATGTGTAAAATACGAATAGAGATAAATAGAATTTAACAACTCGAGAGATATACATGCATGTGACAGAACTAAATTGATTGCCTCAGCTTTTTTCAACAAAAAGCCTGTATAACTTTGAAAAATTTCAATAAACAAACATTCTATGAATTTTTTTATTTATAAACAAAACAAAATTAATTGTCAAATTCTCAAACACCACTTCTTTCATTATCAACCATTATAATCGTTGTTGTAACAAAAAAGTAATATTAATACAAGTCTCATTAAAAACATGTCCAATTTCCATATGTTATTTCCAAGAAGCAATCAGCTTGTATAATATACCAATCAATTAAATGATTGATTATGAGTAAACATTAAACAAAATGAAATAAGAAAGCCACCCAATACAGAACAGATGCCTGTTCAGGTGATTCTAGTATGGATCACCACACCATCAGTTAGATGATCTCTCATCAAACGCAAATGTACCCAACCCATCTTTTTCGCAAAGTGTGCTGTTCCCGGTTGCGCGAGACTTTCTTCGCTTTCTCCCTCCGAAGCCTATCAGTGTATAAAATTAAACATATTCAAATGTCATACCATCCAAGAAATGCTGTGATTTAGTGCCTCATTTACACCCCTTGTCACAGTTTCCATCCTCTCTGCGAGGCAGGTCCAGCAAACTCAAGCGAACGTTAAGTTTACTTATTTCTTTGGTTGTCCTCCTGCTCTGGTGTTTACTCTAGCATACCTGTTTTTGCTGTTGACCTGTTTGGCATTTCCTTCGCGCAGTGAAATCGTGGGTTTTTTTCGTTGATGTCGCCATTCCCTCGAGCTGCTGTTATCATGCAGTGGTCAAGTGGCATTGGATCCGACCACCGACTGTACTCGATGTGGTCAACCAGAAGGAGAGATTGGCCGATTTTTTATGAAACCAACTTTAAAAAAAAATAAAGAGCTACCCAAATTAGGTGAAATGAAGTAACATTGAATAAAACGAAACATGGTCACCAATACAAGTGACGACGACTTCTTCTTTTTGACATTTACTAAGTGGAATCCGTTTCGGGGGAGAAATCGCTTATGCTTTTTTTTGAGGCGTCAAAACAAGAATTCAAACAACTTTTCGTTTCGGCACATCTTGCTTATATGGATAGTGGTAGCCTAATTTATGGAGGAAAAAACATGATGGAGAGTGACAGTAACTCCGAAATTAGTGCTCCACGGTATAGCTTCGAGCCAATCAGTCAATAATTGCATCATCGCTATCGAACCAGATTTATGCAGCTCTCAGCGTCAGTTACAGCGGATCGAAAGTTTTAATGAACATTGCTGACCGCCTGTTTTATGTGTGCACGGAGGAACTATGTAAAAAGAAGGCAGACAACGTCTACCGCGTAGTGGAACACCCTTACTACGTGCATCATTTGGTACATAGGTTTGTCCGGGATGAAGAAACACCGCTGTACCGATCAGTTGATCGACTTAAGTTGGCCAAACCTAGATTTTTCAATCAATCAACTTTCTAAATCCTGCTCGTAAGCCATTTTCCAAGTACAAGCGAAAACCGGTGGACTTTGGTGCGATGCAGAAAGCGGGAACTGATGGTATGTCGTATCAGGGGTTGAAACTGAAATACTCATCGTGATTCATTCATGATTGATCGATTTTATCTCTATGCGGCACAACTAATGACACCGCTTCATCATGGTGAGCTTCAATTGTATAGAATGACGATTTTGTCATTCAGGTTAGAGATTACACATAGCAAAACATCTCTATGTCATCAATGTACTGTCTGCTATCAATGTATTGTAAGTGAAATCTACTCAATTGAATTGCAAACGTTGATTCATGACTTCAATCGATCTAGACAGTTGGCGGGTAAAGGGTTTTATGGGTTGATCTTAGAAACCTGGAGATTTCTTCTCAAAACTTTCAAATAATGCATTTTCAAGCCAATTTTTCACGCAATCTCTATTATGTTTAATTCTTAGCATTGTAAAAAAACTATGCACGCTATTGCGCTATTTCCTCCCCTTTCAAAATATTATCAGGATACATTTCCACATAGTTTACCGGGATACTACTACGGCTCGAGAAACGAAGCTTACATCTTTCGATTAATTTAGGTAATGTAAATAATTTGGGCAATGTAAAACATCGTTTTCTTCTAGTCTGATTACGAGCAATCTCACAAATGCTTAGAAAGGCTTTCAGTCCTCATGTTCTATCGGAAGCAAATTGCAATATATGGTTTCAACACTTCAAAAGTGATTATTCTGATGTAAAAAAACGTTGAAAAATATTGTCGAAAAAAAAATTGAAGACACCGAATTATTGAACGAAGAACGAACGAAGCCCGGGTTGGCGGTTCAAGCCATACGACGCTAGTCTTACAAGAAAGTTATCATATGTTCGAGCCCCAACTTGGAAGGATTCATAGTGTCAGTAGGATCGTAGTACTAGCCATGCAATGATTCTTTGCGCAAAGAATCGGCTGCGAAAGGCCAAATTCCACAAAAGGAATGTAATGCCAAGACTTTGCTTGAACGAAGATTACACACAAGCTGCAAAACAATTGGCTGGGGCATTTAATGTATCACAAATAATCAATTACGAACAAATGAGATTGTGACAAAAGTTGGTAAGATGGAAAATTGGGTACCACATTAATTACATAAAAGATGGCGATATCTTTGGATTTCTTTGAGAATACAAAGTGGGACATTTTGGTTTAATGATTGTCTTCACTATTGAAATGATATATTTATCGTGTATAAAAATTTGCACTGTCTTTAATGACTAATAGCCCGATTAAAAGCTATTTTTATCTTAATTATCCGTTACGTTAGGTAATTGTTTAGAACGATTCAAACAAAATTTTTTTGCTCCGCTTTGACCCATGTAGGAGGCAAATTGGGATAATTTATAAAAATTCGTAATAATGCCGTTTACCTCAACTAATATTTATTAAGTCAATATACCGTCAACAATCGATGATTAGAAGATCGTTTATTTTATTTTTACAGAAAAACGGTTCAATTACATGGTAGAAAAAATAAATAGATAAAAAAAGATTACTTCGAATACAATGGAAATTAAGTACTTTTTTTGCGCGTCAGTAAATTGTTTACAGAGTTTGTTGTCACTCGGGTAAAACGTTGCTGAGCGCTATTCAATAGCACCCTTTGCCCTATCCCCCGCTTTGCTACGAGAATACATTTTTTTTCTTTCTGACTCCTGGGAAACACAATTAAGGTTGGACACGAAAAATTTCGATTCCCAACCCCGCACATAGGGTCAGAAAGGTTTTCTGGTCGCCTGACCTAAAGATTAAAACCTCTTGAAATAAAGCTCTATGAAATGCTACGAAACTACTTTTTACCTTTCTCATATAGAAAGGTTATGCAATCACTGTGAAAACCGACTTTTGAACTGAGGCCCGGAGGGTCGAGTTTCATATATCATTCGACTCAGTTCGTCGAATACGCAAAATGTCTCTGCATTTGTATGTGTGTGTATGTGCGTATGTCTGTATGTCACGCACTACCTTTTCTCGGAGATGGCTGAACCGATTTTCACAAACTTAGATTCAAGTGAAAGGTCTTGTGGTCCCGTACAAAATTTATGAATATTATTTGGATCCGACTTCCGGTTCCGGAATTATGGGGTAAAATGTGCAAAAAAATGTGAAAATAAATGCACTAACTTTTCTCAGAGATGGCTGATCCGATTTTCACAAACTTAGATTCAAATGAAAGGTCTTGTGGTCCCATAAAAAATTCCTGAATATTATATTAATATATATCCGACTTCCGGTTCCGGAGTTATGAAGTAAAATGTGCAAAAAATTAAAATGTGTGTTCTACTTATTCTCATAGATGGCGCGACCGATTTTCACAAACGTAGCTTCAAATGAAAGGTCATGTGGTCCCATACGTAATCCCTGAATTTCATCCGGATCCGGAAATTACCCTATATTTGGTATAAAAATTGTATACCATCACTGAAAAGGGCGAAAACCGTAAAAAGTAAATTGACCTCAAATTTTCCGTAATTGATAGTTTTTATCAGTAGACGGTCAAACAAACCGATTTCGGTTATTCTATCAAGAATCGAAGAAAAATATTTTTTCAAATATGGATTGAGATAACTCATGTGCGATTGGAAATTTCGTACGATTATTATAACGCATCGAAACAAAAGACTCGAGTCATAAATATAATATTTCTACCAGAGGGCGTTTCAAAACGAAATTACAATCTTTTTCGGTAGCATTTTGAGAAAATAAGAACATCCCAATGTCTACTGAGCAATTTCAGAAATTAACAAGACAGATCGATCAAAGACGTTGAAACTCATTCACGACTATGCATTTTCGTTGTTGAGTGTTACAATAAGAATACGAATGGGGTGCGACCGAGTAGAGTAGCGTTTTTTTTTTTCTAAATACCGAAGCTTTACTGATAAACACTATTCTTTCGTTCCAATTTTCGAATGAAGATGCCCTTTGTATTTATACGATCTTCAAAATTGTAAAATCTCAAATATCTTAAAGAATTATTCATATATGTAATAGTTGGTTATAGGGTATAACGAGCAAATAAAAAAAATAAAAAACTTACAAAATATACATAAAAATGTCATGTCATAGTACTACATTTCGATGCTGTAATTGACTTTCTATTACAATAGATTTCGCAACCAATTCAAAGCGTACATGATCATTGCATGGCTAGGTGCTACGGTCCTACTACCACTAATAATACATATCCATTCTTTCAATAACTAACAGTATGCCTTATTAAATTATATACTTCATTTAGAATCACTGTTTTCATATGTTTAGAATAACGTTTGACTTGTTTAAACGACGCAAATCAACAGAAAATCCAGTTCATTGATTTTCATGTTTAAATTTCTGGAATTATATGCATATAGGCGATGTAAGTATGCATATAAGTGATATAAGATTGCATTTCAAATCTCATTCAAATCAATGAAGAAGATCTCGATTTTTGATAGGCTAAATTGCATAAAATAGAAAATTTTTGATAAGCAGTAAAAATTGATGTAACAGTTTGATTTACATAAATTCATATATCATTTCCATTGTTACATTTTATCTCATGTTAATTAACAATATTGATGCATCACTTTTAGTCTTAAATAGCAGTCAACTTATTTAAAAAATCTCATAAAATACGTTTTAGATTTCCGAGATATGATATGGTCGATAAATCATGGCTACCTACGCACCTTCTGGATCACCTTTACTAAGTCAATCGAACATCCTAGAGCCGTGATATTTGTTCTCGCCATATCACGTATTCAGTTCGACTGAATAATGAATGAAAAAGAACATTCCGCAGCATTGGTTTCGCATATGTAAATTGTTAGAATTCCATCGACTACTGCCGTTCGAATAGTATAAAGATTGGACCCGTGCTAATGATGATCTTCTCAGCTAATAGAATTTAACCTTGTTAACGTTGCTGCCGTTAACAACCTCCATCATCAGGAATGAACCGCCCTGCAAGAGGAGATAGGTGCAGCGCTAAGCACGCATTTTTTACATACCAAACATTTCGGCAACGTCACACAAATTTCGCCCTAACCATCCATTTGCATCGTTCGCAGGCCAAACGGTGAGGAAGGCCCTGAGAAAACTTGTTTCGGAACGGGTCAAGTGAGGGCAGGAGTTTTGTTTCGTGTTAGACCAGTAGAGTAAAAAAATTGCCGTGTTGGAAAATGACACAAATACAAGTGAGACTATAATATTTTTCGACATCCTGGCAATGCTTGCGTTTGAAGCTAAACGTTCACAGTCATTAAAATATACTATTGCTCTGACAGAGATTGATTATGAACACTTAGCTGTTTCTTTGTTAATATTGAATTCTTTCCTCGTTGTGGGGGAAGAAATTGAGTAACTTGATGTAATACTAATCATTGAAGATTATCCATTGATGAAAGAATGTGTTGAGAAGACAATACCTATAAAATTCACGAAGATTTTCAATCTGACGCACAATTATTTGACGAGGTTGGTGTGGCAAATGGTTAACTTTTTGATAACTTCCGCTTTGTCCGTAGACAAGGCAAGGTACGTGCTTGGATGCTGTTGAATAGCATCTATGGTTGGCTTGATTTTACACCTATTATAAAGCAATTACTAACACATACAAAACACGTAGATAGGTACCTAATCTCGCGATTAATGACTAATGTCGGCCGATTACGAGCTGCCAACAACGGGTTGAGGAGCAAAGAGACTAAATCATTACACACGAAAAAAGTGTGAAAGAGGTGTTTCTGTAAAGATGTTGACGTGCTTCTAGGTGATGCCGACAGTTTATGAGCTGTTGATGAAATATCGGAACACTTTAGTACGTTGATGAGATTTTTTGGGTGTTCCGTCATTACACTTTTTTTCAAATAGGTATATGGACCGATTTCGACACGCTATGAATAAGAAAAAATATACAGGTAGAAATGAATGTTTGACTAGATACTCATACTTGGTGGGTTGGAACCATTTAATAAACCACGAAGACCGAAATTCGGTGTTTTATAACCATCGTCACTTATTGTAGACACATGGAAACTAGGCTACGTAGATTTCACTGAAATGGGGGTAAAAATCTGTAGTGTCCAAGTCGGTTCGAGAAAAATATAACTCCGTGGTCAAGTTGCGTAAATTTAAAATAAAACTTATGCTCAGAAATTAAACTTATTTTCTAACATCTTCATTTTCTTAACATCTGAGAATTCCAATATCGTGTCCAATTATAAGTGTCCAACTAACATTCCTAAAGTTCTGATTTTTTTTCAAATTCTATATGATAAAATAATCTACATAAGTTATATTATGTAGAAAAAACGGAATAATAGCAAAACAAAATATAATATCAAATTGAAGAAGTATTTTGAAATTTCAATAATAAAATAAAAATAATGCCTGGGGGATCGGGTATAGCGTGATGTATCCCAACTGGGTTCGATTCCCAACCCCGCACATAGGGTCAAAAAACTTTTCTGGTCCGAAGAGGTGAATGACCACAATGTTAAACCTCTATAATGGAAACAAAAAAAAATGCCTTAACAAGCAATTATAGTAAAAAGAGCTATTACTTTGATATTAGTTTTCTATCGTTTTATATTCGGGCTACTTTCCTATATTTTTATTTGATCGAGTTACATCAAACTGTTAAAAAATTACTTTTTTGTTTGCTACGGTTTGGCGCTTAAGAGTTAATTGATTTTTCGTAAGGCTTTTTTCAATGAGTTACAAAAATAATCCCATCTCAGATTTTTCATATAACTTTCCTTACTTTATGATTTTTCCTTCGATTTGGCCTCTATTGAACATTAATATGAGAAAGTTAACTAGTTTTTGATTAAAAAAACAATCATAACTTTTTTTTTGGTCTTCAAATGGTGAGATAACTAAGTCCTCACAAGTTCCTATCTCATGCCTCCCCGAGCGTCTGATAATCAAATTCGGATCTACTGTAAGTCTACCCGCATACACTGGTAATGCCTTGAACTGATGGTGGCTTCAGTATGTCTGAAGCCACCATCAGTTCAAGGCATTACCAGTGTATGCGGGTAGACTTACAGTAGATCCGAATTTGATTATCAGACGCTCGGGGAGGCATGAGATAGGAACTTGTGAGGACTTAGTTATCTCACCATTTGAAGACCAAAAAAAAAGTTATGATTGTTTTTTTAATCAAAAACTAGTTAACTTTCTCATATTAATGTTCAATAGAGGCCAAATCGAAGGAAAAATCATAAAGTAAGGGAAGTTATATGAAAAATCTGAGATGGGATTATTTTTGTAACTCATTGAAAAAAGCCTTACGAAAAATCAATTAACTCTTAAGCGCCAAACCGTAGCAAACAAAAAACATACATACATACATACATACATACATACATACATACATACATACAAAAAAACAATCATAACTTTTTAATAGCAGATAATATTTAAAAAAATAAGCAGCAAAATTGTGGGCAATAATTAGCTTGAAACTCTTCGGAAGACAATTTTCTCGTAGAACTGCTCACAAAAAAGCAAAGTCGTTCCGTGGAATTCGATCTTCTGTTTCAACACTTCGAAGCCGATGCATAGCTTACAGAACCATTGCATGGCTGGTAATACGATCCTAGTGACACTAAGAATCCTTTCCTTACAATTTTCTCGTAGAACTGCTCACAAAAGTTAGAACGAAAAACGTGCTTAATCCACCTAGCAGTGAGATGATACCTTTTTTATCAATCCGCATGTGCTTTTTGCATGAATATTCTTCGGTGTTTCAGTTTTCATGACATTATTCTAATGTCCGTCGTTTTAAGTGGCAATTTGAGATTTTAATCACTCATTACTTTGTAATGTCGAAACTGCAAATCGAATCGAATTTGAATCTAAAAGTGTAACAATCGATTAAACATTCCATGATATGTCGAAGCAATTTTCACTTTAGAGTTTAGGGTAATTTAAGGTACATCCAGAGCCGGTATTCAGGAACCAGTATAACCCAAACCGATTCGTATGGCTATATGACGAATAAATTGCAATATTTTTGAGTCCAACTTTAAAGCTTTTCCAGATTGTCATCTTCCCACAATTCCAGAATCAGAAGTCAGAATTGGATAAAATTGGATTTATTTTAATTTGAACTTTTGTTTCTGAAATTCGATTTGGCTTTTTTGAGAAAACGATTGAGCTTTGAGAAACGATTGGATACTGGAAATTCGGTGTAGCCGAAGCCACACAAATTCACCTGAGTAGCTGTATAGTTTACATTTGTTTCAAAATGTTCGAAAATCAATGTAGACATTTTTGAGGAACCGTAGTGCGAATTAAATTTTTGAGTGCCTTCCGAAACGAATACTGAATACAACCAAAAATGAAATAAGTTTATTTGGTTATCGACTATCCAAATCTGCTAACCCGATAAACCTGATTAATTTATGTGAAATAGACATTTATATACTAATCACCCTGTATCTCCGAAACCGGAAGTTGAATCTGACTACGGTATTCTCAGCAATCCTTCTCTCCAATTATTGAACGATAATAATAACCAAAGCTATTATCTTTCAATCTGCACTGAAGAAATTATTGAAAACTGCAGGAATATTTCGCAATAATCGAAAGAGAAAGTAAACAAAGAGAATCTCTAATTGTTACATTCGTCGTTTTGCACATTTTATACAGAATTGGTCGCATCCGCATCAAAGTAATTTTTTAACAGCCATCCTACTTTTACTCCGAAAAATAGATATAACTCAATCAAATGAAGAGATAAAACCTGTTTCAATCCACCTAGTGGTGTAATGATGGCTTTGTCATATCAATCATACTATCATATATAATACTGTGGTATTCTTCAAAATAATTTTCTTCGATTCTTGAAGGAATAATCGAAATCGATTTGTTTGACCGTCTACTGATAAAAACTATCAATTGAAAAGATTTTTGTATGGGACCACAGGACCTTTCATTTGAACTTAAGTTTGTGAAAATCGGTTCAGCCATCTCCGAGAAAAGTTAGTGCAAGAAAACGTTACATACACACAGACATTTTGCGTACTCGACGAACTGAGTCAAATGGTATATGACAGACGGTTTTCCGGGCCTCGGTTCAAAAGTCGGTATTCACAGTGATTGCATAACCTTTCTATATGAGAAAGGCAAAAAGTAACTTCTTCAGCAAAGTTGCTCAAAATACAATTTCCTAAAACTTTGTTGTAAAGTTCAATAATTTTAAAATTCAATTAAGTTAAATTCCAGATTTCAATCCAAGCATGGACAACACTGATGACCTATTACATAAAAAAGACGTCCGTTGACTGTAAACAACTTTTGTGAAGACACAAACTATTAAATAATAATATTTAATAGCAAAATATTTCCGTCGCGCTAGTTTCCCGTTTCGGATCACTAACAATGCATTTATGAAAGCTAAGTGAATACTCCATAATTTCCACTAAACTAGTTCAAGTTCAACCTTAATTGAACGGAATACAGTAATAATAACAGTTCCTTTTTTCTATCGTATCAGTAATAATTTCTAAATACTCAACGACGACAATCGCAGTTGGAATTGAATGGTTTTTTATAATTCTACTTTCATTCATGCAATGAGAGACACAAAAAGTGTAAATGCTCAAGCTAGTCTAGTGGTATACGGTCTCGTAAACCCGACGTTCGAGCTGACCATGAAAGTGATCCAAGTTCGTAAAAAAACTTCAAACTATGCAGAGGATAATTAGTAGTAAAAGAGAAATCCCATTGTGGACAGCATTTGGAATCCCTTCTAACCCCGTCAGCCAAAACCGAAATTAGGTTAGTAGTGGTTCATCAGCACTGGTCAAAATCGGTTTCCGTCGACCTTTTGATCAATTGTTTTCAATTGGTGGGTGAAAACGGTACAAATTGAATCCGATACGTACGTGTTCGACTTGGCGATTCGAGTGATGAACGAATGGCCGTCAAAAGATGAGACAATGACCCATTGTATTCAGCGACCGTGAATAAATATCATTACCGATTAGTAGCAGTTATTACCTGGAACAAGAAATAGAGAAAAATAGTGAATATAGATTTGGACGGCAGTTAACATAATATATGCGACTGTTGAATGAGTTGTACATCTTCAATCGAAAGGGTAATTAATATGTGACACTCGACGAAATGGGAAAAGCGATTGTATGGCTTTTAATTTGACAAAAACATATCATGCTTTTCTACTTCGGTTTCGTCTCGACTGGTTAGTACATAGCAATTAGAAAAGAACCACTTGGCAAACGTACAGTTTAACTGTGCTTAGATAACACTTATATTATTCAACTTGGTTGAAACTAAAGGAAAAGAGAAAATTACAAGATGAAAATAGGTGCATTTGCTTCGAGTCTTCGCGTCGCTTTGACAGAAGTGACACAAAATTTTCGAACTATTTTTTTTATTTTTAGACGTTTTGTTTCCTAGAGCAGTAGCAAAGATATTGTATTCGATTTTATCACAATTCTCATTGATTGAAAGTCGAGTAATCAGCAAAACAACATGGCGACTCGACTAATGAGATGACTATTGGTACAATAGCCCTTTATTTTGAAATAGTAGATAGTAAAAATGTTTGGAGCAAAACTATCAGAATATAATTTAAAAGTGACTGATGGTAATTGACAGAGAACGAGAATTATGGTGAGATGCGATACAGTTCGTTCATTTGTTCACAGGGAATTTTTTGTCATTTCATAAGTTACGTCTTCATAGAATTATAAATTGCATCGTATGCAGTAATAGGTCACCTGTAAAATTCACATTCGTTTTGTGTGTTTACAAAAATTAGAAAAAACCCATCAGAATGTTTAGAAAAATAGAGCCGATAGTGAATTTTATAAATATCACTAAATGAAAGCCGAACGAGTTAGTTTCTCAGAATCGTTGCATGACCAAAAACAAAAGTTGTCGTCTCAAATCCAATTAAAGTTCGTGTTAAAATGCTACAGAAATTAGATCGCGCGTTGACATCGTCCCATATTAGTGTTATATCAACAGCTAAGGGGACCTTCAATGTAACAGCATTCGTTAAAAAAGACACACGCCGTTATGGTTTGTCTATTGATTATAGCCAAGAATTAGTTCGACTGGAAAGAATCTGTGATTCTTTCCGGCCAAGTGGGTTAATCAATTGCTTAGCATAATATTTATGATTTTATTATACATGCGAAGTCGCTCTGATATCAGGTGAATCACCAAGATTTACCTATTTAGGAGAACACCCAGAACGAAGTTTACCTAAAAGCAAAATAATCAAAAATGGTAATTTCAACAAGCTTAGCAGAAAAAAAAACATCCTTTTCTAGCACTGACCGCGGACGCAAACGACAGCGCTGCTAGGCAGTTAAGACGAACAATTTATCGGCGATTTTATCGTATCTAAATTAGTCGACTTTATTGGGATGATGAAGCCTCTGTCCCTCGGCGATATGAAAATGAGGTGGTCAAGCTAAAACTTTCAGAGAGCTATTTTAATCATTGATACGCTCCGTTATTCACTGTTACCAAGCCTCAAGCGTTGAGAAGAAACAGTGAACATAGGCATTTACATGCATAATGTGACAGTAGAATGAAGCGTTAGAAAGGGCGCTTAGTATGTGAAGATTCGCCACCAAGCTCCGACTGATCCGGTTAGACCTCTGCGATCTTCGAATTGAACAAACCGCTCGACCGAACCGGCTATACAACTCAAAGAAGAACAGAAAATACAAGTAGGGTAATTGTACCAACAGTCGCCACATTAGTCGATCCACCACATATTTTTGTGGATTACTCGGTCCAGTAATATTACCGTCAAGCAAAAACGAATGCACCAAACTTATCCTATGGTCCAATATATTGAACTGGTATACCAGATCAAGCAAATAACGGTTTCAATATATGATGAAGGACGTAGCTGAGATGAATAGAGGTACGCTGACCTTAGCTACACACACCCATTTTCATTACACTGGACCGTTGCAAAGATTATCAACCTTTTGCGTGCGATGCAGCATCTGTTGTCTGACAATCTTCCTGCGGATATTGAACTTTGAATTATTGAGGTGCAAAAGGTATCTTCTGTGCCAAATTATTCCTATTAGTTTATTTAAAGTAAATTAGAACTGTTCATTGCTTATTATAATCATGCATCTCTGTCCTGTTTAACATCACGCTCTTCTCGGCTAAACCGGAAAGCAAATGCTCTTCGTCGAAATGGTTCTTGGAATCCAGTAGCTTCAATCAACCACAAGTGTGACAGCATCTTATTAAATACTTCCACCAAGTGGCGTGAATGCAAATTTTAGCGAAAGCACTATTTACCTACTTGTGTACCAAGCGGGTGGAAATAACTACACATGATGGTATCTTTTCGAAACGGTGGGTGGTGAATATGCAGATCGAGCTCATCAACTGCGATTTAAATGCGGTTCGTTAAAAACTCATACCATTGATGCTTGCTTCAATCAGAAACAAGAAGACTGAGTAATTTATTTAGTTATAAGTAACAGGAAGAATCTTGTTTATTTTTTTAAATAATATAAATCTAATGCCACACTGCTTAAGCTCTAGGATGCCGAGGGTAGAATCTCGTTTAGTCTAATAAAATAGAGGTAATAGTAGTGTTTTTTGTTTAGTTCAAAGAAAAAATAAATGGGAGTTTATACCTTTTTTATAAATATAAAAAACTAGCTGACCCGTCGAACTTCGTCTCGTCTGAAATTATTTTTTTAAATTTATGTTTTCGGACAGTAAAATTGTCTAACGTTAATGTTTTATGTCAATTTTAAGCTTTTGTAACGAAAAAATTTAACAAATGCACCATCTCATCCTTTGAATCTTAATTGTAGACTGAAGACGTTTAAAAATTTAATGGCAAATCCTTGGGATTATAGGAGGGAATCAAATTATTTTGAGCAGTTTTCCATAAATTGGTTCACCGCTAGTCTGGTGATAATACTTAGTTGTGTTTCATCAATGTTCATAGAAAGGCAATCACAGGATCAATTTTCGATTGACAATTTAGCAATAAAATAAGACATTCATCTTGGACACTCGAAAGGTTAAATTACTTTTTTATTGCATATTGTGTCCATTAACTTTTACAGGAACGCTAAATTTGTTTAATAATTGTATCAATAGCGGTCTCTTTAGTCGAACCAAAACATAATTTTGCTTAATATTTGATCTAAAATTAACGAATGGCATTGAGTTCGGTCCTGAGAATCAATATCAGAATGAATTATTTAGAAAAATGAGAAATTCTTCTGTTCTAGCGGAGTGAAAATGAAGAGTGATTCTACCATTATTCTTCTTATCGTTCAAACTAATGCATAAAATAATAGATCACACAACTAATGGTTCTTACATACCACAACTTCTCCTCCATGTATGATATTCATATTAGCATTTGGTAACTTGATAATTCGTTAGGAGAATGGAATGATTTGGCTCAAGCCGCTTACAAATGTCATGAATAGCACCCTAAGCAGTTTTTAAGTAATCCATTCTTGAAAATTTACCCGAAATGGAACTTCAGCATGCTAAATACAAGGAAAATCTCTTCTTTTGTTTCGATTATAGAGGTTTCAAACTTAAGATCATTTACCTCTTCGAGCCAGGAAAATTTTATGACCCTATGTTCGGGTTGGGAATCGAACCCAGATGGACTGCGTGAAAGGCATCGACTTACCCATCACGCTATACCCGTCCCTGTATTTGACCTCATTATTTTAACAGCAGAATCCTATTATTGAGTTATTCAACTCACGTCCATGATGGCCAACATTATTCATCTAACTGATTACATTGCACACACTGCATCTACTAGTAAACGAAATCAGAACTTTTGATCCTGCTTACGGTATAGCTAGAATAGCCATATGCGTTCCACTATTAAGACATTTGGCATAAACTATGAAGCACGTGCTTCAAAATGACGAATCTTATGGATCAAGCACACATGTAAAAACTACTCGTTGCGCGCCGAACGTTTTTACAACGATCTTGTATTCTTTCCTCCAACGGCGAAATACTGAGCATCTCGTTGCGCGCCAAACATCAATCGTAGATCTAGTAATCATTTTCGATATTTTTCAATGGAAAATTCCATTGTCCATACAAAACAACTTTATGGATTTTCCCACTTTTCCGGTGAATTTCTCAAATTTTTTTGATGTACGAACCCGGTGGGGATAGAAACTGATCGAACAAAAAAAGAATCATGTGAATCCGTTCTCCCGTTCTTACGTGATGCAATTACAAAGAATGATCTCTGCATTTATATATATATAGATAGGTATAGAATTCGCTCAAACTTTGGAAAATTTTTCCGAGGCCCGGAGGACCGAGTGTCATATACCAATCAATTCAGCTCGACGAACTGAGCAAATGTCCGTTTGTGTGTATGTGTGTGTGTCTGTATGTGTGTGTCTGTATGTGTCTGTGTCTGTATGTGTGTTGTCAACTAAGAGGTCGAGATCTCAGAGATGGCTGGACCGATTTTGATCAAACTAGTCGCAAATGAAAGGTCTCTCCGTCATCCAGAACGCTATTGAATGGTTTTGAGATCGGATGTTTACTTTTTGAGTTATACGAAGTTTTATGTCAAAATTTTGAGTTTTTTGACAGTATCTGTCACATTTGACCTTGAAAACAGAATATGTTTCCAGACTTAGATTCCGCACGGTAATAGCTATCCAACAAGCCATAGATTGGTAAAATCCGTCCATTTTTAACGGAGATATCGATATTTTTGTGTAAGCGACTTTTCCAGCAGTAGGAGTTTTGAGCGCTGTATGACAAAGCAATGCTTGGGAGCAACGTAAAACATGATTTTTTAATACTGTTACATACAATTGTTTCTAAGTACCAAAAAGACTGTGTACAGCATCCTATTTCATGACATTTTGCCTCGGACCGATTTTAGCACGGTTCGTTTTTGGCAACATAATTGTTCGAATATGACATATGTAAACCAAATGATGGCAGCATTTTCCAGTTGAAAGAAATTCCATAATTATATTGATTTAAACTACTTACAGCAATAAATGCTGGAAGAACATAACAACCATATACCATTCGAATCAGTTCATCGAGATCGGCAAATGGGTGTGTGACAAATAATTTCACTCAATTTTTTTCGGAGATGACTCAACCGTTTTCTACAAACTCAGATTCATATGAAAAGTCGTATGCTCCTAAACAATGTTTCTGAATTATGTTTGGATCCGATTTCTGGTTCCGGAACTACAGGATGATATGTGAAACGAAATTAAAATTGTGTAACTCATTTTCCTCGTAGAAGGCTAAACCGATCTAAGATTCAAATGAAATCTAAGAAACATCTAAGATTCAAATGAAAAGTTCTAAGATCCTATAAAACATCTTGCTTTTCAGTCAGATCCAACTTCCGGTTTAGGGGATATTGGATGATTAGTATAAAAATGTCTATTTCACATAAATTAATCACCATAACCAAATTAACTTATTTCAGTTTTAGCGGTATTCAGTTTTCGATTCGGATTTAATTCGCACTACGATTTCTCAAAGATGTTTATACTGATTTTCAAACATTTTGAAACAAATGTAAACTAAACAGCTACTCAGGTGAATTTATCTGACTTCGGCTACACCAATTTTCGAATTCCGGTTCCAGTATCGAATCGTTTCTCAATGCTGAATCGTTTTGTAAAAAAAGCCAGATCTACAAAGACAAAATTAATTAATATTATCCAATTCTAACTTCCGATTCTGGAATTACAGGATGATGATTTTTTTAAATTCAAACCGGTATAGAAAATGACAATCCCGAAAAGCTTAAAAGTTGGACTCAGAACTATTGCAATTTATTCGTCATATGGATATACGAATCGGTTTGGGTTATACTGGTTCTCGAATACCGGCTCTGGAAGTACCTTAAATTCAAATTATTAGATTAGATTCAAATTCGTTCCGATTTGCATTTTCGACATTACAGAGTAATGAGTGATTAAAATCTAAAATTGCTGCTTAGAACGACGGTCATTAAAATAATGTCATGAGAACTAAAACACCGAAGAATATTCATGCAAAAAAGGAAAGATTTCAAAACAACCTGTTGTCAAAAAATTTCAGATGCGATAACTAGAAGCGTTGTAGAAAAATAAACAATGTGTCCAAATATTAAATGGGGGTGGTGTTTCCGTAAACAATTTAATATTGGAAGATATTGGGTTATGCTACGTTTGAGTCAACACCATTTTTATGACATGAGTAGAGTAGACTCATTTTAGTACACTAAAACTCAAAACTTGTTCCGGTCAACTAAGTCAACATCAATCACAAACTATTCGAGCTGTTCCCATCCATAGCACAGCCATATTGTAAACATATAGCAAGCGCAAATATAGCAATCAGACAATCATAGCATGGGTAAAGTACTCGCCATTGTGTCATAAAGCATCAAGACAAACCACTAAAGAGCAACACGTGAACACTTTTACTTTTGTTTAAAGTCAAATTGTATGCCCAACATTAAAAGCACACAACTTTTGCGTCGACGCTGCGGGCATCACAAAAGCGTATTATTAACCGCATAAACAGCAGAAAATTATGGAAATACGAAACGTTTCGTTTAAATGGAAATCTGGCCGATGCAAAAACAGTCTGTTACTGTTTATTTAAGTTGTATCACGTAAGACACCGGTTGGTATCGGCTATATTTATACACCTCGTTGCCAATGGGATCACATCTATTCATTTAATTCGACCGAACAATTTAATATGGTGTATTATTGATGCCCACAGCAGTACATTAATGCACGATACTTGCAAAGTACATATGGACATTTTTCTGCCTGATTTGGACTAGTTGACAGCATACTCGAGGTCACTACCTCGAGTCGGACAAATTGGAGGAATGAATGAATGAAAAAAAAAACATATAAATGAACGCAATAAATGAAGCTGTAGACATTGCCGGCAACAAAATACGACATGTGAATGAAGTCTGCCAATCTGTAAAAGCTCTAATACATCCAGCGGTTTTCGTAATAATATAACTAGACATTGCATACCCGTCGATATGTATCGTTAACATGTATGAAAATGGCATTCATAGCTGACGAACTGGTAGGCCTCGAGCTGGTCCAAAAACGAGCTGTTCGCATGCATTGCGATGCATGGTAATCGTTGCGAATATTCAGATAGCGCCGATACTTAAATTAAAACTCATTATTGTGTGTGTCAACTTTCACGGCGTCACGGCTGGTAGGAACTTATGAATGAAAGGACTACAGCATAATTGTTAAAAAGGGGGCTTCCTTTTATGGAAAGTGGCTGAATATTCCAAGTGGACAGGTTTTAAGATTGCTCTCTACTGGAGATGTAAACTAGCCCAAGGTAGTACGGAACTTGAAGGTCTGATGGTTGCGGGAAAAACTGCGCATGTAATTTTCAGAATATGCGAGAAAGTAACGCTTAAATTATTCCGGTCATCCCATCTCCGCTTATTACCCAGAGTGGAAATAAGCAATGTGCCATTTTTCGTTGTACATACATAGTTTCTACATTTGAAAGACCTACTAATTTGACTCAATCTACGCAGTGTCGCCACCGCATGACATAAACATACCTAATAGTCGCAGTAGGGAAGGAGACAGAAATGTATAGTGAAATGTTGCATAAGATCCAACTGTCTCATTCCACTCCGTTACAATCTTCTGTAGAATTTTAATTGGGACCATGAATGAGCCAAGCTGAGAAAATATACTGTATGCTGAGATCATTTAATGTACGGTAGATAAACAATATATCAGTTTATAGCGCCGTGTAAAAGCAGGAACGTTTAAGAGCGTTGAAAGTATGCACAGAAATATTGCACTGACTTTGGCATATCTGTTGCAAGATCCGGAACATCAATTTAATTTTAAGTAGATATTTCAAAAGTAATTATCTTCAAATCATTACGCAAAACATGGGATAACAGAAATCATAGCATAAAAACTAGAACGGAGATGTTCGATTAACTGGAACGCGATTCGACTGAAAATGATGACCGTGAAGCTGCACTATCGTGAACTGCACGTCAGTTTCTCCTGCGAAGAAATGAAAATGAAAAAATCTATTTGCAACAATTTTACTTGCATCGTTTGCTAAGGTAGATGATTACCTTCTGTGTCGATAACATTTTCATAATCATAATTATCAAGGCTCAATGTCGCACTAATACTTTGTGATATTCTTAGATGAACTACACAGATGAAAAGGTTTTGTAAATATATATCTTGCAACATGTACATATATATTTGGAGACTAATTGAGTCTTACATGCTTTCCACACAATTTTCAATTCCCTGGTACTCAGCTGTCTAATGTCAATTTACAATCTTGGGAAAATATCCATAGTAGCGAAACACGAAAGCAGTTTTCTCCGCTGTCGCTGAGCGGAAGTACACGAAAATTCATTTAGCATGTTTTACTGAACAGTATGACACTTTTTCCGAATATTAACCCAGCGGTAGCGGAGTCAACAGCTTTTGTGTTTTTCTACATTGGCTTTTTACCTAAGATTGTTTATGTGTATTCCCGAAGCTATGCGGTTCTTTCAGGGACAATTGCTTATATTGTGCGTTTTTTTTCAGAGTACAACGTTTTCTAAGCGTTTTTCCTATTGTGGTGCCGATAGACAGTTTACGCAAAAGTCCCAACTAAATCTTCCGGAAAGGAAATTGTAATTACATGAATGGCTAGAAATCGACTTTTTTATTGCTATAACCGATAGATACATTGGATGAGAACATAACTGCAGTTTCAAAGTCAAACTTTGAACTTCGGACATATAGTTCTTGTAATTTACTTACACTCTGCAATGCATTTGAAGTGCGTTTCCATGATACCAGGCATTCACACTATAAAAAGAGAACTATTGAACCCATGAAATTATACTCATTATGTGAGATTATGTGGTCTTTCGTGTTTGCTATTCAACATTGCTTTGGAGGGTGTGATAAGAAGAGCGAGGATAGACACGAGTGGCACGATTTTCAGAAAGTCCGTCCAGCTACTAGGTTTCGCTGATGATGTTGACATTATAGCACGCAACTTTGAGAAGATGGAAGATACGTACATCGGACTAAAAGTTGAGGCCAAGCGAGTCAGACTAGACATCAATGTGTCAAAGACAAAGTACATGAAAGGCAGGGGCTCGAAAGAAGATAATATCAGCCACCCATTACGAGTTCTTATTTGCGGTTATGAAATCGAAATGGTCGACGAGTTCGTGTACTTGGACTCACTGGTGACTGCCGAGAATGACACCAGCAGAGAAATTCAGAGACGCATATTGTCAGGAAATCGTGGTTATTTTGGACTACAAAACGCTGACTGTACGTGGAGAAGGCGAATGAACCATGAACTGCACCAGTTGCTGAGAGGACTAACCCTCGTCCAAACGGCCAAGGTCGGGCGGTTACGGTGAGCCGGGTATGTTGTTAGAAGATGGACAAGATGGATCGATCAAATTGAGGACGACCTGCGGACCCTTCTCAGCTATCGAGGCTGGCGGCGAATAATCATGAATCGAGAGGAATGGGGACGCCTCCTGTATACAGCAGAGATCCGCGTGGTCTACGACTGAAAGAATAAGAGTAGAGTACGTGTAAGCGCAGAAATGCATAAATCTTAAAATTATATGGAAACTATTTTTCGTCGATTTTTCACTTTCTCATCAAAAAGGTTATACAATTACTGTGATCGCCAATAAAATATGTGATATGTGCAAAACAGATTTGCTAGATTTCGATTTCATTTATGTGCACAGATTTGCTAGATTTCGATTTCACTTATGTGCAAAACAGATGAAAAAATATGCACTCACATTCTCGGGAACGACTAAACCGATGTTGACGACATATTGTCAGGAAATCGTGGTTACTTTGGACTACAAAACGCTGACTGTACGTGGAGAAGGCGAATGAACCATGAACTGCACCAGTTGCTGAGAGGACTAACCCTCGTCCAAACGGCCAAGGTCGGGCGGTTACGGTGAGCCGGGTATGTTGTTAGAAGATGGACAAGATGGATCGATCAAATTGAGGACGACCTGCGGACCCTTCTCAGCTATCGAGGCTGGCGGCGAATAATCATGAATCGAGAGGAATGGGGACGCCTCCTGTATACAGCAGAGATCCGCGTGGTCTACGACTGAAAGAATAAGAGTAGAGTACGTGTGAGCGCAGAAATGCATAAATCTTAAAATTATATGGAAACTATTTTTCGTCGATTTTTCACTTTCTCATCAGAAAGGTTATACAATTACTGTGATCGCCAATAAAATATGTGATATGTGCAAAACAGATTTGCTAGATTTCGATTTCATTTATGTGCACAGATTTGCTAGATTTCGATTTCACTTATGTGCAAAACAGATGAAAAAATATGCACTCACATTCTCGGGAACGACTAAACCGATGTTGACGAACTCAAATGCAACTGAGAGGTCTTGAAACCTCATAGAAAATGCATGTTTTCCATTCAACTTCCGGATCCGTAATTATAGGGTGATTGGTGTTAAAGTTTAAGAATGTAGTTTCATGAGCGACCATGTCAACAGAAACTAATGACAGAAATTAGTTCAAATAAACTCACTTCATTTTTCCGGAGGTTCCAAAAATATTCTTCTACATCTATACAATGAAACTATCTCATGTTGCCTCACTGTCGATTTTCACAAACTAGCATTTAAATTCACGGTTCTATAGTTACATAGGTGCCTGCTAAATTCAATCCGGATCCGACTGCCAGGTTTGGTAGTGTAGTGGAAAGTGTGTACCTAAAAATACTTTGAATTGTGGTAAAACATATTCCATTTTGTAAATCTTGTTAGTTGATAGTCAAAAGAACTGACGTTGGTTATTCCAGAACGGTTCCGAAAGTAATCGTCGAATATTCTAAACAACTCACTTCGAGAGATGGCGCAACCGGTTTTCATAAACTGAGATTTAAAGACTCCATAGCTGACTGCTTAATTTATCCAGATCTGACTTCCGGTTCCAGTATTATAGGATGAAGAGTATTAAAAAATACAAATCGCTGCTTAAAATAATGTCGCTAAGAACTTGAACACTCTTCGAAACTGTGCTAAAATCTGATCCTTTTTGTGAATCTGGTTAGTTAATGGCCATACAAACCGGTTTTTACTAAACCAGTCTCCAGTTTTCGATTCTGAAAGTTCTGAAATTAGTTATCAAATATACAAAAACGGAGCTCATTTCGATTTCTCTGAGAGTTAGATTCAAATATAAAGTCATATGGCTGCCAAATTTTATATAGAATCAGTTTTCATTTAGTGTGAATATGCAAACACGTAAAAAATCTACTATCTGAATTCAACATTGTTCCAGTTTTTAGGTTATGTGAGTTGCTGGGTACTCTAACCGACTTCGGCTATACCAGACTCCAGATTTCGGAACGAACTTAATGTTTCGGAATTATAGGATGCAATGTGTTTAACATTTCAAACCATCATTTAGAGAGACGATACAAATCGTACTATTTCGTAATCGGGCTCAAAACTGCTTCAATTTGTAGGTCCTATTAGATAATATCCAAACAAACTTTTTTGTTTTTTTTCGATAGTGAAAAAATTGTTTTGGCATTTTGAATTTATTTTATTTATCAATCAAGAAAATACTCTTTATGAAAAAAAGAACTTAATGAAATAACAATCTTTTAACTGCATTGAGTTCGAATTATATCTTAGAAAATCATTCAATACTATTACAACATTGCCAGACAAATGCCCACGAGAAGATACTATCTACCATACAATATGCTGTGTATTGACCAACGTAAAGTGAAATTCCTAATTGACATACTTTCAACATCGTGACTTTGCTCTATTCCAATACATGCGATAATTGGCAGCACAGTACTTTCATGTGTGGTTATCGTAACCGAATAGATGTTGTCTGCATCCAGTTTCTACATCTTCACACTTCTACACGAATGGGGCACTGTAATTAATGTCAAAGGTGGCTGAGCATTAATAAAATTACCTCGTGTCCGTTGATTCAAGTATTGCCTTCAAGTGTAGCATAAGCAATAACTTTAGCGTCTCCGTCAGCCGATAAACTGTTGGAATGCATAATAGTCCAATATCATAGCCCCGAGTGATAGATATCCACCATTTGAAAATGACAGGGGACAAATTGATTCATCTCTACATGGTAGGAAAGAAACGTCGAAAATTGAATAGCTCCATTTAAATCTTTCATATACACACGACCTTCTGCGTATTTTTCCTACACGGTTCAAAATTGATTGCATTTTTTACCAAAATTTTTACATATCAACAAACGCCAAGTCAAGTACGAGTTTGTACGAGATCACGCATCAAGCAAAGATGCGCCCAACAATCATCGAAGCAGGCCATCATCGTTGAGAGTTTTATGCAATCTGCATGCCAATCTGATGGCACACAAATGTCAACGGGTCTTTTTGCATGATCCCACCGAGCTGGTAGTGGTGTTGTGTACGAAGTGCGAGCGAAACAACTCTCCCCAGATTATTGCATTATATTGCCAAACAGCAACCTGAACTATCTTATGTTCAGACGTAATGGAAGTGTTGCAATCGGATTCTTACTATTGTATAACATTCCGATGACCTGGATCTAGGCACATAACTTTGTATTGTTAGTGGACATTTAGATCTTTGTGTTCAGCGCGATTCTAGCTGAATCACTTCACAATAGACTAATTTACGTCAATCGGCTAACCCAAAGCAATGTATACGGCATTTGTTGGTTCGCTTTGAATGAATCTCGCTTTTGTATGCGTGTCTAATACCGGGTGCTAATCAAAGTAGATTGGACAAAGATTAATCTGTTGCTTCCTGTGATGGTAATCGTAGGTCGTAGTCAATAAATCGATCGGTACCAATACATAGCAGGTCATTGATCGAAGTAGTCCGTCACAGTAGCTGTTTACCGCATCTGATACGCTTCGGAGAACGTCCTTTATGCTGCTATCGCCGGCTACACTTATGCCTGCGGTCAACGCCGTCCATCAAAACGAACAATATACGAACACAAGCAGCGCTTCAGACGCACCGCGGCGCCGCAGCCAACCATGCATGAATAACGACTATTTAATGCCTTTTGAATTCCATTTCTTCATGCATCTAAAATAGTTTTCACCTTTTCCTATGTGATTACGTTTAGACTGTGTATCGCGCGGTTCAAATTGTTTGCAGCACAGCAAACACGGAAGTGAGTGGCTTAATGCATAGATTCTTTTAAGGGCCAATACGTCTCGGACTTTTACTGCTCGTTCATGATGAGCGTTTCTCCACATTAGATATATTTTGCTACATAAAGTCTAATTAAGTTCAAAGGGATGAAACAGCAGTTTTTTAAGCCATTGCAAACTTTGCTAAGCGAGCAGCACTTTGAGTTGGTCAGTGACTTGGCCATCTGTTTGTTGTGCTCCGCAATGCATGGTTTTGTGCAATGTTCCACTGCATGTTAAGAAATGCAACATTTACAAAATTTAGTAAATATTCCAGGAACACCCCACTTTTGACTGTAAAAACACAGTTGCTGGGCACTGGGCGAGCAAAACCTCGCCGTATTGACTATGAATGACAAAAATGATTTTTTCGTAGTATTTTCCCTTCAGTTGGTTTCCAGCATGTTAATGAACCTACCTCAACCTTCTTTAGAGTTGAGACTGGTAAAAACCGTTTGTCGTTCGGTAACAAAGCAAACATATAAACATGGTAGTGAATGGTGGAAAACCGCCTCTTAGGTTAACGCAGCGGACAACAAAAAGACTAATGTTTCCAACTTCAACTTCGTAGGACCGCAGCCAGCATGCACCTACTTTGGGATTGGTTTGCCATTCTGCAGTAGTAATAACTCTTGCTGCCCGCTTGCAAAACCACAAAAAGTGCTCGAGGCTCACCGGACGCCTTCTCTGCTTTTGCTGAGCTTTGAACAACCAGAAAGAGCCATTACCCGACAGTCCAGCGGTGTCCATTGCCGCATTAAGAAATGAAAGTGAATCGATTGATGGAAAACCGCGTGCGGTGACTCATATTTTGCGAGTTACGTCAAAAACAGCAAAATTGTATCCGAAACATGTTATCGAAGTTTCGCGCACACAAGGATCCACGGACTGCCGGCTGATTATTGCCATCAAATGCTTTTAAACTAATGAATGACATTGGGATTGGCACACCGTGGCAACCATCGGTGGAGAAATTGAGGCATCTCGGCACAGCTCTAATGGTTACTTTATTATGGCGCAATCGGGGTGGTTTCACAGAAAGTGCACTGACTCTGTTACATTTTGTTCATCAATTCGAGCAGTGTGGGTTAATTATGCTGAATCTATAGACTGTTTTATAACTTCACTGAGATATTAGTTATACAATTGCTGATGCAGTGATCAGATATCCCGATGACGAAGTGGTCATTTGAATGCGTTTTGATTTGTAGTTTATCAGTAAGTCTTCAAATTAAGATATATTCACAGATAAATTGAAACGGTCGACCAAATATCATCAGCTTTTCGATTCTTATATCTTAACTTTTTCCATATTTTATACTATATTATATAGCATACTAGTAATAACCCGGGGAAATACTTTTCTACTAAGCGACACAAGATCGGGTAAGGTTTCATTTTTCCTAAAAGAATGTATGAGTGTAGTTTACAAGAGTAGTAAGTCATGTTTTGCCTTTATCACTGTAAAATAATTCATCTTTAAATATTATTTGTAACATTGCAGATTAAAGCAAATACTTGAATTTTCTGGGTATCAAAAATCATAACATTCCTCGAAAACCTTTTAATATGAACATTCGAGTCCAATAAAATCAATAAATTCAATTTGAAAAAAACATGATATGCCTACTAAAATATAGCATCTACAGATAATCTAGATGACTGTTTCTTTGCCTAAATACTGTAACTAACATGCAGGATTGAAAACACCATGGAAAGCTAATAGAACTATGAACACCACGGATGATTAAAAAACCGTAATGTAGTCCAACAAAATTTTTCAATTTTATAACACTATATTTTAAAAACCCGGGCAAAAGTTGTGACTATTTTTCACCTGGAGCTGTTAGCGGAATATATTCAACAGTTGCACTATTTATGTACCATTTAATTCCACTATTTCACTGTCACGTTATTACACTTTCACAAAGTCACTATACTTTAATGAAGCATAACAAACGTTACAATACAATAATGTATTGTAACGTTTGTTATGCTTCATTAAAGTATAGTGACAATACAATAATGTATTGTAACGTTTGTTATGCTTCATTAAAGTATAGTGACTTTGTGAAAGTGTAATAACGTGACAGTGAAATAGTGGAATTAAATGGTACATAAATAGTGCAACTGTTGAAAAGTTGTTATGTTATCTGTGTCGATCGCGAACTAGAACTAGTGGCACTTAAAAAAAAACAATTAGTCGTTAGGTGGTTTCCAGCAAATCGACATGACATTAGTGTTTTCTTTGAGCCGATTCGATGCGATTACGGTAAATTTTAAACTAACACGTTCGACCTGAAATTGACCTTATATAAACATACAGTTACAGGCAAAAGATAGGTCGCAATTTTTAACATCTAAGGCTTGTTCGTGACAAAATCTGGACACTCCCAATTACGTATATCTTGGAAATCACTTTATAAACGAATGGAATATCACGTAGACTAGATGAACGTAGATGACCTACAAGCTTTAAGATCGCAGATGGCGTCGAAAGATAAGCAAATGCGAAAAATAATTGTGTGCGGTGTTAATGAAAATCCGTATCTGGCAGTAATAATATACATAATGTGAGTTTTTCTGCATGATAATGGAATTTATTTGCTGGAAAACTTTAATCAGCTTCCCGAAATGTATTTTTTGACTGTCATGCATAGGAACGGCGTGAAATAGCATTTCAGGGCGAAGAAAAAGGTTAAGATTCTCAAAAATATTTAGTTTGGCAGGCAATATGCAGCTGTGGTCGAACAAGCAAGGCAAAGCTCAACACTACCGTAACGATAAACAATGGAATATACCGTGAAGAGTGCCTAAAGGAGCGATTGTTACAATTTTTATACCGTCTTGACACTCCCTCGCTATTCTGGCACGATTTGGCCTCTTTTCACGACGCCAAAGATGTTTTGGACTGGTATAAAGCGAATGGAGTCCATGTTGTACCGAATAAATCGAACTCAACTAACTGTCCGGCGTTTCGACCTATCGAGCTGTATTGGGATCTCGTGAAGAGAGAACTCTCAGTATAAACAATAATATACAACTATAGACAAATTTCGAAAATCTTTGATAAACGCAGCAAAATCACTTTCAGAGGAGTTTGTACAGACTCTAATGACTTAAGTAAACTCAGAAGTTCGTAGTTTCTTTTTGCAGCCAAATTAAGTAACTGTAATTAGTTTTAAGATAGCAATTAAATTAATAAAAATGCATCTTTGATTGTACTAACAGCAAACTGGTTTCATCCCAAATTTAATCTGTTCAGATTTTGTCGCGAATATTAGACCGTTCATGTTATCGGTCGTTAAGCACGGTTTGCTGAATTCGGTGTAATCACAGATCGCCTGCCACAGAAAGTCCTCTTGGCAAATTTGTCAACCGTTTTCATCCGGCACTTCTCTTGAACATCCAGACGGGACTTTCCAATCAAAAATTTCTGGTCGCCGATCAGTTTGGCGTTCGTTTTCATGTACGTCTCGTCGTCCGTTACCATGAATTTCGGCCGCACCAATTACTCGAGGTTTGGCCACCGTGTTTTGTTTACCGATTCGGTTATGCTTGAAGACTTGCTGCCCGACCTGCTTTGTTGCTTACTGGACGAACCACGTGGAAGAATTATTTGGCCACGTCCCGAATCGAAAGAATGGGATAGCGCTTAATGTAATCCCTCACCATCCGTGAATGATTTTACCATATGGGACGCAGTCGAATTGTCGACTTCAAACTGTTTAGCAATTCATCAGTCGGACTAGCCTGTATTTTAGACGACCGCACACGTTTCTTTGTCGAAGGATTCTATAACCACTGCACTGATTGTGACGTAATTTTGCGAAATTTCATTAGTTAAAAACTGCAACAAAAAGTTATACACAAAAGAAAGTGTTGTTTTTTCGAGCACAGTCTTTATTGCAAATGAAGTCTCCAATATACGTTTCTATCACTTTCGAATAAATACGAGAAAATTTGTCTGGGCATCAACTTACAGCCCAATTTAGTTTTGAGCCCATTATAAAATTTTTTTCAACGGATTTCAATCGGATTCAACAGCAACCTGTAGAACCGTGAAACCATTTATTTGAATCTAACATCGGTGATGCCGTCTCTGAGAAAACGATGGAAGTTCTATTTAGGAATTTTTGACCATTATTTCCTGTACTTCTGAAACCGTGTACGATATAGTAGAAATAGATTCGTTTGGGCATCGAATAACATAACCAACTAAATGAAATAGGTTTGAGCCAGATTGATGTTTTTACGTGTATAGCAATTTCAAATATTCATCAACCGGTAAATCCGGAACTGGAAGTGGGATCGGGATACAATTCAACCGCATTCTATGGGACCATGAGACCATTCAGTTGAGCATGTAGAGCTGTTGTTGTCCGCAAAACGTATTCACTCTGGTGGCAACCTTAGGTGTTTCCTCGTGCACGGAAAAGCCAGCGATCGCTAAACAACTAAAATATTAGTTGTTTTTCTGATTTTGATTGGTTAAAATTTGGTAAAACTAATCGACTGTTGTTTAAACTAATCTGTCATTTTTTATTTATCGTGCTGGCAGCTTAGCAACGACACCCAACAAAGACAAGCACCACAAACAAGTAATGAAACGTTTCAGTTGAGCAATGCCAAACACACTGAGCGAACAATGAAACGTTTCAATGAGATGTCACTCGTGCAATTGAGCAAAGACACAATCCCCGCAAAGTTACTTGTATGCATGAAAGGAAAAAAATGTCTCAGTTGTTTCAACCAATTATTCAGTTATTTGAACTTAAGACACCAATTGCAATAAATATTTTTTACTGTTAGCCTCTTCGGGGGGCAGCTAATCGTTCACTGCTTGAACAACGAAATTTTACCTAATTAACTAAACTCACAAAGGATATAGAAATGAACCAAAAGATTACAATTCTCAAAAGGGAACTCACCATAAAAATGGTCACAGTGAATAAGGATTTTTTCCTTCACTTGCAGAATGGCTCGCTGGTAAACCTAATGCTACAGATACACTTTCAAGAAAATACAAATAGTACCACTTCACTTTAGCAGCAAATTTTTAAACGTTAAGCGGTTTTAATAACATTGACATGAACTGTTCTAGAATACATTACTCTCAGATGAAATTCAAACATTTATAAAGTAGGAATATCTATTTAACACATGGAGAACTTGTTTTACAAATAACTGTTATATTCTTCTGCATACTTTCACTTACATAAAACGACCACTACGTAACTAACATAAATGACGTTCATTTACCATTGAAAATTTTCAATATGGAACGCTTCTGGTGAAATGAAGAGGTGTTTTTTTCTGCGTTTTGCTGTCTTCGTTCTCCGCCAAGTGACAGCATTTGAATACAACAATTTCGGTTACCTGAATGGTTATGACAAAATCAACAGATATGTTAGTTAAATCAACAACATTTTAGTTGAAACAACCAGGGCGTGGAACAACAATTGCAATATTGTAATTTTGTGATCTGCGGGTTCTCCGTGTGATTCTCGGAACAACTGACACTTCAATATTTACGTACAATGTGGTTCACAAACCGATTTATTTTGTGTGAAACAATATCAATTAGAATTTTATATTTCGATAAATTGTGGACCCTCGAATTTTCCATTTCGTTCACAACACCGTAATACAAAACGCAACACCATACATCGGTGGAACATAACACGATTTTACCTCAACAATACGTAAATCCAGCTGCTACCTTAATGAGCTTAGAGACACTCAGTTCAAATTGGAATGAATGAATTGCCAATTGTTATTGCTTTTAAACACAAGACTTATAACAAATTAACCACCAGATAAAGATCACTTCATCCTTGAAAAACTACGGCTACTCCCTCTCGAACTGTGTTTCTGCTTTGTTATGGTGGGTAATTGAAATTGTCTGCACTGCAATCAGCGTCTCAATAAAACATCGAACCTTTCAACTCGAACAGCTAGTTAATAGGAAATCTCGAATGCAGATCTTTGGATGTGTTTGAATAATTGATCCAGGTTGTCCACAGATGGCGAATGGTTTGCATCAATTGCTCCAATTTAATTATATAATGCCCTTATTCGAGCCTTGCTTAGCAAAACTAGCACCGAGCCGAACGAAGTCGTTTTTTTTAATAATATCATGAGCTGTTCCGCGTCCGTTCTTATTTTCCTCTCTCGTCGCTGTAGATCTGAGTGATCGCAGCAGCAATTTCCAAGCTGCTTATTTATTTTTTGTGAGGCTGGCATTGAACTGAGACTTTCGGCGGAGCCCAACAGCTCGTGCAACCAGGTAAGGCCGCCTCTACTTCGATTATTACCTCTAAGAAGATGTATAAGCTTTAACAGTTTATGGAAATGCTCAAACACTATTGTGTTCCATCGTAGTTTGGTTCTTCAACACAAAACGATCCGCATTTCACGTCACGCACGCGCGCCGTAATTTATATATTAACTCTCGGTACCAATGATTTAAGCAGCATACTCACAGTTTGAATTTCTCTAGTAACAAATTGCAATGGCACTCTAACAGGTTTAACTGAGGATTAATATATGCCAAACCTGCTAACCAAAATGGTTTTCGTGCATTTTAGGTTTGAACATAGATGTCCGTTATTATTACTAATAACAAAAATGTAATCAGCGTATATTACAGTTATTTTATAAATATTCCAAACTAAAATGGCCACATTTAAAGTAAGTTTCCTAATTTAAATCCTAATGAGTATAACGCAAACTCATTCGAGTTCTGTTAGTAATCAAATCAGCTGATGTTTACAAGAAACCAGGTGACAGTGTGCTTACCGTTGCATGATTCAAAAATGTTAACTTATGCATAATAACATAATTATTTTCGTTTCCATATATGACTAACTGCAGGGAAGTGGAATTTTAGTTTGTGCTGTGTGTTGCAGTTTATGTTTTGCTATGGAGTCATTGGAAGTATACTAAACACGGTACGGTACAGGTAGGGAAAAAAAATAAACGGAAGTGTTATAAATCACGCAAGCTACCATTCCACTCCAAGCAAGGGAAAATACACAAACTAAATGAGCCCCATCTCAGCTGTGATTTCGGTGGAAATAAAACTGTGACGGTTAAGTGATTGGATATAACTTGATCATGTTACCTGGAAAAGGTATCGAGTTCCCATGACTCACCTTGATGAATAATCTTGACACCGTTGCTATATTTCGTTCGTGTTTCAGGGTGATTCAGATTATACCCAGGCCTGGAGAACTGTGTTTTTTCGTTGGTTAGACTAATTGCACGATTTTTTTCCATTTGATCAATTCGCATAATCTAACACTTACTAGATACTAATAAACCTCTAACAATTGTTATTTGTAACGGGAGTCTTTTTCAACTGCAGAGTGATACAAATAAAATCTCAAAATCAACTTCTACTATCACACATATTTATAAAACATTCCCACATTCACCAGATTCTGTCAAAAATTGTCCATTTCCCATGCTTTGAACAGCGGACGCACGAATTAGCGACGGCGGAGGATTAATCTCCGATTTCGTTGCAGGCATCCAAGTACCACCCGGTACGGACGGAAGGGCATTACGTGGGGTGGTAAACGGTTTAATTATTTTTCTGCAGCCCGAAAATTCATTCACGCATCGTCACTACGTGCTTGTTGGCTAAGGTAGGCCCTACATTTGCTGGAAAGGTTCTGAACGGACAACAAAATCACTGTTATGCTTTGTTGTTGTCGTTTTCGAAGCAACCAATCAATTCCATTCCATTCAACCTATGGATGTGTGTAGAGAAGTGGATATGTTAGTTGGTTCGGAAAGGTGAAAGCAGCACGTATTTATATCTATTCGAACTTTTTGCGTACCTGGTCTGGCTAGTGCAAGAGTCGAGAACTGATCAATTCTTTACGCATTCTTAAGATCTTGCAGTAGCTACCTTTCTGTCGCACACGTAGGAACGAAAGAAAATCGAAGAACATGGTACTGAAGCTTATAAATCATGCTTCGTCTTTTAAATTGCAGTTCCGGAGGTAATTTGGTCAGTCAACGCTATAAACACGAATACATGGTTCAACATGAGCCACTTTCCCACGTTCATCGATTCGGTCGTAAGCACGAACTTTAGTTTTAACAAATTTTCAGCAAAGAGGCGAAATACTATGTTCCAAATAAAGGACTCAATGACGTGTTCCTTTTCGTCTCCCATGGTGGAGACGATAAGACATGAGATGATTGTATGCCGTCCCAAATGAAGTGTTATAACTTGGAAGGAAGAGAGGAAAAACAAAAGAAAAATTCAATATCTTTATGCATCGGAACTACATCACTTTGTGTTTATGTTGAGCACAGTAAATGTACTTAGCAGGGCAACTATTTCCGGTTTTGAACATTAAGAAGGGATCAGATTTAATTCTTCTCGCTGCTCCGTCTGCGAGTAGTCCGCCTATTCAGTTCGTGGGGACAAGTTAGTCGATAATAACGAGGTTGGACGGAAGTCATAAAGACAGTGTTTATATAAAGCATAAAGTTGTACCGCCAAATGAAGGAGGAAGCGGACTATTTCTCGACAACGCACATAACCACTAGTGGTAACGTAGACCAGTAAACTGAGAGAGGAGGTAATCTTTCTCTCCGGGATAAAACGATCCCACGACCTACGTTGATAGTTGCAATACAGGTCCAAACTAATCGTTTTTGCATAAACTGGGAACATTTTTTTTGATAAAATCTCTTGTAAATAGTTCTAGAATGACAATATATTTTATAAAAACCTTTAGCTGATGATTTGTGATAATGACATGATTTCTTTATGACATCACTATTTTAAAATGTAGAAATTTTAGTGAAATATAGACTATGTATAAGGTCTGTGTTTTCGATTATGTCCTTATCCTTTTTTATTGTGACTCACAGCGTTATCAGTAAGATTCGAATGGCATTGTTTTAAAATTACTTAGACCTGGAATAACTGCATACATACTAAAAATACAGTAATTTCGGAACTCTTAAGTCGGATCTGAATAAAAATTTGCAATCGTTAAGGTGACCAGTATACCTTTTATATGAACCTAAGTTGATTGAAATCAGTGCACGGAACGACCGAAATCAGCATTTTCGCGAAAAATTTAGTTGATTTGCTGATTTTAGTTAGTTATTTTTTGAGACAACTAAAACAATCTTACTTTTGCTAATTTAGATTTTTTATTCTCATTCCCTTAATAATAATAAAATATTTGTTGAAATGACTATTTTTTTTAGTTGAATTCACAAACTAAACGTGCTGTCATTTCTTAGCTAAGGCTCATTTCATTTCCATTCAACTAATTTTTTAGTTGAATTAAAGAAATAAAATGTTGTTTTCAACCAATATGAATGGTTGAATTGGCTTCTGCAATCTGCAGCTATATGGCGCCCTGTCACCGAAACGCTAACACCGTTATGACTACTAGCCACTAGATGGCACACTACTGCCGAAAAAATTTCAGACGCGGTTGTCTTTTCTATATTGGCAGGTATAAATACGATGTTGTATTGGAGAAAAAGACATAAACGAAACATAAACATCTTTTTGAATTTTTTTCTTCTAAATCACTGTTTTCTTCATTCTCACTGAAAACTTTGAGCACTCGGAAAACAAAAACCGAATACAAGTAGTACACCGGACGGCGCAGCTCGGAAGGTTTGAAGATACAAAAAAACTTCATCACAATTAGAGTGCAACATTCGAAATTCACTTCACTGTTCCGCGTAAAAACATTATTACGCAGAATCGCTTCAAGTGCGCACAAATTCTGAATAAATACGATTTCCACTAACAGTTTACGACATTTTTACATATCGGTTTAGAAATTTAAATAAAGATATATCGAACACATGCGAAAAACATCAAAACAATTTTCAAGCAGTTTCAATAAGACTGTCCTTTTTAGCTTTTTATTGGATTGTTTTGCTTTGACACTTCTCATGAGTTTTTGGCTAATAAAGTTGTTAATAATACCCATTTCAATTTTGTTTTCTTTGTGCTGTCCTTCAGTAATGATAGTGATAGATAAATAGAAACAAATTTTCTGATTTTAATAACAAAATTAGTTGTCAATGAGAATTTCGTGTTGGATTGAAATATTGCTGGTTTGTGCCCAGGATATCCACCAACTAAACACATTCTCTAAAAATAAGAGTTTTTTCAGCAAAGTAAATTCTCAATTTTAACTAATTTTATAGTTATTTTGGAAATTCTGTTGTTAAAATCAACTAATTCAAAAACAGTAATACGAATTAGGCGCAGAGCTAATTTCGGTCGTTCCGTGTGTAGTTATTTCTGAAACATCGATGTAAGTTTCATTTCGAAGTCTTTCTGGTCTCTACATTTGGGGCTTCCGGAACCGGGTATCGGCCATGTTCTAATAGAACCAGAAATCAGGTGTACAACTTTGCTTCCGCCGTTTTCCGATAGGTGGCTGTACCGGCTGAGGCCGGTCAAAATACATAGATGATAATGTCTTTAAAGTGAGTGTGTACAGTGCCTAACGAATTGTCATCGCCGTTTCATTGACAGTTGTTCTTGTTTTCGTATTATTCACGCTCGAAAATGTCTGTTTATGTGCCCAATTCTCGCCATTTGCGGGGAGTTTTACTTTTCTGTTACAATTCGAAAAAATGCATCTGAAGCGCATCGAATGCTCTCAGAAACTTTCGGTGATGCTGCTCTGAATAAAAGAACGTGTCGTAAGTGGTTTCTACGTTTTAAAAATGGTGATTTCGATGTCGAAGACAAACATGGTGGTGGAAGAGAAAAAACCTTCAAAGATGAACAACTAGAAGCATTGATTGATGAAAATTCGTGTCAAACCCAAGAAGAGCTTGCCGAATCGTTCAGCAAGCCATTTCAAAACGTCTCAAGGCCCTGGGCATGATTCAGAAAGAAGGAAACTGGGTGCCGTACGAGTTGGAACCGAGGGACATCGAGTGCCGTCTATTTGTATGTGAGCAACTGCTTCAAAGACAAAATCGTAAGAGATTTTTACATCGAATCGTAACCGGTGATAAAAATTGGGTTCAATACGATAATCTTAAACGCAGAAAATCATGGAGAAAGCCCGGGCATGCTACTTCGTCGAAAGCAAAACCGAATATTCACGGCGCCGAGGTTATGATTTGTATTTGGTGGGATCAGCTCGGTGTGATTTACTACGAGCTCTTAAAACCGGGTGAAACCATCACAGGAAATCGCTACCGAACGCAACTGATGCGCCTTAGTCGCGCGCTAAAAGGAAAGCGGCCACAATATCAAGAGCGACATGACAAAGTCATCCTCCAACACGACAATGCTCGGCCTCACGTCGCAAAAATGGTAAAAAAGTATCTGGAAACGCTGAAATGGGAAGTCTTACCCAACCCGCCGTATTCCCCAGATATCGCCCCTTCTGATTTCCACCAATTCCGTTCGATGACACACGGCCTGGCAGATCAACATTTTCAATCCTTCGAAGAGTTGGAAAAATTAATTGCTTCATGGATAGCGTCAAAAGAGGACTCCTTTTTTCGAGCCGAGTTCCGAAAATTGCCGGAAAGATGGGAGAAAGTTGTCGCTAGCGACGGACAATACTTTGAATAATACATCTGTAAGCACATTTTCGCAATAAAGCTTTTAATTTTGGAAAAAAACGGCGGAAGCAAAGTTGTACACCTGATATAAGAATTTACTATTTATATAGCATCCTATAAATTCGTAAGACTTTTCATGTGAAAATGGTTTAATCATCATTAATTTTATTCGAATCCGACTTCCGGTTCCGAAATTACAGGGTGATGCATGCATGTACAATTGTCCTTTACAAAGTTACTAAGTTTTATTTTGATCCAACTTCCGGTACCGGAGTGACAGTGTGATTAGGTAAAAAAAATTTTCTTATTACTCCCTCACTTTTCTCAGAGATGGTGTGTCTGATTTTAACAAACTTATATTCAAACGAAAGGTCTGATGGTCTCATACAAAACTTCCAAATTTCACCCGGATCCAACTTCCGATTCCGGAATTATAGGAGGAAGTGTGTTAAAAATTGGATACCGTCACTTGAAGCGGCAAATCAAAACACTTAAAAAAAATTCTAAACTGGCCTCGAAACTATTGCCATCGGTAGCCAAGTAACATAATGATGCTTTGATTTTCAATCCACTTTAAAAGAGATATGATATGATGATTTACAAACAATTGATCAATAGTTTTATCTATAAACTAAATTTTTTAGGCAAAACATTGCTACTTGCCGAACAGTCATGAAGCTCAGCACAGCTTTCAACAAAGTTTACTTGTTTAATAAAAATTGGATTGTTTGAACATATTCCGTTGTATCTGTGATAGCTTTTCCGTAACGGTAGAGACATGAATCCCAGCGAAACTAAATAACAATCGCAAGGTCAGCATTCGTCATACCATGCCATTGAAATGAAACCACCGACACGCTCCAATTACTTCATTCACCTGTAAATCCATTCCGTCGTTTTAAAATTGACAAAAGGCATTCAAATTGTTGAACATTGTAAACGCTGTTGCCTTCCGCTGTAACAAAAAAAGCAACAACCACAATTAGTCACACCTTGCTTTGTGTCGAATTGCGTTTTCAAAGCCGCGTGCGACCGCTGATTTAAACAACCCAAAAGTAGTGAATTTGTTGCAAAAAAAAAAAAACACAAAAAATAACGGATTAACTGACCACCAAGGTAACTTTAACCTGAACTCTAGCAATTCTCGTGAATCAAACAGAAATTTTTAGAATAGTTTAATGCATTACTAACGCGGGTTATTCGGCACGTCAAAATTTGCCGATTCCAAGAACTTTCTTCACTGACTCATCGATCGATGTTTTGATCCTAAACCTTAATAATCCTGCCAACATTTTACACAACCGCAAACTCAGTTGGGAACGAGCAGTTTGAAACCACAAGCAGTTTGTAGAGACTGTTTTGAGTAACGCCACACAAAAGGGGAGCCAACGGTCATTGGGAAGCCAAATGGTTTACAGTTCAAATTGTTCCAAAATTTCACAGGGAGATTACTTCTGAAATTATATACTGGTAGGAAGTATCTAGACCTTCTGGAGTTTGCAATTAAATGAAAATGAAGTAATAATTAAAACCATAATTACTATATATACTATGGTTGTCCCGATTGTCGTACAAACATACATTTTCGAACTTGGGAAGCTACCAATTTGAAAAAAAACATCGAGTCGATTGTTCCGCCTTTCAATGTGAGAACAACAAAACCGTATTCCGTAATCAAAAAGGTAAAACCAAATCCTCCATTTCAGCCTCAACAAAGCGCCACAGTGAGCGATAAACAAATAGTTTAAACACATGGATTAACCGCTTTGTAACTCACCTTTCACCACACGGAAAAAAAATTCCTGAGAACTGTTAGACACGCTCTCCGTTAACCATCATTCATATCGACAATGAACAGAAACGGTTGGAATTACAAACCAACCCGTTTCTTCGGAGTGCTTGTTCCGAATCGTTTACTGCAGTTTGTAGACACGCAAAATCAACAGAGCATGTGCTCAAATTATAATGACTCATTAGATATGTTTTCATCGGAAATACTCCTCTTTTTTTCTGTTCCATACCATTCATGAGTACCACCGACGGAAAAAGTCCAGACGTGGAAAATTGCACCCTACTTCCGTCGACGATTGTGGTAGTGAGAAAAGCGCTAATTCAAGCAGAAAAAATTGGTGAATGAGAATAATAAACTATGAATGAAATTAAAGATTCACATTGATGAGGAGAATGCTGGTCCGACAAACGGCGTGGAAATTTAAATACGTGGTCTACTACTGATCCGCGGTTTTGAGTGGGTTTCATTGTGTCCGAGCTCATCTAGACAACATTATTTTATGAAGGCAGCAGGAATCGACAGACTCGTTTGAGTGGGTCGATGAATAGTTTTGCCCTGTATCGCAGAGAAACACACCAGCTCTATCATACCGGGAAGATTTATGGCGTTGGTAAAACAAAATTCCTGATTAATCGTCCACATTTGCTCTATCTGAGGATTCAGGCGGATGTAATCGAAATTTCAAAGCAATGATTAGACTTCTTTTAATATGACAATTAACATCGAATTTTCATCTGAGATGTTACTAAAAACGTTGCACTTGGGTGCAAAGTTAGTGATTGTAAGCATACTTTATGTATGCTTAGCGGTTTATGTTGAACCGCGAAGTGGCATCAGCAGTTTAACATAGATTGCTAATGCACTAAATAGTAGATAACGAAACGTAAACAAAAATCGAAAAGACGTTTTCGGTTATGCTCTGGATGTTCCAAACGTTGTTGAAGAAAGAAATTTTAAATTGTATATTTAAATAGAATTGCTTTTTATTAGACGGTTTTGCATGGTTTGCCATTCGAATTGGAAGGTAGTTGTTTTTTTTTAATTCGACTTTATATAAGCATTCTTCATTATCGAAGAGGACAATTTGCATCATCAGTGCACAATTTTGGTTCTAGCCTTGCTTTTGAGAAGGGCTCAGGCAGAAAATCCTTTCAAATTTTTAATAAACACATATCTCAAAACCGCTTGATTAGATTAATTTGATGTTTTAGGTATTACGTAACTGTTCAGGCTATATGGAGAAAGTAACAAAAAACTTTTGTAATTTTATGTTATTTCGAGAATAAAACTTTAAAACTGATTACCTCAAAAAAGTTAATTTTGACATGTTGTAGCTGATAATGGAAGTTTATATCACTCTATGTCAAGATGGAGAAATAATGGACGAGACAGTTATAGTCTTCAAAAAATAGGAGGATTTTTGAAAATCATTGAAATTCTTTTTTTAAATAATTTTCGACCCAGCTTTATTAAAGTACGAAACATTCCTTATAAAAAAAAGCGCTAATAAAAATTTTGCAAAATAATACTGGTGACAAGATACGGTTTTTGAAAGCTGTTTTATTTCTAAACTGAAACTCGAACATCAGTTATCTCATAAAATATACTTTTGATTATTTTTGTTTTATTATATGCTGTAGCTAATGATAAAAGAAGTTGATTGCACTTTAGGTCAAGATGGAGAAATAATTGACAAAAACAGTTATGCTATATAGAAAATCCCATAAAATATGGGACAAAACGGCTTAGAACGGCAGTATAATAACGTGTGACGATTGGTATTCAAGTAACAGCAAAATTCAAAATGAGATGACTATAAAAATGTATGCTTTATACAATAATGAGAAATAAGTAACAAATACTATTCTCCAACAATGTATAAAAACTTAAAATGAAGTTCTTCTAATTTCTAATTGGAACAAACTCGAAATGTCTGAAAGCTACAGGAAAATCAAAGTTTGTGCAAATTTTATTTCGAAGCCGCTTTATTCTAGGAACGATAACATTTAGCAATATATCAGAATATTTCAGATTTCAACAGTTTTCTCATATAGAAAGGTTATGCAATCACCTGAAAATCGACTAGTGTCATATACCATTCGACTCAGTTCATCGAGCTGAGCAATGTCTGTGTGTGTGTGTGTGTATGTGTGTGTGTATGTGTCAAATAATCTCACTAGGTTTTCTCGGAGATGGCTGAACCGATTTTGACAAACTTAAATTCAAATGAAAGGTCCCATACGGAATTCCTGAATTTCATCCAGATCCGACTTCCGGTTCCGGAGTTATATGGTAGAGTGTGTTCAATATTGTACTCCGCTACTTAAACCGGCGAAACAAAACACGTAAAAAAATTTCTAAACTGGTCTCAAAATCACACAAATCGATAGTCATGATCAGTAGTATCCGGTACTTCCGGAAATAGTGGTAATGTATATCAAAATGGATCTCACTCACTTTTCTCAGCAATGGTTTGTCCGATTTCCACAAACTTAGATTCAAATTAAAGGTCTTCCGGTCATATATGGAATACCTGAATTTCATCCGGATCTGACTTCCGGTTCCGGAGTTATAGGGTAAAGTGTGTTCAATATTGTACACCATCATTTAAACCGGCGAAACAAAGAACGTAAAAAAAAATCTAAACTGGTCTCAAAACCACACAAATCGATAGTCATTATAAGTAGGCAACTAAACAAACCGATTTCGGCTATCCTGGTTCCCGGTATCCGGTTCCGGAAGTACCGGAAATAGTGGTCATATATACCAAAATGGATCTCACTCAATTTTCTCAGCGATGGTTTACCGATTTCCACAAACTTAGATTCAAATGAAAGGTTAATTTCATCCAGATCCGACTTCCGGTTCCGGAGTTATAGGGTAAAGTGTGTGCAATATTGTACATCGTCACTTAAACCGGCGGAACAAAAACCGTAAAAAATGTTATAAACTGGAGTCTAAACCGTTATTCCCAATCTTAGGGTCAATTGCAAGGTCTTATGGTTCTACCAAATATTACTGCATATTTTCGGATGCAACAAACATTTAAATCGTAATTTATAGTGCGTACTAGTAGAGTTTGTACGTCACGTTAGTTGGTGGCCGTACGAACCGACTTTGCTTATACCGGTTCTCGGGTTCCGGTGCCGAAAGTACATATAATAGTGAACCCACTTCGTTTTTTTAAGGATGACCTACGCAATCAAAGCACTGTTTTGTTCTGTATGTTATACACAAACAATCTCTTTGTTTCTTTCAAAAATCGAAGAGAAAAAATTTGAATAGAATACCACAATATTCTATGTACATGAGAAAGGCATCATTACACCAATAGGTGGATTAAAACAGGTTTTTTTATATTTTTTTGTCCATATTTCATTATCTTGACCTAGAGCGCAAAAAACTTCTTCTATTATCAGCTACAACATTTCAGAAAATAGACAAAAAAAGAGATACCTTTTTTGAGATAACCGATTTCTATATGAACACGTTTTTGAAAGTTTCCTGATTTTTTTCTTATGCCCTTCTACAAAACAAAGCTAAAGCAAAATTCTGAATTGATGATACAACCTGAAGATAATTGCTGCAGAAAACGAATTTTGATCGTTGTTCCGGAGATCCCTAGTGTTATATACCATTCGACTCAACTCGATGAGATCGGAAAATGTCTGTTTGTGTACATATGTGCACCTTTTCTTGCCGCTCAATTTTCGCTGAGATGGTTGAACCGATTTCAAAAAGCTTAGGCTCGTTTGAAAGCTACGTTCGAAGTGATGACACTTCTGGTTCTAGAGATACAATGGTTTAAGTAACGTATGCGATTTACCGCCTTTTTTGCCTGTTTTTCTCCTGTTGGTTGAACCGATTTTAACAAAATTAAACTCGTTTAGAGATACTGTTGAGTCGTGGATCATATTCGAAGATCATTTTTGTCATTTACGGTTCTGGTCATATAATGGTATTCTATCATTTTGGGCTCGATAATAATATTGGTTTGTGGATCGTGTTCGAAGGTCAAATGGTTGTTTATTCTAGGTCCGGAGATATAATCGCACAAGGTACGACACCTAGAACTAAATTTTTTTCTATTCGCAATATTATTTCCCAGTGTGACTAATGATTAAGATCAAATATATTATTACTGATAAATTTGTTTTGGAGAATGTTGCCGAATATGTGACATAAGCACTGAAGAACGCTTTGTGAACTACTCGAATCAATCTACACAGATAAAAATATTTTGTGAATTTACATCTATTTTCATGCACATATTTGGAGCACGTAATTAAATATAAAATTACTTTACAATTCTGCACGTTTCAATCCAATTTAATTGCAAAATAAGCGTTAATTGAAAGATACAGTTATATTCATTGAAAATTCAATGCAATTCAATTTAGTTTTGCATCGATGAAGGTTTTCAATCAAAATTTCGATTCAACCCATGTCTATTCCATGTTACTATTGATTTACATCTCGTGTAAATTTCATTATTTCTTTCTGTGTAAATTAATTTGTATAAAGAATGAGCCCGTGTCAGAAATTATCGTGCTCACCGCAAAATAAAAGCGTTATCGACAATCTAGAATCTTGCACATATAATGATAATTTTTTTTACAAACATAAAACATGTACTATTTGATGCTTTTTAATTCATTGAAATAAAAACATTTTCACACTACAGTAATCAAAAGATTGGGCTTCGTTTCTCGAGCCGGAAGGTATGGTACCCTTTAGTAAAAAGGCAAGACATATTTTAATGAGACAGTGTCAATGACAAGAGGAAAGCATTATCACACCACTAGGTGGATTAAGAATAGGTTTTTACCCGTTCTATTTGACCGAAATATCACCCACAATAGCATGTGGAGGAATAATCCAAAGAACTAATCTAGAACCGATAAAAGCTTAAGTTTCATACATTATGCATTATGTATCGTGCTGCTTGATTTATCTTTATGATAGACATTCCCTGCGAAGAATTTACACAGTCCTTGAAAAAAATACAATAACAGTTTTGTTTGACTGTTTTTATTTATTCTTCCGCTCATCCTTTTCGAATGAAGTACATACTGACATACGGTAGCTGAACTACTCTGGTCTCTCGTATACAACGGATGACTTCACCGGTTTTATGGAGAGACAACGATCAGCTCTAGGGACAGGATACTGTAAATTATGTCAAATTGGAACGTGTTTGCTGCAATTACAAACAGGGCCTGGTGTACGTTCTTTGCCCATGTGAAGGAAGGCACCGGAGAAAATAATCGTGCGGCTCTAGGTTCGACGATCAAACAATAAAAGATAGAGCATAATAATAATATTTATCTCCGATTTTTGCCATTTCTTCGCTCGTCGGTCTACCTTATCTTGAACAGGGTCATGCCGACAAAAGGGCTCTGATTTGAGTCAGCGTCCTGGGCGGTTTCGGTTTCATTGTTTCTATATTCTGGTTACTTCCGCAAACAACAGTAGGCAGTACCTTCTTCGGTTCCTAATAAGGACACTGTCGGCATATCTCAGATTAGTATACTTCCACTTACTCAGATTAGATCGCTTTGTGACGTCAATAACCATTCATCTTATCACATTTGCTCTTCTCTTTGGCGAATAAATTCTTGATATCTCCCAAATCAGAGTCTAATTCAGTGTTTTTATGTGACAGTTACAAACAAGGAACTCAGTCGCGCTGGATAAATCCTAATCATCCAACGTCGCTAATACACCCTGGCTGAGTCAGTTTCATTTATAAGCCGGTGTTAATCGTGGGTGTAGCAACAAAAGATGCCCAACGAGAAACGTTGGCGCCGACGCCATCGGTAACCGACATGGCTTCACGAGGATGTCGTAAATTCAGTAGGCGAGAATGGTGAGCGCCAAGTCCAATTCATTCATTTACGCACGTATAACTGCACATTTTCAAGAACACATTTGCATTTGATACGATACGAAACCAAATGTTAGTCTTTCTTCAAATCAAGAACTAACGTTACAACAAAAACTTAAATCAATACTAGTAGACAAGTGTCTGATGCCCCTGATGACAAGGAAGATGATGAAATTATGTATATATGCACTTATTTGATTGGTCAAACGGTTTTAACGATACGATAACTTCCGATCGAAACCGAACGTTTAATTATGCTGAAGGTTTTATTGGGTTCAACTCTTAAAACATCCAATGCAGTCAGTATGTAAATTTCCAATCCTACACTCTCAAAAAAAATGCGGTTCCTAGATATGTTTGTCGGGTCGAATTTCAATCGAAATATTCATAGTTTCGTTAATTATCTGGGCCATTAATTATTAACCTACGCTACATGTTGTTTGTCTACCCGATTAAGTTTGTTGTGCTAGTCTTGTTGGGCCTTGAAAGAACTGCATCAACCCACTTGAACACCCTACAGTTGATTAGATAAGTGCCAATACCGAAATTATGTTTTACCTTCACCAATTGACAGACTCTCAGAAATTCGATTATATCTACTAATAACGTTTTCACTAGATATGCCATTTGGCTCCACTTGGTAGGTCACTGTCGAAGCCGTAAAAATCACACATGCTTTATCACTTATCCGGTCATATGTTGTACCATGCATAATATTACATCACTGCCAGGTTTCGTGACCCGTTGTGGTTGTTTGTATTGACGCCAGAGAGAAGCCAAAGTGACCCGGCCTCGGTTGCATCGGATTGTGGTTGGCTGATTCAACGTTGACCAAAGGCTTTCGAGGGCTTAGGGGAACCATGTCTCATTATGCGTAACATACGGTCATACCAACCGCTCGGGTCGACATATGCAAGTGCAGGTCGTAACTATCACGTTGCCAAACATTGTTGTAGTTGAGAGTGTACAGCAATTTTGGCAGCTTTTTGTGTTCTGTGTCTATCGAGGATGACATGATGGTAAATGTACGAAGCGGAGCAGAGTAGGAACAAGACAATATTTTTTTACGAGCTGATGTGTCCCCGAGCAGTGAAGCTGGTCAATGAGACTTGGGAGTGGAATGTTTTGTTCCTCTAGTTTTTATTTTTATTCCATTACTTCAAGACACCGTGTGCTGAAGCAAGAGACCAATGGATGGTCCGGACAGATGTCTCCAGTTTAAAACTAGTACTGAAGATACAAGCGAGAGCAGTTTTTGACAGAATGACGAAGAGATGATAGAAACGAAAAATTATCAACATTTGAAATCTATTAAGGTTTATTTATGAAGTGGGTACATATATATGTGACCGATGACCACTGTGATTAGTGGCGACCGAGCACATCATGACTAGAGGAATTAGTTTTCAATCATATTTCAAGAAACATTCGGTGGTAAATGGTTGTCATTAAGTTTTTATATTACTGAAGTAGTATTCGAGGTTTCAGAATTTGCTTTAAGCCTTTATTTATTCATAGATAAGGTAAAGCATCGACAATGGTTTGTCAACGGGCATCACCTTGGATGTGTTTGAAAATGTGTCACCATGACAATTCGAATTTGTTTCGAAGGATTATTCCGTTTCCCAAGTGTAGTTCAAAATTCGTCAATTCGTTGTCACATGTAATATTGATAAACGAGCAGCCTATTTCAAATAAAAACTCACATAGCTCATTGAGCCGTTTTATGAACACTTCGTGTGTTTATCTTCGATTCTTTTGAAATATTACCCGATAGTGCTACAAAAAATTTGAATCACATTGATTTAACAAGAAAATTGACAGAGAGAATAATAAAATTTCTGTTGAAAACTACGCTAACCTTTACGTTATTTTACTATGTTTTGCCTTTCTTATATAGAAAGGTTATGCAATGATTTGAAAAATCAACTTGCAGGGTTGTTACGAAAAATTTCAAAATCAAAACGCGCGAAGTCGAAAACTAAAATGCGCGAAATCCGCGCGAAGTTGAAAACTAAAACGCGCGATATTCGAGTGAAGCGTTAGACAACTATTTTTATGCAGGTGATACTTGACGCAGTACTTGAAAATTCTCTTAAATATAATTTAAAAATTTGCATAAGTTTGTCATATGAACACAATAAATAAGTCCGCATACAGCACGTCACTTCAAGAAACCCCATGAAAACGATTTCATTTTTATTCTCCATCTTTTTCGATGCCCTTAGTTAAGGAGCAAACTTTTTGCAAGCGTATGAGTAATGTCAACAATATGTGCGTAAAAACAAATTCCGAATCTTCTTTTCCTGATTTTAATCAATAAATCTTCCATATGGTTGAAAAATAAACCAATCAGTTCATTCTGCTTAAAATTGCAATTCAAGAAAAGTGTCTTAGTCTAGAACTATTCGGTTTTCCTTAAAACTGCTCGAGAACAATAATCTCAGTTTCAGCTTACAAACACATTCCTATATGGATTTCCTCTTGCAGAATTTTTTTTCGTAGCTTCTATAAGTAAACCCGCAAATTAGGAACCTTTAATTTAACACGCGAAAGGCAATGGAAATGGCATGTTGTCGTAAATCTATTTATTTTTCCGGGAAACTACTTTTGTAACAGTAAATATTTAGTTTTACCAATAAAAATACATTGAAGCAGTGTTGCTAACTTTTTTTATTGGGCAATTAAAATGTTAAGGAATTTTCCATCAAATATTGGTGAAAAATTGTTCAACACTGATGTTTCATACAAAATGTCAGGCTAAACATTCATTTAAGAATAAATTATTGTTAAAAAAGATTGTTTGAAACTCAATCCTGCAAGTCACTTTAATAAACTTGTTGCACTGCATATATCAATCTATGACATACGTACTGAATAAAATGTATGTAATACACAAATTACCAACACAAGTTAACTTGGTTTACTATTGATCCTTAATTAATACTCTGATGTACGGAAAATGTTACAGTAAAAATAAAAATGCTTACAATTGTGATTTTGAAAGAAGTTAAACAGATTTCATCGAAGATATTTTTTTTGCTTCGACATCTTTTTACTCGGCTAACATTTCGCTCTTGGTAAGAAGAATTTTAAGGTAGACCACATCAGGATGATCTGATTCACTCTTTTTAATTTCAACACATCAAGTGTCATATACTATTCGACTCAGTTCGTCGAACTGAGCAATGTCTGTATGAGTGTGTATGTGTCAAATAATCTCACTAGGTTTTCTCAGATATTGTTGAACCTATTGTAACAAACTTAGATTCAAATGAAAGGCCTTGTGGCCCCATACGGAATTCCTGAATTTCATCCGGATCCGACTTCCGGTTCCGGGATTATAGGGTAAAGTGTGTTAAAGATTTTGTATCCTCTCTTAAAGCGGCGAAACAAAAAACGTGAAAAGTAATCTTAATTGGCCTCATAACTACTCCAATCGATAGTTATAATCAGTAGCCAGCCAAAGAAACCAATTCCGACTATCCTGGTTCCCGGTTTTTGATTAACGACGAGAGATAATATTCATATGGCCAAAAATGGAGGTAACTCATTTTGCTCAGAGATTGCAATCTTAGGGTCGAGTGAAAGGTTTTATGGTCCTTCCACAAATTACTGCATATTTCCGATTTCAACAAAAATTTACACCGATGTCAAATTCGATCAAATTTTCAAAATTTGAAAAAAAACTAGTAGATTTAGAGTTTGTATGTCATGTTAGTTGATGGCTATACAAACTGATATTGAACCTACCTAGAATAGTGGAACTCAATTCGTTTTCTCAGAAAAAGCTGAACTGATCTGAGAACTGTTTCATTCTGTAGGTTATACTAGCTAATGCACAAAAAATCTCCTTCGTTTCTCTCACGAATCGAAGGGAAACATTTTGAATAGAATACCACAGTATCATAAATGAGAATATGATTGATATGAAAAAGGCATCAGTACACCACTAGGTGGATTAAAACGTTTTTATTTGTCATTTTAATACTGTTTGTAAATATGTAAAACCAAATTTGGCCTTTCTGTTACAACAGGTTTCGCAGCCAATTCATAGCGTACATAATCAATGCATGGCTAGTACTACGTCCTAATGACACTAATAATCCTTCCATGTTGGGACTTGAACATACGACAACTGGATTGTAAGACCAGCGCCCTATGCATTGAACCGCCAACCCGGACTTAGTGAAAATGTGTTGTCTTACACAGATAAAAATATTTTGTAAACTTACATCTATTTTCATACACATATTTGAAGCAGGGAATTGAATATAAACATCACAGTTTTTCATTTTGCAATATTCTTTACAGGCAAAACTATGCAATAGTTTGATTCTACAGTATTAATCATTGAAGAATCAATGTATTCCAATATAGTTTCACATTGATGATGGTTTTCAATCAAGTTTTCGATTCAACTATTCTATTTCAAATCAGTATTGATTTACATGTCGTTTAAATTTCATTATTTTTTCTGTGTTTCTGTGTTCTCTTTGTTTAGTTATTGTGCCTCGATATTTTATTTGTATTCAGCTTTATTTGCGTCTTTATTTTTTCCTTTATCGTATAGAAAGGCTATGCTATCACTATATGTCATACATCATTCGACACAGCTCGTTGAGATCACAAAATGTCTGTGTGTGTATGTAACGGTGATAGCTGGACCGATTTTCAAAAACACAGATAAGAATAATTTGTGAATAGACCTATATTTTCATGCACATATTTTGGGCAGGAAATTAAACATAAAGTTACATTACAATTGTGTACGGTTCAATACAATACAATACATGTACAAATCAATCCAATCCAATTAGGTTTTTCATCGATGACGGTTTTCAACTTTCGATTCAACTGATGTTTATTCCACATTACTATTGATTTACCACGGATGAGGTAAGGATACTAGTTTCAAAATTGCGGAAACTCGTATTATCTATGCTCAGACACAGTATTGGATAAGTTTCAACTATCGGAATATCCATCAATAGCTAGTGTTTCTACACTTGTATAACTGATTAATCATTCCATTTTAAGTAGCGCTGCTAATTATACAAATTATGCAACTCACTTTAAAAAAAATCCTGCTTGAAACTAACCATCTATCTTATCCGGAAACAATTGAACCCTGCAACAACCGGTAGCAGTGAGTAAATCACACGGGTTGAAGGTCCGAAATTATCAAAAATTATCATCACTTTCTTCCTTTTCCTTCTTAACGCTCCTACCAAAGATCACATCTACCTCTACAAACGTTGTTGATCGAAGCTCACGGACATAAGCAACACGAAACCTTCGAGTCATCCCACTTAGTTCCAGCAACGACGGTGAGTTACGTATCATAACAATCAACGAGGTAAAGTGATACGGCATGCAAATGCTCACATCGCGGACGAACGCGTTGTTTAATGAATCAACTTCCGATATCGTGATAACAAGCAAGTGTCGAAAGAGGTGTAAACTAGATACCGGACCGTTAATCAAAAATTAAGCAACAATAGTGCAAAGCGGAACAAAAGAACCGAACTGCGTACAGCTGGTTATGGTCACGATCACCCGAAAATAGCATCTACTACCTGTTGTAGTTCCTTCGAATTGTGTTAGTCTAGGCCAACAGAAAAAAATGAATAAAACACCGAACGGACGTAAAAACCTGATTCGCCATGGTCCACGGCTTGATCGAGAGAGCAAAAAAGTCACTTTTATCCCACGCGTACACTGCTTCTTATTTGCAAATTGTATTCTCATACCATTGAAGGAACCTGCCAACGCGATTTTTCGCGTGACCATCGAACAGTACGTCATCATAATCTTCCGATTGGTCAGTCCTTGGACCTACCTGTAGAAGAAAAGAAAAAATAGCACATTAATGCCTAATATTCTGTTTTTGTTTATTGTTCAATTTTATACAGTATATTGCAATCTATGTCAGGTTTGATCGAGCAAGTCGTTTAAGAAAAAGCAACAGTTGACTAAGTGCGGAACTATCGAACGTGTCTACAACGAAACTTCAAGGGAAGAGAAAGCAGTTCTCGAGCTCTGGAGACGTGACTAGTTTGGAAAAGTTCAGCAGCTTCCACTGATCACCTTTTATGGATCCCTCTTCTAAAAGTCAATGGAACTTCTCTCACGATCAAGAGCACCCCCGCGTTATAATATATTTGCATACAGTCCATACGGGCACGTTTTAGCGGGTTTACTCATCCACCAAAGCTAAGTTGTGCGCGGAGTGTTTGAGGTATGCTCGCGTCCAGAAGTGCTCCGATTTAAGTGCTTTTCAATCGAAGTGCATGCGAAACAAAGCTCAAAGGAAGCGTGTGCTCTCTATCTGGGCCCGCGGCTACCGACCAGAACAGGAAACTAGAAAGCATTAGTCATACTAATCGCCTGCATCGTTGATTGTTCGGTAGCTTCGCGGAATAAAAGAAAAACTCATCGATAAAAATGATGAATTAATGAAAGATAAATTGTTTTTATCCTAATGAAAATATACGAAAATATATCCAATATTGGTACGTTTCGAACAATAAATTTTCGTTCAGAATGAAACCATCTTTTTTTGAAATCCGATTTGCATCGGATCTAACAGTAACTTCGCGGCCATCATCATTATATAACTTGCGTTAGGTATTACTCTGAGTTCGACAAACATGTGGCTACACATATTTTACTAAGCCGACTACAGTGAACAACTCAAAGTACAAGAGTTTGCACAACAACAGACGGAATAAAACTACAAGTGCAATTCAGCAGTTTATTATAAACCATCAAGCACATCAAGTAAAGGATAAGTCTAATTGAGTCCCCCAGTTATAACAATTTCGGCAAAACACATTTCCGTTTCTGATCATTAAGATGTTTTTGGTTCCAATTTTACGGTTTGTGCAATAAGTCCATATTTCAGTTCCTTTTTTCCACGTTTCGCCGTTTTCGCAGTTCAACATAAACCACTAAACAAACGCAAAATTTGCACTACTTATATAACACTTTTAAGATATTGCACCGAGGTTCTATAAAGCCATTATTCGAGGTGATGTTCCTAACAAATTCGTCTTACCGATAAATTCTCAAGAAAGCCTACGATCTGGCAAGGTGTTTGCAGATGCGGATAGAAAAACAGGTTCTCTTGATAAGTCAGACTATCGATTCCAAAAAGTACAAGCGAGAGTGTCTGAAAAGGGTAATCTTTCGTACATTAGTGCTTATAATGGACCTGCAAATTTTTGAAGAAGTACTATAGTTTATTCGAAAAGAATACCAATCCAATTGCCCTCAAAGAAGTGGATGAATAATATAGTTGCTCAAATCAACCAACATAGTGTGAAATAACATATTTTTGTTTAAACTGCAATAAATGACCTTCATTTTGATTACTCAATTTTGCTATTTGATCAATACGGTGACGAGACAATTTGGCAGTTTTTTCTGCATCCAGATATTATTTACGCAAGCTATCTATAATGTTTGTATTTATGCTTTTTTGTCATTCTATATAAACAATAACTATCAAATTAAAAAAAAAACATGATTACACTGACAGATTAGCAATTATTTGGTGGGAAGAAAATTCTTAGTGAGATGTAAACGTACAAAATGAATCGAACTTAACGACGATGTAATACTGTCGAAAAGTCCGTAAAACACTTTGAAAAACAAAACACTTCCGGTTTATTGAAACAGTAATTAAAATCATAAAACAGCTCGAGTCTTGTGACGACAGCTGAATGTTTCAACACTACCGATTAGCAATTTTAAAATAGAGCAGAAAGATATCGACAAAAAGTATCTTTTATCAGAATTCCGTTTAATGGGACCATGTGAAGAATAAATGTTGATTCCGCTAATTTTCGGTTACTCACAGAAACTTTTGTTTTTTTTTTGCGAAATATCAGCAAATATTTGTATACGATACTGGAATCGCAGTATTTGATATTTGCACCCGAAACCCAACTGCAACCTGAACACGACTGGTACGGGTCGGATTCACAATGAAAATGTTGGTGGGATTCGGGTACAGGTTAGAGATAGTCGGGTAAGCAATTTTCCGGAATTCAAATTGGTCACTTTAATTGTTGGAAGATGAAATGTATTTTAGAAATGAGTTGATACACTGGATTCCTAATTCTGTCTCGAGTGATAGATTGAAACGGTTTCTGTCCAGTAGGATGATCTTTATTTTATCAATGGTTGTTGTGACTCTTTCGTTTTTCGTTTTTCGTTTTACGTTACAACGCTTCCTGCGAGAGCTCATAACCGTCAAAATCACCAACTCCGAAATATTAAAGAATTTGATGAGTCGTCGTCCTTCTGTAATGTTTGTTAAGCATCTACATTTCCTCTCTTTCTTATCATGTATCCTTCCAAATATCATCAATGTTTCGTATTCTAAAATCAGCTTTATCGGAAACTACCCATTTATACAATGTCGTCGAAAAGTTATGCAATCTTAATATTTGTATCTGTACTGGAACAGATTTTCATTCGTTATCTCTTATTATTTTATACAAAACTTTTCTGTGAGAAATATACAAATATTGATCTCGATTTTGGAATACTTTAATTAAATCGCGTCTCACCGTAGCTATCCCGTGATTTACAAACCTGTATACACGCGGATGCGTTTAATTTTATTGATTCAGTTCAATGAAGCTGGCTGCACGCGTTATTCTCTAGCGTGTTTATTATTACTTTCAAGCATATTTTCTTCATCTTTACAGCATCCCGCCTGAGCACATCGAGACCGAGCGAATGGGAAATCGGATCATAATGGGTGTGTAGTATGCTTCATTCCGACCATAAGTGCTCTGCTTAGATCACAACGTATAGAGCAAATGGCGAAGAACGAACGTGTGTCTATTCAAACAGATAAAACGTGTTTTCCACGGCTAAAGAGAAGCCAAGACCGGAAAAACTTCATGAATATTGAAATTAAGTACTCGTTTGTGTGTGTGCTCAATCTACAAAGTAGTACTGGGTAAAATCGTTTTAAACTACTTTTAGTCGGGCTGGATCGATGAGAGGATTCGAGGAATCAAAGAGATTACAGTTGAAAGAGGTTACAATAAGGATGAGATGTTGTATAAGAATAACATTGCGTTGTATGGAAAAGCACGAGGAGCCATCCAAGCTACGTTAGAGGGGCGATAATTGCGTTAAGATCAAAACCCTAGAAAATCATTCAGTAATAGCCGTTCAACCGAGAAGGTTGTGTATAGAAGCGTACAGTTTAATAACGCTGGTTGGTTTACACGCGTTAAATACGACAACGGTTGAACTACAGGTAGAAACCTGTTGGCAGCAGCCGTTAAAACGTATAGTCGTGCTGCATAAGAGAGCCCTAGTGCTGGGCCAAGCTGGTGAAGGAAACAACAAAGGGCGTTTCCCAAACTCTACCCAGGCCGCAATATACAGCCACAAGTGCTGAGCAGGAGAGTGCAAAGGCACATCGAAGAGGAAGAGTGCAAAGGCACATAGAAGCAGGAGAGTGCAAAGGCACACCGGTGCGAAGGCACTTCGGTGCAGAAGCATATCGGTGCGGAGCACTAGGAAGAAGGAGACAAGACAACTCGGTCTTTCCACTGCCATACAACACGCAGGTATACACCGGTGACCTGCGCTGGTTACAGCTGGCGAAGACGAAAGTAAATCGGAATTCGAGTGGTGCTGGATGTCAGGTAGCAGTAGCATCACATCATATTCTATCGCTACAGTGAGCTTCAGCATTGTATCAACGTCCAGATACATCCAACAAGAACATCTAGAGCAACGAGGATCTACACGGCAGTGCAACGGAGATAGACAACAATTTCAAGGTAGAAGTTTTTTCTTTTCCTTTTGATTGAGTACTGTGTAGTGTTGGTTTCCAATTTTATTTTAAAGTTTAGTTAAAAATTTTAATGTAATGGATGAATCCATGGACGTAAATCCTAGCATGAATCCGATACCCCCACGAACGAAAAAATATCAGGAGAGCTCTTCTGGGCCTTGGATAGTCTTTTTTAGACGTATATCAAAGCCATTAAACATTTTTCAAATTAATAAAGGTTTGACATCACGATACTCTTCAATCAAAGAGATCATAAAAGTAAATAACGATAAAATTCGTGTTGTGGTAAATAATTTGAAACACGCGAATGATATTGTCTCTTCGGAACATTTCAATAAAGAGTATAAAGTTTACATACCCTCCAAAGATGTCGAAATTGACGGTGTTGTTACCGAAGCGAGTCTTTCGGTAGATGATTTACTCAAGCATGGTGTTGGTCGTTTCAAGAACTCTATGCTTGAGGGTGTGAAAATACTGGAGTGCAAACAACTGTACTCAGTAGTTCATGAAGAGGGAAAGAAAGTTTATCGCCCATCAGACTCGTTTCGAGTGACATTTGCCGGGTCTGCGTTGCCGTCCCATGTCTATGTCGATAAAATTCGCCTCCCTGTTCGGCTTTTTGTTCCAAATGTAATGAATTGTACGAACTGCAAAAAATTCGGCCACACAGCTACTTACTGTAGTAATAAACCAAAATGTATTAAGTGTGAAGGGCCTCATAAAGATAATGATTGCAACAAGGAAATTGAAAAATGTATTTATTGTGGGAATAGTCCTCATGATGATATTTCAGTATGCACTGCATTTAAAGTGCACAAAGACAAAATTAAGCTTTCTTTAAAAGCACGGTCTAAGCGCACATATGCAGAAATGCTTAAAACGGTCATTGATGTCCCCCCTTTGGAAACCGAAAACGGGTTTTCAAATCTAGAGGAACCAGAGGACTCTGACTCTGACGAAAATAGTGAAGGTAATTCGTTTATCACTACCCAAGGGTCAGTTAAGAGAAAGAAGTCTTCCTCCAAATTACCAAAAAAGACACCTAAAATTTCATCTTCAAAAAAAGATCCCCGTGTTAAACAAAAAAAGTCAAAACCAAAGACTGTGCCTCCTGGTTTGTCAAATTCACAAACCAATCCAGGATCTAGTACAGAAAAAGATAATAATCCAGTGGGTTCCATTTCACAGCCACCAACAGGATTACTGAAGTTTTCGGAAATTGTTGAATGGATTTTCTCAGCATTCAATATATCTGAACCCTTAAAGACCCTCATAATGGCATTCCTTCCAATAGCTAGAACCTTTTTGAAGCAGTTATCAGCTCAATGGCCAATTGTCTCAGGTTTTGTATCTTTTGATGGATAATTTATCACCCGTCGCAAATGATACAATCACTGTCCTGCAGTGGAATTGTCGAAGCATCATGCCAAAACTTGATTCATTTAAAATATTATTGCATAGTCAAAAATGTGATGTATTTGCTTTACGCGAAACATGGCTTACTTCAAACATAGCTTTAAATTTTAATGATTTTAACATTATACGTCTCGATAGAGACTCTCCGTATGGTGGAGTGCTTTTGGGAATTAAGAAATGCTATTCCTTTTATAGATTAAACATCCCTTCAACTTCTAGTATAGAAGTTGTTGCTTGCCAAATAAACATTAAAGGCAAAGATATTTGCATAGCTTCGGTTTATATTCCTCCAAAAGCACAAGTTGGACAGCAACAGCTTAATGAAATGGTTGAAGCCCTTCCTGCACCACGATTGATTCTGGGGGATTTAAATTCGCACGGTATTATGTGGGGTTCCGTTTACAATGATAGCAGATCATCTTTAATACAAAACATTTGTGACAATTTTAGCATGACGGTATTAAATATGGGTAGCATGACACGGATCCCAAGACCTCCGGCACGCCCAAGTGCATTAGATCTATCTCTTTGCTCAACATCAATTCGACTAGATTGCACCTGGAAAATACTGCCTGATTTACACGGTAGCGATCATTTACCAATTATCATCTCAATTAGCAGTAGCAATTGCATTGCTACTTCCGCTAGTATTCCATATGATTTGACAAAAAATATCGACTGGATTAAATACCAAAGTAGTATCTCTAGTATTTTGAATTCAATGGAAGAGCTCCCTCCACTTGAAGAATATGACTTCCTCATTTGTTCGATTCTGGAGGCAGCAGAACAATCCCAAACTAAACGCTTTCCTGGGCCAACGACTAACAGAAGGCCTCCCAACCCCTGGTGGGACAAAGAGTGCTCAGAGGCTAAACTCGCAAAACAAAATGCTTGCAAGACGTTTCTAAAACGGGGAGGAGGAACTCCTCAGAATTTTGAAAAACTTATGGTTTTAGAAACCAAGTACAAGAGCATACTTCGAGCCAAAAAATGTAGCTATTGGAGACATTTTGTCGAAGGTTTGTCAAGAGATACCTCAATGAGCACTCTTTGGAACACGGCCAGACGAATGAGGAATCGTACCGTGGGCAATGAGAGTGATGAATACTCGAACCGATGGATATTTGACTTTGCTAGGAAAGTTTGCCCAGATTCTGTTCCTACGCAGAGCATTATACGGGAATCTCCTCCAAATAATGGTTTTATTAATAACCCATTTTCAATGATGGAATTTTCTATAGCACTCTTGTCTTGTAACAATAACGCTCCAGGGTTGGACAGAATTGAATTCAACTTGGTGAAGAATCTGCCCAACCTCGCAAAAAGACGTTTGTTGGAATTGTTCAACAAGTTTCTTGAGCAAAATATTGTTCCACCTGACTGGAGACAAGTGAAAGTTATCGCCATTCAAAAACCGGGGAAACCAGCTTCCAATCACAACTCATATAGACCCATTGCGATGTTGTCCTGCATCAGAAAATTGTTCGAAAAAATTATTCTACGACGTCTCGACACTTGGGTCGAGACGAACGGTTTGTTGTCAGATACTCAGTTTGGCTTCCGTAGAAATAAAGGGACGAATGATTGCCTTGCATTACTTTCGTCTGACATCCATATTGCCTTCGCTCAAAAGCAACAAATGGCATCTGTATTTTTAGACATTAAAGGAGCATTTGATTCAGTTTCCATTGATGTTCTTTCAGACAAGCTTCACCAAAATGGACTCCCAGCGGTTATAAATAATTATTTGCACAACCTTTTGTCAGAGAAACACATGCATTTTTCACATGGCGATTTGGCAACACTCAGAAATAGTTACATGGGTCTCCCGCAAGGCTCATGCCTCAGTCCGCTCCTCTATAATTTTTACGTAAATGACATTGACAGCTGTCTAGTAACCCCATGTACACTAAGACAATTGGCAGATGATGGCGTGGTTTCAGTTACTGGACCCAAAGCTATTGATCTGCATAAACCATTGCAAGATACCTTAGATAACTTGTCCGATTGGGCTGTTCATCTTGGTATCGAATTCTCTGCGGAGAAAACAGAGTTAGTCGTCTTTTCAAGAAAGCATGATCCCGCGCAGCTTCAGCTCCATATGATGGGAAGAATGATCCAACAGGTTTTAACTTTTAAATACCTCGGGGTGTGGTTCGATTCCAAATGCACGTGGGGAGGACACATTAGGTTTCTGATAACAAAATGCCAACAAAGAGTAAATTTTCTTCGAACAATAACAGGATCTTGGTGGGGTGCTCATCCGGAAGATCTAATAAAATTGTATCAGACAACGATACTTTCAGTGATGGAATATGGATGCGTTTGCTTTCGTTCCGCTGCAAACTCTCATATTATCAAACTGGAGCGAATTCAGTATCGTTGTTTGCGAATTGCTTTAGGGTGCATGCATTCGACACATACAATGAGTCTTGAAGTTCTGGCGGGAGTTCTTCCATTAAAAGATCGATTTTGGGAGCTTTCATCACGCCTGCTAATAAGATGTGAGGTGCTGAATCCCATGGTAATTAATAATTTCGAACGACTAGTCGAGCTTCGATCTCAAACAAAATTCATGACAGTATATTTTAACCATATGTCACAGGAAATCAACCCTTCAAGATATATTCCTATCCGTGTCAGCCTCCTAAATGTCCCTGACTCAACTTTATTTTTCGATACATCCAGGCAGCGCGAAGTGCGTGGAATCCCGGATCATCTACGTTCGACGGAAATCCCAAAAATATTTTCAAGTAAGTTCAGGCATATTGACTCTGAGAAAATGTTTTACACGGACGGATCGCGAATTGAAGAAGCGACAGGGTTTGGTATGTTCAACAATAATGTTTCGGCCTCATTTAGGCTTCAAGAACCTGCATCTGTTTATATAGCAGAGCTAGCAGCAGTTCAATATAGTTTGAGTGTAATCGTCACATTAATTCCAAACCATTATTTCCTCTTCACAGATAGTCTGAGTGCAATTGAAGCCATTCGCTCAAACATGACTGGCAAGACTGAACCGTTTTTCCTGGGCAAAATAAAACAGTGCCTGAACGACATATTGAACAATAATTATCTAATCACTATAGTCTGGGTCCCGGCTCATTGCTCCATTCCTGGCAATGAAAGAGCCGATATTTTAGCCAAACGTGGTGCTATTGAGGGTGAAATTTATGAGAGACCAATTGCTTTCAACGAATTCTATAGCTCGTCTCGCCGAAGAACACTTGCCAGCTGGCAAGCTTCTTGGGATAAAGATGATCTGGGTCGGTGGATGCACTCAATTATTCCGAAAATATCGACAAAGGCATGGTTCAGGGGACTGGATGTGAGTAGAGATTTCATTCGTGTGATGTCTAGACTCATGTCCAATCACTACACGTTAGATGCACATCTCCTTCGAATTGGGCTCTCCGAGACTAATCATTGTGCTTGTGGCGAAGGTTATCGAGATATTGATCATGTCGTTTGGACATGCGTGGAGTATCGTGATGTCAGATCTCAACTAATAAATTCTTTGCGTACCCAAGGTAGACTATCCAATATCCCAGTTCGAGACATTCTTGCTTGTCGTGACCTTTCATACATGAAACTTATTTATCATTTCATAAAGAAAACTGGAGTTTCAATTTAATAAAGGCCCCTTTCAAGACTTAGTTCTGATCCCAGCTGCGTCGATGAGTTCAACCAATAGCTAAATTAGAATAAAAATAATGTAATGATACAAACAAACTCGAAACAGTTTATGAAATTATTAACAAAATGTCTGAAAATAACAGCTTATTTTATAATTTATAGAAGTTAATCGTTTGGTTCAAATAATATTTCCGAGTAGATTTCATAATTAATGACGAGTTACCTAAGATGATATTTAAGTAATAAGAGAATATGTTTTAATAAATGCAAAACGTTGTGACTATGTTAGAATTAAATTAGGATAAGAATATTATGTAAAAGTGATGCTACGGCGAAGAAAAACTTATGTAAACTGCCTTAAGAAATAAACGTATTTATGAAAAAAAAAAACCCTAGAAAAATTCCTCAAATATGGAAATTGCCAATAATAATTGGAATCATTCAAAAAAACCATCAACATTTTGTAACAACGATATCGACTTTATTATTGTTTTCTTTTTTACAATGAATAACATCGTTAGAGGTGAAGTTTTGGTGTGATTTTGCAATAAACTAACTAACAAAATGGAGAGCACATGAAGGATGGTGACAAAAAATAGTTTGATTTTCCGATAAAATTCTCCTACAGTTAATATTTAAAAAGAACTGATCACTTTAAACTGTTCAATTTAGAACGGTCAAATGTTCAGACTAAAATATAACTCAAAACCAGTTCAGTGACCTTGTTCCGGTCCGTTCTTCGATCACTTGCTGGCAGGCACAGTGGCGATCCCCTCGGTGTTATTTATCTTGCTGATGCTCATTGTTTGGCTCTTCGACCAGCCAATCTCCCAAGCGTATCGTGATAGTCGTTGTAAAGGAAAGTTGCCACCGACAGCCACCCAGCAGGAACAAGTGTCTGTTTCTGATATAAAAATAAAGAACAACAACAAGAACGGGAAGTACAACCGCCAAATGGATTTATTGCCGAGTGTTGCTCACAATTCCTGCCTCTTGTGGTGGGAACTTTGCAGCTCAGCAGGTAAATGCGCTCAGCTTAAGTCACATGCAATTTGATATCATCTGGTTTAGCTATCGAAACGAGATACAAAGAAAAGGCTCCCATCCCATGGCATGGAACAACGATTTGCGAAAAACGATATATCGATAGCCGTCAAACGCAAGGAAACCGCGAAATGAGTTGTTATAAACCACAACGGATGGGAATTTTATTCTTAATAAAAAGTATCCGATTACATTCATTGCGTCGTCGGTGGTGACGTTCAATTTGGAACCATGGTAACCAGGTGCGCCTCAAGCCTGAAATCAGGTCATACACATTCAACGCGTGTTTCACAATTCTACTAAACTTCGTCAAATGTCTGCCCCTAAATCAAACACATGCAAACCATTTGGGTGTTGGAGCTCGACATGCCATTCACCTGTGGTAGATCTACAATATTGTATGTAAAACGTTTGGGGCACAACTCTACAGCAATCCCAGAAGGCGTTGATGATGGCGAATACCGTTCACCTTGATTCAACGGCATGCCTTCACCTTTATGTCCACGTCCAGATCAAGATCAACAAACTATTCCCATTCCCGTCCCATATCTAAGTAGGCCTTTGGCTATACAAGCGAGAGATACCAGACCGAAACCGAGAAGCCGCTGAATCTGTTCGAGAGCAAAATCTCCGATTTGGACTTTTTAAAATACTTGCTCGTTGTTCTGCTGCATGCTACCGTCCAGAGGCGTACGCATTGGATGGGATTTGACCAGCGGCACCAACTGTACGTCGTCTATGATTAACCCAATGCCTATGTCTGTCATTTTCTTGCGTACGTTGCCATGTACTTTGGTAAATTGAAAAATCAATTATTTTTTTTGAAGTCAAAAATCGACCCCTCTTTTTTTTTTGCTTTGTACACACGCTACCAATGTGACCGCAAATGTTGACCCAGCACCGTGGCCAGTTTTTCCAGAAGTAATCTGCTCCAGCGATACAGCGGATAGGTACGAGTATCAAGTTTATTATGTCAGACGGAAAATGTATGTGTACGAGCAACCAAGAGGCAGAAGAAAGAGCAAGAAAACGGACAGAAAAACAAAATGAAATAACCGGTTTTAAACCTTTTCTTCTTCCTCTCTACTGACTTGTTTCTTTGCATCTTGATCTTTGTCTCCTTTTTTACTGGTTTAGCTTTTAGTTTCGTTTCATGCTAGCCAACGTTGTTGCGCACGGCCAAGGAGTTGGAAAGAGAAAACATGCAACTTAAGCCCACAATGTTCTGTTATACATGCGAGGGGTTTATTTAAACGCGAGATGTTCAAAATCTAAAATGTAACTTTTTTCATTCGAATTATTCGCTATTCAATATGTCATATTTAAGCAAAACAAATATGGAACTTCAAATAAAAGTGATTGTAGCATCCCTAATTACCAAGCAGTATACCAAGTGTTAAAATTCTTTCCTTTTCTGTCACACATAACCACCGAGACTTGTCTCTGTCTCGGTAAATCTTTAATGGTACGGAGCTTTGTTACACTGTTGTAACCACAAAGCCTGATGGACACCTCGCAGGGAATTTTTTTCTAGCTAGACATGACTACTGGTAACTGAAAATGAAGAACTGTGTTCTATGCATTGGTACGTAATACGCTAAAAAATTCCCAAAAATATCCAAGCCGCTCAGTTATCAAATACATAAATTTTGCTGTAATTCAAACGATTGATCACAGAAGTCTCAAATCCAACCGATAAGTCTTGAAAATGTTATTTCGAGTTGCCGGGTAGATAGATTGTTTAGTCGTGATCTTTTCTAAAGAATTGGGATTTGAAATTACGCCCTAAACGAGAAGCCAAGCCCTTCTGATCAAGTAAGCAAAGAGCAGGAAGTCAAGCCCTTTCTTCAATTCGGTGTGTTTTCCCTAATAATTCATGGGATTAATATTGGTTGTTGGTTGTTGATCTAAGAAACAATTTTTTACTTCGATATTTGGTTTTGGCTGCTTTTCTCCTACCTACATGGTGGCGGGGTGTTATACGATTGTTTACTTTGGTTATTGATCATTAGTCGAATAAACTGAGGTGACCGAATTGAAAAACTCAAAATGAAAGCCGTATTATTGATACGCAGTTTTAGGGTAGAGTAATTATAAAAATCGAACGAAAAGATTTCATATTGGCTAACTATCGAATAACTATAACAAACACCCCTTATAAGAATTAAAACGCTAAGGCAAGCATCAATCGCGTACGAATGACTCATGAATACACTGGAAAAAATAACAAAGAAAACAATAGGTTTGTTTCTAATTTTAACATTAAAAAACCTGTTTTAATCCACCTAGTGGTGTGATAATGCCTTTCTCTTTTTCATAACAATCTCATGAAAATATATTTAATACTTTTATTATATAATTTCAGATACTAATTTTGACACCAATTGATTCAGATTGATTCAAGTAGTTCACAAAAGCATGCTTCAGTGTTTATGTCACACAGTAAGCATCATTTTTCCAAACTAGTGCTTGACATTTGCGTTGCCTATTTGTATGAGAACAGTGATGCTAATCTAAAAAAAGATCGAAAATTGTCAAACTTTTACCACCGGGCAGCACCCCTTACGCATGTCCGATTTAGCTCAAATTTTGCATGAAGGCTTTTTTCGAGGTGCTTAAACTTTTGAGCACTGGAGCTCAACGAAAATAGAGGTGATCCCAAAATTTCAATATATATATATATATATATATATATATATATATATATATATATATATATATATATATATATATATATATATATATATATATATATATATATATATATATATATAAGAGCGGTAAAAATCAACGTGTTTTGTCGGTTACGCCACATATACCATCATATATCTGGAACCAAAAGTCACAACCATTTGATTTTCGAACTTGATCAATGGCCCGACAGTAGCTTTCAAACGAGCCCAAGTTTGTCAAAATCGGTTCAGCCATCTCCGAGAAAATTGCGCGTAAAAATACAACGCTTTTTGTCGGTTACGTCACTTATACAATCATATCTCCGGAGCCAATAGTCACAGCCATTTGATCTTCGAACTTGATCAATGTCCCGACAGTAGCTTTCAAACGAGCCCAAGTTTGTTAAAATCGGTTCAGGCATCTCTGAGAAAATTGAGCGCGTTAAAATAGAACGCTTTTTGTCGGTTACGTCACTTATACAATCATATCTCCGGAACCAAAAGTCACAGCCATTTGATCTTCGAACTTGATCAATGGCCCGACAGTAGCTTTCAAACGAGCCCAAGTTTGTTAAAATCGGTTTAGGCATCTCTGAGAAAATTGAGCGCGTTAAAATAGAACGCTTTTTGTCGGTTACGTCACTTATACAATCATATCTCCGGAACCAAAAGTCACAGCCATTTGATCTTCGAACTTGATCAATGGCCCGACAGTAGCTTTCAAACGAGCCCAAGTTTGTTGAAATCGATTCAGCCATCTCTGAGAAACACACACAAAGACATTTTCCGATCTCGTCGAACTGAGTCGAAAATCTAATAACCTACAAACAATGAAAATTTGCATATTGAAAGCTGTGTATGAAAAGAGCGTCTCACTGGTAGCGCGCATCTCTGGATTCAACCCAAGTCAACATAGAAACAGGCTCAATATTTAATTCTGAGTATGTAAGTCCTACAGTTAGAAAAATATTCCACACTCAGACAAAAATAAATGTAGGAAATAAATGTGAATGTGTATAGTACTATATGAACTCAATGGTGCTAAAATATTATTCTAATGAAATCATTCAAGTAACAAATTAGTTAAGAAATTATGTTTTAATGACTTTTGATGCATCACAAATTATGATTTTTACTACTCATTTTGCCTGAGTGTAGATTCGATATCTGTTTGAGTTGGGATATCTACATGGAACCGGAGAACTACTTTTGAGTATTGTGCTCGAAAAAAAATATTTTTGGATACCATCAAAATCTAAGAACAAAGACCCAAAGATATTATTTCCTTCGAAAATCCATTAAAATACGTGTCCCCGACGGTGACATTTATTAAATCACGTTATACAGGATGCGCCTTCTGGATGTATTCTATTTCAACATTAAACAGCCGATTTTGACAGATAAACACAATTCATTCAGTGCCATTTCAGCTATGATTCGATACACAAAAGACCAAAAAAAAAACACGCTTAGATCGTAACGTATCGAAAACGACAGTTCGATTGTGAAAGCAAACCGAAGAACATTGACGAACTCAAACCTAGTATACGAACTGAAATAGCTGCGATGAAACCGTAAATGATGGCCATTGTAATGCAAAGCTCCCGCAAAAGAGCTGCATTTTGTGTATCTAACATTGTTTTCTAAACTTAGTTCAAAATAAAATACATAGAATATCCTTTTAAAAAACTTGTTTATATATAAACATCCTGCTTGTACTCCCTATAGTTAAAATCGCAGCGAAGATATTCACACTTATTCTGAATAACGACGTATAGATTTTTCGATCGTATTCCCCGCTATGACTATTTACATCATTTTCCTAAATATTATTCGATATATTCCACATTTGCGACTGAAACTGCGAGTCTACAAAGAACATGTGATGATGTGAGCTAAGTTTCTCGATTGTGTAGTAAGGATTGGAAATAACTCAGCTTACTGGCAATTGACAGAAAACGGATTCGTGTACTGCTTGAGCTCAAGTATTCTAATAATTTTTGGGAAACAGTTACTTTTTCGCTTTCAATTATAAAATAAAACAAACTATTTGTTCCAATGTCTGAATAAAAACTACACTATATTCTTTTTCTCCATTATAAATAGAGATATAATAAAATAATAAAAAATAATTTAAAAAATTAAAGGATTGTTAAATCAAAGAAATTGAAACGAAGACAATGCAATGTCACAATCATTCGCAACACTCACTTTAGAACAGCTCTTTGACATCATATACGAACATATGACACGAAATCATCAGCTGAATTTTGTTCGATCCCTCGAATGAGTAATACGAATTATATTATAAAATCAGACACAAACAATGCAATTGTCGTATCACAATTTATCAACATGACATAACTTCGACTCATTTTCATTTTTTTTTTCAAACCACCGTCTTGCATTTCTACTTAACAATAAAAATCACCAGAATACATAGTTAACATGCAAGCCCGTTCATCAACGACTTCTGACATTACGGAGATGTGATGATGTGACCAATAAAAATGCCATAGAACCTAATCGACCAACCAGCTCTTGCAAATCACAACCTGGGTAAATGCATTACGCATTCGGAATAAAACCGTTTTCATTACTTAATCGTTCGAGTAATTAGTAAACAATGCAACATAAAAGGGTGCGCTAGCTCACAATAGTACGTGAAAGACAAACGTCGAGACGATGCTACACCGTGTTTGATGGCTGAATGTGGTCAAAGGGCTTAATTGCTCTGACAGTTTCGTTTGATCATTCACATTATTGTTTGGGCAGACTCAAATCTTGAAAAGAGGAACTGTACCTTCATCACAACACTGTGTTCATAAATATTTACAGCTTTAATTAATAAGGCATTTTAATGGGCATTGTGATAAAGGAATCGAACCTGTTACTTTGTGTTGACGAAAGCAGCTCTAGCGCACTTCAGCACCACGGGAAATCCGATCAAACAGTGTTCCATACATAGCTGGTATTGGCTAATTAAACGTTTATTTATTTTTTCATCGCGTCTGTTCTGTTTGATACCATTCGTACCGACAAGCGACTAGAATGTCCCATTACCATACAAAGGGAATGTTCTTGAACAGTAAAACATATTCTTATAAGCACACTGGATTGTAAAGATACGGGGGTAATAAAAAGTTGAGGTTTCTTAGATGTAACTTCATACGTTAATACAGTTTCAATTTTTTTTGAAAAATTAAGAAAGTGTTGGTCTGTTATTTCACGATGTCGCTTTACACCACTTGTGGTGTAATCAATGAATATTAAAAAGATACATTTGGATTATTTACTGCTTCATCTTATCAACTATTGCTAATGCACAGAGATACTTTATAAACCCAACGAAAAAATCATGTAAATTCACATACCAGTAGATAGCACATAAAAGGGGCTTCTCAATTCACTTACATTTGCAACTCAAAACATGTTTAAATGATTCATTCCTTCAACTGCAAAACTAGTTGAGATTAAATTTGGCACAAAATTTAATTTTACAAATTAACAGATGTAATATTCTGCTTTTACACAAGAAAATGCGACATACTTAGATTTATGTCACGAGTAGGTTTAGTTTTTTCTTCGAGTTGTGAGCTGAAATTAAGGAAGTTTGATTGGTACAAAATATAATTAGACTTTTGAACAATCATGTCATCGCTATTCGAGAGTAGAATAAAACGTTAAATGTTTTCAAAGCGAAGCAAAACATGATTATTCAAATCTTAGGAAGAGAAAGGTTTACCCAAACGAGAAGCAAGCACCCAGCGGGACGCTCAACTCGAAATCTACACTTGTGCTGGTATGCCAAGAACCGGTTACGCGGATTAAGTTGAATAAAGATACACACACTACTCACGCCTTGCAAAGCCATTTATTGAGGAGTCCGAGCTACCAACATCAACCGAATAATTAACCAGAGATCATGGCAGATTCAGTGCAAAAGCCACTTTTGGGACAAACCTGGCCTAAAGCAAAGTATCAAACAGAGGATCCGATAAAGAAAACAAAAAAAAGTCCTTTTGTAGTTTAATCACTAAGCCAAGTCCGTTAAGCTCAGGTACTATCAACCGTGCCAATAAAAACTCGCAAGAGATGCTGCCACTGATTATACCAAATGTTGATAATGGCGACGTTAGCTCCAGGGTCAAATCACGCCAGTGGATTTCCAATATTATTTTTTCTTGTTTAGCGAAGAAGCGCATTTTCACATTTGATTTTGTGTGGCTTTTATAGGATCACGAAAGCAGTTTTAAATATTCATAAACTGAAGAACAAGATTCCCATCAACGTTGCTGATGATGACGGGGAAGCAATGGAAAAGAAAAGCTTTTATCTTGCGACTTACATCTGAGAAACTTTTAGGCTTTTAAGCCTAGTTCGTTGCTCCACTTAATCGAACTGGTCATAAAAAAATGTTAATCTCAGTTTTACGACGGCTGCGATTTGGACGTTTAAGGGTGTGTGTGCGACACTCCCAGGCTTTAGATACACTGGATGGACTGTGAATCTAGAGCAAAATTGCCAGAGACATTGGCACCAAGATGTCAGAGCTGGCCTGAGCGCGCCAAGTTTTCTTTGGTTGTGAGCTCAATGCAAAATAGGCTTAGGTATGTACCTACGTAAAATACATATTCCAGTTCCTTTAACAAGCAGTGCGGTCGAGACAGCAACATGCAATGATGACGTAAGCTCACGTATACCAGTTTCGCCTTGTTGCAACCAAGGCGGTTTTAATCTTTGGCATTCGCGTTGATATGGAAAGATACCTGTTTACACTGAACCTCTCGCTTGTTTCACTTCCAAGCCGGTGTTTTCTTGCTCAGTACACTTACAGTCAAGTGCACAAAAAGACGAAGAAGTATGAACGCCCAAAGTAAATATTTCGTAATTATCGTAATTGTTCATTTTCTAATTGAAAACATCAACAAATCATGTTTATTATAGCTGCATAATTCCTTTTAGTAGCCACCCGGAAATGAAGATGCTGCAATCATCTTTTCAGTTTTTTTTTCGACACATATATCTACATGCTTTATTTGCATATCTATATACAACTTAGCTATCTCCTTTGGGTCAGAGATAAGACACGACCGGTCGAAACAAAACTCATCAGTCAAAGTTTTCATTAGGGCCTTTGTGTTAATCAAAAGCACTTAACTTTGTGAGAAACTCTCAGATATCTGTCACAATGGGACAGATGTACTCTCACACCATGCTACCCAATTTCTCAGCTCATCGTATTATGCCTCACGTTCAACTTGGTAAACTAAAAGAAGCACGTCTGTTCCGTCCACTAGAGCAAATGGAAAAGAGAGAAAAACCATTTATCTTATTTTTTCTTTTCAGCCTTCTTCACTATCGGTGAGGGTACCTGTGGCTGTTATTAAAATTCTACTCTTCCGCAAGACATAAATAAACAAACAAAAAGTCTACGAGAAATGCATACATCTTCTTCGGAATCATCACTGTCGACCGGCAAAGTCTGTCAGCAAGCTAAGTGGGTGGATTTCAACGTAGACTGGCCTCAGCTAAAGATTTGACGAAAAAAAAATTGAAACAAATTAAGAATACCATATGCAACAGGTAGGTAGGTAAGGTAACGAGCTTTATAAACCGGGACACTGTTTTGATCATCGGAAATTTTTATCTAGCAATGTTATATTGATCACGCCGATGTGAGCTCTTACAGTTAGATGTCGCCGATCAGAAAATAACAAATGTGAGATCCGGTTATCTGTGGAGCTACCTCCGTCAACTGTTATGCTCGGTCTGTGATTTTATTCTAAGCCTTAACGTGTTGCTTAACGCTGATAATTTATTCCAATACTCTATTTGCCAGTTCGAACACGTAACTAGCTGGTACCGCTGAAATGGTCACACTTTGCATAATTATCAGAGAACCTTGTTTTTATGCGGCAGCGATTGACGACGTTTAGGAATCGGTTCCAACAAAATCGAAAACTGGACTTGTCAATTTTGTATCATATTTATTATACCGATTGTATGTCAAGTATAATTAGGAAAACATTGTAAAAAGCTTGCCCGGTTTGTTTGACCTTTGTTTAAACACGCTATCAGTAGGAATTACTTTTTGTGATTTTTTCGATAAGGTTGACTTACTGTACATGACTCACCGAATATCGATCACATCAGTCAACTCATTTCCGACTAAGGATACAAATGAGTATAGCGTCAAACAAAGTTACACGTAATTACTAAGGTATGCGAATGTGAGCAGCATTTAATGTGATGCTGGATATTACAGAGGAACTAAAACTTCCCGAGAACTCAGCGCTCGGTTTAAGTGTGTTAAATAAAACCTTTGCAATCTGGAAAGATCTGTCGCAATGACGTTACCTTTAATGCAAATTGAGATAGTGAGGAATCGTTATGCTTGTCAGAATGCGATCGATACAAGGCAATAAAATGACATTCTTGGGTAGTTTTGTAGGAATCTTTTACTATTAGGGTTTTATTTGGTTGGGTGACATAGCAGCCTTACGTTCTAAGAATCTGCCATCCGAATGTTCGTTTGTGGCAGTGAAATGAAATCTTTTCAACAAAAATGATTTGTCTACCAAAACTGTGCCTAATTTCATTCAACTAAGCAAGCATCATACTATTTCACATCCATTGCTCGAATTGGTATCAAAGTCTCTGTTCCGGTCGATGTTGGAATCGGCAAAATGAACAAAGAAGTACGGTTGCCATATTTAAAATAGCATCCATGCTGTTCAAGAAGTAGCATCTTGTTACGCAAGTTGCGCTCTTGAGAATTCGAGAGTCAGTTCGACAATAAATACTTGATCATCGTTCACTTCTGACGAAATTTAGCGATGAACCATTATCAACCTGCATCTGTTTTGAGGAACCGAACTTTTTCTCTCGATTGGACGTTCAAAAGCCAGAACAGAGATCTATCATTAGACGAATCTACTACATAACTGTCACTAGGAGAGAGCAGAAAATATCGCGATGCTGAAACTCGTTGCTTTAGTTTACTTATTCAGTGTTCTGAACGGCAAAGAAAGAGAAATTATTCGAATGCACAAAAGCATGAAAACATCCAGTGTGATAAAATGCCACATGGTTCTCATTCAAATAGGGAATTAATTTTGTCTACAATTTTTCCTTTCCCTTTTTGAATCGTGTTCCCAACAGACGCGCACTGTCGCGATTTCCATTCGGATCCGAAAAACCTCAAAGATTTATTTTTACTCGTAAACATTTTTTCAACCCATTCTATTTTTCATTGCGACCACGTCTCATCTCGACTCGTTCATCAGTTTCTAAAAATTGCTGACGTGTGCGCGTCATGAGATTGTATAGTATAATTTAGGATAGCTTCGATGCTCCCTGCAAGACGCCACTCGAACGCTGTTTTACTAGATAGTAAAAACAGCAGACCTTGCAAACACTTGAGCTAGACGAAGTCGAGACATGTTGGTTGAATCGTGAAGAAAAATTGCAAACGGATGCGGCGAAAGTTCAACCAAAACGTTACCACGGAATTGTGGTGTCTTTTCCCGTAATGTCGTTTACTAATGTTGTTTTCCATTGAAAAACACCGGCTTCGTGGATTTTTGCTCTTGCGATCAGAAGTGCAATCTTCTGGCGATGTTTCATTGCCACTGCAGCTCGAGAGTGTCTCTACAATCCCCGACCCCGATGTTTTTCAATGAAAATCGACATGAGATTTCTCTGTACTGTCATACCATTTGCGAGAAAAAAAAGTGCTATCGAGCTGCAAAACAAACGACACGAGTAAGTATAATGAACCGTGCGTGGCGTTTATGTTTCACTGTTATTTTGGGATGCAGATTTTGTTTTTGCGCAGCAACCCAACTTAATCTTCCTAAGATCATGAGACAAATTTTATTGTGTGCATTAGGGTGGTACGAGCAACGCATCAAAATTTTGCTCGCTCGTCGCTAAAATCCGAACTAATCGCACACCGAAGTTAATGAACGTGACCAAATCAACTATCTTTTTTTTATTCTGTAAAAAGCATTCAAGCAAACAGATTGTGCTTTGTTATTACTGGCTCGTGAGGTAACGGCTGCTACCGAGACGAAGACAACTCTACCTAGAGGTAAAAAACCTGTTGGTGCCATTCGCAAAACGCTGACACAGAGGTGCTACGGCACATAAGTGCTGAGCCGCAGAGAAATCCACCAGATATCAGATATTGTACGGTGTTCAGTACCTGTTGTGTTGTTTCAGAAGAGACAACACATATCGCGTGGTGCTACACAAGAAGCATCCCAGCATTAATCGCCACCAAGAGCTATACCTACGGCCAGATACAGGCAGCACACAAATCAAGTTCAACGAAGACGGCAGAGCAACGGAGATTGCAGAAAGCGATTACCAGGTAGATCAGTGTTTTTTTTTTATTTCAAATCTACGCATTTTATATTATTTAGTTGAGACCAATTTAAGCATATTTATGTAATGGAAAAATCCATCTTTGCCTCCAAGCGAAAATTTTACAACAGTTCCTAATTCGCATATAACGTAGTGGTGCAATGAAACTTCTGCGAGTCCATGGATAATCTATTTTCGGCCGTTCTATTTGAAGCCATTAAATTTATTTCAGATTTCTAGAGCGTGATCGTGCATTATTTTTGGATTTTTTGACTATAACCAATGTTTCAAAAGCTTTTTTGTTTTTGAATAACCAAATGGTGAATAGCAGATTCCTTGTTCGTAGTCTAAAAATTGTGTTTTTGCAGAACGACTCCCAAAACAACGCGTTCTCTAAACAGTTTTGTGCTCATTGTGCCATTGAAACAAATTTAATATTTAAAACTAGCATATGTTTTTGCCTTTGTTGTCAGTTCAATGGATAGGGCGCTGGTCTTACAAGCAAATTGTCGTATGTTCGAGTCCCGATCTGGAAGAATTCTTAGTATCAGCAGGACGCATGATTCTGTACGCTATGAATCGGCTGCGAAGTTTGTTGAAATAGAAAGATCAAGATCCACAAAAGGAATAAAATGCCAAGACTTTTATATATTTTTGCTATGAACCGCGGAATAATTTATAATTTTTTTCACAAATTCTCCTTTTACAAATTGTCTGATTTAAAACAAAATATCTGGATGGAGACAGGAAAAGAAACAGGTGAAGAGGTATTTTTGAGGACATTTATTAAAAATCATGATTTGCGATGTCCACTGTATCTCAGCGCAGACTAATCAGAAGTGAACAAATCAAAGCAGCAAAGTTAGAGTAGAAGTTTTTCTAGACCCCAAAGTTTCAGTTTGATTTATTTTTAATTTTTAAAATTTTGAATGGTTGTTCAAAGTGAAATTCGTAGATCGTAGATTTTTCACAAAAAAATCCGCCATTTTGTAGCTGTACAATCTCCCCAAAGTAACAAACAACGAAAAGGAAAACGTTGGGGCTGGTTTTTTATATGTAGAAAGTGTGTGCAAAATTTGAACAAAATTGGTGCAGTAGTTTGTTAATGACGATGGACGCGGATTTTCAATGCCAGCTTTCGAGAAAAACGCGTTCAATGTTTTTTTGTCTATAAAATCAATGGAAACGATTTACTACTCAAGGGAGCCCGTAGGGTCTAATATTTTCGAAAAAATATATTTTTTCTTTTATAATTTGTTCTAATGAAACATTTCAAGAATGTTTTGTCAAGTTTTTAAGTCAATCAAAGCAGAAGTCTTGGGTCTATGCGCCGAGTTCTTATTTCTTCGCAGTATGATATAACAGAAGATAAAGGCTCATAACTTGCTGAGTTTTGTTCCGATAAGCTTGTAATTTTCACAGAATATTCTTGAAATGTTTTACTATAAGAAAATACAAAGAAAAAAATAAATGATTTTTCAAGTGTTAGATCCTACCCGCCCCTTAAGGGTGTCAATTATCTATTAGTCAGCAACTAAAAAAATAATTTTCATTTAATAAATGAACTTTACTCAGAATCAAGTAAACCACGTTACGCCATTATCACTTGATTAAGAAAATTGGAGTTATGTATTTCGAATGAAATACACTCTGGAATTAGTCCATTTTCCAACCATATTAAGTTTTCTTAGTATAAAATTTATTGCTCAGGATTTGGATTTTTTATCATAAAACCATGAATAATTGTCATGACCTCACAAAAGTTTTAAATGGTTTATTCCAAGAATTTTTAATCATTACAACGGTAACGGGTTTCTATCCGTGAAGGAGTGACCTATCGATCAAAACAACAGGTTTATTATGTTTTAAAACTCGCCAAACTGTTTCATGTAAGTGAATTTCATAGACACAAGAATGGATTTCTAAATGCTCATCGATCATCGATTGCGTTCACAAACACATTCAAACCATTCCAAAATCAATCCATACGATTTTAAGTAAACAAAGATCTTATCAACCAACAGGTTGCGGATTGTTATACAGAACCCTATTCGCGTGAAGACTGATAAACTACGCCAGTTGGAATAGGATAGAATGAAGCAAGCAGAACCCGTTGTACGACTCTGGTGTGGTCGTCGGGTTTAGCGGTGGAAGTGGGGCGGAATGCGACGAAAACCGGTCGTTTGCCCTCTGATTGTTTGTTGATTCTTCTGCCGTATCTTGCACTCTTTCGCGCGGTCATATTTTATTGAAAGAACAGGATTGGACAGATTTATTTTCATGTCGTCAACACCAGAATATCCTCCCTCAGAGCCCAGAGAGCTTGAATATTGATTACCGTTCGTTCACTTAATGTTTCCAAGATGCAGAAGGAATCGACTGTAGTAAATTTATCAGTGAAAAGCGAAACAGTAGTTCAAAATACAAACCGCTGAGAGTTATAAATTAAAAATAAATACAAATAAGGCTACATTAGTTTCATAAAAGATACATTTGAACGGTCAAGTAGGCTGTATTTCTGCAAATCATTTCATTTGATGGGTCGTATCTGTGCAAACCCAGTGATCAAGATGGGCGCGAGCGCTCTCCGGTAGCGGCAGTAGAGTTCAACGCCTATTCTGATAGTTCTATAGATTTGCCCACTCTTTTGTGGTGTCTACACATATAAACGTTATGCTGGCGAGAAAGCACCAGTTGGTGGAGTAGTCTTATAATGACTGGCGTGAAGCAGGATGATGGTGGGCCGTGCTATGAAAAGAAGAATCGAAGGCCCAACTCTTTTTTCACTTGATCGTTCCCCGTTTCCTCGTTATAGTAATTATCTCTTACATTAAATCAGAGAACATGATTATTATAAAATAAAAAAACGATATAAATTATTATAAAAGCGTAGCCTGGATGGATCCAAATAGCTTGTCCCGTACAAAGAAATCAGACCAGATCAATCGAGGCGGCTTCCACCAGAGCCAAAATAGATTCCGTGAATGTTATTGGAATAGTTGACGGGATATTCCATTTGAACGCGTTTTCCTAGCGCGGAGAAATGAAAGTGGATAAAGCCCGTAGGCTTTAGATTTGGAACTAAGAGATGTTTCGTTCGGTAGCCATCCGGTGTGCTGATGGTAGCACCGGAATGGTCTTTGGGATGGATGAGCCTATTAAAAGCGGGGCTGTCACATATACACCGTTCATGTGAAAGTTCCTTTGCAGGACTGAAAAGCCCGAAGCGAGCGAGAAAGAAAGAGCGGGGTAACAGCACAAGCATGTTTTCTAGTTTCTCTTTTTTCTCTATCGTTGAACCACGCTTTAATCGATGTTCTTGAATCGTATTAAAACTTATACTGTCGTTGTTAACGTCAACTGCTGCTCCATTGTATGTTATGTTGTTAATATATGAATAAATAGTAGCTTGCACGGCACAGAATTCAAGTTTTCAAACTGTCTCCTCCTCGATGTAGATTTCTACGTCCCATTATATTCATGTTTCAATTTATACACCGACCGATGCCGAAGTATGTTGTAATCTCGGAAATGCCGGCAGGCAAGATTTCTTTATCTAGACGATGACAACTCGACAGGGTTGCCGCAAATAAAAACAAAGAAGGCCAGCGCATGGAGCAATGAACTGAGCATAGATTGTTTCGTTCGTATAACTTGGTACCGCCATTTTCCCGATACAGGCATCATATCTACCGTATAGTTTTTCGATTACCATTACTCTGTTTTACGAAAGATATTTGCCTTAATTTAAAACTTCGTACCGATATTCACACTACCATAGTGGAACCAAGTAGGAGTTTTGAATGATTCGTTCAGTTTAAGGCCCTATAATAATCGGGGCTTTCAATAAAATTTAAAATTTTAATCGGAACTTATTTCATTCACATGAACAAATAAAGTTAATATTTTCCTTTTAATTTTTGTTGAACGTATCGGTCATCTTTGTGTCTACTCCTTGAACGCTAGACGTGCGTCGAACGAATTTTCAAACTATCGTTTATTGATTCAATGAGCAGACACGCTCATTTAAACGAATCTATATCTCGACTAACAGCGAAGACTGGACCATTTTGCATCAGAAAAAATCGGGCAATGATTATCTAAAATGCTGTTGTTGCTTGCATGTCGAACGCACGCTTCATTCACGAATCTCTTAGTCTTGGTGGTTTATAGTCAGGCGGACGCCACAGACACAAGACTGGAGGATTTACAATCTAAATATTCACCATTCGCCAAACGTAAGTCGGATATCTCACCCAACTTTCCCGGTATTAGGCGAAAACCCACGCGCGCTAAAAGTAAACAATTCCCGCCATACCAGCAGCACTCGGCAAGTGGCCTATTTCTTCTATCAGAGCAAGGGAGAAAGGTTCTCATATTACCCCAGCCCGTCTAGGAGGTTTTATAAATATAAACATGCAAGATTTACTTTGTGGAAAGTTTGTATGTTCATGCATGCGCATTTCTTTATTTTGGTTCGCTTGTTATTTTCTTTCTCGGCGACTGGTGGACTCACGTCGAGACGAAAACTCTGAGCCATTTGTAAAATTTTGCACTTTCAGACGCGCACGTTGCGACGATCATAACAAAAACATTTTTTCCGCCGACACGGCTCCCAGCAACGTCATTTAGAAGAACAATCGACCACGGCTTAGTGTTTTTCAATTGTAACATGAATGTGATGTGCTCCATTTAGTTTTAGTAGTTCCATAACTTTTAAGGTACATTCATTAAAATATTATATATATATATATATATATATATATATATATATACATATATATATATATATATATATATATATATATATATATATATATATATATATATATATATATATATATATATATCCACACTGAAGTCTTTTTTTATGCGAATTTACGTACCGCATAAAAAATACCGCATAACTCTGAAAATTCGCATAAAAAAAACCGCATAACTCTGAAAATTCGCATAAAAAAAAACCGCATAACTCTGAAACTTCGCATAAAAAAAGACCTCAGTATATATATATATATATATATATATATATATATATATATATATATATATATATATATATATATATATATATATATATATATATATATATATATATATATATATATATATATATATATATATATATATATATATATATATACTCTTCTTGCTACAAATACTGTTGAGTGAATTATCTTCATTCATTGAACAGATTACACTGGCATTCTGCGCATAATTGTCCCATATTCTATGAGATTTGCTATACTTATATTTGGAACGTATATAGTACTATAGTATTCTTGAATTGACTGAACATCATTCAAGACGCGCATCTGGTGTTTTAAACTGAGACAGTTAAATTGATATAAAAGTAATAACTCGCTTTGCAAACCGTACAGGACTGTTTTAATATATGTCCGAAATGGATAGTTCGTTTGATAGAAAACGACTTCACACATTTGAATTACCAACATTTGCGAAGTATTTCATTTCGTTAAACGTTGTGAAAATGTGCGTTGAAAAATATTCATCATTTTTATCTTTCTTTGAGAAAATACAACAGCAAATTCTTTCGAAGTTTTTCATGCAGAATTTTTTTCAGCAAAAATTCAACTCATTGATGTTAGTGCTATTTGATAAAGGCAGGATTGAATGGTTTCAATTAGTGTTAATGTAAGGTGATTAACGCTAGCTGCCCGTTTGGAAGAAATATTTGCTGTCAGTTTCATTCCAAACAAACAAATGACTTGTCAAATCCACTAATTTTTTGAATTGTAGTTAGCATTACGGATAAAATGCCAACACTGTCTTTATATCCATTCTTGTTGCAATCCTAAACGCTTAAAAAATTTAAATAACAATCTCGTTTAAAAACAACTAGAAATGTTTTACCAATAGCCATCTCATCCGTACAACGTTACTTTTTTTACTTTTAGCTAAGACCATGGTTTGGTCAATCTTGCCACAACGTTACATTGTAGATCCCTCAACATCCAATCAACGATTTGTTAAAAATCGAACACAATATCTTCGCTTCGGTTTTAAGAAAGAACAGTACTGGTAAATTATTATTTATTTCAACAAATTGAAGCGAACATTTCAAAAGGACATAGAAGCAAAGAGAGCAAGAGAACATAAGAGAGGCTCTCATTTCCAGTTAGACCCTTCTGTCGTGGGACTATCGTAATGTTCGTTAACTATTCTCGATGAACATTAGAAAAGATCACAAGTTGATTTTAGTATATGAGAAGAATCGAGCGCCGTTATCCTGCCGCTGCATACAAAATTTCAATCAGCAATAGCTCTAAACATTTAGACCTACCTGTTAATGAAAATTATCAGCTGGATTACATCCGAAAGATTCACCGAGAATTGGCACTGGCAATTACTATTATTATTATTATTACAAACAATAATATGATCAACGAAACATCCAAAACACTCGAGTTTATTGAACAAACTTCAACTTTTATAATTCATGGGCATATTTTCGTCGTTTTCTTTCAATAGAATATAAGCCACGTAATTATGGTTTAGTTCTTAAGGCACGAATAGGAGAAATCGCATAATAACCTCTTCCGCATTAGGTGAGGAAATTGATTTGTTATTTATATGAATAATTAGAAAGAATCTAAACATTCACTACTTCTTTCCGCCATTCAGTCAAAATGCGCATACTATTTCAACTTTCGACATTTTTTTTGTTTAACATGCGCATGTTTGAATCGATTTCATACTTTCATAGCATCTTCTTACGCTTAGTCGTACCAACACTAACTTCACCAATTTCGATGCCCTTTGATTTTTTTTCATTCTACGCTAACCATATCGTTTTCCATAATTTTATTTCTTCACAAGAACACAGTGTAGCCAGCATATGTGAGGGTTGTTTTCCTTCTCTTTTACGATATCCTTCGTTGTTTATTCCTTTCAGTTGCATTTACTAAACATTGAAGAATCACGAAAAATCACAATCACAACAGCGTTTTCTGCATTAAAAATCCACAACAAATCTTAAATAATGTGTTACTATTGGGAATTGTTTTAGTATGTCAACAACAATGCGACACTGTTATGGATAAACTGAAATGCTTTATCCAAACACCGACCGGCAGGAATATAAGATACAACCCACATAAAGCGCTAACTCGATACTGACTGACTCACACTCAGCAGCATAGCTGAGACTAGCCAAGCAAAGCATCTCGGTTTATTCTCTCTTCGAACAATTGAGTTCGTTTGACTGCAGTTCATGACAGCGAGAAGAGAGAAAGAGCATAGAATGTAAATATTTTTATGTTGTTTTCGTGTCCACACGATCTTTTATACAAAGGCGAGAAAGATTCAACATATACATCTATCATTGCGTGTTGGTTGGCACGATATACTTTTTTGAGTAGAACAGGTTTTCGAATAGGTAGTAGTGATTTATGTTTATTTCTTAAATGTATGCGTGATGTAAACAAAAACCGGTTTTCTTGATCGTTATTTTTTATGCTTGAATTCGCTTCGTTGCAGTGCAGAACGACATAGACCAAATTCATTCTAATACAAATCTGTTGTAATATGAAATAAGCGTGTCTAGCAATGTTTTTCATTTGTAAATGAAAATATTATATTGAATATAAATATTTCGAAACTTTGGGCATAAAATAATAAATTAAAGAGAAAAAATACACGGAGATATTCAACGAAATCCCACTTGTACGCGGCAGGTAGATTTCCCCCCAGACTGCTGGCTATGTCTGCCAGCCATTTTTGCCGGAATTCTGCCAGAATTCCGGCAAAAGTCTGGCAACAATGCAACAACCGTATCCGGCAGAGAATTTCGCCTAGCGGTTATTAACGGTTCTGTTTCTGTCGGATTCTTGCCATATAATATTGGCAGTACTGTTTTGAATCGGTTCTACATTTTAAGCGTCTTGGTTTTATTTTTTCAATAAAAGATACATATGAAAGGCAATAAGTTATTGCCCTTCATATATACTAATCATGGAAAATGTTATTGTCAATAACATTGCTTTCTCACTACCAAACATATCCATATTTCAATCTCATTTAGCTCGTCTCAAGATTCGTTTTTTTTACGTACATGCGGGATTGACGAATATCAAATGAAGTCGAATAAAAACAGAAAAAGGAGGGAAATAAACAAGACACGCACGGCGAGATAATTACGCAATTTCGCCTGGACAATTTTGACAGCAGCCGGAATGCAGCCAGCCTTCTGGTTTCCAGAATTCCTCACAAGCGGGAGCTAGAGCCCACATTATCAGATTCGAATCGGCGAAAAAATTTCATTCGGAATTCCATGTGGAATTCATGTGGAATTCCGAATAAATTCCACCTCCAGTGCAACAACCGATTTCGAATGAATTTCGCCTACAACCGGTTGATTCGGAAATCTGTCGGAATTGAATGAGAAGATACGGACTGCATTGTGAAATCGTTTTCTTTTTGTTCTTTCCCGTTTTGCCTTTCTCTAAAGAAAGGTATTAGAATTGCTGGAAAACCCGACTTTCGAACGGAGCATCGGAGACCCGTAGTGTTATATACCATTCGACTCAGTTCGACGAGATCGGAAAATGTGTGTGTGTGTGTGTGTGTGTGTGTGTATGTGTGTGTATGTGTATGTGTGTATGTGTATGTGCGTATGTGTGTGTGCGCACTTTTCGAAGCTATTTCAGCGCTCTTAATTTTCTCAGAGATGGCTGAACCGATTTTAACAAACTTTCAAAGATCAAATGGCTGTGAATTTTGGTTCCGGAGATATGATTGTATAGGTGACGTAACCGACAAAACGCGTTGTATTTTTACGCGCACAATTTTCACCGAGATGGCTAAACCGATTTTAACATACTTATGCTCGTTTGAAAGCTACTGTCGGGCCATTGACCAAGTTCAAAGATCAATTGGCTGTGACTTTTGGTTCCGGAGATATGATGGTATAAGTGACGTAACCAACAAAAAACGTTTTTTACCGCTCTAATATTATATATATATATATATATATATATATATATATATATATATATATATATATATATATATATATATATATATATATATATATATATATATATATATATATATATATATATTTTTTTTTTTGGATCCCGACGGTTAAGGATTGAAAATTTTCAATCTTGAAAAATTACCATAAGTACATGAAATTTCGTCGAGATTTAGTCCCAGAAAATCGATATTTTCAAAAAAAAAAAATGTTTCGAGATGACACTATATCTCGAGGTTTCATGCAATTCTAAGACTTTTGGCATCAATTTTTTTTTTCGATCTCGAAAATTTCATGTAGTTCATATATTGCATCAGCTCTTTTTTTTGAATTCCAGCATAAATTGTTGAAATTCGCTGCACTCTTACCAGCCGCTACCTAATTTTGTGTTGAAACATACCCTAAGTCAACTAAAGTGCATCTCCCCAATTTTGGGTAACGAGTGAAAACCTCAAAATTTAGGTATCTGTAAGTTTAGTACAAGTGTTATGCCATAACAAAGCACACTACCTATTTTTACTCATCAACTCAAAGTTTGAGAAAATAACGACCTAATTTTGGATAGCTTATAGAAGAGCTCGACAATCTGAATCGATCGAGCACTGAAAAATCGAGTAAGAACCCGATCAGATGGTAATAACAGAATTATATTAACTGGAGTAATGTATTTCAGAAATATTTTGAAACAAATTTAGAAATATTTTTGTATGGTAAGCTGTTAAAATAACAAAACTCATAACAAAAATGACCCTAGAGAGAACAAAATCGTTACAGATTTTGAAACGTTTGTATCACAATTATTACTGAATTTGATATAACTACAGTAGTCTAAAAGCAGGAATTTGGAAATTGTTGAATGATTTTTTTGTTTAATGAATAATTTGTTTAGTAATCTGGTTTCTTAGTTTAGTTTTTTGAAATTCGATATAAAGCAACGGAAGAACTCATTTTTTTCAATTAATGAACGTTATCATTGTGAAGCTTAGCATTTATCCGGGAGAAATCACCCATCACGATTATGTCTTACCTCTTCAGCGGTCGCTGTGGGAAAAGGCCGAGCGAACGACCTGCTCGTCAGTCATACTCTCCTACTCGCAAGCTCATAGTTTGTTTACGTACAGGTGTAACTATATGTATTAACCTTGGAGTCGTACTATCTGTTCAACGAGGGGCATAAGGTGGGTTACTCATAACATAGACGTATCCCACAATCATGAGTCTTGCAAATGAAAATAAAACATCATAAATGATTTTGTTATTATATTGTTATCATAAGTTTCAACTTTCAACCGTTTTCATTTGTTAAATATTTCAAAATAACACAAATTGTTATACATATCAACTATTGATATACTTGTGTTATGATTTAGTTATGTACATCTGTTCGGGAATTTATTACTCATTCCGTCATTTCGATAATGTGGGAGGAATGTATAAACTGAAACAAGGATCATGGTATTCGATATCATATTGAAGGGTTAAGTTGAAAAGAGTGTACCAATGAGTTTTAGCTGAAAATATATCATGTTTATCTAGAGAATGATTCCAGTTACTACTACCATGTCCATGTACATGGTAATTTTTAAAATTCCGTTGTACAATGGTTGTACATTTTACCATCAGTCTCTATTGTAGCTAAGGGTTGATATTACAATGCGCATAGTTGTATATAATATTTACAACTGGTTTAAACATACTGTCGAATTTTACCATAAGGTAGTAGAGGACATAGTATAAAATAGTTCATCAGTTGAAACTGAATCTAATTTCGATTCGATTCTAACTATTGCTGAGCACAATGCTTTGTTCGTAGTTAGAATCGATTCTCAAGAATTTTTCGCTTATTTTTTACTGAAACAATTGATTTCGGCATCACGTTTTTTATATATTTCCACGAATTAGAAAAAAATGTATATACCTGTTTCTTTTCATTTTAAAATATTGTCGAACGTTATTGTGGTTGGCACCGGCCTATGTTTCGATGTTCCTGTTATCATGTCGTTTTTTTGCAGTTAAGAGAAAAAAAACACGAAATTTGTGAAACAGTTTTGGTGTAGCTTGTTTAAAGTAATAAAACAGTCAGTTGATTTTTAAATTTGATTTCTGTTCATTTCAAGATAGAGTATGATTGTATTGAATCAATTTCTTCTTACTACATCAACAATTATATCTGTTTGTTTTAAACCAAATAATGATTTGTTTCAGCTGATTTTATTGTTTAAATAAATTAATCATTTATTGCATGTCAACAAAAGTTGAGTTGGTGTTTTTGGCAATGTATTCGTTTATTCAATCATGCACTAATTTACAATAGGAAAAAAATTGGTTCATTTTATCTATAATTTTATTTGTGTAAAGATACAACTAAGTTTATTGTTTGAATAAACCGTGTCAGTTTTATCACTTATGCACGCAGTTAAATTGAGCGTGTTTATAATAACAAAACAGTCAGTAGATTTTAAAATATGATTTCTGTTGATTTCCAGCTAGAATGTAATTGTTTTGAACCAATTTCTCCCTTCTACATAAACAATTTCTCATTCTGGTAAATGAAAAACTGGTTTGTTTCGGCATATTGTATCGTTGAAATAAATCAGTCTTTTATTACATGTCAACAAAAGTTGAGTTGAAGTTATTGGCAACATATTTGCCATACATTTCTATCAAGAAAAAAATTGGTTCATTTTATCTATGATCTTATTTGTGTAATGACAACTAAGTTTATTGTTTGAATTATCCGTATCAGTTTATTTTTCTTATAAACTAGAGAATTTTTCTCCCGTGGATAATCAAAAAAGTTTGCACGTGATTTATAAGGAAAATCTAAATGTTTCTTTCGTTTCTTTAGGGTCTGTTAACAGTTCAAGTGTATGTATGGATAATTCAAAATATTACTAAACTTGCATTACATTACATAACACTTTTTTTCAGAAAATATTCGATGCAGGAATTCTATCTTGACCAGATTAATCGAGCACCGAATCATTGATTGTGGTACGTGAAAAATTTTATAGTCCCACGGTAAAAGGGCCTAACTGTTATTGAAAGCAATTATCAATTTAAAAATGGATAAAAATCGAAATAAAATTTGTTTAAAGATTAGTTTAAACTTAATTTGAAAGAAATCTCTTTTTAAGAATAATGGCAAACAAAAATGTATGATTTTAACAATTTATTTTATGCATGAATCTTATCATTCATTTCAATTGCCAAGTCAATGCACTAAAAATATTACATTTATCTAAAGTAAATTCGTTTTAAGCTTATCTTGTAAGTTAAATTCACCATGAAATTGTTTATCAAGAAACTGACAGGAACGCGCAAATACAATATTTGTTGCTTTTAACACAATATTTATTGAAACAAACTAATTCACTGAGCAATATCAAATATCTTGTTTTGTAGCTTTAAGCAAACCAAATTTTTTTTATCGCTATTTCGATAAAATAAATCGTGGCGTGAAACCAAAATTTACTTACTAGCGGCCCTTACACGATCATTAAAAGTGTCATTACTAAAAAGTAATGACACTTTTAATGATCGTGTAAGGTCTACGAGTTCAGTAATAGCGGCCCTTACACGAGCATTAAAAATGTCATATTAAATGATGACTAACTAATAGCGGCCCTTACACGAGTCATTAAAAATGTCATTAGTAAAAAAAATATCATTTTAAAATGACATTTTTAATGCTCGTGTAAGGGCCGCTAATGATGTAATTCAAATTTGTTAGAAATTTCGTCATTAGTGCACCACTACACGTTCATTAAAATGATATTTTTTTTACTAATGACATTTTTAATGACTCGTGTAAGGGCCGCTAATGACACGAGTAATGATGGAACCATCAATCCTGCTGTTTCGTCAATCCGCGGAACTTGTTCTGTGCTTCGAACTATCAAAATTTACCACGTGTTTTCTTAGGCAGCGAGAAAGTTCACGCGGAACTTGTTCTGTACTTTCAATTGAAATGTCAATACAGCAAGGTGTTCACGTTATTTGTTTTTATCCTGCTAAATTCTCAATTTCCAAGTGTAAAAACTAAATCAATTTGTTGTTCATGAGGTGTGTTCATTTTGTTCGTGCGCGTCTGATTAGTTTCAGCTTACTTAGCGCTATAAATCGCGTTAAATATTTCTATTTCGGTACGTGCTCCGGTGAACAAAATCTATTGCAAGCAGTGCTGTTTGATGTTCTTACCATTGAGTCCCATACCGCATCAGTACAAGAGCTATGCAACACATTCCATTCCTACTTCCGATACGGCTTTGGTCTGCGAAGATTACAACCAACCGCGGTTAAATTGGGTATTTATTGATAATAACATCCGTGTTGAAAATTTATCTCAACCCATACACAACCTGACAGAAATGAGCCTGTTTCATATGTGTTCTACTGAATTCAAGACGGCGCTAGTGTACCTAAACAATACGGGTGCAATGAATTACGAAACAAAAAGTTTACAAGAGAAACCAGTACTTCATTACGTTATTTACGGTTACTGTGTATGGTTTCAGCAATATATTTAAAAGGAGCGTAATTTTCATATTGTGACTCACGCAAGAACTCCTCCTTGCTACAAACTCATCCATAACAACCGGCATAAATCTACAAACATGCGTATTTTGTAATTTTTCTATCTTTTAATTCACTCTGCACAACGTTTTCTCTTTGTTCTAAAAAGATAACTATTAATAGTAATTGATAGAGTTCGAAATGAAGTGTTTTTTGAAATGTGGTGTGTGACTTAGGGGTACCTAAAGTATTTAGTCCTATCAATGAACACGCAAAGAATTAGTAGTAATTACAAAGTGAATGTTGATGGATGGCTTATTGGCCGTTATAATAAAAAAAATGCGTGAATTCTTTATACAAATTGGGAATGTCATTACTAAGTAATCATTGAATATGACATCAATAATTCTCGTGTTAAGGCCGCTATTCACTTCAATGCTTGAAATTATTTCGACAGTCCAACGACAAAAGGACCTAACTGCAAATGAGATCCTCTCTTTGTTTACTTTCTCTTTTGATTATCATCGAGGCATATCTGGCAACTGGGAAATTCTGGTAGCCAGCAGAAGCCTGATAAGATTCTAGTAGCTGTCAAAATTTTGCAAGCAAAATTGTATCATTCTCTCGCCATGTCACGTCTTGCAAAATCGCTCTCCCTCCTTTTTTCTGTGTTCAACCATCAATCCTGCTGTTTCGTCAATCCTGTGTACATCCAAATGTAGAAACAATTCTTGAGAACAGATAAATAAAATGAAAATACTGGTATATTGAGAGAAGAAGCTTTGCATATCATGTTTGATAGTGCAAAAGCTATGTTATTGTCGTCTTGCCAGTCTTGTATCACAAAAATCCGACAGAAAAAAAAACCATTAATAACCGCTAGGCGAAATTATCTGTCGGAAACGGTTGTTGCATTGTTGCCAGACTCTTACGACGCTGTCATCTTAGGAAAAATCTGGCAGGCACATGTAAGAGAGTGACAGTTTATCTTTGTTTACTTGCTCTTCTTTTAATTACCAAGCGGGTTTCACGTTTATCACTTAACTCGTTGTATGAAATGATTCCCGAAACCTTCTACTTTCAAACAGAGTTGTAAAATCCAAGAAAAATTTTATAATCACGTTACAATAATCGAACGAGAAAGTGAAAGACATTTAATGAGAACTTATTTCAGTTTTATCTAATTTGGGTTAAACCAATATTTTGCAAAACTTAGCAACAATAAATAAGCGTGTAACCTGCCTTGATTATTACAGACAAACATTAATAAAGGTCCTATCAGCAAAGCAAATGACAGCACATTTCAGTTTATTATCGCCATGAAATGTTCAAATGCTCACGTCGATATAATGACAAAAATCGTCACATGTTGATATGTCCAAAAAAATATCACTCAACAATGTTTTATTCTACCCTAATAATTGATAGAAAAACGAAACAGACCTATCGTTTATGGATAGGACCATTTGTAATGCTCTTCGTATGTTGGACTTGCATTCTAAATCGTTTGAAACTTTCACGTGTAGTTTTGTTTTGATCGGAAACGTTTTTTTTTATATTCTATGCAATCGAGAAATACTTGTCCATCGATATGACTTCCAAGATTTTTCAAAGTGAAGCAAAACAGCATATTATGTGGAAAAATTCCTGTGATGATAAAGAGAAACGTAAAAGCGGAAGAGGAGGCCAATCTTCGAAATTCCGTGGCTCAAAATTGCAAACTAATAGTTGGCAGAAGACTCCCAATTCCAGTGATGCCGCACTTTCTGATTTACAAGAGTCGCAGGTTTTTATTACTGAATACGTATCTTCTGGAGGAGGATTCAAAGGGATTCTGAAATCTAGGTAAAATACATTCGTTGTAGAATATCCATTATTTACACTATTTCGATAGATTCTCGGACTTCCATGTTAACGAAATTGATGTTGATGGGAATGAGGCAGTCATCACCGATTTATCGGTACCAGAATCGCCAAAGGATGAGATGGAGGAGAAACCTAACGCCGAGGTGGAGTCGATGTTGACACAAATAATAACGGCAGAACAACTAGAACAAATTCGTGAGGTAGCACAAGGAAAAAGTAAATGCTCCGATGTCGTTGAAATCGACGTAACGGAATTGACAAAGGAAGAACGTGGAAAGATCCACAATGGTATAAAATCCATTTTCGGTAAAACTATTGTCGGATCAACGATTAACAAAAATGAACGGAAATACATCACTGTTACTGCATATAATTTTACAAGTCATGTGGATCGTCGAAAGAAGTGGTTGTGGCCACATAACTACACATACTTTCTACTTTATAAGGAGAATGTTGACACAATCCAAGCTGCTAGTCAAATGGCTGATTTTCTCAAATGTTCTACCTCTGCGTTTGCCTATGCGGGAACTAAAGATCGTAGAGCAAAAACAACTCAGTGGTTTTGTTTGAAACAATTCGATCCGAATAGAATAGCTTCGGCGGCTAGAAAACTGCAAAACCTAAAAATCGGCAATTTTTGCTTTAAACCGAATACTCTAAAGCTAGGACAATTACGCGGTAATCGATTCCGAATAGCATTGAGACAGGTATTTGCTGATGAGTGTGTGATTCGAGAATCATTAGATGGGTTTCGAGAAAAAGGATTTATCAACTATTTTGGTTTACAGAGGTTTGGAAATAGTGCTGAAGTACCTACCTACAAGGTTGGCATTGAAATACTGAAAGGTAATTGGAAAGAGGCGTGCGATTGGATACTGAAACCCCGAAATGGCGATCCTTGGTTTATGAGAGAAATGCGTAAAACGTGGGAAAAAACGGGCGATGCTAAGAAAGCGTTAAGTAAACTAGCTTCTCGCAATCGAAGTATTGAAAAGCAAATACTGTCGTGGCTAGCGTCTCATAATCGCGATTATAAAGGAGCTGTTTTATGTCTAGCTAGAAATCTACGTCAGTTATACTGCCATTCATATCAAAGTTTGATATGGAACAGAGTTGCTTCTCGCCGACTTCGAGAGCTAGGTTATCGTTTGACACCGGGTGATTTGGTTTTTGTTGATAAAGTGGTAGATGAATCAATGAATCAAGTTACCCTGGATGCAGATACTTCACTACAACAACTTGAATTAGACCAAAAAGAAGAAGCAGACGACTCCGAATCGGAGGAACATAAGACTAAATGTTCTGTTTTCAAGAGTTTGGTGAAACCTTTGACCAGCGAAGATATCGAATCTTCTCAATACACAATTTTTGACATTGTTCTACCTCTGCCTGGTCATGATATAACTTATCCAGTAAATGATAGTGGGAAATGGTACGAAGAATTTCTTGCAGAAGATGAATTGTCTTCGGATAAGCTTCTGCGAAAAGTAAAAAAAGAGTCTCTTCCTGGAGCTTATCGAAAGGTCTTTGTGAAACCTGAAAATCTTAATTGGAATCTGGTTTCTTATGAAAAACCTACCGACACTCTCATTCTATCGGATTTAGAAAAATTGAATGGAGTCCAGGAACCAGAATACAAAAACGGTAAGTTTGATGAGCCATATCTTACAGAATAATTTTATGAATAGTTTATGTATCGATCGTTGAGTATCTAAAAGAAATATTTTTATAGAAGCTCCTCATAAGGCTCTGCTTTTGGATTTTATTCTACCGGCGAGCACTTATGCTACAATGGCCCTGAGAGAAATTCTCAAAATCGATACTTCTGCGATGATCCAACGCAAATTGGAAAAGAAGCAAAACGAATTAGTACTTGATGGTAAAATTGAAGAAAAGGAATCACAATTCAAATCTCAAAATGAAGATGAAAGACAGCTAGATACTAACGAGGACGAGATAGAAAAAAATTTAACCCAGGAAGATAATGGAAATGATATGGAACCTGCAAAAAAGAAATATAAATTACAAGACGAAATGACATCCAGTCAATAAAAGATATCGAAAGTATGTATGCGGTAGGGATATACTGTCAGTTAAAGGCATTTCATGCAGATATGATGTTTGTAAAAATCAAATTCAGATTAATTTCTACGCTAAATTATGTTAATTTGTGTGTGACAATAAAATATCGAATTTGGTTCTACAAAAGTTTTTTTGAAACGGCCATCATCATCAGTTTCAGAATCCAAATTACTTCCTGATTTTAAGATATAGCACTCCGCCGTACTAGAGATTGTAAATAGAATGAATACTTTCCCTTGGCGAATGACCAATTGGTTAAAGACGGGGCTAAATAAAAAAACCTGTTTTAATCCACCTAGTGGTGTAATGATGCCTTTCTCATATCAATCATACTATCATATATAATAGTGTGATATTCTTCAAAATAATTTTCTTCGATTCTTAAAAGAATAACCGAAATCGGTTTGTTTGACCGTCTACTGATAAAAACTATCAATTGGAAAAGATTTGAGGTCGATTTAGAATTTTTTTAAAATTTTTTTCCCATTTTAAGTGATGGTATACAATTTTTAACCCACTTTACCCTATATTTCCGTATCCGGAAGTCGGATCCGCATGGAATTCAGGAAATACGCATGGCAGCACAGGACCTTTCACCGCCATCTATGAGAAAAGTTATAACACATATTTTCTTTTTTTGCACATTTTACCCCATAACTCCCGAACCGGAAGTCGGATCCAAATAATATTCAGGAATTTTGTATGAGACTTTTGCAATCGCGGCGCTTTTGCAGCTCCTGTCGAAATGCGAACGCTTTATCTGTGTTAGCACTTTCGGCCATGAGTTAAATGTATATTTGATATTCTCGTTGATTTGAAAGTAGTCTATTTGGTTTTCAGTGTGTTGGTCAGGTTATCTACAGGTTGCTTTCCTTGGGAGCTCTGCCATATATTTTCATAGAAAATCTGTATTCTTTGTATAAAAAATTTGTATTAATCTGTATTCAGTAATAAAATGAAATTCTTACAACAAAATGATGATAAAAGATTTTATTCCAATAGATTGTGGTTGTAGGATGGTAGATTCAATCAGTCAATTCAACGACGAACTTTCATAGTTTTTTTTCTATCTAGTTTGAAATTGATGACTTTATAATTTGACATGGAATTTCAACGCCCAATATGCAACGTCAAGTCGGTTCATACAACTATCAGTTTGACAGTAAAGTTTCATGATGCCATTACTTCCTTAAATAAAGTACTGTCTCTGAGCGTATCCAAAAAATCATCTTTTCTGTTAGTTTTTCATTCATTTGGCTTCTCCAATATATGTTTTCACTTAGTCATTGAAAAAATTGAATATCAGTTCAAATTGGGTTCAAATTATAATATAAATGGATTTCACAGATTTTCATATTAATTTGTGATTTGTCCGTTGATTGATAGACTTTTATATCGTCACTGGAATCAAATACTGAAAGATAGCTAATACAGAAAAGTTAAATTTGTTCTTTCTTACTTTTTGTGACATCTGTATAAATCTGTATAAAATTTAAAAAAATCTGTATAAATAACAAAACAGTTAGTAGTTTTTTTAATTTGATTTATATTCATTTCAAGCTAGAATATGATTGTTTCAAACCAATTTCTCCCTTCAACAAAAACAATGATCTCTGTTTGATTTGAATCAAAATTATGGTCCAACCAAACCAAAAATATAATTGTTCCGAATGAGTTTATTGTTGAAATAAACTAACAATTTTTTACATGTCAACCAAAGTTCAGTGTTCTCGTTGACTCAATCCTGCTATACCTTCACATCTAGAAAAAACTTGGTTCAATTTATCTATGGTATTATTTGTGTAATGATACAACTAAGTTTACTGTTTAAATGAACCGTGTTAGTTTTATTACATGTAAACCAGAACAATTTTTTCTCGCGCGTATACACCATTATTGACATTATTGTCTCCCACGGAAGAAGTTTGTACGCGTTTCATAAGTAAAAATTGATCTGCTTCTTTCATGGCCTAAGGGTACAAGTGTATGTATTGACGATAAAGTATATTTTAAAAATATGTATAACATTACATAACACATTTTCTTTACCAAAAATATTTGATGCAGGTTCTCTATATTGGTCGGACTGATAGAGCACCGAATCGTTTGGATGCTATAAAAATTAAGAAACAGGGCTTTACAATTACATACAATGGTATGTGAATAATTCGATCGTGTAGCAACGGGAATGACGAAGCGTCTTAAAAAATTTCAAAATTAAAAATAATTGTTTTCTAGAAATTTTTAAACCAATATAAATCGAAATAAAAGAAGTTTTAAATATAACCTTGTAAATTAGTTTGAAAGAAATCATTTTATTTTTAAAAACAAACAAAAATGTATGATTTCAACAAACAAAAGCGTTAGTTGAAATAGCTAAATTTAAGGTAATTTATTTCAACTAAAAAGTTTGTAAATTTAAAGCGCAACAATTCTTAACTTTATCTAAGGTTCGTTCATTCGTAACAAATTTTTCAAATTGAATTCACTGTGAAATTGTTTGTCAAGAAATTGACTGGAACGCACAAGTGAAATATTTGTTGTTTTTATCAAATTGTCGTTTGAAACAAACTAACACACTGAGTAAAATTGATTATCATGTTTTGTAGTTTCAAGCAGCAATATTATTTATATCAAACCAGATTTTCTTTTGTCACTATTTTAACAAAAAAAAATCGTTGCGTGAAACCCAAATTTGGTTATATTTACAATTTTTTTCTCTGCGTGTAGTTACCAAGAAGCATCAGAATAAATAAACAAACAGTTTGGAATAGTTGTGGAATAATTCCACCGTTTTGAATTTTTGTGTCTTTTCCTCTTATTTAGTGAATTCCGGAGAGCTATTAAATAATGTGGATAATCATCAATGCAAATTATGATAAAGCTGAGTGCAGGTGAGTGCTTGAATTTTATTTTTAAATATTATTTTTCTATTGCAGTTAACATTCTTGCGCCGCCTTCGAAAATGCTTCTGAGAAGGGAGATATAGTATCACAGACTAACAGACAGGACACTCAAATTAGATTCTTCAATCATTTTAACGGTCATTTCGAATATTCCTTTATTTGGGACAGTACTCACATATGTCATGATGGCGCCACGTTACCCTATCAAAAACATCCTATCTGTCATCTAGACTGTGTTTATTTTTTTCATTTATCAACAGAGTTGCCATTCATACAGAATTACCTGTAATGTATTGATTTGTATACGTCCATGCGAATTTCATGCAGGATACAGATTTAATACATATTGCCAAAACTATATACATAAATGTGCCTACTTCTCATCCTCCAACGCAAAACAAAATCGAACCCGTTTTGTTACAATGTTTACTTGCTTCTGGTCTGCCGCCACTTAATTTCGGGTGAAAATTACCAACACAATCAAAAATAGTCTAGATGAGCAACGTTGAGAAAAATAAATGGTTACCTTCTAACATCGCGAAAAAGTTAAATATATTATCAACGTAATCCAATAATTTATTGTGACGATTCATTTTCAAATATTTTGATGAAATCAGGCATCCCTGTAAGCAGCTGATCGGTGTTGACAAACGAGGGGAAACCAACTAGTAAAAAAACTTTTAAGTAACACAAGGGGTGTACAGATAGTAAATAGTTCGCGCAGTACAATATAGGTGGAACTAGTGCATCACGAAAAATTATTTATATAAGAATTTACTCATACTGTCATGTCTGTTAGTCTGTGATAGTATCTTTCTATTCGTTTCCTACGAACAGTTATATGTAAATTTAAAAGAGATGGTAGATAAATAGTTTAGATATACATAATTTAGTTAATTTCAGATTAATTCAATGGAATCTTTTGTGCGATCACTGAACCTCATATCAAACGGATTTGTTCACCTCATTTCTGCCGGAATTACTTTAGGGATCCATTAAACACTTCTAAAGGGTGAGAAGCTGGAAAATCTGAAAACAAATCATACACTCTTGCTTATGTGCATTATTAAATAAAACAGTTGGCATATTAAAAAATAAACAGTTGGCATATACGAACAACATGAGTCTGAAGTTAACTGTATCATCCGAACGGAAAATAAGATCGCTCCGTTTATTGAGTAGAATTTGTCGTAGTAGTCGGTAATAACGCGTCGCTAAGAACTTTGTTATTTTCAATAAACAATCATTCCACTGTTATATTTCAAACCAACCAGGCGGTTTTACTTATAACTCTGCAATTGGTTATGGGCCCAGAAGGCCTAACCTGAAGAAAAGATAAAAATGTCCTTTGCAAGAAGTCCTGTTCGGCAAGGAGATGGAAATTCAACCGGCGTTAGGGGTGAAGCAGGAAATGCTCGAGTCACCAGAAGTTCCGTCGCGCTGCCAGCCATTGAAAAGCTGAAAGGACGGGAAAATTATGCGACATGGGCATTTGCGATGGCGGATTCGAATCCAGTTGCGACTCCCGCTGACCCAAGTATGCGACTGGACAAATCAATGGGACCAAGAAATCAAGAGCAAATCGATGAAATGAAGAAGATACCGTTCAAAGAAGCTGTTGGGTGTCTCTCTTTCGCAGCTCAAGTTACTCGTCCGGATATTGCTTATGCGGTAAATGCTGTAAGTCAATTCAATGCTAATCCCGGACGACAGCACTGGGAAGCGGCCAAGAGGATAATTCGTTACCTGAAAGGAACTACTACGAAGAAGCTGGAATACTGGAACCAAGGATCAACAGAACTAATTGGATTTAGCGATGCCGATTGGGGAGGAGATCCAGACAACCGCAAGTCTACAACTGGGTACGTTTTTACGCTGCAAGGTGGAGCCATTTCATGGAACGTAAAGAAGCAACCCACCGTAGCTTTGTCATCGTGTGAGGCGGAGTACATGGCTTTGTCTCGGACAATTCAAGAAGCTATGTGGTGGAATAGTCTACGATCGCAGTTGTTCGAAGAGCATCCGGTGGTGATAAACTGCGACAACCAATCTGCAATCAGCATCGCAAATAACGGATCGTACAATCCAAGAACGAAGCATATTAGCATAAAGTATCACTTTGTCCATGATCTGTTGAGCCAAGGATTAATCAAATTAAGTTATGTACCAACAACAGAGCAGCCAGCTGATGGACTAACAAAGGCAATGCCAACACAAAAGCAAAAGAAGTTCTGTGAACTTATAGGCGTCGCGGATTAGGGAGGAGTGTCGTAGTAGTCGGTAATAACGCGTCGCTAAGAACTTTGTTATTTTCAATAAACAATCATTCCACTGTTATATTTCAAACCAACCAGGCGGTTTTACTTATAACTCAGCAATTGAATTTAATAAACAATCACATTTAATCTTTATATACTCAAATTTATATACTACATTCACCCGGCTGCGCAGTTGATTATATCGGTTAAATCGAAATCTACAGTAAAAAGTTTATTTAGTACTTTTATTTTATTTTATTTTTATTTTTTTTTCAACTGCATTATTACAGTCATCGTATTTTATAATTATGATGGAATAATTAAAGTCGAAAATTATACTTGAACATTTTTTCTGTCATATATTCAACTTTATTTACACATTCGACAAACTGTTCAATCTGTTGAATATGTATATGAAAAGTATGTGTTAAAAAACTACATGCAAAGTATAACACCATCAATCTTCATAAACAACCACGCGCCACCTTCATTTTGATTACTGCAGAGGCACAAAACAGCTTTGAATGATTGCCAATATCTACACACTTAAATTTTTTAGCTGAGTCTCGGCAAAAAAATGCCGAGATTCGCACAGCCGAGTAATCAGCAATCATCTCGGCAAAAATAAAATAACTGAGCGTCTCGGCACCCTGAAATTTGACAAACGTCAAATATTGCCGAAATCGTCAGCATAAGATTTACTGTTTGCTCAGTGAAACGTTCACTGAATATTCGGCAATCCAATAAAACAAAAAAATGAAAAAAATAAATTACCGAATCATCAGTAATAAAAAATCTAGTCAATTAATTTTGTTTGTAATTTCTCTACATTATAAACACGCTATTCAGGATCAAAAATTCATTTTATTACCACTTAAAGGAGGCTTACAAATTTGTTGCCAGTAGTGCTTAAAGCCTCTACCTGAAAACATGTAGCATAAAAAAGCGGCGTTTCTAGATGCGGCTACCTTGAGTCGAGCTGGAAATATGAAAATAAAAATATACATTGATTTTTGGCTTACAAAAATGTTCAATATTTAATGATGCATAGACGATATTGTTCAAAAAATAAACTTACTTTGATCTATTGAATTATTCCATGCATTGGATTATTTTTTCGCATATCCCCCAAAGTTTTGTCTCGAGGACGCTTTGAGCCCCGTGTTGGGTGTTTTTCCCTTATAATCGCGAGTGCTCTGATAAAGTCGCTTTTTATAAAGCGAAACATGTCACTATATTTATTCAATATTTTTACTTGCAAGTTTTTCCACGCTTCTTCGAAGATTATTCATTTTTTCACTCGAACGCGGCAATAAATGACAGCTGTCGTGCTGAATCTCGGCAACAGCTAGCACATATTCCGAAACCTCGGCAAACGTCTCTGCTGATGTCGGCATATCTGTTGTTTACTGATAAATTCAGCAAGCAATTATGCCAAATTCCGGCAAAGTGAAGCATTTTACCGAAATATCAGTGAATACATTTAACGAAGTTCAGGAACATGCGTATTGATTACTGAGCAATCAGCAAATTTACGTGTTGCTGATCAGTTTCGGCATTTTATTATGCCGAGCTCAAGAAATGGTTTTAAGTGTGTAGAAACGAAGAAAACAAATTAAATCAAAATTGAGCAAAAATGACTCAAAACTCTCTGAAAGAATAAATTTAATACCTGCCAGCGGGCCAACTACATTCAGTGGTTTCGTTTTAAGTGAGAATCTCTTGTTTTTGTTTACATTCCATATTTAGTTACCAAGGATACTGGTAACTGTTTTTCAAAATCAATAATTTTCCAACTTGTGTTGCCAGTTCCAACATTTTTTCAAGCGATTTCGTTTTGACATTACCAGTTACTGAGGGGTAGTTAGATTTGCGATACAGTTTTGATAGTCGAGTGGCAGGTCGTGTCATCGTCTGTACTCTGTATTAAATCTGTATGCGTATGTAAAAATCTGTATAATACAGAATAATCTGTATAAATGGCATCTCTGCTTGGGAGCGAAGAAGGCCTTTTTGACTGTCATCAGAGATGCCAGGTCATTTTTCTAAAAATCTGTGATCAAGCCAAAAACCTGTCTGTGAAAATTTGTGCAAATCTAGCTGATCAGAATTATTTTGGTGAGCAAAAAAAGACCGCTTTGTACCTTTTTACTCAACCGCTCTGTACTTTTTGATGCTAAACTGTAATCGATTTAAAAAATATGTGATTAATTTCAGAATCTGTGAAAATCTGTGATCTTTTTCAGAAATCTGTGAAAATCTGTGCCATTTTTAAAATTTGTGCAGAAAGTTGAAAATCTGTGAAACACAGATTAATCTGTGAACCTGACTGTCATTCCCAGAGATGCCATTTATACAGATTTATCTGTATTATACAGATTTTTACATGCACATACAGATTTCATACAGAATACAGATTTTGTACAGGATTTTTAAACTTAATACAGATTCATACAGATTTTCCAAAAAAAGGAAAGAATAAAATAATTTCGTTCGTCTGAGCTCTCTTTGGTAGTAGTGACGAGATGAGAGTTTTGTAATCAATCGACGAATCACAAATTGATCTAAAAATCTTTAAATGGTGTTGATAGTTTAAGTTGAGCGCTGAGATCCTACATCAACTCATCAAGCCAATATTTTGAAAGTATACGAAATTGAAATTTTGTTTTGTTGATTCCGATTGGTGATGAAAATTTGAAAGCATTTAATGTCGTCGTTGTAGAATGATATGAACATTGAGCACTCATTCAATTTCTCATTATAAAACCATAAATTTTAGGAATAACATTACCTCAACAAATTATAAGTATTTCGATTCTGTAGTGGATACAGATAAATACAGATTTTTCATTTTGGGCAATACAGATTTTCTATGAAAATATCTGGCATCTCTGGTCATTCCTCAAGATTCCCCTTATGGCCCGTTTACACTTCTGCTGGTTGCCAGCATGCTGGTGTCAGTGTACTGCCCTCTTAGGAAAAAACGTTCAACGGTGGTCCAATGATTGAACGTATTGGACCAACGAATGACCACCGTTGAACGTTTTTTTCCTAAGAGGGCAGTACACTGACACCAGCATGCTGGCAGCCAGCAGAAGTGTAAACGCTACATTAACCAATAATGAATACACCTTGGTTTTACAGTTCCTAATCGACCAAACAATATCTGCCTGTAGCTCTTTAGACTCTTAAGGTGAAATGTAGCGTCATAAAATGCGCGCAAAATTTTATCCGCTTCAGTTGAACGAACCGTCGCACAAAGCGTACCAAGAAAAACGGCCACATAGAAACAAGAACTTTTTTCAATGATTGAGCGCAGTGGGTTTACATCTCGTTATATTGGCTTGTAAAAAAGACGGGACGTAATGGATTTTAGAATTCTTCACACTTTGAATATATACTGATTCAATCATCATTGTTAGTGATTACTCTTACACTAGAGCTATAAATCATGAGTAATTATGAATGATCAACATGAGGTTATATGTATATGTATTGACTAACTTGCTAACCATGTATATGCCTGATTTTAGTAGCAAGCATCGATTCTCCTTCAAAAGAACGGTTGAAGACAAGAGAACATTCAAGTATTTTCGATATCTTTGCCAGTCGTTCACCAGGCCCTTCCCGCCGATGAGATAGAATTTACGTAAAAGTATTCACCATTAACTTTTTTTCGGAAGCGACTTTCGGAATTGTATAGCATGATGAGTCTAGAAATGTCTGTTTCAACGATAACGAACCGAAGACCAAACAGCCTCTGGCCTCCGGTGCCAGAAATCATCAATAGTTTAATAATTTCTTAGATTACATTATTGGAATACATTCCAATTATAACTAATAGTTCATCATACCATGCAGTTAAAATTATTTAGTGAATCTTTTCTCAAGCACATATTTGGGGCAAGAAATTGAATATAAAGTTATTTCGTAGTTCCTTATTATTCAATCGATTTTGAAAGCAGAATCAAGCGTTGATTCATTGTATTCATAATAATTGAAAAACCAATGAATTCCAATAAGTTTTCCATGCTGACTGGCTCGAAGCTGGCCCTCAATGTTTATCACATTGTTTGTATAAATGACAGCTACTTAGAAAATAAACGATTTCTTACAATACTCATTTTATTGTATTCAAGTCGTTCTTATTTCAACACAAAACCCAATGCTGCATAAATTCGCGTCATTATTTTATATCTATTTTTTGCTCACGATATAATGCCACCGACGACACGACCTGCCACTCGACTATCAAAACTGTATCGCAAATTTAACTACCCCTCTGTAACTGGTAATGTCAAAATGGAATCGCTTGAAAAAATGTTGGAACTGGCAACACAAGTTGGTGAATTATTGATTTTGAAAAACAGTTACCAGTAGCCTTGGTAACCACAAAAGGAATGTAAACAAAAACAAGAGATTCTCACTCAAAACGAAACCACTGAGTGAAGTGGCCCGCTGGCAGGTATTAAATTTATTCTTTCAGAGATCTGCCATAGCTGCATAATCTGCCATAGCGATTGTATCGTATGCCGCTTTGAAGTCAATAACGTGTTGTATTCTCGACACTTTTGGAATACTTGTCTCATAACAAATATGCAATTCGTAGTGGCGTACCGTACCGGCAACGCAAATTATTCACTACCAAAAATTTGATTTCGGTTGTTTAAGGTAATAAAAAACTTCTCGTGTGTTATCTTCAGGAGGAATATATTCAAAAACTAAGCAAAAAAACTAAAACTAATCCACCAAGCCGATTGAATGTAGATTTTTTGATAACTCGCTTTAGGCGACTTGTAACTTCACTAGTAATGATACTAACCGAATAATCATAATCCATCATGATTTCTTGGTGTAAGGGCAGTTTTGAACGCCATTAATAAGGCGTCGACTTGTACTATCAGGAATTGTATAAATGTTTCCCCAGCTTCATACGATGCCAACTCTTTCTCAGCGAGGTTGTGATTGTGATTGATAAATTGGTCAACCCACGGATGCTAACGAGGTTTAAAAAAATTTTGCACGTGCCTGTTCAACGTCACTCGTTTGCAATCGCCCTTGCTGGATTGAACTTTGAAGTGCCGATTGGGCTAGATCTATGTAACCGGTAGGGTAACCAGATTTCAGAGGTGATTTCAAAGCATTTATGAAGTCTTGTTCCAAGCAACTAGCAGCGTTATTAACAACAGCACACACTCCGTCTAGCGAATGCGTTCCATTTGAACATCGAATGCACTTCCGAATAATGAAAAATACATCATCCAACATGCTGGAGCATTCCATGAAATAACGCTCTAAAAGTAAATATGTCCCAAGAATTTCTTGCATTTGCGTACTTAATCGGGACTTTTCAATCAACTCATTTAAAGTTTTTAGCTTCGCTTCCTAAGTATTTGGTTCCAGAGAACTTTTTTCGAGATCGAACTAAAAACACAAAGCGATTAGAGATTCATTTATTCGAATTAGAATATCATTTACACTCACCAAGCATCGGCGTTTGACAGACTGTATATACAATTCAGCCCTCGAATGAATTATTGTTATTTTTTGCAGTTTTTTGTAAAAGATTTTTAATAACCATGAAATGTGGAATTATTCCACAACTGTTTCAAACTGTTCGTTTATTTATGCTGGTGCTCCTTGGTTACTAGTTCATAGCAACTTAAACAGTGTTGCTCGAATAGTTAGTTTTTGTCATTTCCAAGGGGTCGCTATATTTATGGTAACTGGTGGTAAATCGCTCACGAACACTTTTTATTCCGATTTTTCTTCGGAGTGTCTGGTCGTGTCGTCGATGCCACCGTGCCCACCGTGCATTTCTCACACCACCTCAATACGAAACAGCAGCGCGCAAGCAATAAAAAAAATGCAGAAAAGTTTATGAAAACTTTTTCAATTTTCGGTTGTTTTCGCTAAAATTTTATAATTTTGAGTTGAATTTTCAGATTCTTTGTGAAATTCTGCTACAAATACTACTTTTCAGTTCTAAAATAATCCCCGTGGGACGGAACAGTGACCGTTTATACATTTCAAAAACCAATTACGGCTCGGCAAAGCAAAATTTCAAAATTCTAAGAATACTTAGTTATGATAAATTTGATTTCGAAAACTTAAGTGTTTTTGGTTTTTCGAAAATCGGTCTAGTTTTTGAATAATTGATCAAAAACGCGATTTTCGCATTCCACTACATTTCACCTTAAGTATGGTTTTATTTGACTTATATCTTTTTCTGACAATTTATTGTCATCGGTTCAGCGTTCTCACTAAATAGGTATTTGGAAAAAATGATGTTTTGTCAACACCACAAGGAGACAGGAATCCATCGTGAAACACCGAAGATGACAAAATGAAATCATTCTAGACTTCCGATGTTCATACGGAGGTCGAGTGAATCGATCCATTTGTTCGCTTGAATTACACTGAAATCCATCGGTGGAGAATGTTACCAGCCGAAGTTCTACCAAATACAAATAATAATACCCCTTAGTCCCATACAAACCAACCGCCAATGTTTGGTTCACAGCCTGAACAAGTAAGCCTAGCAAATTACTCCCTTTCATTGCAATAGTTTGAAAATGTGGAAGGAGATCGTTTCTGGCAACGCTTTATGCTAGTTACTACGGTGCAAAACAAACTTGTTTGTTTATGTTTATCGTTGCTGTATTAAACTGCAACAATCAGTCTAAATATCACCGGCACTAGCACAAAAGATGAAAAATGAACACAAACACCCACGAATCTACAAATATCAATACAGCTAGTAGTACATTCATGGTGGCTCAACCATTCTAGATTATTGTTTAACTTACATTTTTCATTATGTAACTATGGTGAACTTGTTCTTACCCTTCAGTGTTGCTAGTTTTATAGAAAACTCGTTAAAGTACATTGTCACATTGTGTATCATGACAATGTACCGCACGATTCAAAATGTGTCGGAGTACTCCGTATTATAATTTGTATTTGGTTCTACTCTGCTGACAGAGTCTGCTCCACTCTACAATACAGGCTGCAGTACGTCCGCTAACTCACACACAGTATGAACGGTTCATTTCAAGTTTCCATACGTAGTGCGTAAGTGCTTTTTTAATGATGGTCGACGTGTTTTCGATCTTGTTAGTTTTTTTTTACAGAAGTAACCCAAGCAACCAGAAGTTCCCCAATTACTTAAAAAGTCCACTTTCTTGCTGCTTAAAAGTACACGCGGAACTTTTGAGAACTTGAAAGTACAGATCAAGTTCCGCGTGAACTTTCTAGCTGCTTAAGTAAAAACGTGGCAATTTTTGACAGTTCGAAGTACAAAACAAGTTCCGCGTGAACTTTCTCGCTGCTTAAGAGTGCACGTGGTACTTTTAGCAACTTGAAAGTACAGAACAAGTTCCGCGTGAACTTTTTCGCTGCATAGAAGCTGAACAATGTATACAATGTCAAGTGTGGATAATTACTTAAAAAATGGGCTGCTTAGAATGCTATTGATTAACATTGAGAGCTGCTTAAGCCAAATCAGTCCCTTTTATCCGAACTTTTGGTTAATTGGGAAGGTGCTGTGACCACTAAGTTTAGCTAGATCAATGCCATTTCCCGCATACGCATGGCTGCCAGACGGCTGACTAAACGCTGCCAGCGGGCAAAATATGGCTGGCAGCCATTCTGGTGACCGACTGACTCACCGCTGCCAGACATACACCTCAAACAATACAACCGTATCCACCAGGTTATTTCCACATCGAAATCTTTGACAATTTCAGCGAAGGTGAAAAGATCAAAACGCTCGGCTAACTAAGATACAGGCGATTATTTTTGGACTAAATTGGATTTGACAGCCGTCACTGAATTAATTTTGGTAGCCGTCTGGTGGCCATGGCTGCCCAGGCAGCCAAAAGGCCGTGCGGGTTACTTCTACCAAATCCGTTTTGGAAAATTTGTCTTTGAATCGAAGGTTGAGCTAAAATCAGTGTACTCATTACGTGTGATAATTGAAAATATTGAACTTGCCATGCTTTTTCAAGACCCGACGTTGAAATCCACAAAATTTACGCTGCATTTCGCTCGACTGATAATCTTTGGTCCCGAAATGGGCAGAACATACGCGCCAGTTCTTTACACTATTGTACTCTAGTCCACAAAAAAATAAACTAGTTTTTTTTCTAATAACCGGGTTCTTCGATGCTCGATGATATGAAATAGACATAACAATTCCTCGAATTCGACGATTGAAACATCCCGTAACAAAAAGCGCATTTTACTGTCAATATATTCGCAAACAGAATCAACTCTAAATATTTTCATAAAACCAATTCCCGCAACGTCACTTGTTAATGTTTTTTCTTCTTCACTTCTCTCTGTTATTCCGAAATAAAATGACAACCGCACTAATACCTAAAAAAACGTGATCACCAGGGTATTTTACATCGTGAATAACAACAATAAAGGATTAACCGATCTGTTAAACGACAATCAACGTGTGGTCTTCTTTGTTTATCAATTAAAATTATCGATAAGTGCAACATTTTACTCATTCAATTCGGAATCATTTAGAGCATTACCAGCGTTTGAAATGCCAGCCACAGCACAATCACTCTATTATCCATGATAACTGTAATAGATTCCACAGTGCGATCCGCCAAATCCTTCCTCCAACGAAATGAACAGAATCGAACGTGTGTACAATCTTCTACAGGGTCCGCCATCTAACATTTTTTTAACTAGCGGTTATTTCGACATTGGTAACCTTAATGTCACTTCTGATTTGACAGAAACGTTTTATCCTTCCGCTGAACGAAAATGGTTGTGTATACGCTTGAGGAACGCGTGAGAATAGTGCAATTTTATCTTGAAACTGAGCTTGCAATCAGCTTGAAGAAGACGCCGATTTGTGCCAAAAAATCATCTCATCACCTCACCATCATGAGGCACATTTTCATCTCGGCGGGTATGTTAATACGCAAAATTGTCGCATCTGGGAGACGGAAAACCCGCACGTTATCATGGAGAAGCCGATGCATCCTCAGAGAGTGACGGTTTGGATTTTGGTCTGGCGGCATCATTGGACTATTTTTCTTAGAAAATAAGGTAGAAGCCGCCGCCATGGTCAATAGCGAGCTCTACCTCGCCATGATTAGCGATTGGTTCTACCAGTTACTTGAAGAGGAAGACTTGGACACCATTTGGTTCCAACAAGACGGCGCTCCGTGCCACACAGACAACGTTACGATCGATCTTCTGCGCACAGTCTTCGAAGATCGAATTATCAGTCGAAATTCGGATGTCGTTTGGCCGCCTCGGAGCTGTGATTTGACGCCGTTAGAGTATTATCTTTGGGGGGCTGTCAAAGATAAGTGTTATGTGGACAAGCCAGAGACAATTCAAGCCTTGAAGGACAACATTCGTGCAGCCATAGCTGAAATAAAACTGCATACAATCGAAAATGTACTAAAAAACTGAACCGACCGTATGGCGTACTGCAAGGCCAGCCGAAGCAGCCATTTGAATGAAATTATATTCCACAATTAATCGGAAGGATTGTACTTTATTATGAAAAAATAAATTTTGAAATCGGATGAACCGTTTGTGTTTTATTGCATGTTTAAAAAAAGTTACATGGTGGACCCTGTATATTTCGACGTTACCTTACAAGCCCTTGAAGAAAAAATGTCCAGATTTTAAATTAGTTCCAAAGATTCGCCAGGCTGTGCGACAACCGGAGTAACTTAGAAGTGAAATCCCGATCGGAACTGGTCGTTTGTTTATGTTTACATGCTTGAATCCCGGCGCGCCATACTTAATATCGTGAGAAAATTACCAACACAACCAAAAATGTGGCCCAATTGCTGATTTGTACATTGCCTCCTTCCCTACTTGAACTTTTATGCCGCCGGTGACAATTTGCAAATCTCGACGCGGGTAATATATGGTATTGTCGCTGCAGTTGAGGTCTGGAAAACGCAACCATCGATAATCGTTTTTTATCGCGTTGATTGGTCAATCCATAACGTCGCTACTAGTGCGCATACTAGTGCATCACTACACGAATAAAGCGCGGTACTTGTGACATCTTATATCCCACTTCGCACGTGATAATAATGATTGTCGCTGGAAGTAATTTCCAGCTTTCAACTGTAACGAGAATATATTTGTTTCAGCTGCACAAAAGCCAGCTCCTAGCTCGTTCGTTGTATAGTTTTGGCACTTTTCCACACTTTCTGTTCCTTCTAACCTCTTGCAGCGCTACGAAATCGCGAGACTTTAGTTTGTCGTAGATTATCTTGTAGCAAGTTGCGGGACATTGTGACATTCCAAATTTCCAAACTCATATTCTTTCTTATACTATTTGCAATAACTAATTGTATGGGTCTACGAAAACCCTCTACCTCGTCAGAGTCTTGCTCTGTTTAACATCTCAGTCAGTCATAATCATTTCAAAATCAGCCGCTGGGTACATATCATATCTTTCTTCGGTGAACGAGGTTAAAGTTGGCGTAAAATAAACGAATCATGAACTCAAAACAATGTAAAATCTTTCATACGAGCCCAAGTTAATCGGAATTACTTGAGTTATCTTTGAATAAATAGTGCGATTTGTAGATTATCACATTAATTGTATGGATGCGCAGTGCTGCTATTTTGGCGCGCTCGAATTTGACATTTCTCTCCCCAACTTCTATGTACGAGATTGGATGCGGACTCGCATAAGAACGGCATGCTCTCAAAAAAGGATGTTGTCAATGGTTTGTTCGGGAAATGTGAGAGCTGGACATTTGTTAATATGATGTCTTTGCATAATCAAATTTACCTAGATCTGTTACCACACTTTAGCCTTGAAATGAACCAAAGTTTAAGTGGCTTGTCGTTTACGCCACTTGTACGAACATATCTTCGGGACCAGAAACTGATCGATGACCTCATACACACAAAAAAATATTATTGTGTCTATAAAAACGTTCGACTTTGCTATTAAAAGGCATCAAAACATCATAATTTCAACATTAAGTAAAAAGCGTTCAAGCAGACAGGATGTTTGACTGGCTCGTGAGTTGACGGTTATCACCGACACAAGCCAACCGTAGCTACATGTAAACAAAACCCGCCTGCGCCAATGCCAAACGCAGCAAAGGCTGGTGTACAGTCAATATTCGGGGCGTTCCCGACATGAAAGCAGTCGAAGAAGGCCATCCCATTCATACGCACAGAGGTGGAGAGATACAGAGGTATGATCGCATAGAAGTGCTGAGACACAAAGGTGCGGAGACGAAGGGGTGCTAGGGCGCATCAGCGCAAAGCCCCAGAGACAACCACCAGGTATCAGTTTGTATGGTGTACAGTACCGGTTGCGGTGGACAAAACGAAACATTATCGGCAAGCAATTTGTAGCTGCGGTAAGATCTCGAAACCCTTCATCACCACTGCTTCAATAAACAGCGAAATATACATCAAGGAATGTTTACAAAAACGACTTCTACCCATGATTCGAAGATACAAGGATCCTGTTGTCTTCTGGCCAGTGTGGCTTCTTGCCACTACTCGAAATCAACGGTAGAATCGACGACACGACCTGCCACTCGACTATCAAAACTGTATCGCAAATTTAACTACCCCTCTGTAACTGGTAATGTCAAAATGGAATCGCTTGAAAAAATGTTGGAACTGGCAACACAAGTTGGTGAATTATTGATTTTGAAAAACAGTTACCAGTAGCCTTGGTAACCACAAAAGGAATGTAAACAAAAACAAGAGATCAATTGGGCTCTCCGAGACTAATCATTGTGCTTGTGGCGAAGGTTATCGAGATATTGATCATGTCGTTTGGACATGCGTGGAGTATCGTGATGTCAGATCTCAACTAATAAATTCTTTGCGTACCCAAGGTAGACTATCCAATATCCCAGTTCGAGACATTCTTGCTTGTCGTGACCTTTCATACATGAAACTTATTTATCATTTCATAAAGAAAACTGGAGTTTCAATTTAATAAAGGCCCCTTTCAAGACTTAGTTCTGATCCCAGCTGCGTCCATGAGTTCAACCAATAGCTAAATTAGAATAAAAATAATGTAATGATACAAACAAACTCGAAACAGTTTATGAAATTATTAACAAAATGTCTGAAAATAACAGCTTATTTTATAATTTATAGAAGTTAATCGTTTGGCTCAAATAATATTTCCGAGTAGATTTCATAATTAATGACGAGTTACCTAAGATGATATTTAAGTAATAAGAGAATATGTTTTAATAAATGCAAAACGTTGTGACTATGTTAGAATTAAATTAGGATAAGAATATTATGTAAAAGTGATGCTACGGCGAAGAAAAACTTATGTAAACTGCCTTAAGAAATAAACGTATTTATGAAAAAAAAAAAAAACAAGAGATTCTCACTCAAAACGAAACCACTGAGTGAAGTGGCCCGCTGGCAGGTATTAAATTTATTCTTTCAGAGATCTGCCATAGCTGCATAATCTGCCATAGCGATTGTATCGTATGCCGCTTTGAAGTCAATAACGTGTTGTATTCTCGACACTTTTGGAATACTTGTCTCATAACAAATATGCAATTCGTAGTGGCGTACCGTACCGGCAACGCAAATTATTCACTACCAAAAATTTGATTTCGGTTGTTTAAGGTAATAAAAAACTTCTCGTGTGTTATCTTCAGGAGGAATATATTCAAAAACTAAGCAAAAAAACTAAAACTAATCCACCAAGCCGATTGAATGTAGATTTTTTGATAACTCGCTTTAGGCGACTTGTAACTTCACTAGTAATGATACTAACCGAATAATCATAATCCATCATGATTTCTTGGTGTAAGGGCAGTTTTGAACGCCATTAATAAGGCGTCGACTTGTACTATCAGGAATTGTATAAATGTTTCCCCAGCTTCATACGATGCCAACTCTTTCTCAGCGAGGTTGTGATTGTGATTGATAAATTGGTCAACCCACGGATGCTAACGAGGTTTAAAAAAATTTTGCACGTGCCTGTTCAACGTCACTCGTTTGCAATCGCCCTTGCTGGATTGAACTTTGAAGTGCCGATTGGGCTAGATCTATGTAACCGGTAGGGTAACCAGATTTCAGAGGTGATTTCAAAGCATTTATGAAGTCTTGTTCCAAGCAACTAGCAGCGTTATTAACAACAGCACACACTCCGTCTAGCGAATGCGTTCCATTTGAACATCGAATGCACTTCCGAATAATGAAAAATACATCATCCAACATGCTGGAGCATTCCATGAAATAACGCTCTAAAAGTAAATATGTCCCAAGAATTTCTTGCATTTGCGTACTTAATCGGGACTTTTCAATCAACTCATTTAAAGTTTTTAGCTTCGCTTCCTAAGTATTTGGTTCCAGAGAACTTTTTTCGAGATCGAACTAAAAACACAAAGCGATTAGAGATTCATTTATTCGAATTAGAATATCATTTACACTCACCAAGCATCGGCGTTTGACAGACTGTATATACAATTCAGCCCTCGAATGAATTATTGTTATTTTTTGCAGTTTTTTGTAAAAGATTTTTAATAACCATGAAATGTGGAATTATTCCACAACTGTTTCAAACTGTTCGTTTATTTATGCTGGTGCTCCTTGGTTACTAGTTCATAGCAACTTAAACAGTGTTGCTCGAATAGTTAGTTTTTGTCATTTCCAAGGGGTCGCTATATTTATGGTAACTGGTGGTAAATCGCTCACGAACACTTTTTATTCCGATTTTTCTTCGGAGTGTCTGGTCGTGTCGTCGGTAGAATGGTATACTACCAAAAATGTCACTTTCGTCCCAAAAGACATGAATTCACCAAATTGCCCACAACTTCGACCGATTGAGGAATTTTGGGCATTAACGAAGGCACATCTTAGGAAACATGTCTCGGCAGCCGAAACCATTCAACAGTACGAAAAAGATTGGAAAAAAGTGTCAAAACTTGTCGCCAAGAAGTCTGTACGGAATTTAATGAGGAACGTTCGCAAGAAGGTGCGCCAGCTAGTCTACAATGGCTAATTAGCAAATGCTGAGAATAATATTCTGTTGTTGTAGTCTTATATTATCAGTATAACGAATAAAATTTGAATTATTTACAGCGAAATCAAAGTGTGTCCATACTTTCTGGAACAGTCTTTAAATGAAAGGTCTTATGGTCCCATATATCGCTATTGAATGTTATCTCGATCTATCTTCCGTTTCTTAAATTACAAGGCAATATGTGCAAATCTATGAGAAAACGCGCACTCAATTTGTCGGACATTTCTTAATCGATTTTTATAAACTAGGATTATCCAGATACAACTTTTGGTTCCGGTATTTTAGCACGATAAGTGAAAACATTTTCAATTTCGTGAGGGTTTTTTCAAAAGACGAAACGAGGCGCAAATTTTTATAAAATTTTCTAGTAAATACATTTAATTGGCAGACCTTGTTAGTGGAGTACTAGCAGACCTTGTCTTCTTTGAGACTACTAGACCCCGGTTTCCGCTTCCGAACGCACCGGTAATAGTAAGGAAAAGCTTTAAAAACGGAACTGACTTCGATTTCTCAGCAACGGTTCAACCGATTTTTACTAATCATGATTCAAATTAAAGCTCTCAATAGCTTAAAAGATACTGAGCAATTTCATCCAGATCCTACTTGTGGTTCCGAAATTATACGGCAATGAGTACCAAAACTATCAAACTGTCATACAAAATGAAAAAAAATCGGTACGTGCTGGTACGGAAGAAGAATACGCCACCGCCTAGCACACAGCATGCTTTGTTCAATTCCGTATAGCGTGTAGGGTTGCCACATTCAAATCTATATCAACTTGACATAACTGTTCACAAATTGGAAAAGTGATGATAGTTTATACCAACGAAAGTTTTTGATTTTATTCAAGTTTGGAAAACAATCTTGACAGAATTTTCTAGTGATATTTTTGAAAATATAAGTTATATGAGAAAGGCGTCATTGCACCACTAGATACCGACGCAAAATTTATGTTTACATGTTAGTAGATGTAATATTGTGTCATCACCGAAGAAATTACGGCATACTTGAATTTACGTCAAGAGTAAATTCATTTTTTTCTAAGAGTGTAGAATATGTTTGTCGTCAATGAGTCATACTTTAGATGTACCGTTGCAATTCTGGGAGCGAACTATCGATATTCGGAAGTGTGAAAGAAGTTTTATTGGTATTCACGTCAACTTGATTTGATTCAACTCAACTTCACACAAAAAATAACGTTGGTTAATTCAAGAATATCGTTGAAGAATCTAAAAGCTTTCGTTGGATCTTTTTTTTTGCAGAGGGTAAAGAGCTGGAAAACATTTATTTCGAAATTGGTTCTGCATTGAGTATAAAAAGCTATCCTTTTCAATTAAGATCATGTTTTTGTTAGAATGATGGAGTGCTCATACACACAAAAAATTAACGTTTGTTAATTCAAGAAGATCGTTGGTAAATTTGAGAGCTTTCGTTGGGTTTTTTTTGCAGAGAGTAAAAACTATCAATTTAAGAGTTGTAAAACTTTTATTTCGAAAGTGGTTCTGCTTTGAGTATAAAAAGTTATTCTTTTGAATTATGATCATGTTTTTGTTAGAATTATAGTCTGCTTATAATAATACAAAAGCTATCTGCATTTGATGCAAATAAAAGAAGCATTTGAAATAATAGGTTTATCCACAGATAACAGATATACAGGCTGGAACTAAATTCTTCAAATTCTGGTGTAAATTTCAAATTTGCTACACGTTGGAAACACTACTGCCACCCAAGGATGGCTTTTATCGTATCAAAGAACGTTCACTGGCAACTCTTCAACGATTGAATCAGTGCCATCAAAGAGAGTTGGAAATCATCGCAACAACGAAACCCGGCATGGCTCATTTAACATAGAATCGACACCAGTGCGAGAGCGAATTTCTCTCGATGACATTTCTGAGAATCAAAGGTTAGCACGCTGCTGTGGGGATCTTCTCTAAAGCAACAAACGGTCGCTTATTCTCGTTTCGCGATCCGATTCTATACAGGCATTAAGGTGAAATGTAGCGGAATGCGAAAATCGCGTTTTTGATCAATTATTCAAAAACTAGACCGATTTTCGAAAAACCAAAAACACTTAAGTTTTCGAAATCAAATATCATAACTAAGTATTCTTAGAATTTTGAAATTTTCCTTTGCCGAGCCGTAATTGGTTTTTGAAATGTATAAACGGTAACTGTTCCGTTCCACGGGGATGATTTTAGAACAGAAAAATAGTGTTTGTAGCATAATTTCACAAAGAATCTGAAAATGCAACTCAAAATTATAAAATTTTAGCTAAAACATCCGAAATTTGAAAAAGTTTACATAAACTTTTCCCCATTTTTTTTATTGCTTGCGCGCTGCTGTTTCGTATTGAGGTGGTGTGAGAAATGCACGGTGGGCACGGTGGCATTACATCGTGAGCAAAAATTACATGTAAAATTATGACGCGAATTTATGCTGGTTGGGTTTTGTGTAGAAATAAAAACGAGTTGAATAAAATAAAATGGGTATTGTAAGAAATTGTTTATTTTTTAAGTAACTGTCATTTATAATGCTAATAATGTCCAATTCTGTTGAGTTCAATGCATTGATGTTGCTGAAGCAATAAAGCCTGGCTGTGTGATATCGTATAACAGGTATTATTTTAGATTGTAGCAATTTTTATAGCAAACTATAACTTCATCATTGACAAGCTACTGAATGAAATACAAACCAAGTATTATCATGATATAAACAATGTGATAAACATTGATAAACAAAAGGCATATACATGGTTAGCAAGTTGGTTAATACATATACATATAACCTCATGTTAGTTATTCATAATTACTCATGATTATAGCTCTAGTGTAAGAGTAATCACTAACAATAACGATTGAATTAGCATATATTCAAAGTGTGAAGGATTCAAAATCCATTACGTCCAGTCTTTTTTACAAGCCAATATAACGAATGGTAAACCCACTGCGCTCAATCATTGAAAAAGGTTCTTGTTTCTATGTGTCCGTTTTTCTTGGTATGCTTTGTGCGACGGTTCGTTCAACTGAAGCGGATAAAATTTGGCGCGCATTTTATGACGCTACATTTCACCTTAATAATTGCGATAATTGCGATAGAATCATTTTACTATTGCCGCTTATTCTAACTATGTGCATATAATCTTTGTATAAGTTGTGTCTATGAAAATGTATGTGAATGCTCCACACAAGGGTTTTGAAATATTGCAACCTAGTATGAGAATCATCAAGCTGAATCATCGACTCGATTTTCTGCGATAATTGTCAACTTGCGTTTCTCTCTTGGGAAATTCCACACAGCAACGACCATTATCAGACTGTAATTTTTTTAAGGGCGTGAAATACTCAGAGTATGAAGTGGAGCGAAGGAATGTAGAAAAATTCTCTCGCGGTTCATGCATTGAGAGAGTTCTTGTAGCATCTTCTACGGGATTGAAAATGTTGTATACAACATAGATAGCAATATAGCAGCTTCTGTCAAATTTTCGGCAATCACCAACACTGCTGCCACCACTCGACTATTCGTCGCGATCTTTCAAAACGTTCCACTACGTTTTGGGAACGATAACAATAATCTTCTGCCTATTATATGAATATTACAACTACAACAATTTTAACACTTTTCACACGATTTCCCCAAGTCTTAAAGACAATTTTTTTCCATGTCGCATAAATCTCACGAGAATCCAATCGGAATAAAACATAAATAAACTTGCAATTTTAGCTAACAGCAACACAAAAATCTAGCGTGATGTGAATGTTGCACCCAAAATGGTGGCTCATGTGAAAGCAGCACCCAAATCGTGGTGACATCTGTAAGTGTTCGCAACGCTGATTGAGCAAATTTTACACACAGTTCATATGTGAGCCTGTCTATCTGTTATCTGTGGTTTATCTTTCACAATATAAAACAAAACATTTATTATACAAATGATATCAACATAGTGTACAATGTTTACATCAAAACAAAAATTAAACGAAATGAACACTGAAATGCCCTTAGTCACTTTTGTGTAAAAATACACTGTACCGATTTAGTGTTGCTTGGTTGTTCAAAAGTATTGACGCGGTTATTTCAAAAGTTCATATTCTCGCTGCAGTTGAAAACTGAAAAATGTTGAAAGGGGGGTTATGTGGATGGTATTTCAAAGAAATTATTGTTAGGGGACGTAGACCGAGCGGAGAGACAGAATTGCTTAAGGAATATCTCCTTCAAGCAATTCTTCTCGAAGCGGACAGTCTTCCCGTGAAATACTTCACCTGGAAGACTATTACCTCTTTCGGATAACCTGCTGGAGAAAACCTCCACAGCAGACCAGAAATGGGCTAGTTCGGTGTCAAAGTAAAATTACTACTGACACTCGATATCATATGGTATATTCACATATTGTAATCATAAAGGAAAGAATGTGATAACATTGTAGGCTTAACTGCTACCCTACTACCTATCGCGTACATACTACTCTAGCGATTGATATTCTATGTGTGTTTCGTTGTCACTTCTAAGCTGCGCGGTGTACCTAAGTATCATATCTGTTATGAAGTAACACGCTGCGACGGTGGCTGACTACCTGCTATTTCTGTTCTCTCCCGCCTTCTAGAAATATCTCTGCGTGAGAGAGGCGTGTGGCAGTGCGCCCAGTTAGACGGAAAATTGCTAATATTAACACTTCCCCTCAATTTTCAAGTTCAACAGTCTAACAAATTCTTCGAATTTATAACGTCCTAGTGGTTTTGTAAAAGTGCCTGCTCTTTGCATTTCGCTAAATATATATCTCAAAGCTACTTTCTTCTCTCTTATTAATTCTCTAATGAACATATATTTTATATCAATGTGTTTTGTACGTTGATGACTTCTGGGTTCTTCGGCGATTCGGATACAAGGTATATTATCTTCATTTATGGTGAATGGAGCTGATTCAATTCCAACCTCACGCAATAATTTAGATAACCATATACCTTCCTTTGCTGCTCCACAAAGCGAGATCAGTTCAGCTTCTGTCGAGGATAGTGATACCATTGTCTGCTTCTTTGTTGACCAAGATACTGTATTTCCATATACGGTGAACATAGATCCAGATATTGATCGTCGTTCATCATCGTCGTTTGCGAAGTCTGCATCCGCGTATCCTTCGAGTGGAATGGCATTTATCTGCTTGGTATATATTAGCTGGAGGCCCTTGGTAGATACCTTAGAATGCGCTTGAGACCAACCCAATGAATGTCCTGAGCTGAACTCTGAAATTTAGCAAATATATTAACTGCATAACAAATGTCTGGTCTTGACATCAATGCCAGATATTGAAGACAACCCAATAGAGCTTTGTATGGCTCGTTGGTCAATTGTCCGTCGGTTTTTAACCATTTAACATGTGGGTCAATTGGTGTGCTGATAGGTTTGCAATCTTGCATACCATACTTATTTAGGATTTTCTCAACGTATGATTCTTGAGATATTTTCAAACTATGTTCATGAAATTTGATATCTAGGCGTAGGAAATTTCTCACTTCGCCTAAATCTTTCATTTTGAAATTGTTGAAAAATTTATTTTTAATCTAATTTATATCTCCCATGTCACTTCCTAAAATCAAAATATCGTCTTCGTACAATATAATGTATAGACGTCTATTTTTGCAGATGTATAGGCACGTATCTGATTCTGTATTCTTGAAACCAAGATCGCTCATAATGTCATTGAACCTTAAATTCCAACTACGGCCTGCCTGTTTAAGACCGTAAAGACTTTTATTCAGTTTACAAACTTTCGAAATTCCATCATAGTCGGAAGGTAGTTTCATATAAATTTCTTCTTGAAGGGTTCCATTGAGAAAAGCTGTTTTAACGTCCATTTGGTGTATATAGAAGTTTTCTTGAAGGCCAATGGACAGTAATGACCTTAAAGTTGTCATTTTTGCTACTGGTGCAAAGGTTTCACCATAGTCCAGTCCTGGACGTTGCGAACAACCTTTTGCAACAAGACGAGCTTTATAGCGCGGTTCGTCATCTTCCATTTTGATGGCGAAAGTCCACATCGAATTTATAGGTTTTCTGCCTCTAGGTGGATCGCTAACTAAAGTCCATGTCTTGTTTTCGTGTAATGCTTTCATTTCCTCTTCTATAGCATGCTTCCACTGATCCCAATCATGACGTTTCTTTAAATCGTCGATTTGTTGCGGAACATCCCCTGAATAGTATGATAGTACGAAACTTGTTTCATAATCACGGAACCAATTTGGACGTTGAGTTATTCTCTGACTACGGCGTTGAATTTCTTGTTCAACATCACCATTGTCAAGAAGATTTTCGTCCTCAATATCATCCGCTTCTACAAACTCATCTTCGTCACTATTTTCATCATTCTCTGGGACTTCTGTAAGATTGATTGGATCATGAGCATCTAGTATAGGAACGTCTGCAATACATCTGTCGTGGGCTTCGTCTTGTTTCACTTCAATGTGAGACAAAGGGAATGGGAAGCTATATTCATCAAAAACTACATCTCTAGACACAACAATCTTTTTCTTTTCAATATCCCACAGTCGATAACCCATTGGTGCATATCCGACCATCGTTAATGGTTTACTTTTTGCATCCAATTTTGATCGATCATGTTTATTGATATGTGTGTATGCAACACATCCAAACACTATAAGTGGTGACAGATTAGGCTTTGCACCGAACCACATCTCAAACGGAGTCTTAGTGGTGGTTAAAGCATTCGTTGGGCTTCGATTAGTTAAATATGCGGCTGTATATAACGCTTCACCCCATAGATACATAGGAACTTTTCCTTCATGCATCATAGTTCTCATCTTATCCATCAATGTTCTGTTCATTCTTTCACTCACCCCGTTCTGTTGTGGCGTCTATGGAACAGTAGGTAACATTTGGATACCATTACCTTCGCAAAATTGTATAAATTCCCTTCCAAAATATTCCCCACCATTGTCGGTGTGTAACTTAGAAATTTTTACTGAGAAATGAGAAGTTACCATTGCCTCATACTCTCGGAATTTTTGAAGGACATCGCTTTTGCGTCTTATTAAATACACCAGGGTAAAATGTGTATAATCATCAATGAATGTTACGAAATACTCGTACCCATCATAAGTAATTTCTCCAATCCGACCACAAACATCCGAATGAACTAGTTCGAGTGGCCTGCTAGATTTGACCTTGAACGATTTATCAAACGGTCGTCTAGACTGCTTTCCAATTATGTCTGCATGGTTCGCAAACAATCGGTTCTCTGTTAACAGGTGATAGCTCAACGTTTAGCCTCTCCGCCATATTTTCCTTTACCATCTTCTGTATACTTAGCCTATTTAAATGTCCCAATCTACGATGCCATAAGTGTTCCATCTGAACTACCTTACCAGCATATACATTTTCTTTTATTGGGAAAAGGTCCAGGTGATAGAGTCCATTGACTCTCCTCCCTGTTACCAATACATTACCTTCAGGGGTTACTATTTTCACAAGACCATTGGCGAAAACGACATACTTGCCTGATTCTTCGATTTGAGAAACGGAAAGGATATTTATATCTAATTCAGGTATGAAAAGTACGTTGTAGATTTCGAAACGACGGCGTTTATTATTAATTAAGCTGATGTTTCCTACACGCTTACATGCAAGTGTAGAACCTTCTTTGGCTGTACCAATTTGGAGTTCCGGAGCGAAGAGTATATAGCCGTGCACGCAGCCCTAGCATGGCTGTGCAACCTTGACTTTGATACAACTCGACCAGTCGATTCATAATTTCTTTCGCATAAGTGCATTGAAGGACATGCCCCATAGTATCGTCATCTAATGCCATCCAAAATTCATTTACTGCAGCATCGTCTTCTTTCAAACGCCTCTCAATTTTGCCCTTTCGAACGACTTTAAAAAGCGGAACTATTACTCTTTTAATTCGATTTTCCATATTCGAAACTGTAGAGAAAATAAACACAAAAATAATTTCTTTTAAAATACCGTAGTTACTGGGCCCATAACCTGTTGAAAGGGGGGTTATGTGGATGGTATTTCAAAGAAATTATTGTTAGGGGACGTAGACCGAGCGGAGAGACAGAATTGCTTAAGGAATATCTCCTTCAAGCAATTCTTCTCGAAGCGGACAGTCTTCCCGTGAAATACTTCACCTGGAAGACTATTACCTCTTTCGGATAACCTGCTGGAGAAAACCTCCACAGCAGACCAGAAATGGGCTAGTTCGGTGTCAAAGTAAAATTACTACTGACACTCGATATCATATGGTATATTCACATATTGTAATCATAAAGGAAAGAATGTGATAACATTGTAGGCTTAACTGCTACCCTACTACCTATCGCGTACATACTACTCTAGCGATTGATATTCTATGTGTGTTTCGTTGTCACTTCTAAGCTGCGCGGTGTACCTAAGTATCATATCTGTTATGAAGTAACACGCTGCGACGGTGGCTGACTACCTGCTATTTCTGTTCTCTCCCGCCTTCTAGAAATATCTCTGCGTGAGAGAGGCGTGTGGCAGTGCGCCCAGTTAGACGGAAAATTGCTAATATTAACAAAAAAGACTTCCAGCGACAATCATTATTATCACGTGCGACGTGGGATATAAGATGTCTTAAGTATCGCGCTTTATTCGTGTAGTGACGCACTAGTATGCGCACTAGTAGCGACGTTATGGATTGGCCAATGAACGTGATAAAAACGATTGTCGCTGGTTGCGTTTTCCAGACCTCAACTGCAGTGACAATACGTTTGACGCTTTTCACAATAATATTTTTTTTGTCGTGAATACGACTTACTTTACTATGGGGTGCCTTTTCAAAATTAGCCATATGGAAGAATGGGCAGAACTTAATCGTGAATATCTCGACTTGTATTAATGGTAGCAACATAATTCTTTCACCATTTCATCAAAAATATGATCAGGAATTTAGGATAATATTTTGAACAGTGTGAGATAACCACAAACAACTCAAAAATAAAGTTTTCTCAAAATTTCAAAATAATGCGGAAAACTCTTTACTTTCGCTTGGGTTTTTCGCGCAAGGACGACGATTTTGAGGTAGTCAGGCACATATCTTCAACTGAATGCGTATAAAAGGGGAACCGTGGTGAAAATCGATCATTTCTTTTCGTGCGTTCGATGGGAGCAGACGTCGTGGGAGTTAAACCTTCAACCAGCAGCGACGGAGAGGGCGCCTTTTGCGTGGTTAAAACCTCAAACGCTCAGGTAGCAACTTTCATTCGCTTGCTGGCCTTCAAGGCGAGCAGACCATCAACCAGCAGCGACGGAGAGAGCGCCTTTTGCGTGGTTAAAACCTCAAACGCTCAGGTAGCAACTTTCATCGCTTGCTGGCCTTCAAGGCGAGCAGACTGCCATCGCGAGAGTTAAACCATCAACCAGCAGCGACGGAGAGAGCGCCTTCTGCGTGGTTAAAAGCTCAAACGCTGGGCTTCAAGGCAAGCAGACTGCCATCGCGAGAGTTAAGGGCACTCCGCATTCGGCCGAGCCAACCGATCCGAGCTCTCCGGTGTTGACTTCGGCTATGGCTGAGCTACCAGCGTGCGCATGTATAGGTACGCCGGACCCGACACGATTGATACGGTGCGAAAAGCTCGGTGAGGAATATCGTTGCCAAAGATATGGATTTTATGTCGGGTCCGGCGTACCTATACATGTGCACGCCGGCAGCTCAGTCATAACCGAAGAGCGATAAAAAGATCGGCTATGGAAATGTCGGCCGAATGCGGTTTGACCCTTAAACCATCAACCAGCAGCGACGGAGAGAGCGCCTTTTGCGTGGTTAAAAGCACAAACGCTCAGGTAGCAACTTTCATTCGCTTGCTGGCCTTCAAGGCGAGCAGACTGCCATCGCGAGAGTTAAACCATCAACCAGCAACGACGGAGAAAGCGCCTTTTGCGTGGTTAAAACCTCAAACGCTCAGGTAGCAACTTTCATTCGCTTGCTGGCCTTCAAGGCGAGCAGACTGCCATCGCGAGAGTTAAACCATCAACCAGCAACGACGGAGAGAGCGCCTTTTGCGTGGTTAAAACCTCAAACGCTCAGGTAGCAACTTTCATTCGCTTGCTGGCCTTCAAGGCGAGCAGACTGCCATCGCGAGAGTTAAACCATCAACCAGCAGCGACGGAGAGAGCGCCTTTTGCGTGGTTAAAACCTCAAACGCTCAGGTAGCAACTTTCATTCGCTTGCTGGCCTTCAAGGCGAGCAGACTGCCATCGCGAGAGTTAAACCATCAACCAGCAGCGACGGAGAGAGCGCCTTTTGCGTGGTTAAAACCTCAAACGCTCAGGTAGCAACTTTCATTCGCTTGCTGGCCTTCAAGGCGAGCAGACTGCCATCGCGAGAGTTAAACTATCAACCAGCAGCGACGGAGAGAGCGCCTTTTGCGTGGTTAAAACCTCAAACGCTCAGGTAGCAACTTTCATTCGCTTGCTGGCCTTCAAGGCGAGCAGACTGCCATCGCGGGAGTTAAACCATCAGCGACGGAGAGAGCACCTGCCATTTGTTTTTCGGTAGTCATAACGAGAAGTTCAATTTTCAGATTGTAGTTCCGCAATATAGGTTTAGAATTCAGAGCCTGCGTGCTGAAACTGGATTCTGGAACTGTATTCCGGAACTAATTTGAGTTTCGAAATTGCAATTCTAGAATTGAAACTGGATTCTGAGTCTGTTATTGGTTCTAAATTTAGTTCTTGAACTCAGGATCCAGTTCTTTATTCCAGACTTCTTCTATTCGGTTCTTTTTAGAACCATAATAATACTACTAAAGAATTATGCGGAAATTTACTTTACTGTACTCTATAAAACCCATTCTGGTAGTCATGGCGAAAAATCGTCTTCATGTTTTAGAGCTTAGTTCTGGAATATGGGTTTAGAATTCAGAGTCTGCGTGCTGAACTAACTAAAATCGTCACCATTTTTTTTTTATTATAAAGAACTATACTGCTTATTTCATAGTATTTAAGTGCGTTTCAGAATGTTTAATGTAACTAATCTGTAATTTAGTCTAGGCGCATTGTTTAAATTTCTAGTAATGAAAGAGGGGAAAGTTGCACAATTCAAACAATCGATGAACTACCAATTCGAATTCGGAAGCATAAATAAATCGTGTCATATTCGTATTCACGACATCCAGTTATGTCTCTGACATTACACACCCGTACTTTTGTGAGTTGGGATCGAATTCCCTAAACAACGACGAAATTGTCGCATTTTCAAACGGAAATTCATACACTAGTACTTGAATTCACGTGTTTGTCGTGAAACGTGTTTGACCGAATCGTCTGCTCCTCTTTAACTGTTGCGCATGCTCTGCAATTGGAACTCATGAGCGTCCGTAAAATAAAAAGCACAATCTCAAGGACTATTCACACATTTCAGTTCAGTGACGGTTCAGTGAAAGTGCCATCAGTGCACCGTCAGTGTTCTTTTTTTTGTCGGAACCCTTCCGTTCCGTTTCCGTGCTGTTTCCGTTCCGGCACAGCACATGCAGTGACACCGACTTTAGTGAAAATAAAAAAATATCGGTGACGACGAATTTGAGTTTGCCGGACGGACGCTACACTGACGGCGGGCTGCACTGAAACGACACTGTGTCGGATAGGTGCGAATGCGCTCGTGTACGGTGTCGTGCCGGATCGGATATGTGTGAATAGTCCTTTAACTTCTCGTGTATGTTTACGTTTTTCACGCTCAAAGTTTTCATCTCATTTGAACATTTCTTTAGCTTTCGTCTCATTTTCATGACCAACAGTAATGAAGCGTGTCACAATTTGGATACATGTAGTACGACCAAGGATGCAAACTTATTTTTGAATTATAGTTATTTATGCGTAAAAAAATTACATTCCGTTGTCGAGAAATATTCGCACATTCATTTACCCTCACTTTTCGAAGTTTGATGAAGAACTTGAACGTTGTTCAATCTGTTAGATGTATCTTTGTATTCTGACCCGTCCAGTCGGGTTATCGAAGCACCTGACTGTACGTTCTGTTTTCGGAGGGTTTTGGGTGAATATTTATGGGCGCCAGTGCTTGATTGGACATCTCCTTGGTAGGTCGTGTATCCAGTCTATACTAATTTGTGCTTGTATGTTGAATGCATCGTTTGTAAAAATAAACATTTTCGGCGGTTTCGGTAATCTGGGAGAAACTGTCGTAAAATCGAGTTGTATATAGTAATGGTATTGTTTATAAAACAATTTGAAATAAAGTGAATGTACATGCTTTTAAAGTGAAATTCATAAAGTGTGGATAATAATGGGAGAAATACATTAAAATAATAAAGAAAATCAATATTGGACCAACTGAAGTAAGAACCACTCACACCACGCATTTCATTTTATTGTTAATCAATTTATCGATTTTTTCGGAATTGAGTGTGCAGGAAAAGGAACATAAAAGAGTTAGTGTCGTTTCGTTCAGGTATTGACAAATCTGTGTCTCCCTGTGTGCTTAAGCTTTCCTCTCATTCAAACGCGTTGATGGCACTGATTAATCATCATACATTAAAAGTGTTGTGATGAACAATATAGTTCCAAAAGTGTAATTGTTTAGTCTTAATCAAAATAGTGAAAGTGATCACGTTATGGATCTATGTAAAAGCAGAATGAGTAAGTATTGCATTACACTTTCAGACAAGCGTAATGGAAGGCGGGAATTTCACTTCTCAAAAACATATTAATGGAAAAAAATCATGAACACGTCTAGAAGTCTAGGAAATCGAAATTATATGTGCAGTGGTATCTGTATGATAGGTGCATATCTTATAACTTTCATCCATTAAAATAATTTGGATATGGCTCGTACATTGTATCTGAATGTTTCAATACGACACATTCGATTGGTGTGTAATAAGGAAATTATTGATTTATCGATTCTGAATTTTGCGCAAACGAGGCTAGATTTTTACTGGATTACTAGGGCTTTAAATTAAAATTGATTGATTGATTGAACGATTGATAATAACAGCAAACACACGCGCTTCACAATGTTCAATGCCAATAGCAATTGCCATACTATTACTATTTTTGCTAACTATTCAGTATTATTTCTCGTGAAGGTCCAAGGGGGTCGGGATTCAAGGGAGGGAAGGGGATTCAAAAGATGGGAAAGGTGCAAAAATTTGAAAGGAAAGTCAAGTTATTTTCACTTTTATATAAAAAGTACCCTATTGTTCATGGAACTTACCATTGAAAAATCTTCCAGGGGGAGGAGGGAGCCGTGAGGGGTCCAAAAACGCCCAAAAACCACCCCCCCACCCTGGCACGGACCTGGTATAACGATGTGCCAGTCGATCGATTTTCGATTTCAAAATTAGATTCTAAAGAAAAGCACAATGCTACACTGAGAAAAATACTATAGTAGCCGTAACCTGTTTGTCATGGTCATTTCAACTATATGCTTAAATAGTAACAACTACCATTATATGAGATTATTCACTATCTGTATAGTATAAAGTACTAGATAACAAAGACTATAACTTGAGAAGACTATGTGTATTTATGACTTTTCTGGTATGGTCATTCTAACAATGGTTGTCATCTCAAAACTAAGAACAAATAGATAAAATAACCATCACATGGAAGGTGAAGTCGCTCATGATATATTTGAGAAGCGAAGTATTTAGCTACCATGTCAGTATGTTCTTCTTTACAATGTACAAATGTTACCATGAGTACATATATAGTTGGCTAGAAGATTGTGAAGTTTGAAAACACTATTTATATTATTCATATAAACAGAATCCATGTGATATCTACATGATCGTATAGTGTTTTTCAACCGACTATGTATTTTATTGAGGCTGGCTATACAAATTGTCAATAAACGCATCTATTTTTTCATTGGCATAAAAAAGTGTCAGTATGGCTGGAAATTTCGTACGTAATTTTTCATTTACATTGTTCTTGAAGGTAATTAATGTAAGTTTCATAGTCATACTCGTTTCCGTCGTTGAAATTGAACTTTTCAACAGTCAAGTCGAATCGTTATGTAAATGGACGTCTTGTATACGAAAAATTAGTCAATTATAGGTCGCGAGGGAACAACATAAGTTCTTGATGACGAAAGAAATAGCAAGATATCTCAGTGCGGTATGTTGGCATCACTGCCTGACGGTGTTGGATACGCGAATACACCCTTTGTTGGAATAAGTATTGAAAGTTATATATATATATATATCTTGTTTTTTTCTTGCATTACAAATACCAAACTGAACTGAATTAAACGTGTTTTTCTCCGGTGTTAAACATTTGTTTCTTTTGCCGTTCGATCTTGGTTTGCCGTTGCGTGTTCCTCTGGAAGGCGACCGCCAATAGGTTATGGGCCCAGAGTGAAAGCTGCGAAGAACGATTACGCTGTGTTTTTACCATAAAAACAAATTGCTTGTGAAAGGTGCTGCCAGCATTATTCCGTGAGCGAAAGAATCTTCTAAAGATGGCAGATCAACCCCGTTTCTCGCTCCCGAAGTTGAATAACCAGAATTATCAATACTGGAAATTCAAGATCGAAATGATGCTTATAAGAGACGAATTATGGAACGTGATAGTGGATCAGAAACCGGAGCCATTGACACCCGAGTGGACTAAAGCAGATATGAAAGCGCGAGCCACAATTTGTTTGTGCCTTGAGGATAGCCAAACTAGCATCGTCCGGAACTGTGAAAGTGCAAAGGATGTTTGGCAGGTTCTGAAGGATTATCATGACAAGGGTTCAGAAGTGAAAAAGCTGACACGATTGGAGCTAAAAGAAGAAGGCGATATGGAGCAACATCTTCAACAGTTTACCGATTTGCTTCAACGTATCGCGGATGCCGGTGAAGAGATCCCGAAGAAATGGCAGGTGGCAATGCTGTTATGCTCGCTACCAGATTCTTATGACCCACTAGCAACGGCATTGGAGCAACGACCAGTGAATGAATTGACTCTCGATTTGGTAAAATCAAAACTACTCGCTGAGTCGGAAAAGCGTCGTGAACGTTGTGGATCTGCTACAGGTGCTGAAAAGGCTTTGCGAACGGAATCTAGAAAGCTGCGGATGGGTTCGACTGATGTGAATAAAGAGACCCGTACCTGTTTTCACTGTAAGAAAACCGGACATTTGAAACGAAATTGTCGTGCTTGGAAAAAGGAATCTTCTGAGAACACCGAAAAGAAATCTTACAAATCATACAAATCAACCGAAGAAAATCGATGATACGAATGCGAAGAAAGCAAGTATAGCGGAAGGACCGCTGGCTTGGATGGTTGGCCAAGGAGAATCGTCGTGGTGGTTTGTTGATAGCGGTGCGTCGCGTCATATGACAGGTGACAGAAAATTCTTTACAGTATTCAATCAAGCAGCTGACATAAGTGTGATGCTGGCAGACGGAGAACGAGCCGTGGTATCTGGAATCGGCCAAGGAACACTTGTTGGTATAAACAGTGACGGTGAACCCGTTGATATCGTGTTACGTGATGTACTGTGGGTTCCAAAGTTGGCAACTGGACTAATATCGGTAAACGTACTTGCAAATAAAGGTTTTACGGTGATGTTTTGTACTGATCGATGTGAGATTCGTGACTAGCAAGGAAAAGTTACGGCGGTGGCTTTACGTCACGGTAGCTTGTATAAGTTGTGTACACAAGAGCAAGTATTACTTAGCGTTCAATCACCTCACACTGCGAACTGTCAGCATACCTGGCATCGTAGGCTTGGCCATCGCGATATCGATGTTGTGCAAGCGATTCCAAATAGAGGTTATGCGGATGGAATGAAGTTAATTGACTGTGGGCATAAATCAATATGCCAATGCTGTTTGGAGGGTAAAATGTCTCGTACTCCTTTCCCAAAGTTTGCTGATCGTGGTGCTAGAGACAAACTTGATTTAGTGCATACCGATCTGAGCGGACCGTATGACGTTTGTATACATTTTGCGGAACAAGTCCGAAGCCGCAGAGAACATTAAACAGTTCGTTCTATTTTGCAAGACCCAGATATGGAAGACCCCGCGTATTTTCCAATCAGATGGAGGCGGCGAGTATACGGGGAAAGAATTACAATCCTTTCTTCGAAATGAGGGAATTGTGAGCCAGTTCACGGCTCCATACTCTCCTCAACAAAATGGAGTGGCGGAGAGGAAAAATCGCTCTTTGAAAGACATGACAATGTGTATGCTACTGGAAGCAGGTCTTGATAAGCGCTTCTGGGGAGAAGCAGTTTTGACAGCGACTTATATTCAAAACCGTTTGCCTTCTAGGTCTATTGGTATGAGTCCGTTTGAGCGTTGGTACAATAAGAAACCATCATTAGAGCATTTTAGAATCTTTGGGTGCGAAGCATGGGTGCAGATACCGGCCGAAAAAAGAAGAAAAATTGAAGTAAGATCGAAAAAAATGGTATTTGTTGGATATTCAAATCAGCATAAAGCATATCGTTTCCTCGATACGGAAAGTGATCGTATCACAATAAGTCGTGATGCGAAATTCAATGAAGATTTACATATGAACAAAAACTTGGACCTGAAAATGAACCGTGAAACGTCTATTAAGTCGGTAGAATCTTCTGTTGAATTGCTACCACTCACTAAAAGTCACGAAACACCTGGTCAAGAAAATGAAAGTGCTGAAGAACTATTTTCCGAAGAAGAAAATGAAGTAAACAACGGTGAACTGTCTGACGTACGTGGAAGATCTACACGAAATGTTTTGCCAGTGCGATTCAGAGATTATGAGTTAGGGCTTATGGTGATGGAGCACAATGAGCCAGTTACCTTCAAAGAAGCCGTTGGAGGACCCGAAAAGGAGGAGTGGTTGAAGGCCATGCGCGAAGAATATAAATCATTGATCTCCAATGGTACATGGGAGTTAGTAGATCCACCACTCAATCGTAACATAATTGGAAGTAAATGGGTTTACAGAAAGAAACTGAATGCCGATGGTGAGGTTGAGAGGTTTAAAGTTAGACTCGTGGCACAGGGCTTTACGCAGCGCTATGGTTTTAATTACGAGGATATTTTCGCTCCTGTTGCAATGCAATCAACTCTTCGTGTATTGTTAGCTGTTGCAGGAAAACGAAAAATGATGGTTAAGCACATAGACGTGAAATCGGCGTATCTTTGCGGAACACTGAGCGAAGAAATCTATATGAGACAACCTCCAGGATTTGTTAATCAGAAACAGCCACATAGAGTTTGTCGCTTACTGAAGAGTATCTATGGTCTTAAGCAAGCGGCAAGAGTTTGGCATCAAACGATTACCCGAATTCTAACTGAGCTGGGATTTACTCAGTGTAAAAGTGATTCATGTCTGTACCGGAAGCGGCTTACAGCATGAGATTGGATTTACCTTTTATTATACGTAGACGACATTTTGTTGGTTTGTGCGCAGGAGGATGCAATATCCTGTATCGAGATTTCATTGCAGAAGACGATTCAAATTACGAGTTTGGGTGAAATATCTTGTTTCTTGGGGATTAAAGTTGAAAAGGGCGAAAGCGGTTTCTACAGTGTCAGCCAGCAAAGTTTTATTAAGAAACTTCTCAAGCGTTTCGGGATGAATGAAGCAAAGGGATCTAAGTATCCAATGGATCCGGGCTATTTCAAATTGTGCAAGGATAGTAAGCAATCGAAGGACAATGAAGAATATCGTAGTTTGATTGGTTCCCTGCTATATCTGGCTACTAACAGCCGTCCAGACATTGCAGCTTGTGTTGGAATTCTTAGTCGTAAACTCAGTTGTCCGTCCGAAGTTGATTGGAAGGAGAGTCAGAGGATACTCCGTTACCTGGCTTATACAGTTAATTACAAGCTACAGTTGGGGAATCTGGAGGATGAATTTGAGCTGATTGGCTACTGTGATGCCGATTGGGCAGGTGATCCCAGTGACATAAAATCTTGCAGTGGATATGTGTTTCGTATAGGAGGAGCTACAGTCAGCTGGGCCAGTAGAAAGCAAAGCTGTGTGACACTTTCGACGATGGAGGCGGAATACGTTACACTCTCAGAGGCTGCTCACGAAGTCGTATGGTTACGGAATTTACTGAAGGAGTTAGGTCAGGAGCTGATAAAGCCAACTGTAATGTACGAAGACAATAAGGGTTGCATCGATTTTGTTGCTCTTGACCAGCATAAAAAGAGAACGAAACACATTGATACACGATATCATTATACTCGTGAACTTTCGTCATCAGGAGCTGTTGAGTTGAGATATCGTCCATCGGAAGAAATGTTAGCGGATATCTTCACAAAGCCGCTGAACACTACTAGAATGAAAAAGTTCTCAAAGGACTTGGGATTGATTAATAAACCAGATAATGGTGCATAGGTTGAATTCGCGAGGAGGAGTGTTGGCATCACTGCCTGACGGTGTTGGATACGCGAATACACCCTTTGTTGGAATAAGTATTGAAAGTTATATATATATATATATATATATATATATATATATATATATATATATATATATATATATATATATATATATATATATATATATATATATATATATATATATATATATATATATATATATATATATATATATATATATATATATATATACAGGGTGATTTTTTAAGAGCTTGAGAACTTTTTTAAACAATAAAACGCATAAAATTTGCAAAATCTCATCGGTTCTTTATTTTAAACGTTAGATTGGTACATGACATTTACTTTTTGAAGATAATTTCATTTAAATGTTGACCGCGGCTGCGTCTTAGGTGGTCCATTCGGAAAATCCGCTTTTTTATCGACAAATTTTGTTCAGCGATGAGGCTCATTTCTGGTTGAATGGCTACGTAAATAAGCAAAATTGCCGCATTTGGAGTGAAGAGCAACCAGAAGCCGTTCAAGAACTGCCCATGCATCCCGAAAAATGCACTGTTTGGTGTGGTTTGTACGCTGGTGGAATCATTGGACCGTATTTTTTCAAAGATGCTGTTGGACGCAACGTTACAGTGAATGGCGATCGCTATCGTTCGATGCTAACAAACTTTTTGTTGCCAAAAATGGAAGAACTGAACTTGGTTGACATGTGGTTTCAACAAGATGGCGCTACATGCCACACAGCTCGCGATTCTATGGCCATTTTGAGGGAAAACTTCGGAGAACAATTCATCTCAAGAAATGGACCGGTAAGTTGGCCACCAAGATCATGCGATTTGACGCCTTTAGACTATTTTTTGTGGGGCTACGTCAAGTCTAAAGTCTACAGAAATAAGCCAGTAACTATTCCAGCTTTGGAAGACAACATTTCCGAAGAAATTCGGGCTATTCCGGCCGAAATGCTCGAAAAAGTTGCCCAAAATTGGACTTTCCGAATGGACCACCTAAGACGCAGCCGCGGTCAACATTTAAATGAAATTATCTTCAAAAAGTAAATGTCATGTACCAATCTAACGTTTAAAATAAAGAACCGATGAGATTTTGCAAATTTTATGCGTTTTATTGTTTAAAAAAGTTCTCAAGCTCTTAAAAAATCACCCTGTATATATATATATATATATATATATATATATATATATATATATATATATATATATATATATATATATATATATATATATATATATATATATATATATATATATATATATATATATATATCTTGTTTTTTTCTTGCATTACAAATACCAAACTGAACTGAATAAAACGTGTTTTTCTCCGGTGTTAAACATTTGTTTCTTTTGCCATTCGAGCTTGGTTTGCCGTTGCGTGTTCCTCTGGAAGGCGACCGCCAATACGGTAACCTAACAGGTGTTGAGGTTTACTTCTTGACTCGGCTGTTGATATCGTTCTAGCTGTTCATTCTTGTTCCGGGTAATACTTCACTGGATAGTGATCTAGATTTCTGGATCAGCAACTGCAAGCAGTAATGCTTCTACGTCAATCATCAATCTTTCAACAGACAACGGCGTAATGAGTGATGCAGCATAGAACTGATGTCACCACATGAGTTGAAGTGACAGTTCCCAGTTTCAGACGGTTTATGTCAACCAGCGGACGTGAAAACGCACCGTTTCCGACTACGACGCGATGCACCTGCCATCGCAGTATGAGGATTGCTTCCTGATGAGGACCCTGAGTCAAATATCGCCATTCCCGTTGGAAGCTTTCTATCTGAACTGGGAAAACATTAGCAGTGGAATCAGTAGCGGTGCGGTGGCGGTACGACCAAATACAAATTATAATACGGAATACTTCGACAAATTTTCAAGGACACATTTTGCATCGTGCGGTACACTGTCATGATACACTGTCAGAGTGACAATGTACTTTAACGAGTTTTCTATAAAACTAGCAACACTGAAGGGAAAGAACAAGTTCACCATAGTTACTGTTTATTATAGTGAAAAATAAATAAACAAACATCTTGATTTTTATCTGATAATCAAGATCACAAGCGAAATGTAAGTTAAACAATAATCTAGAATGGTTAAGCCACCATGAATGTATTTATATTTGTAGATTCGTGGGTGTTTGTGTTCATTTTTCATCTTTTGTGCTAGTGCCGGTGATATTTAGACTGATTGTTGCAGTTTAATACAGCAACGATAAACATAAACAAACAAGTTTGTTTTGCACCGTAGCAACTAGCATAAAGCGTTGCCAGAAACGATCTCCAAATCCAAACGAAATCAATGAGCCCTTCTCTCCGAAAACTATAACATTCCTTAATTAAATCAATGTTGTGTTTATTTATTTTGGGAAATTTTCTGTTTAATTTCGAACAACATCGTAGATGTTAAATTGAAGTAATTTACACATATCTGTCAAATAAAGCGTATTTCGAAATGATATTTTACATGGCATTCATAGGCGAAACACTTGAGTTTCAACATCATAATAAACTGGCTTCAACTGAATAATACTAGATTGCAACATGTTGATCACATAAAACCTTATGTAATGTTTTTCAGATTGTACTGTTTAATTTACTGAATAATAGAATGATATGCAGTATTTTAAAGTCTTTTTATTGTTTTACATATGTGAAAATTACAATATGTTCCTAATGCGAATAATGCTTATAGCTAACCTCGATAAAAAATGTATCGATTCATTGCTTATTCACAAATCATTTTCTTGAAACATAAAATCGTATCTCTTTCTAAAATATAATGTATCCTTGCAATAATGTACTGTTACAGGTGGACCGTCAAATGCATCTAAAGGTTTTATGAAATATAAATGCGTGCGTTTTATTACCGTAAAGGCTTGATAATGCTCATTAAACATAACACATTGCCACAATACACCAACAATGAACAAACATGATTTGGATTTAATTATTTCTTCAATTTTATATAGTTCAGTTACACCATTTCTCGTTGTGGTTAGGAATAGATCACGCTTATAAACTGTACCGAAATGCTTGCAATGGTGGGTATATAAAACACCTAAGTCGAAATTCGTCAAATCAAAACATATCAATTTCTGATAATAGTATCTTGCTTTCAAGTCTTTCAAGTATTTTTGAAAAAAAAAATATTTTCACATAGATCGAAACTAAACTGTATCGAGGCTTTAACTGCTATGGTGTAACAAATATTTTTTCGAGATAAAGTCATGTGGGCGTATTGTTTGAACTGTTTGTGTGTTGCTTCGAAACGAAAACACATCATGTTACTTAAAGGACCACTCTTTTTATAGATTTTATAGATTTTCCCTCCAAGGTTTCTCTCATCTCCTCCTCTGGGAAGATAATAAGAATTCTGTAAAAAAGTTAAACTATACTCTTAGAAAAAATGAAATTTACGCTTGACGTAAACTCAAACATGCCATAATTTCTTCGGTGATGGCACAATATTACATCTACTAACATGTAAAAATAAACTTCGCGTCTATATCGATGTAAGCTTAAGCTACATTAACTGTGAAGTCACTGATATGACTTATCTTTACATGTTTTGAATCGTAAATGTAAGTGAATCGTGACGCTCCATTTATGTGCATCTATAAAGATGTAGACTTTTCTTAGTGTGTAATTAAATATAGAAATTGATACAGTTATCTTTTAGTGTTGGGGTAATGCCAGACTGAAGATCATTCTCGGTTGTTTTCGAGCGATTGACTAGGTGCCATTCAGCAACAATTCCAGCAAGTTCTAATTTACGAGCTTCGGATAAGGGTGACCCTTGCTTTCCAAGTTTTAATAATACTTGTCCCAAAATACTGCTTCTTAATGCATGTACTAAAATTGTAGGTGTCAGTTCTACAAGTTGCTGTTGCCGCAGTCCGTCTCCTTTTGGTAAACACAAAATATATAACAATAACGACTTTTTAAGCGATCGCAAAACAAACATGGTATGTGAATTCGTACAATGTACGAATAATAATCTTCATTGCAGTTAAGATACATACTTCGGGAAACGAATTCGAAGACAATCCGGAAGTAGTTGGTACATCATCCAAAACAAAATCTTCTGTACTCTCAAGTTCAAAATCTATTGGAACGGTTTCTGATGAACGAGCAGCTGGTTCTGTTGCTTTCGCAGGCGACGAACCAGGTTCCGGTGCTTCGAACGACGGAAATTCGTCTTTCTATCAGTAACGATACATTTGTAATATAACATACCGATTATTACTATTAGTATCGTTTACTCACCTCGAATATAATCGTGGTTGAATTTTCTGTCTCGTTTGATACCGATTGCGCTAACTGCGAATTGGCTAAAATGTGAAAAATCTACGTTCCATCATCTGGGTTATTATTTCGATCTAGAAAGATTGAGTTGTGAGATTAAAAAAGTACGGGTGTGTAATGTCAGACATAACTGGATGTCGTGAATACGAATATGACACGCTTTATTTATGCTTCCGAATTCGAATTGGTAGTTCATCGATTGTTTGAATTGTGCAACTTTCCCCTCTTTCATTACTAGAAATTTAAACGATGCGCCTAGACTAAATTACAGATTAGTTACATTAAACATTCTGAAACGCACTTAAATACTATGAAATAAGCAGTATAGTTCTTTATAATAAAAAAAAATTGTGACGATTTGAGTTAGTTCAGCACGCAGACTCTGAATTCTAAACCCATATTCCAGAACTAAGCTCTAAAACATGAAGACGATTTTTCGCCATGACTACCAGAATGAGTTTTATAGAGTACAGTAAAGTAAATTTCCGCATAATTCTTTAGGAGTATTATTATGGTTCTAAAAAGAACCGAATAGAAGAAGTCTGGAATAAATAACTGGATCCTGAGTTCAAGAACTAAATTTAGAATCAATAACAGACTCAGAATCCAGTTTCAATTCTAGAATTGCAATTTCGAAACTCAAATTAGTTCCGGAATACAGTTCCAGAATCCAGTTTCAGCACGCAGGCTCTGAATTCTAAACCTATATTGCGGAACTACAATCTGAAAATTGAACTTCTCGTTAGCCAGCAAGCGAATGAAAGTTGCTACCTGAGCGTTTGTGCTTTTAACCACGCAGAAGGCGCTTTCTCCGTCGCTGCTGGTTGACGGTTTAACTCTCGCGATGGCAGTCTGCTCGCCTTGAAGGCCAGCAAGCGAATGAAAGTTGCTACCTGAGCGTTTGTGCTTTTAACCACGCAGAAGGCGCTTTCTCCGTCGCTGCTGGTTGACGGTTTAACTCTCGCGATGGCAGTCTGCTCGCCTTGAAGGCCAGCAAGCGAATGAAAGTTGCTACCTGAGCGTTTGAGGTTTTAACCACGCAAAAGGCGCTCTCTCCGTCGCTGCTGGTTGATGGTTTAACTCTCGCGACGTCTGCTTCCACCGAACGCACGAAAAGAAATGATCGATTTTCGACCACGGTTCCCCTTTTATACGCATTCAGTTGAAGATATGTGCCTGACTACCTCAAAATCGTCGTCCTTGCGCGAAAAATCCAAGCGAAAGTAAAGAGTTTTCCGCATTATTTTGAAATTTTGAGAAAACTTAATTTTTGAGTTGTTTGTGGTTATCTCACACTGTTCAAAATATTATCCTAAATTCCTGATCATATTTTTGATGAAATGGTGAAAGAATTATGTTGCTACCATTAATACAAGTCGAGATATTCACGATTAAGTTCTGCCCATTCTTCCATATGGCTAATTTTGAAAAGGCACCCCATAGTAAAGTAAGTCGTATTCACGACAAAAATTTCAAAAGGTATATGCTTACCCAAAAGAATTCTGCAAATATGTTCCGGAAAACCGATGATTGATTTAAACTTTTCGAATGCAAGAGACTGTGGTGGTTTGTTTTCAGCCATTTTGATTCCATTAAGCACAGGGTGCTTTTTCAATTATAGCACCATGATCCATAAAAAACAAAGTGTATGGCACATGAATTTAAAAACAAAAGTATTCAAACTCCAAGTGTTAAATGTATTTAAAATTGAATACACGTGTGCATTTGATTGGAACGTGCGGTCCATTTGAGAAAAATGTGTGCAACATATAGATTCTAATGTTATCAATTTTATTTTTTTCAAACTATCAGAGCATTTAGAAGTGGTGATTGTTGCATACGACACTCAAGATCCCATGTATTGAATTCTGTGTACATGCCAAAACTGTTGAATTGGATGTATTGAGTTCATATTAGTTATGAGAAAAACACTTGAATACGAAGTGCTATACGCGTTTGAACGTTCAAATGCAGCACGCACTTGGATTGAGCGTGAGGATTATTTTCAGTGTAGGCTTACTTGTTCAGGCTGTGAACCAAACATTGGCGGTTCGTTTGTATGGGACTTAGGGCATATTCAGGAGTGTTCTAGTTCTAGATGCATAATTTATGTCAGTTTTAAAATTTAAATCAAGAAATTATAACAAAATAAACTGGCAGCCCCAGCAGCGTTTTATCTGTGTTTCAAATATAGAAAAAGTAGAACGGCAATGTATACCAGTTTTAAATTTGACAGTAGAACTGGTCGAATAAATAAAACTAAAACGGATTACTGGGGATACGTTTGTTTCAGTTTCATTTACATTATAGACCACCCATATGAATCTTGCAGCTGCTGAATTTGCTCTTAGGGGTATTATTATTTGTATTTGGTACGACGGGCCGTTCCGTTCCACACCACAACATGACTACTACGATGCTCGATGTCACTCCGATGCGTCCACGTAAGCAGTAACACGTTACTTCAACATGGCAATATTATAAAATTTGATTCGAAAATAAAACAGATCATTAACAAATTTTCTTATTGTTCTAGTACTTAGTGGGATTTTAAATTCATTTAACTTTTTAACATTTTCGCATATTTTTCTGACATTCAATACTGTCGAATCAACCATTATTTTGAGTTTCGAAATAACTAGAAGTGAAATGTCAAAAATACCAATGCAATCGTAGTTACGCTTCATATTCATAACAGTTATTCAGACAATATACTGTTCAATATTACTGCTTAAGAGGCAAATCTTTATATAGTAAACATGAACTTGACCATTGTTGAAATCACCTGATTAAATTGTCGGTTGAAAACCACTATACTCGCATGGTCAAAATGATCCCATATATATTAGTTAGTACCATACAATTTTTCTGAGTGTGCGAGTGATTTCTTACACCTATTATTGACTATTTATTAGGAATTAGTAGCAAAGAAGGCCGTCGTCACAACAGGAGAGAAGAACTAATCCATTGTCCGCGTACGAGGTCTGCATGTCCACTCTCCCTCTTCAATACGTTTCTTTTGGGTCCCTTCCGATCCAATGATATGAGGTATGGTATGATAAAGTATTTTCAAGTAATGGGGAAATTGTGCCAATAGCCAGCTCATCAGTAGCACCACCACATTAAAATACTGATTACTCGGCATACAACAATCAATGGATTGCGATGTAATTAGAGCAAAAAACTAGAAAAGAAATTCCATTAAATTTCATTATATTAATATAGTGCAATTAAATTAATTCTTTTAAAGCGATTTAGTTCATTCCACCAACCGTCCAAAAAAGTAATTTATGAAAGTACAACAGTTGGATTATATCTTTTTTATCAATCCACATGTGTCTTTGTATGAATATTCATCGGTGTTGTTAGTTGCCAAATTAATTTTAATAATTTTTGAAGGCATTCAGTTTGATTATTGATAAAATATCCGTTCATTCACCTCTTATACAGCACTCCTATCCCTTTCTCCCCGCGGCGTTGGTTGGGACTGCCTTAGTGAAGATCAGGTAAACAACCCCGATGGGAGCTATGGTCGTATGCTGACGGCTGCTCGGCCATCCATGGAAGTTGACCATCAATGTCAACTTCCCTCTCTGAGCAGCCTAGATAGCCGTGTAGTGTCGGTAGCGGTTTCCCAACTGGCTAAGAATAACGCTACGGTCCACCTGTACCGGTGGTATAAGTCCACCAAACAGGTAAGCCGTGTGGCATCCGGCGGAATTATTTTTTACCAAGAATTGATCCACTGGTTTCATGTTCCATGTCGTAAAAGGCCACAAAAATAGGAACTCCTAAGCCAAGGTGTATTTCCGTGCCGATGGCTGAATGGCTGCAGGAGGTTAAACAATGCAGTCGTGAACGGAATATCTTGGGGTGTTCCCTTACTGTGTTAAGCGAAGCTCTGGCACAGTGGACGACTTCTTTCTTCGCAACTCGTGGGATTTAAATGATAATAACATTTAAAAAAATCCTTACATGGTTCGCTATAGGCGATTATAAGCCAATATATCTGGTTTCTTGTAGTTATTGTACGGTTGGTGCTGGAGGTGGAATGTTCGTTACTCTAATTTATAATGGTTAGAGTGGCACAAATCAATCTTCAGCATAGACGTACAGCAACTATGAATCTATCCAGACTTCTTCAAGAAGGTAAAGCTTCTATAGCTTTGGTTCAAGAACCATATTTCCAAAAGGGAAACTTCTACGTTGGAAAATTGTTAAACCCAGTCTTTGTTGCCTTCAACAAGATCGGTATGACTAATCCACGTGAAATGCCTCGAGCATGCATACTTGCAAATAGTGCTCTCGATGTTTCTCTCATATCGGAGCTCACAATTCGGGATATTTGTGCTGTCACAGTTGGTATGACTATTGATGGCATAGACAGGAAATATGTCTATTGTTCGGCATATTTACCGCATAACCAACCTTCGCCAAGCGATGCCTTCAAAAAGGTTGTATCATACTGCTGCAAGAGTGATATACCGCTTGTAATCGGCAGTGACATAAATGCTCACCATATCATTTGGGGCAGCACAGATATAAATTCGAGAGGCTCTGATATGATGGAATTCGTGAGCAGTACAAACCTGCACATAGTCAATGCAGGAAACCGTCCAACTTTTGCGAGATCTGGAAGAGAGGAGGTTTTGGACGTAACTCTCTGCTCTGATAGAATTGCGCATGAGTTGGTGAATTGGCTCGTCTCCGATGAGCTCGAACCTTCGTTGTCTGATCATAAGTACATATTCTTTGATCATTCAAACGTTAAATTTGATATTATCACATATCGTAATCCCAAATCTACAAACTGGGACCTCTATGAAGAGGGCTTGGCGACTAGATTTTACGGGTACCAACCAACAATTGAAACCCCAATTGATTTGGAAAATGTTGTCGACGAGACAAATTCACTCATAGTTGCAGCATATGAAGAGGCTTGTCCACTTCGGATTGTGCGAGCTACTAGAGGAACTCCTTGGTGGAATGCTGAACTTGCTAGACTAAGGAAACTATGCAGAAGAGCTTGGAACCACCGACGCAGAGATGGGTCGGAGGCATTCGTGTTGGCTCGAAGGGCTTACAAAAATGCTCTTCGATCGTCTGAGCGAAGTGGTTGGAAAAGCCTCTGCACAAATGTCTCTAGTCTCAACGAGGCTAGCAGATTAAATAAGTTACTTTCGAAGTCTAAGGACTTTAATGTCAGTTTCTTAAGAACTTCAGATGGTGAACACTTGTCTGATGAAAGTGATGTACTTCACTGCCTTTTTAACACTCACTTTCCAGGATGTATGGATCCATCACCGACAGCTCTTCCCGAGACTTTTTCAGGTAGTTACGATTCTTGGGCCCTTGCTCGAAGCGTTGTGACGATTGAATCGGTCAAATGGGCAGTTGAGAGTTTTGCTCCGTACAAATCTCCTGGAAAGGATGGAGTTTTCCAAGTGTTACTGCAGAAAGGGTATGAACATTTCAAACATGTTTTGAAGAAAATACTTACTTTTAGTCTTGCGACTGGATATATTTCAAGAGCCTGGCACGAAATAATTGTCAAATTTATTCCCAAAGGCGGTCGCGACACTTATGAGCAAGCGAAGAGTTTCAGGCCTATCAGTCTTAGCTCATTTCTTCTTAAAACAGTGGAACGCATAGTCGATCACTATATCAGGAATGTTAGTTTGGGTGTGCATCCGCTACATGGAATGCAACATGCTTACCAGCGTGGAAAGTCCACTACAACCCTGTTACATGATGTTGTGTACAACATTGAAAAAGCTTTCTCACAAAAGCAATCTTGCTTGGGAGTTTTCCTAGATATTGAAGGTGCCTTTGATAACGTGTCTTTCAATTCAATTCTGGAAGCAGCCCGTGGTCATGGCATACCTTCAAGTATCACAAATTGGATACACGCAATGCTCAGCAATCGACTTCTTTGTTCATCGCTTCGGCAAGCAGAGATTAGAAAGCTGAGTGTCTGTGGGTGTCCTCAAGGTGGTGTACTATCCCCACTTTTATGGAACCTAGTCGCTGATGGTTTGTTAAGGAAACTTAATAACCTTGGATTTCCGACTTATGGTTTTGCCGACGATTATCATATATTGATGACCGGTATAAGCATTAACACTCTCTTTGATTTAATGCAGCAAGCCCTGCGATCTGTTGAACAATGGTGTTGTCAGGTTGGATTGTCTGTAAATCCGGGCAAAACATCAATGGTGCTTTTCACTCATCGTAGGATAATCACAGGAGCTCGTCCGTTACAGTTCTTCGGTTCAGAGGTCACTGTGGTCGATCAAGTTAAATACGTCGGGGTTATTCTTGACTCAAAACTGAATTGGTCTGCTCACATTGACTTCAGGATTAAGAGAGCTTGTATGGCTTTCGGCCAATGCAGACGAGCTTTTGGAAAATCATGGGGACTCAAACCCAGATATATTCATTGGATCTACACAACTATTGTTAGACCAATTTTAGCATATGGTTGTCTTGTATGGTGGCAGAAAGGAGAAGTCGCGACAGTTCAGTCGAAGCTAAATCATCTCCAAAGGATGGTCCTAATGGCGATGACAGGAGCATTCACGACAACTCCTACTGCTGCTCTAGAGGCGCTACTGTGCATTAAACCACTACATGTGTTCCTAAAACAAGAAGCATTATCTTGTGCATACCGTCTTAAGGTTACAGGGCTTTGGAACAGTAACCCATTAGATTATGCTACCAGCCACACTCGCTTGTGGTCTCAAATGGTTACATGGGATGAGTATTTACTCGCTCCTAGTGACCTAACTCTCACATGCAGTTTTCCTTTCAAAACATTCAATGTGAGCTATCCTTTTCGTGAGGAATGGTTGTCTGGTTGTCTGGAACGACAACTTGATGAACACATAGTTTGCTATACGGACGGTTCTCTGTTGAATGGTCGTGCTGGTGCTGGTGTCTACTGTCGTGAAATGAGGCTGGAGCAGTCTCATTCACTTGGTAGATACTGTACTGTGTTCCAAGCAGAAATCTACGCGATTCTGTGTGGAGTACAATCGGCGCTTCAGCAGAGGATCTGTGGTAAACGAATTTATTTTTGTTCCGACAGTCAGGCAGCCAAGCACTCAGTTCGAATGACTCACGGTCGAATCTAGTGATCGCATGTCGAACTCAAATTGAAGACCTCAGCATTTCAAATGCTGTTTACTTCTTATGGGTACCCGGCCATTCTGGTATTACTGGAAATGAATGGGCTGATGAGTTGGCTAGAGCTGGTGCAACGAATGATTTCGTTGATCCTGAACCAGCTTTACCACTTTCAACTAGTTGGATAAAGCACAAGATTCGTTCTTGGGCTGCATCCAAACATGCCAGCTACTGGCGCAGCTTGCAAACTTGCGCTCAGACAAAATCATTTCTACCAGATTTAAATCTGAAAATGTCAAAGTGTCTACTGCATTTCTCCAAGCAACATTGCAGTATTCTGGTCAGAGCTCTGACTGGACATTGCAAACTCAATTATCACATGGCTACTATTCAACGTGCTGAGTATTATTTGTGTGATTTGTGTGAATGCGATTATGGTACTTCATATCATCTGATATGTAACTGTCCCGCATTGACGCAGCTACGTATCCGGGTTTTTGGTTCTCCATACATGGTTGAGTCTGTGTATGCGGAGCTAAAATTGAAGGATATTCTCTCGTTTCTCACCCAATGTGGTAAGGAGCTATAGTCAGAAGGATTCATCGTTCTTCCTGGAGTGAATGAATCCCTTCTGTATTCACCTTAAATAGGGTTTAGCAGATTGTTTGGCATCCTTTAGGGGGTGCCGAATTTACTTCTGCTCGTACATACTGCGAATCGTTCTGCATTCTTCCGGGAGTTCAGAATGGTGTCGCTTTTGTAAGATCTCTAAATCCTCTCGGGGGTTGGAGGTTTTATTAACAGCAGACTGTTCGGGACCTCTTAGAGGTTCAGAATTTACTTCTACTTCCACTAAATGTGATCCTCAGCAGATTGTTCAGCATCCCTTAGGGGTGCAGAATTTACTTCTGCTTTTATGTGTTTTTGTGTCGTCAATTTTTCCCATCCTCCTAGTCCAACCCTTACCATTTCCTTTCAATCCTTCCCTCTTATATATCGGGAAAATGATGCTAAAAACAAATTGATGGCAAGGCACAAATCTCCAAATATCAAGGGGAACGTGCCATTCGAGCCAATTTGTTCTGATTCCTGATTCCTGATTGATTATTGATAAAATATCCGTTCATTCACCTCTTATACAGCACTCCTATCCCTTCCTTCCCGCGGCGTTGGTTGGGACTGCCTTAGTGAAGATCAGGTAAACAACCCCGATGGGAGCTATGGTCGTATGCTGACAGGGAAGGGGAAAACGAGCGTCTGCTTCCCCATGTTAGGGGCAGCTCAAAATAGCGTCTGACCCAGAGCGGGCGGCTGAAGTTAAAATGCGGTGTCTCGTCAGCTATAACAAAGATGGCAGCCCATCTAGGTATTGCAGCCCTGGTGCATACCGAAATAAAACGTATCTGTGTGTTGAGGATGGAGGGCAATTTTTTCAATTACAGTTTAATCAACGCATACGCACCAACCAACGATGTGAAAGACGAATTCTATGAGCATCTAGACAAGACCTACGATGAGTGCCCTAAACACGACGTTAAAATCATCATCGGGGATGAAAACTCCCAGGTCGGAAGAGAAAAATTCTTTTGCCAAATTATTGATAAGGAGAGCCTCCACTCATCTACCAACGACAACGGTCTAAGGTTGATTAATCTCGCCGTAGCCAGAGGAATGGCGATCTGTAGCACCGATTTTGCGCGTAGGGATATTCGTAAACACACCTGGAGACACCCAAATGGTGAAACATGCTCCCAAATTGATCATGTTTTGATAGACGACCGACATTTCTCCGATATTATCGATGTTAGGACTTTCGGAGGGCCAAACATAGATTCTGACCACTATCTGGTGGTATGCAAGATTCGAGCATGATTGTTCAGCGTCACAGGTCCCAAACGGGAGAAAGCCATGCGTCTGAACATACAGGATTTGTAACAGATCGACCCAGCCCCGCATAGAGTTTGTTGCAGATGCAGTTCTCCCTGAAGACGTAAAACCTCTCCGCAAGGCGAGTGCACAAACTGATTCGAAGAAGCAATAAGGTCGCAAACGTCGATCAACCCAAATTTTGACAGATTGTCCGATAAAAGCAGCATTAGAGAAGAGAAAAAAATTAAGCAAACGAAAACGTTCGCTAGCGGAGAAAAAAGCAGCGAAAGCTTTAAACAGCACACCAAAAAATTGATTTTCACAGGTGACTTAATTCCTCATACGATGTAATTCATAAAGACCTAATTTGTCAAATGACGGAAAATCTCATTTGTAATGACTTAATGTTAGATGAGCTTGAATTTTACTGGTTTCGACTGTAACTTGCGTTCTGCTAGCAGGTACGACCGTATGAATTCAAATGCACCTTTTACCAGCCAAGTAGATGCATACTTCTGTGGCTACGATTAACAGACGTACTTGCGATCCAATGATTCTCGGTTCAAGTCGCGATGGTTGCTCTGCGACGGGGGTTTTTTGTAAGTGTGAGGTCATCCAAACCAACCAAATCTAAAATAATTAAAAAAAAAATACAAATAACGAGGAGCCTTATGATGTACACTGATTTGTTTACACTAATGAACGTTTTCCATTGATGCATTTGATGTGTTTCATCATACTCGGCCAACCTACCCCGGCCCTGGAGTTAGTTGGCCGATATTTTTCTCCGCATTTGATTTCCCTGATCTTTCTACAGTAAAGAAAAAAAAATGTACTCGAAATATGTATCTACAAGAACAATTTATCAAAAAGTCTAACCAGAATGAGTACAAAAATTCCGAAATCAAATACCAAACCTACACTGTACCGATTCAGTATTTCTTGGTTATTCAAAACGTTCCACTACGTTCCGGAACGAAAACAAAATTCTCCTGCCTGTTATATAACAGTTCGGCTGAAAAGTTCGTATCGTTTAATAGAAACACACATTTTTTTGCCAAAATTCGTTTTTATTATTCAACATAATTGCCATCAGAGGCGATACAGCGATTATAGCGATCTTCCAACTTTTCGATACCATTTTTGTAGTACGATTTGTCCTTTGCCTCAAAATAGGCCTCAGTTTCAGCGATTACCTCTTCATTGCTTCTAAATTTTTTACCAGCGAGCATTCTCTTGAGGTCTGAGAACAGGAAAAAGTGACTGGGGGCCAAATCTGGAGAATACGGTGGATGAGGGAGCAATTCGAAGCCCAATTCGTTCAATTTCAGCATGGTTTTCATCGACTTGTGACACGGTGCATTGTCTTAATGAAACAAAACATTTTTCTTCTTCAAATGAGGCCGTTTTTTGAAATTTCGTCCTTTAAACGCTCTAATAATGCTATATAATAGTCACTGTTGTTGGTTTTTCCCTTTTCAAGGTAGTCGATGAAAATTATACCATGCGAATCCCAAAATACAGACGCCATAACCTTACCGGCCGATTGTTGAGTCTTTCCACGCTTTGGGTTCGGTTCATCGCGTGCAGTCCACTCAGCTGACTGTCGATTGGACTCCGGAGTGAAGTGATGGAGCCATGTTTCGTCCATTGTTATATATCGACGAAAAAAATCGGTTTTATTTCGATATAACAGCTCCAAACACTGCTCAGAATCATCAATTCGTTGTTGTTTTTGATCGATTGTGAGCTCACGCGGCACCCATTTTGCACAAAGCTTTCTCATATCCAAATATTCGTGAATAATATGTCCAACACGTTCCTTTGATATCTTTAGGGTGTCAGCTATCTCGATCAACTTCACTTTACGGTCATTGAAAATAATTTTGTGGATTTTTTTTCACGTTTTCATCGGTAACAGCCTCTTTTGGACGTCCACTGCGTTCATCGTCTTCGGTGCTCATATGACCAGTACGAAATTTTGCAAACCACTTACGAATTGTTGCTTCGCCCGGTGCAGAGTCTGGATAACACTCATCAAGCCATTTTTTGGTATCGGCGGCACTTTTTTTCATCAAAAAGTAGTGTTTCATCAACACTCGAAATTCCTTTTTTTCCATTTTTTTCACAATAACAAAAGTAGCTTCACTCAAAATGCAATATCTCACAAACTAATAATCAGACAGCTGTCAAATTTATACACGTTTCTTTTGAAGGTTGGTACTAACTGAAAATGGTATGGATTTAATTCTAGTGGCGCCCTCTCATAGAAACGATACGAACTTTTCAGCCGATCTGTTAAATAATCCAACTATAACAATTTTAACATTTATCACACGATTTCCCTGAGTGTTAAAGACAAATTTGTTTTCATGTCACATAAATCACACGAGAATTCGATCGGAATAAAACAAAAATATACTTGCCGTTTTAACCAATAGCAAAACAAAAATCTAGCGTGTAGTGAATGTTGCACCCAAATATGTGGCTCATGTGAAAGCGGCACCCAAATCGTGGTGACACCTCTGCAAGTGTTCGCCACGCTGAATGAGCAAATTTTACACACAGTTCATATATGAGCTTGTATATCTGTTATCTGTGGTACTAATATATATCAGCAATGCAAACAAACTCGGAGTAGACGAAAATCGATTTCAAAATGATTACTACTACTTTATTTTTAGTGTAAACTACAATTAAACATGGAAAATCTTCAGAAATGTGTAAAATTGGGTAAGGTTAAGTTTTTTCGGTGAAATAATGATTTCTTGAATAATAGTATGTTTAGAGATCGAATACCATTTATTTTAGATATTTTATTTGTTATTTCCGGGTATTTGAAAAAAGGTATTGAACCAATGCTCATCTTTAAATAAACTTTAGTTTTCGCACAATAAATTTAGATCAACATTACCACATCAGAGTAAAAACTATTTCTTCCACTTCTACTTTGCCGAAATGAATTTGCTTATTCCTATAGGAAAAAGGTTAATAAGGTAAAGTAATTAAATTTTACAATTCACACAATTGAATTAATTTACACAATTTGAGGGTCACGATAAGTTTCAAAACATCACGGTGTTTGGGGCCTAAAACGGAAGGGGCCTAAAACGAAAGGGGCCCAACGTAATCGGTGTATTTTCAAATGGCTGGTGCTAGCATACGGTGACAGCTGTCTGGCACTCTCCCATAGAAAAATCTCGCCACCAGTTTAATGTTTATCGTGCCCTGCATCGGTGTGCGTTACAGAGACGTCAAATTGTTCAATTTTGAATTCAATCACAATCACATTTTCGTTGTCATAAGAAATTGATGTTGTTTTCGTCAATAGAGTTTAATTTTTTTTAAAGTATTTCTCACTTAAATGATATAAACAAGTACTACATCTTACGTTGGTACAGCTAGTCAATGTATTATTAAAAGAATTGCAGCAAATTCGTCAAAATGTAAGTCCATATAACATAAACGCAGATTTCTGCTGAGTGAAAAATCGATATTTTGATAAGCCCTCCTCCTCAGTCGTTCAAAATCACTTTAATAGTGGATGCCTTTTTGTTTGTAACTTTATTTTATGTTTCAGTTTCATGCCACGCTATTAATTTGTTTAATTTTGTCAATAGATTGCTTGTGAGATGATTTCGTGTATAGGTTTTTCAACTGTTTTGTTACAGCCATGAACTTAAAGTAGTGATGATTTCATATATTTGCCGCCAAGGTCTGTTTTGCTGTGTTGTATATACAAAATTGAAAAGAATAGATTAAAACTAAAGCATCGAGTTTCAATGAGCAAAAAAATATTTTCGGTGCTGCGCTTACAGCGGTCCTTGAGTAGTTTACCTCTGTAAATAAACTCGATTGTGTTCTAGACAGAACGTGGGGTCTGTCTTATGATTAGATTGATTAGATATTTTAATGGGATTTGGTATAAGTTGTCGGTTTCATGCGTTCTACTTATATTCATGATAATGAAATTTGAATTTTACTAGCAAATTGGAAGTGTAATTACTATCACGCTTTAACTCAACAGCTCGCTACGAAATGGAATTCGATCCTTCCACATACCACTGCGCAATATGCATGTTCCGAGAACATCCGTGCGAGACGCTATCCGTAGGGACAATCGCCGGTGTTATTGGGCGTGGTCGTCCTACACCAGCGCTTCCACTACTGTCAAAAGAATGTCGCTACAAAGGAAAGGTGTTTACCAGGCGGTTTAAAAAAGATAACTATCTTCGGTACGATTGGCTTGCTGGCTGTGAAGTTGAGAACAAGCTATTTTGTTGGCCGTGTTACATATTTTCTTCCGATCCAACCGATACATGGGGCTATAAAGGATTCGATGGCTTGAGTAATTTCAGTAACTCAGTAAAAACGCATGTTAATCAAGAAATTCATCTACTAAACGCTGAAAAGTATAATTGTTACGTGACTGAGGGAAGAAAAATTTTAAGCGAAAGGACACGTATTCAATCGAATTCGGCTGCAAATTCGACGGGCCGAATAAAGATGGATGTTCTACCAACTAGCCAGTATACCGAGGCTGAAGAGCAAGACAACGAAGCCAATATAATACGGCATTCAGGTGTGCTGGAGGAACCGTCCGGAGACGAAGGAATCCAAGAATCAAACAGTAGCGCAAGTATGTTACAGGGAGGGGTGAGATTGATTTTTTTACTAGGCAGAATTGTTTTAACTAGCTCATATTTTCTAAACAAAAAAGGCATCCTGTTGTGATAATGACGAGGACGAGACGCGATTCAACGCATTTCTTGTCACTAAAATTTAATAAAATTGTTCTTGAATATAGCAATTGATCGTCATGGCTACCAACACATCTGCTTACCATTGCATTGTATGTACTTTAACTAAGATCCCATTTGCAACATTGAGCAAGGAAAGCCAACAAAAGATAGTTAAGAGTGGACGGCCAACGAATCAGATGCCAATTCTTCATGCTAGATGTCAGAGCTCAAGTAATTTGAACGCTTTTCCATGGATAACAGGATGTGAGAAGAACCAACGACTATATTGCTGGCCTTGTTTGCTATTCAGTAAAAGTGAATACGATACCTGGGGTAGAAGAGGTTTCACCGATTTTCATCGCTTATCGCAGGCAATACCTGAACATTTGAAAGATGTTTCTCATCAAGCTAAAAGTACAACTTTGAAACTGTGGATGGAAACCTCTTCTGACGTGAGCGATGATAGTAGTGAAGAAGAGCTTGAGTGCATCCCGGAGCTAGACTTTCTGAACTCGAACGTCTCCGAGGAGGAGGAAGAGTTGGATATCAAACCTAACGTAGAAGCCCTGAACGCTTCTTCCTCGTCTTCATCACAACAGGCCGTAACGGCCATTCTCGATCTCTGTGATCCAGCGGGAGTAAAGGAAATTGAAGTTTCGCGGAGTAGTCCAATTGTTATCAGAGATAGTTCACCTGTTCCTTCCACGAGCTCAAATGTTGAACTATTTACTGCCACTGCCACTGCTTTCACTACTACTTCCGCTACGACTTCTACGCAGATTACTGTGGCTGCATCACAAGAAGAAGAAATCGCAAAAATTTACCGTACGTTCTCAACGATTTCCGCCTTTCGAATTTGATTGATTAGTCGCCGAACTACTTCTTACGTTAATGTTTGGAATTTTTCAGGGGAAACTGTTGACATGTCTCAGCCAGCGGTTGGGGCAGAAAAGTATCAACTGAAGTGGCACTCGCATCAACAAAATCTCAATTCGTCGATCTCATGTCTATATAGGTGAGTTCTCACTATTGTAAAGCTAACAGGAAATTGTATTTATTATTTTGCATATTTGGTTTCAGGAACGATCGCTATGCCGATGTGATGTTAATCACCTGTAATAATGATGAGAGCTTTTCGATGGCCGCACACAAATTGGTTCTTGGAACCTCTAGTACGGTAGGTCATCGTCTATTGTGCGTAATGCTTTGAGAAGAGGCAAAGTCAAACTGTCAAAAAATATAGTTTAAAAGCAACCTTCCTCAATGTATAAGCTTCGAGATTCACTTGCCAGCTGTTTGCTGGCAGTCTTCAAATATATGTTGAGTAATCATAATATTTCTTATAATTTACAGTATTTCGCCAATATCTTCGACAAAACTGTTACCCCACCGAATGCAATGACTTATATCGTTCTTCCGCCGGAGCTCACGAGACGTGCCCTGCAGACACTGATACAGTATATGTACACGGGTGAATCGACGGTTTCGGTAGATATTCTGAATGAGGTGTTGCGTGGAGGTGAAATTCTGAAAATACGGGGCCTCTGGCGAAACCCAGGTATATCCGATGGAACTGCTTCTACGGAACAAACAACTTCTAAGGGTCGTCATCGATCGGAACGAGTTTCAGTGGATAGGGTACTACTTCAAGAACCTCGTGTTGCGCAAAATCCAGTAACCATTCACGATAGTCCTGTGATTGTAACAAACGCAGCAAAAAGCTACGGAATAAGTCAAACTGCACAAATGCCAGCAAGTTCGTCTACACCGATCATCAATGTTAAAAAAGACGTTGCGATTGATCCCGGTGAAAGATGTAGATCCTCTTCTAATATTGATGGTAACCCCTCCAGTACTAAACGATCTCATCCGGCCATCAATCAGGAGAATAATCATCAAACACCTAAACAACAGCCCATTACAAAAAACTCTCCGTCAAGAGCAGTATTAACGAATACAGAAAATGTTCCGCCTACACACAGTGTGTCCCAAACAATGCCGGAAGAACTGAATTTTCTTAACGTGAAAGAAGAACCGGTTGAGTGGAGTGACGTTAACGCTGGAGAGATAGATCTTGATAAAACTGGGCTTCCTATAGTGAAAGTAGAGATGAAAGATCCAGTGTGCTCGGACGAAAGTGAAGATCATAGCCAAGAGCAAGTGTATTCGCCTTTGACGTGTGAACTGTGTAGTGAAACATTCACTGTTCCTGCCGAATGGGTGCGACATATTGAGAGCCACACAGATCCTCCGCATACAGCATCGAAACGCCGTCGCCGTTTGGAGAGTGTAAGTTTGATATAAACAAATCAAAATATGTTGAACTACTAACACCATCTAACGGTTCAACATAAATCGCTAAGCAGACATGAAGTTGATGCTATTTGCAGAAGACTTTGCGCAGAAATGCCATATTTCTACTGAAGTGCAAAAAGAGCGAAACTTAGTGGCGGCTTTCTGACCGCCTACAGTTTGTTGTCATATAAGGGGTTTTGGTACGGCATGGTGCCGGTTTGTGCCAAGTGCGCATAACTATTTTCTTATTTTTACGTTAGATGGCGTTAGTAGCTCAACATAAACTGCTATTACTCTGATGAATCGAAGACGAAACGAAAAAATGAAAAAGAAATATTATGTGCATTTGGCACAAATCGGTAACCACGCGGTACCAAAATTCCAATAGAACAACAAAATAATTTATACGATAGTTCTAATGTATTTCTTTTGTAGGACAATAATGCCGATATGACGGCCGCACTGAAGTGTGACTTGTGTGCCATGTACTTCGTAACACCAGCCGAATGGGTTCGTCACGTTCAGAACACGCACACGGAGACAGAATTGGCCATGTCCAACAATAGCACGCTTTCCCGACGCGGCACAAAAATTTCCTCTTCCAACACGTTAACGACTTCGGTACAGCAAGCACAGGAGCGAATATGCTCTGTATGCAACAAAGGTTTTCCTTCGTATGCCAGCATGATTATTCACAAACGAACACACACGGGTATGGGCTCATCTGGTTAAGTGAACAGGATTTCGGTGTGAAACCGTCGCAATGCTGAATCGCTCCTAAGAAGTTATGTTTCTTTTGTACGAATATTCGTCGTATGAACACACTGTAGATGGTGCACATATACGACTTCCTGAGCGCAGCAGTTTTAACTTTTTAGGAGACACTGTCATAGTTATATACCGTGACCGATAATGTAAAAATGAATAAAATGCATATTTTTCAATTTAACTAGATTACGCTGAGTTTATATTTATTTGGGCCATTGTTTCCTTGTTATAAGAGAAATTGAATTACAAATACGTCGTTTTCAAATGATCAAATTAACAAATGTCTCATAAATAAATTAAAGTCTAATATTCACAGCGAAGCCCCTAGTATTACATTGTTCCCAGTTCGATCTAGGACTATGTAATTAACATGCACTACTGAGTTTTATTTGCAGATTGTTTCTTATTAGGCCTACTGCGTACAAACTTCAAGTGGCCGACTGAGCTAAATTTTTAGTAGATACGAATATTTTCTTACTATTGGATCTCGTTGTCAGCCTTTTCCTCGACGGAGAGGAGCTACTATTTCCATCTAATGAGGATTGAGGGGCACTTTGTTCGAGGCTCATCCTATCATCAATTGTCGCATCGTCTGTATTGTGGGTGGTTTCGGTTTTCTTTTCGCTTTCCTTGTTATTCGTAGCCTTAGGCTTGTTGTTAGTTGCTGTAGATGCGCCTTGTTGTACATTGATTGCAGTTGCTTGCTGGTTTGATGCTGTAAGCGATTTTGAAGCAGAAGTAGTTACCGTTGCTGTATGGTTGTCCTTGTCTTTGGTTGAAGATGTCTTTTTCACAGTTTTAGTGCAGGGTTTACCATAGTGTGCAGGTTGTTCACAAAACTGATTCTCATAGGTAACCAGCAATTTACAAGGATGCTTTCCGCCCACAAATTACAGAGGATGGGATTGCCTTATGCAACACGCACTACAATCCGGATACCGGGTAAAAAATTTCACCATATTTCCTTTTCGATGGAAAAAGTTTCTCCGCACTGCGACGTGATTTCTCGAGCGAAATGATCACTAGCCTGCGGGAGAAGGTCATGTACACGTACATCTATAGCACCGTCCAGCACGTACACAGGGATTTTGTATTTAACATTGCCATACTCGACACTGCACACCATTTCTTTCACGTTTAAATATACTCTGCGTTACAAGCTGTTGTGATTAATAATACTAGCAACACTGATATGCGGTCAGTTAATAAAGTGAGCTCCCAACTTACACACGTGGTGTTGTTGTCGTGGCCGCTTTGTCTGGGATTTGTGATGCAACTCGGGGAGAATCGATTAAATTCGGAGAGGGAATACTAAATTCGGTTCAACGGAACGATTAAATTTGATCTTTAGCTGATAGCGAGCTTGTTTATTATTTTTCTTTTTTACCTTCCTTATATAGAACGGTTATGCAATCACTTGAAAACCGACTAGGAAAAATGTGTACAGAGCTTAAATTATCACGCATTCTCAATGAAAGGAACCATTCCAGCAGACTCATTTTCAATGTTTTACTGTCTCATTCGCAAATGACCGACACCAGAACAAACGAAGAGAGACGTTTCGTTTCTCATCGAAAAAATGAGAGAGCATAATTGCCAACGTCACTCTTTCCTCTGTGACAAGACGAAACCAAACTAACGTCTTCAGGTAGCAACAGCAGAATTTCAATCGATGTATTGAAAATATGTGACGCTTGGCTATAAAAAGTGACTAAAATATGGCAAATCGAAGTAATTACATCCCAGAACTTCTTTGGAAACCAAAACTACTACAAATTTGAGCACCAACAGTTGAAACTTATTGTGAAACCTTTTTCTGTCGTTTTCAATTCTCACAGCTTTGGTTGAATATCGACACTACATAAGCGGCCCTTACACGATCATTAAAAGTGTCATTACTAAAAAGTAGTGGCACTTTTAATGATCGTGTAAGGTCTACGAGTTCAGTAATGTCACGAGTAATGATGGAATTCCGGATTTTCCATCATTACCAACATTATTTCTTGTTATTTTTTTTGAGGAAGTGCTGAATATTTTTAGAACTATACGCGAAAAAATGACAAAGTGTAGATTTAAATTGTTAATATTTCATTAACCTTAACGTTTCAATGGCAAATCAAATTTATTTTCAGCTAAACGAAAATAAAAATATTACTATTGCTATTGCTGGAGTAGTTACATAATGACACTTTTAATGATCGTGTAAGGGCCACTATACTATGGGATTTTCACTGAGAACTGCAAATGACTGAAAGGGCAAATGAAAGAAAAAACACAATTTTGAAACTACTATCCCGCTTATGTCATTTACTGGACATGGATTTCGTTCTCATAGCTTGCAAGCGAAGCTGAGAGTGACAGTAATTTCTTGTCATTTTCGTCTATTTTTCAGTCAATGAAAATGACTTTTATTAGCTCTGGTCATGTACCATTCGACTCAGTTCATCGAACACACATTACCCGAAGGCGAAACGTAAAAAGAAAAATATTCATGTGCACTGTGGCACAAACCGATACCCATGAGGTACCAAAACTTCTTTAATGGCAACAAGAATGTGGATTTTTCAGATACTGCGGAGCTCGGCGTTTAGCGCTGTTTACCCAAAATCTAAACACCTTGTACTACTGAAGTCGGTTAAGAAGATGTTCAAAGGCAACCTCAAAAATTGAGTGCTTCAAGGGGATATTGACATCAACCAGCGGAGTTTCCGAGCGAAAAATTGGAGAAAAGGAAAACAACTTTACGACAATGTAATACTGACGAGTCTAATACGAAACGTAAAGAAAAGTAAAAACGGTTATGCGCCCTAAGCACAAACTCAGGTTTACCCCTAAATGAATGTAATACCGTTCTCAATCTCCAGATATCAAACTGATTGAATGTTTTTTTTTTGTAAAAAAATGCGTACAGATATAATCTTAGTATTCTTGTACTTATATTTATCTGAGTTCCAGACAACTTTTCTCTACCTGGTTCAACGTCTTTCGGTGAAATTTTAGATAGATATAAGAAAATGCCATCAGGAATTATTTTTGCTATAGTGTTTTCTGAATCGATCGAGGTAATCCGACTTCAATCATAAGTTAGGGGAATATTTCAAATCACACGTTGTTTCTTCACGTTGTTCCTGTAAATAATGACGAATGTTATATTTGTTCGTAACAATTGAAGCTAGGAAAAATAAATTGAAAATTGAATCTCTAAATTGTTTAGTTTCACTTCATTATCACGATACCATAACACACAGTTTTATCACAGAGAACAGACTTCCAAGCTCATATAAACTTTTTTTTAAATAACCTGTGTAAATCAAGTAAAAATTCGTTCAAAATCACCGTTGCGTATGATTTCGCATGCATTGTATGCAAACTCGAACACGCTAAGCGCCTCTGTAGGTGAATTGCTACTTGTTGATCACTTTGCCAAACAACCGTTACTCACTACTTGGATGTCTGGTCTCTGTGTTAAAAGAGAACATGGACAAAGATAACCTTTTATATGGAAATAGAATAAAAAATGATTTAGTATATAGTTTCTAGTACATACAGCAGTTATTAGTTTTTTCACGGAAATTTCACCTTCATATTTCAGCTAGACCGCAATTCAAGCCATCATATGATTGAACATAATGAGCGAATATGGAAAACTATTTATGCATTTAGATTTAGATTTGAAGAATGAAAAATAATGAAGTAGGTATGATATATTTATACGAATGGAACTACTGATTAGCCAGACCATGTGCCATGGAACGCAGGAAGAAAAAATCTTGCGGCGCAATATCTAGAATATTTGATTGTATTCTTCTTCTCCTGTTGTTAGAACGGCAGCAATATTTACTGCCTGGACCGCGAAGGATATGGTTCCGAGATTCGTTGAAAAGATTTATTGATATTTTTGGAAAGCGCATATTTTTTATTGAAGAATGGTATGACAATTTGCTCACCCTTGAATTGAAAAAATACGTAGAAGTTGAAGAAAAAGTTTTTACTCTGAGGTGGTAATGTTGATCTTAGTTCATTGTGCGAAATCTACCGTTTATTCAGAATAGAGCATTAAACATGGTTTGATACCATTTTTCAAATGCCTGGAAATAACAAATAAAGTATCCAAAATAAATTGTTCTCGATCGCTATACATTCTAGTACTCGAGAAATCAACATTACACTGGTTTCTGTTTAAAAGAATGTTGATCCGAAAAAACCAAACCTTACCCAATTTCACACATTTCTGAAGATTTTCCATGTTTAATCGTAGTTTGCACTAACAAAAGGAGTAGTAATCACTTTGAAATCAATTTTCTTCTACTCCGAGTGTACTTTTATTGCTGATATCTATTTGTACTATTGCATAAACGATAAAAATGTTGCAAATCACTACTGCCGATATGAAAATTTCCGAAAGAATCCTCCTTTTCTTGGTTCTATTTTTCATTGGCAGGTGTCGCTACCGGTAAATCAGCTTTGCGACAATATGCCAATTGTACTTATCTCGTTAGTCGACTCCACTAATGATATTATTTTGTTGACTACTCTTCTTTCAAGCAACGAATTGTAAGCAATGTCGTAGAAAAAAAAATCCCAAAATTGTTTAATACTGCTGTTACGGCGACGCGAAAAATCGAATCGAATGTTCCTATTTTCATCTTACAATCAATTATTATTACAATCAATCTATCGATCTAACTCTAACTAATGGTTTTCGTATATGAGATGACTACTGGAGCTGAGATGATATGAGATATTTATGACATCGACGAAAAAATGACGGAATGCAATTGAAAGATCTTCTATTAGAACTACTCTTCAATGTTCACACTTTCCCGAATAATTTATCAACGCTTAGTGAAGAGTTCATGAATTTTAAAGACGACTGAAGTCCATTATTTGTTCCAGTTTATAAGTTGCTCTTTGAACGTTTGAACTAGCTTCGGTTGTCGGCATCGGTAAATTATGTCATTTTCGCTGGATGCCAAACCTCACCCGGTTTCCACCCTAACTGCCGTCAAACCGTTTGTTTGAAGCAAATTTCGAACCTAGTTTCAACGTCATTGATCTGAAAACCGTGTCAGTTTTGATTCTAATTCTTATGTCAGGTTTGCTCGCACCCCGTTGCTAAATGCGAACTTGGTCAGTTTTAGTTTTCTCGAGTTGAAACGACATTAGCTATTTTGATTTACTAACTAGCCAAAAGTTCGATTAAAGGGACTGATTTTGTTCAAGCAGCTTATGAAGTTCATAAATAGTAGCAAAGCAAAGTCTTGGCATTACATTCCTGTGGTGGAATTTGGCCTTTCTGTTTCAACAGACTTCGCAGCCGATTCTTAGTGTACAGAATCATTGCATGGCTAGTACTATGGATCCTACTGACACTAAGAATCCTTCCAGGTCGGGGCTCGAACATACGACAGCTGGCTTGTAAGACCAGCGTCCTATGCATTGAACCGCCAACCCGGGACAATAAATAGTAGAGTGCCTATAACTAAAGTGACGACATCTCATCCGTAATGTTAAAAATAATTTAAAACATTTAATCCGAAGTGTTGGCAGTTTCGTTGGCTTTCCATTGTATTTGACAGGTCGTTTGCTCGTTTGGAACAAAGCTGTCATCCAAGCAGTACGTTTTTAAAGTAGTTCGGTACTAACATGTGATTAGGGCATATCGTGCGATAGGCCCTTTCAAAAGTTACGAAAAATAATGCTGATTACTCGAATTTCAAGCATGAAATTCAAGCATATTTTGCATGATTTTATAGATTGAGCTTCCATCTACGAGATTATATCGACTATTGTGTATATGAAAGTTGTAGAGCCGATCAATGAGTATATTATATTTTGTAACATTCGCAAGGGCTTATAGTATGATATGCCCTTATCACATGTTAGCACCGAAGTATCCACAGTTGAAAGTTCGTGTGACGCAACCGAACGAACTAAGCTGCTTATAGAATAAATATATTGTACAGCTTCTATGCAGTGAGAAAGTTCACGCGTAACTTGTTTTATACTTTCAACTTCTCAAAAGTTCCGCGTGTACTTTTAAGGTCTATTTACACCTTTCCGGTCAGGTTCAGCGCCAGCACGGATGGTAATATTCTTTCACGCGTTTCAATGTACTGACACGAAACGGTGCCGGATAAGTGTGGAAAGATAAGATTTCACGTTAGTTGGAATAATCATGAAGTTACTCAATTCGTATGTAAGGTGAATTGTCCATAACTGGATCTGGAAACTTTTTGTTTTTTCTTAATTGAGGAATGTTTCAACAGACTTAATGCAAGCGAAAATGTTGAATAGCGAAGAAGTTATGGAAAATAAAAGAATAATGATATTCGCTATTTTTGGATTTCGTCGACAAATAACATATTTTTATTGTATCGTTTTTGCCTCTCTATAGAAACGTAATAAATTTACTGAAAAACAGGCTTTTGAACCTCGCCTTGGAGACCCATATTGTCGACTCAGCTCGACAAGATAGGAAAATGTGTGTACACTTTTTTAAGATTTTTTACCACTCTATTAGAAACCTACTATTGGACCATTGATCAAGTTTTGAGAATCAAATGGCTGTCATTTCTAGTTCCGGTGATATAATGGTATATGTTACATAACCAACTAACTGCACATTTTCTTCGGCTGAAATTTCTCGAAGATGACTCAACGAATTTCGATTAACTTAGGCTTATTTGAAAGCTAACAATGTCAATCAAATTTGGAAAAGTTATAGCAAGCATTTCCGGTTCAAGAGTACACAATATTTTTAAATTAATTAGTATACACAGAATGACATTCACCAATAAATGATACTGAAAACCGAATTCTCAACAAATTCTTTATTTTTGAAAAATAATTAGGCGTGTAATTGATTAGTGCACTTTATAACATCGATTCTATGATTCCACTAAAATAGTGTTAGTACTGACATTGTGATATCGGCGTGCAAAAAGAAATGTTTCAGTATTGAAAAGATGAACGAATTCACTGCGAGATAATTAGCATAGCTTTGCTAGCTGTCATATGCTTACGCTATAATATCGTAGTTGTTTTCGCCTGATTTTCGACTTTGCAAAAATTTTGTATGGTTTTCAGTCGAAAGGAATGATTTTTTCACAGCTTCATCTTGTTCCATTAAGTCGCGCCATTGAAGCTAAAATAAAATGACTAATGTTATGCATAGTCTTACTTAGATGCCTACCGTAGGCAGAAATGACATACCAGTTTTGCAAAACGTTCTTTATCAAGTTCATACTTATCACCAAGGGCAAATTTTAACAAATCGACTCGTTCACACCATGGCCAGATCATATAGTCTAGCATGCCGGGTTTCTCACCTCCATAGTAAGGAGTGCCTCGTGTTTTCAGTTCCTTTTCGAAAATATCCAAACCAGTACCGAATTCTGTTATGGCTCCAGGAGGAATACCATCAGTCGAAAACATAATACGGTAGTAGGGTATAATTACTAGACCATTGAAACGTTCGATCAAAATGCGGTCCAGTGCTTTTTGGAACGGATCCGCAGGATATAGTTTTCTCTCCTTATCAGGATATGCTTCCTCTATGTAATCAGCTACTACAAGAGATTCATAAAGCATTGCGCTACCCTTACTGGGCACTTGCAAGGCAGGTACCTTGCCAAGCGGGTTTACGTCGCTATACCATTCGGGTTTTTCGCTAAGGTTGATGTAAATGGTATGATAGGATATTTTTTTGGCATCCAAGATCAGATGAACTCGTTGGGCGTATGGACAGTATCGCATAGAGTACAGGCGAAGTTTACCATCGTTACTCAAAACTGGTGGGGTTGATCCTGAAAACACCAGAAATTGGTTCAGAATAATTAGATTATAATATATTAAATTATAATTCACTGATTAGTATGCTAAACAATCAGCAGCAATATTATGTCGTTTTAGTTTTTAAATTGCACTACACCGGTGTAACGAAAACTGCACTGAAACCCTTCGTTATTACCAATGGAATTTTTCTGCACCGATACCACTGGTGTAGCACTCATCAAAAGTTCGGTGTGTCTCTGTGCAATGGAATCGTTCACTGTAGTCAAGGGTTACTGTTTATTTACATTATTTTTGTTCTTTTATTCATGCCATGTGTAGCACTGCACCGGTGTAGTGCAGTTTAAAAACGACATTAGCTTACAGTAAAACAATCTCGATTAAAATGATATTTTTAGTGTATATTTTGTTGGTCACTGTATATTACACGGTTTTGTTTTGCCGGCATCGTTATGACGAATATATTCTAAATCTTTGTCTCTAGTACTCTTCCAAATTTAATCTTTGACGTCATCCATTCTCAGTTGATGACATCATCGAACTGGGCTCTGGAAATATATTTTTTGTCTTCCCTCATCACATCGGTTTTAATGCACGTCAATTTTCAATATCAGACGATTCCAGAACATTTTTCAAATAAAAGCAATCGATAACATATCAAATCTAAATAGTACATACCTTTGGCTAAATGCTTTCCGTTACTCATACTAGCAGTACCGATTAATACAATAGTGAATAAGATGCTAAAGCACACAATTTGGAACTTAATTTGATAATTATATACTTGAGGTTAATCCGCAGAACTCGACACGACTGCACTGACGGTAAAGTATATTGCCTTGTGTATTTACTTTAATTCGTGTAAATAGCGAACAATTTGACAGAAGGTTAAACTTTCGAATGTGTTAGGGTAACAGAGGTATTTTGGTCCACTTTAGGATAGATTTTATTTTGGCTCATTTTGTAAAAATATCTACCAAATCTTGCAATATCTTTGAAAAACCCTTCCACAATAGTTAATTTAATGTGATTAGCTTTAATTTGATGCAACATGGATTACTTAACATCTATTAAATCCATAAAGTTTGTTAGGTGGGTGGTCAAATTAGCTCTGTTACCCTACTTGGGCGCAGAGATGCCAGGTAAAAATTTCAAATAACCACCTATACATTCTATTGTAAAAGCATTTTCACAATTAATTGAATAGTGTATAACAATACATTAAAATATTTTTCAACGGTCAAAGCATAGTTGTGGCAGGTTTTGTAACAGCAAATCGTATTGTTTTTCTACAATATTTTTTATTCGGGTTACCACTATGAAACCAAACACAGGTAAACAAAAACTTAAAATTGAATTATCGGTATTATTAGAGAGCATATCTGTATTCCTGTACCGAGTTAAAAAAATATTAAATAAATTGGTACAGTTGGCAGCGCTGCTCTAATAAGCCAGCTGACACCGGTATGCTAGCACCAGCCATTTGAAAGTACACCGATTACGATGGGCCCCTCACGCAGCGCTGCCAACTATACCGATTTCTCGGTATTTATACCGATTTTTGGACTCGATACAGGAATACAGATATGCTCTCTCAAAATACCGATATTTCAATTTTTCATACAGATAAATACCGATTTTTAGAGTTTTTGTGTTGGATTCCATAGGGGTAAACCAGGTCGAGCGACCTTTTTTTTTTGGTCGCAAAATCAGTTTCCGCACTAAATCGATATTTGATTTTTCGAGAAAGATATTGTACAGATAGATTTTTCCGCCCAATATAGATTTTTGGAAAAAAACAGTTGACAGCACTGCCTTAAGTTTCGGGCCTCAAACACTGCGATGTTTTGAAACTTATCGTGACTCTCAAATTGTGTAAATTACTTCCACTTGATGTCACAGAACATCATCTGCTCTATTTTCGGTAAACTACAAGTTATTGTGGGAGAATCGACCAAAAAATTCCATGCAATAAACAAGATAAACCGAAGATCGATAGTAATACTGATTGTTTATCTACGTTACAATCAGATGATTCTGAAGCTCATATTTTGATCTCAGGAGTCATGACAGGAGGTCTAAGACTCTAACACTTTCATAAAGAGTGCAAAAATTCATGTTAGCATCAACGTTGCTAGGTATTCCGATTTCTCGGTATTTATACTGATTTTTGGCCTCTATACCGCAATACAGATATGTACTGCTAAAATACCGATATTTCATAGTTCATAACGATTTTCGATTTTTGTTTTAATAGGCATGACAAAAGGTTGCCATGGGAACTTCTGTTTAGCTCACTTAAATTAACCCCGGTGACATTTTCCTGGTACTTAAGTAGTAGAGATTCTGATACATATACGGTACAGATAGATGTTTGCACCTGATAGATTTTGCAGTGAAGACTTTTGAAAAAATGACTTGGCAACGCTGGTTTGCAAGTTTAAAATTCAGCATATTCAGCAATGAACCGAGCATTCGATTTCGTCCAACAAGCCACGTTGGACTAGTTGTATTGGATAATTTTGTAAGTTTCCAATGTCGGTTTTTCTTGATGGCCCAGTTTCCACCCTAACTGCTATCAAACCGTTTGTTTGAAGCTAGGTTCGAATCTAGTTTTAACGATGTTGAACTGAAAATCGTGTCAGTTTCGAACCTGGTTTTTATATCAGGTTTGTTCAAATCCCCGTTGCTAAGTGCGAAACCAACACAGTTTCGTGAAAAGTGTTTGTTAGATGAAACTACCCTGGATCAGTTTTAGTTTTCTCAAGCGAAAACGACATTTCAAACAAACTATGAATGAATTTACAAGAATTTCGAGACATAGCAGAACTTTGATAGATCACGTATATTCCAATTTTGACGGAGTTTTTTCGTGTGTGGATTGCAATTTCCATAGCGAGTATCCCTAGAGATGGGAAAAACACAGTGAAAATTAAATGTTGGAAAAAATATTCGAAGCAAGCCATGCCTCGACTTAAATATTCAAAGCAAGCCATGCCTCAAGAAGCTTGTATTGTACTCAGTTGACTGGAAATTAGGATCGCAGAGCATCTACTCTTACGGACGTATTAAAAAAGTGTACTAATAAATTAGTAACTGGAAAGTACGTTAGTTTGAACAGCTCGAGTAGCGCTAGTGGACCTCTTACGGTTAAAACGAGAGAGGGATAAACAGTACAAGAGGTTCTGTAGAACTAACAATGAAAGTCACTGGCGTGCTTATACCAATGCACGAAACATATATTCACGGGCCCTGAAGAAGACTAGATGTGAATATATTCAGAGGAAGATCGATCAAAATCAGAAAAACAGCAAGGAGTTATGGAAAATTCTTAAACAATTGTTAAGACCTACACATAGCTCAGCAAAAACCTTAGCAATTAATGGTATAGAAGAACACTCAGAGCAAGCGATACCAGAAAAATTAAACAGTTATTACATAAATAATGTACAGCAGATCAATCAAAGTATTGATTTAGTTGGTGAACCTGTTAAAATAACATAGCCGATTAGTAATTTCTTGAATTTCACCCAATCACTTTTGAACAATTGAAAGATATTTGTTTTAATTTAATAAAATCGGCTGGTATCGACAATGTTATCGGCAATCTGCTGGACTTGGTAAATGAATCGTTATACACGGGAAATGTACCAGAAGTTTGGAAAGAATCGCTGGTGTTTGCTTTGTTTGATTTTTCTTTCGCTCTGTTCCTATAGCGATACATAATGTAAACATAAAGCTTTCTTAGGTCAACGCGGTTGATGCAAATGGTGCAGAATTGTCCGATGACGGGTCGATCGAAGCGCTACGATCGGCCCCATATCGTGCTGAATCGGTCCGATAATCGGGCCGATGATCGGACCGATGCGGATCGACAAAATCCATCGGGATACTGTTTCAAACACAACAACGCTTTGGTATAGAAGGAGTAGCATATAATTGGTTTGAAAGCTACCCAGTGAAATTTGTCGACCCGTATAAGTCCGATCATCGGCCCGATTATCGGACCGATTGAGCACGATATGGGGCCGATCGTAGCGCTTCGATCGGCCCGTCATCGGACAATTCTGCACCATTTTCATCAACCGCGTCGCCCTAAAAAAACTTTATGTTTACATTATGTATCGCTACAGAAACAGAGCGAAGGAATATCAAACAAGGCATTTTCGAGCCGACGTCTCCCCGATAGGGTGTGAAATACATTCTTTTGTTTCGATCATAGAGGCTTTGACCTTACGGTCATTCGCCTCTTAGGGCCAGAAAAACTCTGGCCCTATGTTCGGGGTTGAAAATCCAACCCCGATATATCACATCCCCTGAGTATCAGACATCCGCTCTCTGCTTTGGTATTTCTTCACTCTTTTGTTCTACCGATACACTATGTAAGCTCGAAACGCAATCAAAAGCTTTCTTGCACGATGCGTCCGATGTTCGGATTTACTGGGTATTTATTTGATAGAACCCAGAGAACTGTTTTCAACGATGTTGTGTGCAGCTTCCAGGGTAATTCTCTTGGTGTGCCACAGGGTAGTGTTTTAGGACCGATTTTGTTCATTCCCAGGGAAATTTGTAGACCCGTATCGGTCCGATCATCGGCCCGATTATCGGACCGATTGAGCACGATATGGGGCCGATCGTAGCGCTTCGGTCGGCCCGTCATCGGACAATTCTGCACCATTTGCATCAACCGCGTCGACTTAAGAAAGCTTTATTTTTACATTATGTATCGCTAGAGAAACAGAGCGAAGGAAAATCAAACTAGGCATTTTCGGGCCGCCGTCTCCCCGATTGTGTGTGAAGGAGTGTTATACGCTGTTTTGTTTTGATCATAGAGGCTTTACCGTTAAGGTAATTCGCCTCTTAGGGCCAGAAAAACTCTTGCCCTATGTTCGGGGTTGGAAATCCAAACCCCGATATATCGCATTTCTCCTGAGTATCAGACATCCGCTCTCTGCTTTAGTACATCTTCACTCTTTTGTTCTACCGATACACTACGTAAGCTCGAAACGCAATCAAAAGCTTTCGTGCACGATGCGTCCGATGCTCGGATTTACTGGGTTATGTTATGTGACATGAAGCGAATTTAGCGTTTTGTGAAATAAATTTGCTTGCTTACGATACTGTTAAGTCACTGATTGAACTTGAATGGCATATGGCGATTCAAGAGATATAATCGTGGAAGTGACTGGTAGCATAAATCAAATAAACATAGATTACCGACTGTACGGTGACACTAACAGCACCTCTAGTGAGAAACTGGTGTACTTTTTTCCATTAGCTACTGTGGTTTTGTTAAATGCGCAGGCAACTTTATGCATGCATTTTAGGAGCATTTACGCACCCATTCTCCACCAGACGGTGCTTTTGCTGTCACGGGTTTCTCAACTACATTAGTATTACACTGGGAAATCTATGTTTATTTGATTTATGCTGGTAGTGAGTGGTATTTTGAGGTACCTGTTAGCCACAATGAGTTTGAGTGGGTTAGCGTATAAGTTGTTTTGTATAAGCTCGTATTGGCGTGGCTGCCAGACGGCTGGCTAACAGCTGCCAGCGGGCAAAATATGGTTGGCAACCAGTCTGGTACTCGACTGCCTCACCGCTAGAGATAGTCGGGTCTCGGGAACGAGTTCGGGTCGGCTTTCGGGTAATAGTAGTTACTTTTTGCAATGATATTTTAGTTTATTTTTTCAGGAAATTGATTTCGAAACGAAAATGATTTGACTGTAATCTAAATTTTTCATTTTTTTATTAGTTAGCATCTAGAAAATGCAACATCTATATTAGTCATCAACTAACCTGTATCTAGCAAAAATAAGATGCGCTACCTTCATTATCTTGTGTAGCTAAAACAGTCGATGGAAACCTTCTAAGAAAAAAACGTCCAACGGAAGTTCTCCGTTGATCCATTACGTTGGCCCGTTGTTCCTATGAATGTCCAATAAATCGTTCAACGGGAGGCCAATTTTGAAACAGACCATTGAACCGGCCGCCATATTTTTCGTTCAACGAACTCGGCAAGCAAAGGCCCATTGTTGAGCCATTTTAAATATGAGAAGTTGGAAATCCGTAGGACTAGTTTTACTGGAGAATAATGAATGTTTCCAATTACCTATTTTTATTTTAAAAAGTAATACGTACGTGTAGAATACTCCTACTTCGCGTAGAATAACAACACATTTCCTTTTGGTTGTAAGTTTTTTCTAAAGGACTGAAAGATGTGAGGAAGAAAAATGTAAACATCGGTCGTTGCAGGATCATCCTAAGAACCACGTTCAGTTTCAATTACCGAGCACATAGTTTTATTCCATATTTATCATGAGATAAATACTTGGTAACTTGAAAATTAATTATACATACCAGAAAACAGCACATAGTAGCTCTGCAATAACATTCCGAGTCATATTTTGTTCCGATGTTTACATGCATGGACCGCGAGAATATTACTAATACATACAACCAAAATTACCAGATCTCACCCCAGTGTAAATTGCTACATGATGGTGCTGACATTAAATAGGCTGAACAGAAAATATGAACCTCTGCCGATATTGAGGCTTTGGCCCATACATGTTCAAATTCTCCTTCGTTCTGAATTATTACTGTTACGGTGGGCCGGGCATGTTGCTAGAATGTCGGAGAACAACCCGATTAAAATGATCCTCAATAGTGATACGAGCGGTATAAGAAGAAGAGGCGCGCAACGGTCAAGATGGATTGATCACTTTTGATTAAGATTGATTGTTACTTTTGGGTTATTCAGAAACGCATATAAAACGCATAATTCAGATTCGTATTTTCTATACGGGTTTCCCTAAATATTCAGTATAGCGGAGGAAAAGGAAACCTTAAGGTGAAATGTAGTCTCAAAAGAGACGCAAAATTTTAACCGCTTGATTTGACCGAATCATCGCACAAAGCATAGCCAGAAAAGCCGACACATAGAAATCAGGAATATTTTCAGCGATTGGGCGCAGTGGGTTTACCACTCGTTTTGTTGGCTTGTAAAAGACTCATTGATTCGTAATAGATTTTTGGATCTTTCACACTTTGAATATATCCTAATTTAATCGTTATTGTTAGTAATTACTATTACACTAGAACTATGAATCATGAGTAATTATTGACTAGCATAAGGTTATATGTATATGTATTGACTAACTTGCTTACCACGTATACGCTTGAGTTTAGTAGCAATAAAAAATGCGGAAAAGTTTATGTAAACATTTTCAAATTTCGATTGTTTTGGCTAAGGTTTTATAATTTCGAGCTACATTTTCAGATTCCTTGTAAAGTCATGCTACAAACACTACTTTTCAATTCTGAAACCATCGCCGTGGAACGGAACAGTAACCGTTTATACATTTCGAAAACCAATTACGGCTTGGCAAAGCAAAATTTCAAAATTCTAAGCACACTTCGTTGTGATAACTTAAGTGTTTTTAGTTTTTCGAAAATAGGTCTAGTTTTTGAATAATTGATCAAAAACGCTATGCGCAAGTTAACGCATATTGGATTTTGTTGGTTTCAACCCTGTATTCTAATTTAAATGAATCCATTTAAGTTTGTATAGTCAACGTTGTCGTATCGTTATTTTAAAAGAACCTCCCCAGAAAGCTTAACTCGCGCATTCCGCTACATTTCACCTTAAAGAAAAGATGCAGATGCCGAAAAGTATTTTTCAAGTGCATGACATATATATGATAAAAGATAAAACTAATAACGCATTCTGATTAATATGACTCCATTTTGATTTTGAAAAATTCGACAATAAACGAATTTCATTAATCATTTTTTATTTTTTTTGTTTTTCTATTTTTTCCGCAAATTGCTCTTACTGCTTTTCTGAGAGTCACGTATGTAAATCCAACGATAAATAGGTAGAATCCAAAAATGTCCAACAGATTCGATCGAATGGTACCCAGCTCAAGTGATGGTGATTTTAGGTGGCTTAAATCGGGATTTCGAATCACATATTCAATCCACCAAATGGCTCGGTCTAATGGTTTCTCTGGTTGATCACGGAACAGTTTCGATCTTCTCTTCATATTGTCTTGGTAAGTCGACGTTTGGAGCACTTTTAAAACTGCGTTCCTGATTTTATCAACCGTCAATGAACTAAAATCCAGTTCTTCCGCAACTCCTGCTTTAACTGATCGATGGCAATTCTATAATAATTGATACGACAGGCACTTCGTTTGTTTTGTTCTGATAATTATGAAAAGTACTCACTCTAATCTGATCCATATAGAAAGGCATTGCAATCAGTGGTACACCGAACCATGTCGCTTCTTGTGTGCTTAATCCACCGGAATGTGTTATAAACGCTTTAGTGTTGGGATGCGCAAGAATACTGGTCTGAGGCATCCAGCGTCTGATAATTACGTTTGATGGTAGGTCAAGATTCAGATTTGTTTCAAACTTCCACAAAAAATGAAACTGTGGCATCTGGCGAAATGCTTGGATAAACATGCGTTGGCGTTCTTCGCCTATCTTATCACTTCGAACATTTGAACCAAGTGAAAAGAGAACGGCTCCACTTCTACCGCGGGATATGAACATTTCAAGATCACTGGGCAGGGGATCGGGATTTTTAATATGAGCACCTCCCACGGCGATCACGTTTGGAGGGAGTGGTTCTAGGACATCCATCACTGGATTGGTATTAACCAACATCACTTGTGCTCGCTTCTCTAAGTCTCCCAAATATGGCATATCGGTATAGTTGAAATGAACTCGAGCTAATTCATCCACTCTCGGCATAATGTAGAAATGACGATAGCTACAGATAGATTTACAGTATAGATAGTTTCATGATTCAAATCATATTCAGTGGAATACTCACGCCGAATCGGCCAATGAGATGAAAGTGTTGTATGCTCGCTGTATGAAGTTCATCTTGGTGTCGTAGTTTAGTGCAAAATATGGAGTATAAGCGAAGTGCTTATGTCCTCCCACGATATCAACTGAGTATGGGGGATTATTAAATGGCGTTAGTGCTAACATCGGCGGATATTTAAACTTATGTAGCAATGGTAACAGACATGGGCCACATCCGAAGTCGTATATCACAAGATCGAATTTGAAATCGTCTGGATATGATTCGATTATATTTAGTCCTGCAGAATCTAACATAGCTGCAATGTAAATTAAGAGTTGTTATTATACAATCATGCATGGCAGAATTCAACACACACGAGCACACACGATTGTGAAATAGTTCATGAAGGAAACCACTGTTTCTAATGAACTTTCCTGCGACTTCGACACGAAGTTTACATCACCACTATCATGTAAGTGGGTGTACACATTTTCCAATAATATGTAGGTGAGATTAGGTTTTGACATGTCCGCATCTTGTGAAACCACCGTAAGGTTGTGACCACGTTCTACCAGAGCTTCAATCCAGACACGGTTCCTATAAGCATACATAATTGAATATTGAATATTTATTCCTTATTTATGATACAATTTTACCAAATATGGTGACTCGGGCTGGGAACAGTCAAGATACAAAGTATGTTAGCAGTATTTGTGATTTTCATTGTAAATGCTAAGGTCACTAATGTAATTAGTTGTTTTAGAATCATCTCAAGTTGTTGTAACTGATAGAAGCGCGTGCAAATGATGAAGACTCAATACAGACTGACTACTTTGAATGAGATAGTGATTTATACGAAGATGATGATTTAGTAGGAGGGATTGCCGTACGTTTGGTGCATTTCGTCATTCTTTATTTCGTATGCATTATTTTCAATTGTTGTATTCTCATTCATGATGATTTGTGAATAGAGTATAAGTGCTCCCAACCCTTAGCGTTGAAGAGTGCTTGCACTTGGGCTCATTTTTGTATTAGTTGATTACAGAAGAACCAGTTTTAATTAACCTAGTGATGTTAGAATAAATCAGCGTTTATATGAGAAATCGAGATGAGATATATTTTAATGTTTTCGATCACTATTTTCGGTGTTCACAAAACCGGCGACTGGTATGGCCGGAGAAAGTTTGTATGACCTTAAACAAATATGACCTGCAAATTGGAATAGTTTTAAGACATGTTTTGAAAATTTCGTACTTCTTGAGCGTCGTCAGTTAATTAGAACTTTTTCACATTCAGCACCCCGCAACCCCTGAGCCGGAAGTCGAATTCGTTTAAAACTCAACAGTAGTGGATATAAAAATCGTTCAACTTTTGGTGCTTCCGAACCTTGAAGTTGAAGACCAATATAGCCGAATCAAACAATTTTAATTAATTTGATTCCTATCACATTCTCATCAATAAAAACACATTCTTGAAATTGATTTTTCACTTTTTATTTTTATACCAATCGTGCTTTCACTTTTTTAGGTCCAAATGATCTTTCAAAATACCAATTCCTTGATTTTATTATCGTGTTCATCATCCGTTGATGGTCGTCCTGGACGTGGTTCGTCGTCAACGCGTTCTTGACCCTCTTTGAACAACTTGTACCAATCAAAAACACTTGCTCGTGACATACAATTATCACCGAATGCTTTTTTCAACATTCTGAACGTTTCGGCACCAGAAATTTGATTCCGCACACAAAATTTAATGGAACTTTTTTGTTGAATATTTTCACTCATTGGAAAAATCACCGGTTGCACTTTTAATACTTTAGAAAGCCAGACGTATACTAAACACTAATGAATATTTTGACGTCACACTTGGCACAGATGTCACTAACAGTCATACTAACCTAGAAAAAAATTCGACGAATAAGGTTTTCGCGAAATATAATTCAAAAGTCATACTACTTTTTACCCACAGAACAGAAAAAATAAGCATGACTGCTATGCTTTGCAAATGTTTTATTAAAATAAAATTATCATCACTTTTACATTCGAAACGAAATTTGTTGGACTGTTTTCAATATATTCGAACGGTTGATTCATTATATTAAACTGTAAATCCAAACCACGGCATTTTGTCTATTCGTCTGTAAACGATAATAGGACTCGTTATGGGAATCGTTAGGTGGCGTTAAGAGTTCAACATAAACTGCTGACGCACTGATGATCCGAAGGCGACACGTAAAAATGAATTCATTGTCATTCATAAAACTTGCGGTTTGCGATGAAAAGTAGTCATTTTGTTTTTATTTACTTTATTAGACAGCCGTAATACTAGAAAGATATCGCTTGATCATCATCAATCGAACAACAACGCCTTACGAGATACGAAGTAATGTCAATATCTACTCTCAAACCAAAACAAAAAAAAAACAAATGGATTCTCCTTGCAGTCTAAACTATATTTAACAGTTCGGCTGAAAAGTTCGTATCGTTTAATAGAAACACACATTTTTTTGCCAAAATTCGTTTTTATTATTCAACATAATTGCCATCAGAGGCGATACAGCGATTATAGCGATCTTCCAACTTTTCGATACCATTTTTTTAGTACGATTCGTCCTTTGCCTCAAAATAGGCCTCAGTTTCAGCGATTACCTCTTCATTGCTTCTAAATTTTTTACCAGCGAGCATTCTCTTGAGGTCTGAGAACAGGAAAAGTCACTGGGGGCCAAATCTGGAGAATACGGTAAATGAGGGAGCAATTCGAAGCCCAATTCGTTCAATTTCAGCATGGTTTTCATCGACTTGTGACACGGTGCATTGTCTTGATGAAACAAAACTTTTTTCTTCTTCAAATGAGGCCGTTTTTTTGAAATTTCGTCCTTCAAACGCTCTAATAACGCTATATAATAGTCACTGTTGATGGTTTTTCCCTTTTCAAGGTAGTCGATGAAAATTATACCATGCGAATCCCAAAATACAGACGCCAAAACCTAACCGGCCGATTGTTGAGTCTTTCCACGCTTTGGGTTCGGTTCATCGCGTGCAGTCCACTCAGCTGACTGTCGATTGGACTCCGGAGTGAAGTGATGGAGCCATGTTTCGTCCATTGTTATATATCGACGAAAAAAATCGGTTTTATTTCGATATAACAGCTCCAAAAACTGCTCAGAATCATCAATTCGTTGTTGTTTTTGATCGATTGTGAGCTCACGCGGCACCCATTTTGCACAAAGCTTTCTCATATCCAAATATTCGTGAATAATATGTCCAACACGTTCCTTTGATATCTTTAGGGTGTCAGCTATCTCGATCAACTTCACTTTACGGTCATTGAAAATCATTTTGTGGATTTTTTTCACGTTTTCATCGGTAACAGCCTCTTTTGGACGTCCACTGCGTTCATCGTCTTCGGTGCTCATATGACCAGTACGAAATTTTGTAAACCACTTACGAATTGTTGTTTCGCCCAGTGCACAGTCTGGATAACACTCATCAAGCCATTTTTTGGTATCGGCGGCACTTTTTTTCATCAAAAAGTAGTGTTTCATCAACACACAAAATTTCTTTTTTTAATAACTATTTATTGGAATATGAGTTAAAATTAAATTATTAAGATTTAAATAGGGTGTTCAGCCACAAGTGGTGACTTTTCAGCCCTATTATATATATGATTTGGTTATTACAATGAGGACATCATTTGCTTCCGCAATTCTGAGATTTTTGTGTAGGGAAAATTCTAAACCTACTTGTATTGTGTAATGAGGAAAAGGAACTTATATACTAACTTACTAACTAATACAGAGAGCGAATCGATTCAACTGAAGATTGCATCGATTTTTGTCGGAATTAGCTTATAATATTATGTGACATTACATCTAATGGTTCTATATTTGTGAGTCTATGGAACTCATTTGTTGTAAACCAGGGAGGACGCTTCAAAATCATTTTCAGAATTTTATTCTGAATCCTTTGAAGCGTTTTCTTCCTGGTGGAACAACAACTTGACAAAATTGGTACTGCATAAAGCATGGCTGGTCTGAAAATTTATTTATAAATTAACAATTTGTTTTTTAGACAGAGCTTAGAATTTCTGTTTATAAGAGGATATAAACATTTAATATATTTATTACACTTTGCCTGGATTCCTTCAATGTGATCCTTGAAAGTGAGTTTTTTGTCATACGTTAAACCTAAGTATTTAGCTTGATCAGACCATGTCAATTCCAAACCATTCAATTTGAGAATGTGATTATTGTTTGGTTTAAGAGAAGAAGCTTTTTGCGGCATTTGGTTTAACTTTCCATTTTGACAGATAATCACTGAATAGATTTATACTTCTTTGTAGGCGACTGCAGATCACTCTTAGATTTCTAGCTGTGGCTAACAGACTTGTGTCGTTACAGAATAGCGATTTCTGACAACCAACGGGTAGATTTGAAAGATCAGAAGTGAAAATATTATACAAGATTGGAGCTACGCTCGAACCCCGGTGTATTTAAGCAAATGTGACAGTTTCTGTCACAATGGCAATATGAATTTTGTGAATTTTGAGAAAATTATAAAATTCATCTTCACTCGATTTTAAAGATCGAGCATTCCAATTTAAAATATTCAAATAATTATTTAACATTATTGTTAAATTTTAAATTCATTATAATATCATTTGCAAATTGCCATCCGATTTGAAATGCTTCAAAAAGTGATGAAGTCGAATTCATTCGGATGATCATTTGAGAAAGTTGATTTTGTATGTAGATCATTTTATGTGGAAAATAAAACGTACTTTTTCTAAAGTTTTCAAATTCTTTACGTCACTTCGATTGAAGTGTATTAGGTAAAGTTCATGGGAAATTCCAGAGCGTGGAATAGAAGTACCATTCGCTCTTTTTTTCATAAGTATTACTTGGGAAGGAGCAAAACCAAGCAATTCTTTTAGTTCATTTTTAATTTCATCAGTACTTTGATCATTTGATAAGCCTTTCAAGACAGCCTTGAAGGGTCTGTCTGATTTTATATCATATGAATAAAATTTATGAAGTTTCTAGGTCAAATATCGAATAAGACGTTCGTAATCTTCCAATCCATCAACCAAGACTCGACATTCTCCTCTTCGTCCGATTTGAAATGAGATTTTTACTTCCGGGAGAAAAGTAGAAAGCTCAATCCGGAATGCTTTGAAGTCGGAAATCATCACCGTCACTGGTGGCATAGATTGTTGTTTCTTCCCAGAACGACAAGCGTCCATTTTGGGAATTTTTGAAGAATTTTCTTCTATTTCGCTACAATCGGATTCAGGAAGAATCTCGTAAATATTGTTAGACGGCATAGAATCAACGGAAGGGAAATCCATCCGTTGTCTTTTATTTTTACATTCGGATTCTATAAGATCGTGAATGTTATTAGAAAAATGTTGAATAACGGATTGTGATTTATTTCGTATTGAATTATTAGTCTTAGGCTTGTTGCCTTTCCGGTTGGACGCAGGCATTTTTGAAATGAATGAAATTTTAAATCAAATTAACTAGGCTAAATTAGTCTTCGATTAGACTCCTAGTTTGGAAAAGTCTTGATAAAGACTGATTTTGTGGTAGTCTTAATAAAGACTGATTAGTTCGAAGAATAGTTCTTTGAATAGCAAGCCTTAAAAAGGCTGATTAATTTCTTAGTCACTCTAATATCACTCTTTGTATCACTTACCCATTCTAATATCACTCTTTGTATAGCCTTGAGAAAGGCTGATTAATTGTTAGTCTTTAAAAAGACTGTTAGAATCAATGAAACTCTAGGTAGCCAGAAAATTTCCAGCAGCCAAGAGCTATACGCGTGCGGTGCGAACGACTGTTCAACGCCGACTGCTTCTATTCGCATTGCTGTAAGCAACGCGAGATGACACATCACTTCTAAAATAATAATATAATGTAGACCAATTTTGGTTCTCCAGTTTGAATCACACGATTGACTTGTAAATTTTCACACATTCCATATAAATCTGATAACACCGACAATGATATGCAGATGGCGCTTCGATCAGTTGATGTCATTTATATTTATATTTATATTTATATTTATATTTATATTTATATTTATATTTATATTTATATTTATATTTATATTCATATTTATATTTATATTTATATTTATATTTATATTTATATTTATATTTATATTTATATTTATATTTATATTTATATTTATATTTATATTTATATTTATATTTATATTTATATTTATATTTATATTTATATTTATATTTATATTTATATTTATATTTATATTTATATTTATATTTATATTTATATTTATATTTGCATTTATATCTTACAATTATTTCGTACATGAAAAATCTTATTTCATCTAAAAAAACTGATTTTAAATATGCATTTATTATTATTATTATTATAATATCATTTATTTTATCACGGTTTTAACCTTTTGTTTTTTTAGCTGCCGATGCCGAATGTTCTCTAGGAACGTTTAGAAACACACACACATATTTACAAATATCGTACTTGGGATTATCGATTATGCCAGAGATATGGGAGCTTTTGAACTTATTCTTGGTACGTACTCGGAAATAGTGTTAAGCCTTAGGAAATCAATAATTTTTTGGAAAAAACAATAATAAATTTACGACTCAGTCTATTTCATTTTCGCTCTACGGCTTCATTTCGATTTTGCAAAGTCATAACACAAACAAAAGTTTTTCTATCATAAAAAACCACTAGTACAATTCGATTCAGCGCATCTAAATTAGCTAAAAACACTGACCGAGTATGAATGGTTCCCGGGAATTTGTTCTACAACCCAAAAATTTTGGTACCAGAAATTTTACTTTTCATGAAAAAATCGACAAGTTCCAAGTTTGCATTCACCAACTACTAAGTCTCAACTGTGTAGACAAAATGTCAGATGCACACAAGTCATTATAGCTAATGCTCGAGCCCATTCAGTATTCGAATTATTACGAATTTTCGCCCCGGTCTCCCCTACTTTTTGCCAATACCTGCTGTGGTTGTTAAATATGCGCATACTACCTCATACATACCTTTTAGAAGCATTTACGCACCCATTTCTCACCAGAGTTGCTTTTTGCATCACGGGCTGCATAATTACATTACTATTACTCTATGAAGAAAAGTAAGTAAGAACAATATATCAATTTTTTTCAATGTTAAATTATTTAGCAGAAGATGAGGATGATCACTGCAATTCTCCGATAAAAAACTATTATCTCTGGACTTACGCTCACTTCCCGTACTCCATCATAACATGTGCAAGTCAATCGCTCGTTTGTTCTATTATCAGCTCAAACCAGTTCTTTGTTGGTATTGAACCGTTGCTAAGTCGTATAGTGCAGTCTTTATCATGATAGAGTAATAAGTATTATAATTACTAGTTATGCTTTTGAGTTGTCAAGGAGACTCATCACACTTACAATCAGTAGATTAAACACTGCGGGCTTTCAAATTAGATAAAGCTTTCCTGATTGGTGGATTTATAAAACCATTTTTTAATTTCCTTATCATCGGGATATCGTTCGTTTACCTCAATGTATGAAGTTTTTATCTAATGTAACCGTACTCATAATCAATTATCTACCATTATCAGGAAGGATAATATGTGCCTTGCCCACATCAGAATGATAAAAATGATTTTTTAACACCATTTAATTGTACTATAGGCAGTGTTGGTGATTGCCGAAAATTTGACAGAAGCTGCTATATTTCTATCTATATTGTATACAACATTTTCAATCCTCTAGAAGATGCTACAAAAAATCGTGTCTCTCAATGCATGAACCGTGAGAGAATTTTTCTACATTTCTTCGCTCCACTTCATACTCTGAGTATTTCACGCCCTTATAAAAAATTTACAGTCTGATAATGATCGTTGCTGTGTGGAATTCCCCAAGAGAGAATCGCAAGTTGACAATTATCGCAGAAAATCGAATCGATGATTCAACTTGATGATTCTCATACTAGGTTGCAATATTTCAAAACCCTTGTGTGGAGCATTCACAGAAATTTTCATAGACACAACTTATACAAAGGTTATATACACATAGTTAGAATAAGCGGCAATAGTAAAATGATTCTATCGCAATTATCAACTGCCTGTATAGAATCGGATCGCGAAACGAGAATAAGCAACCGTTTGTTGCTTCACAGAGGATCCCCACAGCCAGCGCTGCCAACTATACCGATTTCTTGGTATTTATACCGATTTTTGGACTCGATACAGGAATGCAGATATGATATCTCAAAATACCGATATTTCAATTTTCATACAGATAAATACCGATTTTCAGTTTTTGTGTTGGATTCCATAGGGGTAAATCAGGTCGAGCGACCTTTTTTTGATCGCAAAATCAGTTTCCGCACTAAATCGATGTGTGATTTTTCGAGAAAGATATTGTACAGATAGATTTTTCCACCATATACAGATTTTTGGAAAAAAAAACAGTTGACAGCACTGCCCACAGCAGCGTGATAATCTTTGATTCTCAGAAATGTCATCGAGAGATATTAGCTCTCGTACTGGTGTCTATTCTATGTTAAATGAGTCATTCCGGGTTTTTGTTGTTGCGATGATATCCGCCTCTCTTTGATGGCACTGATTCAATCGTGTGAAGACTGGCTAGTGAGCGTTCTTTGATACGATAAAAGCCATCCTTGACTATAGGTATATAACGTCACAATACACATTCACTACGTCTCTCACAAAACTTTAAATCATGTATAATAAACGTCACATCACAGATACGTATTTCGAATATTATTTATATTCATCATCAATGTGTATCAGTTTTTTTTAATAAATAAATAATATTTTGATAATGTGTTTCAGTTTTTTTTTAAACACACTGATGATGATGATGAATATAAATAATATTCGATATACGTATCTGTGGTGTGACGTTCATTATACATGATTGTGAATGTGTATAGTAACGTGATATACCTATAGTAGAATCAAATGGTGTTGAAAAATTTTATTCTAGTGGAATTATTCTACTAAACGCTCAAACATTGATAAATTAATAAATTATAAAAATGAGTCCGAAATGGGATTGTGTTTGTGCTTCCATTACTTATCGTTGTTCTGATGAACCGCATTGGAGGATCATCTCAAGGTCGTGTTTTCGTTTCAATTTAATAAAACTAGCATTGTTATAAGCGTGCAATTCATTAAAGAGAGAAAAATATTTGAATTCGCTAAAGCAACTATAATGTGCTCTATGTGGAGTACGAGAATGTCAAATACAACATTTCAATGTTCATGAAGGATAATTCTATAGAAGCGCGTGTGCCTGTGAAAAAACCATATCCAGATACGGAGAGGTTCTGTAAATCGAAGAGAAAATGTGGAAGAATTTATCCTCGGTATTCTTAATACGCATAAGGAAACTTGTACTACTTATTTTATTCGCACAGAACATTGTGTATTTAGTTAAATCGCGTGTCATCATCGACGATTAGCTGGCCATAAGTCAATATTTTCAGTAAGCTGTTCACTATGGCAAGCCATGCGAGAAACTAAACAAGAAATCAACTATACCCAAAGACAATGGCACTCCAATCCAAGTACTTTAGGAACAGAGCATAACAACAATTGAACACTGTCATCAACGAACCCATAATCCGATACCAATGTACAATGCCTGATTTAACTAAAAAGAAACCCAACACCCGGTAAACTAAACCACACAACGATGTTTCCCCTAAGTACAACGACGCTGAACTAATGGACTAGGGCGTGAACAGTGAACCACCCTTGATTCGATGAATAGAAATGATAGCGACTCTCCACCTTGGATAACAATAACAACGAATATATTGTTCTATATTGTTCTATTTTTTATTACACAAAATTAACAAGATCCGTAAATCGAAATACGTTTGTGAAAAATGGGAAAAATTTCGTACCTTTTGGAAACATTTTCTTTCGTCGTTGGAAATTTTTTTAACACGGTTGAACGACGTGGTTATAAATGCGTATGAAAGAAGTCACCGCATCAGACAGATCATTGGACAATTTGGATTTCGTCGCCTCAGTTTCTATGCACCACCTAGGGTGCCTTGTCCTTGCAATAAAATTCAAGCTTTGATTGAAAATATTTCTGCTTGGCAACGGAATTCAAACATAACTGAGGCATAGTAACTAGCTTTGAGTAGACCGAGCAAATACAGGATTACAGGATTGGTTGCGAGCTTCCGACTGAGGGTCGGCTGCCGACTCAGCAACAGCGGTTTTAGGGTGTATCCAAACTAGAAGCATTTACCTTAGTTGGGTACTTTCACCCCACTAAGATACGTTTATGTTAGTTAGAAATTAGTTTAAATGCTTTTATTGAGTCAGTAATCAAAATTGAAGAACAAACGCCGAACACTCCTAATTCTGGTGATACGATGGTGAAATAAGTAACGCAGCCGAAAAAATTGAACTTTCTACTATACGTTCCATTTTTTGGATATGGTTCGACCGATTTCAACAATATTAGGCTTGTTTGAATGCGCTCATCAAACCATTGTCCGCATTGAATTCTTTATAAAGTTTTGAAAAGTAAATTGCACCCATTCGGATTTTATTCGAAATTCGTTCCGTGGGTCCGACAAAATAAACAGTAGCATTATAATTTAGAACAGTATCTAACAAACATAGTTAATTTTCATTTATCAGTTGGATGTATGCATTGGGTTTCATACTGAAACTTTTTTTTGCGTGACATTTTTTATATTCATCGTATTCTAAATTTTTCAAAATTTTCATATTGTTTTTGTCTTTCTTATATAGAAGGGCTATGAAATCACTGTGGAATCCGACTGTTGAACCGAGGACTGGAGGACTGAGTGTCATATACCATTCGAATTTTTGAACAAAAGTGAACAAACTCATATACACTGTAATCGCGGAAAAAACTATGGATTTTTGTCTGGATAGTATCGATTGCATGTGACTTCGGATTCCGGAGAAATGATGGTATAAATGACGTAACCGACAAAATGCGTTGTTTTATTACCGCTCAATTTTTTCAGAGATAACTAAACCGATTTTAACAACCTTAGACTCATTCGAAAGCTACAAAGGAGTGTATTGAAAAGTAGTTAGCAACATTGATTATTGAATAGAAAAGCAAAAAAAAAACATGTTTTGACATCAGTTTTCGATATATTGTAGAAAAATTACTTTTTTATGCATTTCACTAATTATATTGAAGAAAATCCAAGTTTCTGTGAAACGCTTGCACTTTGGTATTGACATTCTTCATTAAATTCTGCACAGTTACTTTTGTGACTTTCCTGGTGGCAGCTGTCCAGTTTTTTTTGAGCTCCTGCATGTTTTGGGACACTGTACCTTCCTTCTGGAAGTGCCGCTTGACAATTGCCCAATACTTTTCAATTGGCCGAAGATCCGAGCAGTTCGGTGGGTTGATGTCCTTTTCCACGAATTGTACATTTTTTTGACAACCACTGTAGAACGGAGTTGGCGTAGTGGGCTGAAGCTAAATCTGGCCAGAAGAGAGGAGGAGGCTTATGCTTTCTGTATAGTGGCAGCATTCTCTTCTTCAAACATCCTTCCTCGTACACCTTGGCGTTAATTGTGCCCTTCGTGAAGAAAATCGACGACCGCAAACCACAGGTATAAATTGCTTGCCAGACCAACACCTTCTGCCCAAACTTTTCCATCGCCACCGTGGTGTCAGGGTCGTCCAGGTCCTGGTACACCGATTTCGTATAATATTGCGGTCCGAGCAGCGCTCGAGAGTCTTCCATGGCGTAGGTTTCGTCGTCTATCAGGATGCATCCGTCTTTATTCTGTAGAATCCGGTTATACAGTTTTCGCGCTCTTGTTTTGGTCTGAACTTGCTGTACCAGGGACTTTTTCGGCACCTTCTGTTTCTTGTACGTTTTCAGGGAGTTCCAAACTTTGATCCGTTGAATCATCCCGATGCTGGTGTTGAACTGCTTGGCTAAATCCCGCGTCGACGCCGATGGGTTTTTCCTGATGTACTCAACCACTTTTAAGTCCCGGCCGGGCTGGCTGGGACCCGTTTTCCTACCGGATCGGGCAAATCCTTCATGGAAAGGGTCTTACCGAACTTCTCGATAATATTTTTGACACTGGTGGGGTGCACTTTCACCCGTTTTGCAATTTCGTTGTACGTGACACCACTTTCTGAGCACCAAGTGGGCAGAATTTTCTTCCGCGTTTCCGGATCAATTCGACTCATCATTGAAACGATAAACCGTACTGAAACCAATATGTCACCGCAAAACACGCTGCAAAAAATTAATCCATTTCAGAGTAATAACTGTTTGAATGTTGCTAACTACTTATTAGATAATGATCAAGTTTGAAGATCAAATAACTGTCACTTCTGGTTCCGGAGATATAGGGGTATGTCATGTCATAACCAAGAAAACGCGTTGTTTTTTTAGTGCTATATTGTCTCAGAGATGGATGCATTGATTTTAATAAACTTAGGCTCATTTTAATGGTTCCGGAAATATGATAGTATCAGTGACGTAACCGACAAAACGCGTTGTTTTATTACCGCTCAATTGTCTAAGAGATGCCTGAACTGATTTTAACAAACTTAGGCTCTTGAAGAAGGCTTAACCGATTTCAGCAAGCTTAGGCTCAGTTTTAATGCTTTATGTGTTCATTAAACAGGTTTGAAGTTCAAATGGCTGTCATTTGCGGTTCCGATGATATAATGGCATAAGTGACGTAATGGATTAACAATATCAATAATTTTAGGCTCTTTCAAGACTAAAGTTGTGTTTGTACGTCGATTTCGAAGATCATATGGCTGACACGTTAAGTTTTAGAGATATAATTGTACAAGTGACGTAATCGTCCGATTATTTTTTTCTATCTGCATAATTATGTCACCTATGATCACGTTCAAATGTATTATTGCTGATACGCTTGGTTTGAGAAATGTTACCGAATATGTGACATAAAAGCTGAAGCATGCTCTTGTGAACTACTCGAATCAATCTGGCAATAAATATTTTAAATGAGACTGTTTCGATGAAAGGGAAAGGCACAATCTCACCACAAGGTGGATTAATAATAGTTTTTACCTTTTTTATAAATAAATAAAATAGCTATAGGATTCGCACCATCTTTAAAAAAATTCCGAGGTAGGTAGAGATCTTAGGAATAGCTAGACCGATTTGGAAAAAATTAGTCGTCAGCCTGAACACTATTGAATGTTTTTAAGATAGGATGATTACTTTTCGAGTTATACGAAGGTTTATGTCAAACTTTTCAGTTTTTTGGATAATATATGCCACATTTGACCTTGTGAACATAACATGTTTTGAGACTTAGATTACACTCGGTAATAGCTATACAATAAGCTACACGTGATGTGATGTGATGTGATGTGAAGTGAAGCCACCATCAGTTCAAGGACTTGCCAGTGGATGCGGGTAGACTTACAGTAGCCCCGATATGACTCATCCATTCACCTTCTTACTAAAGCTGTTACCGAAAAGCGAACAAAAAGGGTTGGGCGGATATGTAAGTAGAGTCACTTACTCGTATTCCGCGGGAATAAAAGATGCTCTTCCAACCATAATATCCAGTGCATAGATGAAGCATATCGCTATACATGCTTGAACCCACCTGATGGTTTGTTTGAGAAGGGCGCGTCAGACTCATTTCAAACCTTCAGAAGGAAACTAGTTTCCTTCAAGTGACTTGGGCTGGCTATCCACAATCCCTCGTCCAGTCATCAATTCGTCCGATGCCCTGATGCTCCCTCCCCTTTACGTCCCCGTGATAAATGTTTTATATTGATAAATACAATGAAACATAGTGTAATGAAATTAATATAACATAAAATGATATAATACATTACAAAATAATATAATATAATATATTATAAAACAATATATAAAATAACAGTTTATGTAGAGTGTCAGTTATGCTCTTCTACCTTCGCAATACTGCAGGAAGTAGAATATTTCTCTTCTAATAACAATAATAACATCCACATCTATGAAAATAATATATGTTATTATTATTGATGACAAATTAATAATAATAACAATAAATATAGTAATGAAAATAATAATAAAAAACAATATAATATAGTACAATAAAATATATAATAAATAATAGAATGAATGAAATGATATGTTGCGATATGCTATGATATTATATTACTTGAATTTATAAGTCATTTCTCATCATCTCATTCTGCCATCAACGCATTTCATCGACCAATTGTCACTACAGACACACGTGTAGGCATGAAACAGGAACCAGTGAGGGCCAAGCTCACCTTGTGACGACCTTTATATTTAGTTAAAAGATTACTTTAAAAATGATAACTTATAAGGAAAACAAATTTATATTTTGCGCAGAGGTACGTAGTACTACTCATAATAAACCCTATGATATAATATAATACAACATAATGCAATACAATATAACATAATATAATAGAATACAATATAATATAATATAATATAATATATATAATGAAATATAATATAATATATTACAATATAATATGATATAATGCAATGCAGTATAATACCATACAACATATTATATAATAACATAAAATAGTGTAAGACGATAATATATGAAATAATATGCTATGATACAATATAACAGTTAATGTCGCAGTGTAAGTTACGCTCTTCTAATAATAATAATAATAATAAAAATAATAATAATAATACATGATGTAATAAACAACAGAATTATATGTTGTAATATACTATGATAAACATTGCACTTTAGGATGGGCTTCAACCTTCAAGCCATTTCGCACCCTCTCATTCTGCTACTAACGCAGAAGGCGATAGCACCCAGTCGACGCCGTTCTATTGACCAAATGTCATCATAGACGCTCGGGGAGGCATGAGATAGGGACTTGTGAGGACTTAGTTATCTCACCATTTGACGACCAGCTATACAATAAGCTACACGTTGTTAAAATCCGTTCATGTTCAACGGAGATATCAATATTTTTGTATGAGCAATTTTCCCCCCATTTCCAGTGGTAGGAGTTTTGTGGCAATATAATAAAGCGATGTTTGGGAGCAAAGATTTTTAAAAATTTCGAATCAAATGAAATGGTTCACAATCTCTTAGGTGAATTTAATGGGCTTAGGCTACACCGATTTCCGAGTTCCGGTTCTGAAGTTATCGGGAATATAGAAGTTCAATCGTTTTCTCAAAGAGAGCCAAAACGTATTTCATAAACAATATTAAAAAACTTATGTTCACATACAAAATTATTGAATTTTATCTGATTCCGACTCCCGATTTTGGAGTTACAAGATAATGAGTTTTTAAAATTCAAACCGTCATATTAATTCATGGCCATACGAACCGCTTTCGGGTTATGTTGGTCTATGAATACCTCTAAAATGGAACTCGCTTCGACATCTTATGGAATGCTTAATTGATAGTCACACGTTTAGATTCAAAGGAATAATTGGATTGGAATGGATTCATACAATTTCTCTTTAAGATCCTACTTGGAGTCTCGAAATTACATGGTAACGAGTGATTGAAATTTCTAACTGTCATTTAAAACGACCGTCATTAAAATAATTTCATGAGAACTAAAAACACCGAAGTATATTCATGTAAAAAATACATGCGAACTGATAAAAAATGTATCATCTCACTGCTAGGTGGAATAAGCACGTTTTTGAATAAAATAAGCATTTTACAGTAAATCAATTTACTTAAGACGCAGATCCATTTCCAATCCATTTGAAAAAGTAAAGATGTTTTTAAGTGCGTGCTTGTTCACTTCTGCAATTATGATGTGTTTTTCATGCATTGTTTCAAAAGCAATAAAATATAAGTCGTTCGTATGTGTGTTTTTAATCAAAGGCTTTTAGAGTCTTCAGTTTTCATTGCAGTATTTATATTATGGCACCATTCAGATGCTGCTGAAGAATCCAATCAGCGTGTTTACTGTGAGATAGCGTAAATTTTAGGCATCGTCAGGAAGGTAGACATATTTTTTAAAAAATACTAAAACATTTCGAAACAAATTTTTTCACACTTCCAATTTTGGTTCGACTCAGGTTTTTTTATAATATATAAATAATTTTTGGACACGTAGAAGCGTTTTGGTCTTATAATTTTTAAAAATAGTTTTGTGTTTTTCTAAAATATAACATTTAACTATCCGTCTCCATTGAAGTTATATTTGAAGGAAACGCAGGATGCATAACTACTCGAACTAAACACCGTGCGTTTCATTACAATAGAGCTTCAAAGGAAACGCATGGTTGATTGCTATTATTTTTCGTCCACATTAATAAAAATGAAACTGGAACACTTTAATGGGTTCAAAAATTATTTGTTCACTACTAAAAAAATCAGAATAGAACCCAAATAGGAATTGTGAAACCATATGTTTCAAAGTCGCTTTTAGAGAAGGGGCAGTGGGGGCCGTGCCACCGGGCCCGCGGTCTTGGAAAGCCCTTGAGGGAACCCCCGAGCAAAAAAAAGATTATTTTGTTAGTTAAGGGCACAAAAATAAATCTTGCCCCCGGGCACATTAATAAGTAAAAATGGTGCTGATATGTTTCAAAAGTTTTTAGTATTTTAAAACGCAAGAAATACATTTCCAAAACAAATAGAAGAAAAATGTAAACCTTCCAAGTTGCTTCAAAAATTAAATGATATGAACACCAATAGAACCACCCTAGCTCCGTCAATATGACAGTTAAAAAGTTGAAATGATGGGAAAATTGTTTCCAGCCCAAGCTCTTTCAAATGTGATGTAACAATATGAATTGTGAAGGATGATTTCATATGCTTAGACCAGGATTTGTGCCAATAAACTTTTCTACAGTTTTCAACTTTACGCCTAAGATCGATTCCACATTCCCTCTCATTCTCCCACGGTTCGTTTGAGTAACATCTTCCATCTACCAGTTCTTTAAATTCGACAACGAGCCACAATTTCATTTTGGAGTTTTTGTTATTTTCCCCTTTTATTTATCGATTTACTGTTGTTATATTGAATGAACATCACAATCCATTAAAAAAAGATTATCAATACTAATATGTTCATGATAATCTATGATGCTATCGATAACTACCCTTTAATAAATCAGGTTCGAATGTTTTGGAGATTTGGAGTTTGGAAGATTTATGTTGCACATTTGAGTTTAAGTACTAACTTAATCACTAGATTGAATGAAAGTGACATGAGCTCCATTTTATCACATTTGATTACTAACAGATCGGCTGAAAAGTTCGTATCGTTTCTATGAGAGGGCACCACTAAAATTAAATCCATACCATTTTCAGTTAGTACCAACCTTCAAAAGATACGTGTATAAATTTGACAGCTGTCCGATTATTAGTTTGTGAGATATTGCATTTTGAGTGAAGCTACTTTTGTTATTGTGAAAAAAATGGAAAAAAAGGAATTTCGTGTGTTGATGAAACACTACTTTTTGATGAAAAAAAGTGCCGCCGATACCAAAAAAATGGCTTGATGAGTGTTATCCAGACTCTGCACCGGGCGAAGCAACAATTCGTAAGTGGTTTGCAAAATTTCGTACTGGTCATATGAGTACCGAAGACGGTGAACGCAGTGGACGTCCAAAAGAGGCTGTTACCGATGAAAACGTGAAAAAATCCACAAAATGATTTTCAATGACCGTAATATGGATATGAGAAAGCTTTGTGCAAAATGGGTGCCGCGTGAGCTCACAATCGATCAAAAACAACAACGAAAAACCATGCTGAAATTGAACGAATTGGGCTTCGAATTGCTCCCTCATCCACCGTATTCTCCAGATTTGGTCCCCAGTAACTTTTTCCTGTTCTCAGACCTCAAGAGAATGCTCGCTGGTAAAAAATTTAGAAGCAATGAAGAGGTAATCGCTGAAACTGAGGCCTATTTTGAGGCAAAGGACAAATCGTACTACAAAAATGGTATCGAAAAGTTGAAAGATCGCTATAATCGCTGTATCGCCTCTGATATCAATTATGTTGAATAATAAAAGCAAAAAAATGTATGTTTCTATTAAACGATACGAACTTTTCAGCCGAACTGTTATTGTCGGTACTTCCGGAACTGAAAGCTGTATATCGGCTCAGTGACATTCAGTTCATTAAACCATAAACTAATGTGACCTTAAACAATTTGTACGATTTAAAATTATTATTGTTATTACTATTATTATTATTATTATTATTATTATTATTATTATTATTATTATTATTATTATTATTATTATTATTACTATTATTATTATTATTATTATTATTATTATTATTATTATTATTATTATTATTATTATTATTATTATTATTACTATTATTATTATTATTATTATTATTATTATTATTATTATTATTATTATTATTATTATTGTTATTATTAGTAACACACACATTTCTAACAAACGAACCATCACGTAAATTTAAGCTGGTACTGCGAAATTCTTTATTATATGGCCGGATGTTTTTGCTGGAAGGCTTCGGGGTTTCCATTACATATTTTGGCCTTCCTAACAGCAGCAATATGGAAGCTATCTGATAATCAAATGTTGATCTGCTGTAAATCTACATGTATCCACTGGTAATAGCTTGAACTGATGGTGGCTTCACACACATATACACACAACACGCCATTAGGGACAATGCTACTCAATTAGAGTTTAAGCTGTATGTCTGCTTCGCGAATTATGTTGTGTTACTAAGAGGCATTATAATTAAATATAAACTGTTATGCACTGACGAGACGAAGATGAAACGTAAAAGAAAGCATGTTTTTCAGATTTTGTGGCACATTGTAAATTTCAAATTGTTGAACGAATTTGCTGCACACAAGGTAAATCGTAACGATTGATCTATTTTATCATCTACATTTGTGCTGTAATAGTATTTCTTTAAAAATCTTAGTGCAGTGGAACGCACTATTTAACGAAGTAGCCTTAAATTACTTAGCCCTTTTTTGTTCCTTCTTACAGTGTCTGGATGATAAAATTCAGTGTGTAATGATTGATAAACTTCTAAGTCGGATAGTCCGTTGCAATAAAACAGTTTATTCTATTAGCAACTTCAATAGAATAAAACAGTTTCTTTGATACTGTAGGTGGTGGTACTATGTCATACATCATCACATCATACCTTGCATTTTGTGCGTCATCTTCACTTTTGATCATTATCAGTAGCGATCTTGCAGTCGTACTACTTACGTATTCGTTTCCTTGCTTCCTTGTTCAGCGCAGTAGAATGCAGTGTATTAAAGTATTTTAGATCATTTATATTTCAATCTCACGATGCATCGTATAATTAAAATTTTTACTTACTTGTGTATTATCGGGATTTCCGGTTCAAATGGAACAAACATATTGTGCCTGATGGGAGTTCCTAGCCCTAGCCATCACATTTGGAATCGAGTTTTGATGGAAGCATTGGCATCGAAAGGATTCAACTTAACAATTGTTTCACCGGATATTGAAACGACGATAAAACCGAATTTGACGTATATTCATTTGGAAGAAACTTATCATACGATTCACGACGGTGACGGTGCAATTGATTTTTACGAGGTTGCTCAAGAAAATATGATAAAGAGTATGTTTTCGTTCTACGATTATGGATTTGCAATGTGTAGAGGTGTACTAAAATCGAAAGGTCTGGATGTGATTTTGAACTACCCGAATGATTTCAAGTTTGATTTAGTGCTATACGACTTCACATGCGGCCCTTGCTTAATGGGCTTGTATCACAAATTCGGACAGCCTCCTTTGATAGGGGTTACAGCATTCAACATTCCTCCTTATACCGTTGATTTGATTGGTGGTCACAAGTATCCGGCCTATATACCGTATTACACGCTGACATACGACATAGACATGAATTTTTTTCAAAGATTGAAAAATGTTTTAATCTACACAGCTGATAGTTTGTAAGTATTACGCGTGATAATTGTTCCATGGGCTGAGAGATATATTTCTTCATTCGTATAGGTATCGTAATTATCACTTCATTCCAACGACTGATGAGCTTGTTCGGAGTCATCCAGCATTCACAAGTATACCGTATCTTGGAGAACTGGATAAAAACGTGATGTTGATGCTAGTTAATTCACACCATTCAGTTGACTTTCCCGAGCCTATTCCTCAAAATATGATTCAAGTAGGAGGTCTTCAGATCACTCCAACGAAGCCATTGCCAGCGGACATCGATGCATTTATTCGAAGTGGCAAAAAAGGAGCAGTTTTGTTCTCACTTGGAACCAACATTCTCAGCTCGGATCTAGGATATGAACGGATTGTTATGTTTCTTGATGCGATCAGACAATTTCCAGAATACAAGTTTCTTTGGAAGTTTGAAGCTGATCCGACGAATTTTAATATTCCTGAAAATCTAATGATGCGAAGGTTTTTTCCTCAGAATGACATCCTGGCACATTCTAGTGTGAAGTTATTCATCACTCATGCCGGTTTGTTGAGCACACATGAGGCTACCTGGCATGGTGTTCCGATGGTTGGGATTCCCTTCTTAGCTGATCAGTACCGGGTAATCAAATTTGATCAATTCTACTATTCATAATGCCAGTTTATCTCACTGTACCTCAAGACAAGGTAAACTATTTGTTTTTCTTTTGATTATAAGCGGTTGTTACTGTTTACAGAATTTGGAAAAATCTTTACGGGCGGGTGTCGCAGAGAGACTGGTGATCTGGACTGTAACTACAGAACAAATTGTTCAAACAATCCGAAAAGTGTTGGATGATCCTTTGTATCAACAACGAATGCTGGAAAAATCGGCACTTTTCCGGGATCAGCTTGATAAACCTTTGGATCGTGCTCTCTGGTGGATCGATTGGTCTTTAAGACATCCAAATGCGAAAACCATTCAATCACCGGCTCTCCACCTGGGGTGGTTTCGGAGTGAACTTTACGACGTAAAACTGTTCGTTTTGTTTGTTTGTTTGGGAATCGCAGTCCTTGCAAGATGTGTTTATCGAATTTTAGTTGTTAGTAGTATCAAGCCGGATGAGGCGAAAAAACAAAACTAAGTGTCCAACTTCATTTTTATTTTAATATTGCAACGAACAATCATCGATTGTATTTTCTTTTCTTTACTGGTACTATTCAATAGTCACAAGCTTTCAGAATGGCCATGAATGTGAAAAACAATCTTCATCTTGAGTCATTCGATTCATCAGAAATATAATGAATAAACGAAGAAGTTTTTAGAAAAAGATATAATTCATTACCCATTCTTCTCCCCTTTACCCACCCCCATCTTGGCGGGCGTGAGTCAAGATGACTGAAACTTCGGCGAAATGAGTGTGACCAGTCAGAAATTCGTAATGAACAAGCTGCAATTGTTTTTTCGCCAAACTTACGTTTTCCTTTTTAACTTTTAACCTTTCAATTTGTTAACCGTCAATCCGATTTTTCGAGTTTTTTTTACATCTTAAGTAGAAAATTCGAATTTTTCAAAGAAAAATATGAAGACATGTTTGTGTTTGATAACGCTCATAGCGAGGACCTACAAGTACTCGGAGTATTCGAGAACCGTGCGCTAAGGACGATCTTCGGTACCACGAGCTTTCTGCACCCGCGAACCCAGTTGAATCTAAGATGGTGAAGATCGGTTCAGTCATCTCCGAGAAAAGTGAGTGAAATTATTTTCACTTTTTTGGTGCATATCACGTTATTGGTGCATATTTGTCACACACACATACATACACATACACACACAGATATTTGCTCAACTCGTCGAACTGAATCGAATGGTATATGATGTTCGGCCCGGCCGGGCTTCGGTTCAAAAATCGGTTTTCACAGTGATTGTATAGCCTTTATATATGAGAAAGGCAAAAACTAATCAATCGATTAATTCCAAATTTCCAGTGGTTGTTACTTATTGTTATAGATAGTTTGTGAACGAAGTATATCGCGAAAGACGTTTTTGCATAAGCAATGTTTTTTCCGAAAAAAATCAATCCATGCAAAACAGATTTTTCGAATAACTTTTCGTTCACAAACTAGCTATAGCATTTAGGAACAACGCCCGAACAAGCGTTTTGCGGCAGGGCCGAACAATCAACGATCTTTCACATATAACGATAATTTTTTTTTCACAAACATAGCAAAACTTATACTATACGACGCTTTTTTATTCATTGAAACAAAATTGTTTTCTCACTTCCTAGAGTAGTCAAAAGATTGGACTCCTTTTCTTGACTCGGAAGATATGTAGCCCCTTATTTGAATGAAACATGTATCACTCTAGGTAGGGTAAAAAGAATCCTTATTGAGAAAGAAAACAACACTTTTTATGTTTTTAAATCTTATTCAATCTAGTCTACTTTTAGCTAGATACACTTCTTCGTATTTTTTTTAATTTTCCTCGAGGTCTGCAAAATATTCCTCCCAAACATTTGACTCCTCCACAGCTTTCTATTTTGGATTACTAAGCCCTCTTTCGAGGTTTGAGAACAGAAAATAGTTGCGGGAACCTTGTGGGCCGGTGCATTACTTTGTAAAAAGAAACACTTGATGTAATCGACTCTAAAAATCGTCATGTAGAAATTTTAGCTAACTCGAATCCATCATTAAGATTGTAACTAAGTTCCGTGATCCGTTTTGTTTGAGCATTGTTCACTTGTACGTTCAATACTAATGTCGAACGCTGTGATATGGTGCCTTTAAAATACTCACTGGATACCACATCTACCGCCATATTTTTTTTATTTTTTAAATAACTATTTATTGGAATATGAGTTAAAATTAAATTATTAAGATTTAAATTGGGTGTTAAGACACAAGTAGTGACTTTTCAGCCCTATTATGTACATGATTTGGTTATTACCATGAGGACATCACTTGCGTCCGCAATTCAGAGATTGTTGTTGTTGTTGTTTTATTAGCAGTTTAACCTTCCGGTCATTCACTGCACTTTAATTAGAAAAGTGTGTATTTTACATGTCATTTCACAATAATCGATACAATTCGTTTTTTTCTTTGTTATTGTTAGAAATAGAGGATTATGATGTCGTTTTACTGGATTTTAAAAAGGTATTTCGTCCCAAATATTATGTACGTCGAAATCATGACATTCCGAAGAATCACCATATTAATCTATATCGCAGTTTCATTGAAATTCATGGATTATTGTGTAGAGAAAATTCTAAACCTACTTGTATTGTGTAATGGGGTAAAGGAACTTATATACTAACTTACTAACTAATACAGAGAGCGAATCGATTCAATTGAAGATTGTATCGATTTTTGTCGGAATTTGCTTATAATATTATGTGACATTACATCTAATGGTTCTATATTTGTGAAGTGTTTTCTTTTTGGTGGCACAACAACTTGACCAAATTGGTACTGCATAAAGCATGGCTGGTCTGAAAATTTATTTATAAATTAACAATTTGTTTTTTTAGACAGAGCTTAGAATTTCCGTTTATAAGAGGATATATACATTTAATATATTTATTACACTTTGCCTGGATTCCTTCAATGTGATCCTTGAAAGTGAGTTTTTGTCATACGTTAAACCTAAGTATTTAGCTTGATCAGACCATGTCAATTCCAGGCCATTCAATTTGAGAATGTGATTATTGTTTGGTTTAACAAAGGAAGCTCTTGGCTTATGAGGAAAGATAATTAATTGCGTTTTTGCTGCATTTGGTTTAAGTTTCCATTTTGACAGATAATCACTGTTATATCGCCATTTTGACAGATAATTACTGAAAATATTTAAACTTCTTTGTAGGCGACTGCAGATCACTCTTAGATTTCTACCTGTGGCTAACAGACTTGTGTCGTCACAGAATAGCGATTTCTGACAACCAACGTGTAGATTTGGAAGATCAGAAGTGAAAATATTTATTTATTTATTTATTTATTTATTTATTTATTTATTTATTTATTTATTTATTTATTTATTTCCATCTGACCTATGTTGGTCTTCATGAAATAGTGTATGGATGGGAAAAGCCCATTTGAAAATCAGCAATCTTCAAATGCGCGCAAAAACCCATCATCTTTTCTACTTTTTCACAAACATACATGCTTACATAAATACATTTTCATAGTCTTACATAAATACATTTTCACAATTTTAAATAAATAATAACTAAATAAATAACATATACGTGTTTTAAAATTCGTTAGGTCTAAAAAGGTTATTATCTATTGAAGTCTCTTAAGCCTATTTTTGAAAACGGTACTAGACACGGAGAAATCAAAATGGTCATACACACTATTAAATACATAACACATTGCCCTGATTGGTTCATTCTGACCATACTCTGTACGTTGAAAATCGAGCCTCAAGAAATTCCACGCTCTAAGGCTTCTCGGAGGAACATTGATATGTATTTGAGAGAGAATCTCCGGAGCATCGATTTGTCCACTTAGTAATTTTGCTATAAATACCGCTCTGAATATGGTCCTTCGTTTGGCTAGTGCGTCCATACCGAGCAAACAACAGCGATCGGTATATGGTGGCAGTTCTATCAGGATAATTAATTGCTTCGATTCTATTGATCCAGACGCTCACGTATGGGCTCCAAATATGTACTGATGCTTCGAGGACAGACCGAACTAGCGAATAATATAATGCTCGCAAGCAGTACGGATCGTTAAACTCTTTGGCGACCCTCACAATGAAACCAAGATTTCTATTTGCCTGAGCTATTATATATGAGCGTAATGATGTCTAAATGAAAGTTGGGAATCAAGATGCACGCCGAGATCTTTAAAGACTGATACTCTTTCAAGTGTTTCACCAGAGATGCTGTAGTTCCAAAGTATTGGGCTTTTCTTACGTGTAAAAGAAATTACCGAGCATTTAGACACACTTATAGGCATGAGGTTGAGATTGCACCAATTACAGAAATTGTTTAAGTACCGCTGAAGTTGCTCGCAATCTGCTGTTGATCGTACCACAAGAAATAATTTCAAATCATCCGCATACATAAGTTTGTATCCTGGTGGTATGACGAGAGAAACGTCATTGAAAAATAGCAAAAATAGTAATAGACCGAGGTTGCTTCCTTGAGGAACACCCGACATATTGATGAAGTTGTATGACTCAACGTTTCCAAGCTTTACAGACAGAACTCGGCCTACGAGGTATGATTTAAGCCACGCAGAAAAGTTTGATGATACTCCTAAACGCTCAAGTTTTGCTAGTAATAGTGTATGATCTACACGATCAAACGCAGCTTTGAGGTCCGTGTATATTGTGTCTACTTGTGATCCAGTTTCCATATTTTTAATACAATAAGAACAGAATTGTGTCAGATTGGTGATAGTCGATCTGTTTGGGAAAAAACCATGCTGATCCTTCGAAATATACGACTTTGTTTCACGAAATAGGACGTCTCCAACTAAAATCTCAAGAAGCTTAGATCCGGCACAGAGTGAAGTTATACCTCGGTAATTTGTAACATCTTGTTTGTCTCCTTTTTTGAAGACAGGAAACATAAATGATTTTTCCAGTTCAAAGGAAATCGTGACTGCGACAATGATAGGTTGAAAATTATTCTCAGAGGTGCACACAATACCCTTGAACATCTTTTCAGGATTATAGATGGAATCCCATCTGGCCCTGCCGATGTAGAGGATTTCAACTTGTTAATTGCCACCATAATATCCTCATCAGAAAAACGAATATTGTCGACATGTATAACACCTCGGGGTACGTTTTGTAGGCAACATTCAACCTGAGTAGAGTTAGCCGAATCGGAGTTGAACACACTCGAGAAGTGTTTTGCAAATAGATTACATGTGTCACTTATGGTGTTTGAAGTTTCGTTTTCAAGGAACATACAGGAAGGAAGTCCATTCTCTTTGCGTTTACCATTAACAAACGACCAAAATTGCTTTGGATTCCGTTTCAAATTTGACTGAGTTCGTTCCACGTGTTTTGAGTAGAGAAAGCGGTTATACGATCGATAGTTGTTACTGGCTTGAGAAAAATCTCTTTTTGTAATTGGGTTCCGTCGACTTGTGTAACGACGAAGTGCAGCCGCTCTTAATCTTTTGAGGTCACGTAGGTGTCGATTGCTCCAAGGTGGTTTCAAACGAGGACGGGGCGCAGGGACATGAACCATGAAGAGTTGTCTTAAAACATTGGAGAAACTGTCTACAGCAACATCCACATCGGTAGCATTATCAAGAATAGAGTCCCAGTCGATTAAACGGAGTGCGTTGTTAAGCCCGGAAAAGTCAGTTTTAGAAAAATTGAACAACCTATTTTCATGCACCTCATCAAAACGAACTAGTTGAGGGCAAATCAAAGTAGCAGAAAGCGGAGGATGATTGGTGTCAACAGCAACCAATGGCTCAAGTGCTTCTGAAACGAAACAATTCTTCACAGCTTCCTCATTAACGAAAAGAAGATCTAATGTGCGGTTGCGCATGTTAGTCACAGTACTCAATTGCAGCATATTCAATAGGGACATGCCATCCAATAGAGTGACGTTCGGCATTGTCAAAGTTGATTCAGATAGGTCTGGGATAGCAAATCCGGACTGCGTATCCTTCCAGACGAGCCCAGGTTGGTTATAGTCCCCAAATAGCAAATGTGCGGTTCGATGATCAGTATTGTTAACGATGTTAAGTGCAGAATCAATGTGATTTTGAATAACGTCTACATTATCGGCGGAGTCAGGGGGAATATAAACTACACCTACACTTATATATGCGTTACGGCAACGGATATTTACCCAGAGTTGTTCGAGGGTGTGATTGATGTCAGATATACGTTTGGATGACAGCCGATTGGAAACAGCGATGAGAACACCTCCACCACGTTTTTTTCTAGTACTTGCGGGATCGCGATCCTTACGGTACACCGTATAACTCGAGCCAAACAGTTGAACAGAGTTGATTTCATTATTTAACCACGTCTCAGTTAAAATAAGAGCATCGTAATCCATTTCTGCAGCAGCACTAAACAATTCGTCAATCTTCGTACGTAGCCCTCTCACGTTCTGGTAGTAGAATTTTAGTTCGCGTTCGGGATGTTCTTTTGGTGGTAGTACAACAGAGCAGCTTTCGGTGGTAGTCACGTCGATGCATTCAGGATCACGCGCTGGCTGCAATGGAGAGTCTGCACCATCGACGAGAACGAGAGAATTGCGTTCGGAAGCAAACTGCAAATGCAGATCATTTTCAGTGTGTGCAGTATCTAGAGAGGCTTCGGTGGGACATATACCCATTTTGGCATTACCTGACCGGATGATATCGTTGCTCCTAGGCTGATCAGCGAAAACGCTGTAATGCACTGGTGTCTGAAAGTGTGAGATTTCTCTTAAAACGGGTGCAGAATCATTCCTAGCTTCAGTGGAGCATATACCACTCTTATATTTACCTGACCAAACAGATATTTCCAGTGAAGAGTGGATACATTGCGACATGACAGGTTCACTAGTGTCTGCAGCAGTTGGATGTAAGACTGATTGCTACGTGGAGTAGTCAATCCGTTGTCGGGCCCAAGCCAGGCGCTTTTGGAACAATTGACATTCTGCGCTCCAACATGTGTGCTTAATATCCAATTGCTCATCCGGGGGAAGTTTTTGTTGCTGATTTAGGTTGTGACAATTTATACATTTTAGAGAATTAGATTGGCATTCCTGCACTTCATGTTCTCCTGCACATTTTGGACAGCATCGTTGTTTTTCACATGTAGATGCTTTGTGACCATACTCAGAGCAGTTGAAGCAGCGTAAGACATTGATTGCTTCAATTACTCTACACCTCTCCCAGCCAATGTTAACGCGTTGAAGTTTTATAATTGTTTCAAAAGTGCTAGAATCGGTTTCCAAGACTACCGTCACAGCATTATTTTTCCGAACATTTTTTTCTATGCGAATTATTTGAATCTCGGCGGAATCGGGCAAATTATTTTGTTTTCTAAGCCGATCATCAAGGTTAGTAAGCACGGTGTCTTCGGCAAGCCCCAGAATTTTTATTCGTGGTCTGAAAGCCTTCTGAATTTCGATGTCGTAGTTTTCCGCAAGTACCGTCTGTGCTGCAGAAACTAAGCTTACAGCGTTTTCTTTGGTATCACAACGTATTGTAACCTCACCACTGCCTCGGTGGCGGACATTCCTTACTGCGAATTTGACAGGATCAAGCTTGTTTTGTAGATCGCGCATAGTAAAATCAGCAGTTTGAGTATTCTTTGGCTTAAATAAAACGGTCTGTTCTAATTTTGCAACAACTCTAGTTTTAGAAAGGGGAGGTTTAGCAGGGCTTCGCGGTTTAGTTGGCGATTTTTCAAGAGTGTTAGCTGGATCGTTATTTTGTTTATCACACATTAAACGTCTTTTACCAGATCTTAATAAACCACCTTCTTCTTCGTTGGTGAGATTTTCTGTTGCTTTCCGTTTTGAGTTTTGCATGTGAGATTTTGTCACTGAAGCGTACGACTTCTTGGAAGATGTAGCAGAACTAAGAATATTTGAAGTGACCGAGACATTGGAGTTTGAAATTTGTTCGTTAGCAAGCGTTTGCTTGATCGCTGTCAAGATTTTCGTTTCGAAGCGTTGTTCGAGTTTTATAAACTCATTCCGCATGCCTACTTTTATTTTATCCTCGAGATTCGTAACGAAAGCTGTGGTGTCATTTATTTTTAAAAGCATTTCCGTACAGGTTTTCTGCACATCATTAAGACAGGTTTGTTTACGTCTGCACGCAAAACACATATATTTTAAAGCAACATTCTCCCGCAAAGCACAAATGCCAGCCGCGTTGATATCCGAGCATTTTACATGGAGAATCTGCTCACAGCCGCCAAAGCAGTAAACTCTATCATTTTCAGACACAATTTTTAAAGCACACACATTACAAGTGACCGACGTCATAGGTTATTAGCCTTCCACCGCTTCTTCACTCAGCGGAGGCACACAGGCCTGAAGAACAAAAAGGAGATACAGTGCTATTGTGTATCTTTCAATGCACTACGCGACTGTTAGATCTGGATCTGCTAATAACTTTACCGCACTTAAACGAAATGAGTCACTAATTACGGTTACTAAATGCACGTATATTCTACTATTCGTTGGCAGAATTTCGTGTAAATGTGTAATCGGTATCACTGTGAATTGATGATTTATTCGACGGTAACATAAACAAACAATCCATTCCAAATGTAAACAAGACATGCAATATTATACAAGATTGGAGCTACGCTCGAACCCTGCGGAACACCTGCTCTTACGGGTAGCAATTCAGATTTACAATTCTGATAGCTAACCTGAAGAATACGATCAGTTAAATAATTTTGAATCATTTTGATCAAATAAATAGGAAACTGGAAATCAGACATATTTACTATTAAACCTTCGTGCCAAACACTGTCTAATGCTTTTTCTAATTCTAGAAGAGCAACTCCAGTGGATAACCCAGAAGATTTATTTGCTTTTATCATGTTCGTTACTCTGGCAAGTTGATGAGTAGGTTCTTCATTTGTTGCGTGCCTAGTCTAACTAAAATTAACCACAGTACAGGTAAAATTGATATGCTACCTAAAACTGCAGAATAACTCATACGGAGATCTAATTGGTGCGTATTCGATGAATCGGTCACTGCTCGAATATGCTGAAACATTTTTAGTGCTTTGAATAATCGCTTACAAATACAGAATACTAGTGGCATGCTTTCTTGGTAATTTAGTAAAACTTGGCAACATCAGCACACCTTACAACAAAACACTATCACCTTGTTTTACAGTTAATTTCGAACGTAGAACATGTAGTGAATTGCATACAGTATATTATTTTGTATATTTTGTGACTAATAAAATACAGTTAATTATGAATAATCTAAGTAATGAAAAAAAAACAGTTCTTGTAAAGTAAACGATTGAAATTGAATTTGAGCAATCGAAGTAGCAGGCCAGGAAAAGTTGATTCTAATCATCAACATCGATTTCCATCGTTTCTGAGTCCTTGCGAGGTTTCTTACGACCACGAGTTGTCTTTGGCGCTGCCGTTCCGTTGGTACCGTTTGTGGCATTTTTACCGCGGGTGGCAGCAGTTTTTCTTTTTTGTACAGCACTCGCTAGCAGTTGTTCCTCTTCTTCGGTATCTAATTCGTATATTATACTATGGTTCGGGGCACTTGGCTGAGCATGTGTAGAACTAGCTTTGTTCAACGCGGAATCAGCCGAATGGTAACGCCTCACCCGGGAAGCAATCGTCGATGGCTCGGAACCGTCCACCTGCGTTGATTGAATTCCGCAACTGAGCGAGTAAGTGCGGCGTGAGCCGTGCGTAGCAGAAGCAAGCGTATCATCGGAATGGCTCTGTCGCATCATGCTAGGCATATGCGGTGCAATGTAAAAGCCTTGATTGCTGTCTGCATTATAACGTTTGTGGCATAGTTGACGCCTTTAGAACCTAACTGTAGCACAGCCGTGTAGCCCTTTTCTTTGGCTTGGTTGATGTAGTCATCGATTTCCTGTTCGCGGCGTGTCAACATCGGATGCACGAATTTCCTATAGAGATTCGAACTACCGCGCGTCGCTGGCAACAGCAACCACAGTACGATGATGACTTTGATTACATAGTAGCACGGGAACCAGGACAGCAAAATGTCGGTAAACGTTTCGACGCAGGTGAAGAACGCGAACACTATCCAATACATCATCCATTTGACATATTCCTTGACATTTGTGGTCCGCACTGCTTTGTACGATGCATAGGCGGGATAGAGCGTGCCAAATAATAATATCACTATTCGCGAAACGATGGCACTAATCATGTCTACCAATTTCTTCTACTCATGGACAGCTTATACAGGTAAAAGTCGCACTTTTCTCACTATTCTGGTTTTTTTGCGCCGATCATCAACCTGACTGACTGAGGTTTGATTTTTTATTATTGTGTTTCTTTCCAGGCACACTACACTACGCTCACAACACGGCGACCATCGAATGAACTCAACAAGTTGATGAATAGTTGAATGTTCATGACGAAATCCAAACTGCTCTGGTAAAAAAATTGAATTCTCGTTTATATGAGACATCATTCTCAACAAGATATTTTTTTCAAAAAGTTTACTGATAGAAGAAAGTAAGCTAATTGGTCGATAATTTGATGTTTCTGGTCGATAACTTGATGTTGATGGTTTTTATCAGGTTTGAGGATAGGAATTACTTTAGCGTTTTTCCATCTTTTTGGGAAGTAAGCTAATGAAAAACACTTGTTGAAAATTTTAACCAAGAGTCTCAATGCAACATCGGGAAGATTTTTAATAAGAATATTAAAGATTCCATCATTACCAGGAGCCTTCATGTTTTTAAGTTTCCTAATAATTGACTTAATGTCACCAAAATTCGTCTCAATAATGTCATCTTGTAATACCACTTGAGTTGAAATATGATCATATTTCAGTGAGACTTCATTTTCAATAGGACTCACAACGTTCAAATTAAAATTGTGGACACTCTCGAACTGCTGAGCAAGTGTTTGAGCTCTTTCGCCATTTGTAAGAAGTATTTGATTTCCTTCCTTGAGAGCAGGAATTGGTTTTTGAGGTTTCTTAAGAACCTTAGAAAGTTTCCAGAAAGGTTTAGAATATGGTTTAATATGTTTAACTTCTTTAGCGAAATTTTCATTTCGCAAAAGAGTAAATCTATGTTTAATTTCTTTTTGTAAATCCTTAACTATGTTTTTCATGGTACAGGATCCCGAGAACGTTGATATTGTCGTCAACGAACATTCTTCAACCGAATGAGCAGTTGAAGATTGTCGTCGATGATAGGTGAATTCAATTTAGTTTGAGCTTCGGGAACTGAAAGATTTCTAGCTTCGATAATATATTGATTCAAATTTTCAATTGCTGTGTCGATGTCCGCAGAATTTTCTAAAATAGCTTCATGATCCACATGATTTTCAATGTGAGATCTGTAATCCAACCAATTAGCTCTATTATAGTTGAATATAGAACTAATTGGATTAATTATAGCTTCGTTGTTACAGGAAGATGATCTGAGTCAGCATGTGTAATCGGTTCACTACAAATGTGACTTTGATCTGTTAGAACCAGATCAATTGTAGACGGGTTTTTCACGGAAGAGTAACAAGTCGGATTACTGGGATGAATAACTGTGAAGTAACCAGCTGAGAGTTGATTATGAAGTATTTTACCTTTACTGTTATTTTGCCTACAATTCCACAGCATTAAAGTCCCCTATTACGAAAAATTTCGGTCGATATCTTGTGAGTTTTTAGAAATCGCCTTTGCATTGGAATGGGAAATATGCTCCAGCGATGAAATAAATTCCATGAATGGTTTTAACTTCGATTCTCAAGCTTTTAATAACTTTAGTATTGGAAGAAGGTAAAATTCGATGTTTAATTTGCCGTTGGACAAAAATGGCAACTCCACCACCCATTCCAGTAAACCTGTCAAATCGATGAACCACATAATGTGGATTGCTTTTCAATTTGACATTTGGTTTAAGAAAAGTTTCTGTCACAATGGCAATATGAATTTCGTGAACTTTGAGAAAATTATAAAATTCATCTTGACTCGATTTTAAAGATCGAGCATTCCAATTTAAAATATTCAAACAATTATTTAACATCACTGATAAATTTTAAATTCATTATAATAATATTTGCAAATTGCCATCCGATTTGAAATGTTTCAAAAAGTGATGAAGTCGAATTCATTCGGATGATCATTTGAAAAAGTTGATCTTGTAAGTAGATCATTTTATTTTCAGTTATATCGCCTAAATCGACTTTGTTTAAAGAAGCGAATGGCATTGAATGAATATTGGTAGGTAGGTGCCATTAGAAGAAGATGATTTGGCCGATCTACCAATTAATAAATTGTTTTCTTTAGCAGATGAACTGCAAGGCGTTCCTGTGTTTTGATTATTAACATTAGAAGAAGTGGTAGTTTTCTACCTGTTACCAAAGCGTAACTGACATTAGAAGAAGATTATGACGAAATCGATCTACCTGTCAATCGCAATTTGAACATGAAAATTTATCAGTGGTTTCATTCATTGGACAAACGTCTTTCGAATGCGATTTAACATAATTCAAACACAATTTGACAATTTTTGGTTCCATGGCCGAAGCCTTGGCAACGACGACATTGCGTTAAGCTTGCAATACGATTATGCCGTTTATTATGTTCGCAATGAATTTTAATGTGGGAAATGAAACGTACTTTTTCTAAAGTTTTCAAATTGTTTACATCTCTTCGATTGAAGTGTATTAAGTAAAGTTCATAGGAAATTCCAGAGCGTGATTTAGAAGTACCATTCGCTCTTTTTTTCATAAGTATTACTTGGGAAGGGGCAAAATCAAGCAATTTTTTTAGTTTAGTTTAATTTCATCAGTACTTTGATCATTTGATAAGCCTTTCAATACAGTCTTGAAAGGTCTGTCTGATTTCATATCATATGAATAAAATTTATGAAGTTTCTCGGGCAATCTATACCACCAGTGACGGTGATGATTTCCGACTTCAAAGCATAAGACGTTCATAATCCTCCAATCCATCAAGCAAGACTCGACATTCTCCTCTTCATCCGATTTGAAATGAGACTTTTACTTCTGGGAGAAAAGTAGAAAGCTTAGTGCGGAATGCTTAGAAATCGGAAATCATCACCGTCACTGGTGGCATAGATTGTTGTTTCTTCCCAGAACGACAAGCGTCCATTTTGGAAATTTTAAAAAAATTTTCTTCTATGTCGCTACAATCGGATTCAGGAAGAATCTCGTAAATATTGTTATACGGCATAGAATCAACGGAAGGGAAATCCATCCGTTGTCTTTTATTTTTATATTCAGATTCTATAAGATCGTGAATGTTATTAGAAAAATGTTGAATAACGGATTGTGATTTATTCCGTATTGAATTATTTTTAGCCTTAGGCTTGTTGCCTTTTCGGTTGGACGCAGGCATTTTTGAAATGAATTAAATTTGAAATTATTTAACTAGGCCAAATTAGTCTTCGATCAGACTCCTAGTTTGAAAAAGTCTTGATAAAGACTGATTTTGTGGTAGTCTTAATAAAGACTGATTAGTTCGAAGAATAGTTCTTTGAATAGCTAGCCTTGAAAAAGGCTGATTAATTTCTTAGTCTTCAAAAAGACTGATTATATTAGAATATCACTCTTTGTATAGTCTTGAGAAAGACTGACTAATTGTTAGTCTTTAAAAAGACTGTTAGTGATTCAGGTAGCCTTGAAAAAGACCGAAGCCTTGAATCAATGAAACTCTAGGTAGACAGAAACAATTTCCAGGAGCCAAGAGCTATACGCATGCGGTGCGAACGACTGTTCAACACCGACTGATCTACCGCCATATGTAGATTGCTTTTGAACCTAGAGCCTGTTGCTAATGCGGCTATGTCTCTACGCATCTGAAAAATCACTTTGTCAATGTAACTTTATGTTCCCGGAATCAAGGAATAGGGCATATACACACTACGAATCTTTTCGCTCAGTTTGTACGCGATCTAAAGTGTTTTTTCAAGTTTTAAGTTTTTGGTATGTTCCATTGTTTAATAACGTCTGCTTTTCATTTGGTATGTCTTTCCATGTGTTTTATTAACACATGTTCCTTAATCATAATTATATTTTTCTTTGAAACATATACGTGTCTCACAATTGTACTAAACATGACTTCATGTTTACTTAAGTTTTTATGCAGTAAGATTTCACAAAACATTCGATATAACTTTTGCATTACAAACAAAATAATTCAACATATAGTTAATGCGATTAGTTTTATATCATTTAGTTCGGTACGAAACCACACTGTTTGATCGCGTAAAAAGGATGATTTTTCTTGCATTCATCGAAAACACGAAGGGTCTTTCAAAACAAATCGAATTGTTTGAACGTTCAAACTATAAGGTGCTTTGCTAGCCCAGAATGCACTCTTTTTTTCCAAATTTTATAAGGAGTACATAAATTGATGAATGGAAAGAAGTTGTGTGTTACTTGAACATTGAACGAAAGAATTCTATTTTATGTTGGTAAACAAATCAAATTACTCGGTATTGGTCTGCCATGAAAGGAATTCCAGCCATTGGTACACCATGCCAAGTGACTTCATGTGTGCTCAGCAAACCGGCATGAGTAATAATAAATATCATAACGCAAGAGCATATATGTTTTTATGTTCTAATCGTATCTAAACTGAATTATCTTAACTTTGTCCCAGTAGATCTATGATATAAGCTTAAAAAAAAAGAGATTCTGATAAACAAGTCGAGCTATGCCATATCAAGCATTGCAATTTTCAGCAGCTGTTCAGTCTAAAAAAATTACAACTCTAATAGTAAACTCAATGAACCACTCCATTGCCATTGGATATTAAATAATTTTATGATGAACTTGTTGCAAATGGATATAAATCAAATTCAAAGAGTAAACTAAATGAACGAATGGCAAACGAATGTATAAAACGAAAATGCACAATGTATACCAGCAGCGAAGAATGTATTAGCAGATTCGGGTTCTCTACGATTATTGCTTATTCATTTTCACCTTTCTCTCTTTCGAGAAGTGAATAGTTCAACGTTGCTCGAGACGGGCATGAGTATAGACAGGATATTCGTAGCGAGGATGGGTGAATGAATTAGTTACACATAGAATATGTGCAACATTGATTCAGGGATGAAAAATAGTAAAAAGCATAATAAAATGGATGCATCGACCAAGTAGATGGTACATTAGAAAATGTGATGCAAAGGGGACGACGTGAAAACATTGAAAACTATGTCGCCTGTTGTCTTAGAATTACATGAAACTTCGAGATCAGATGTAGTCTCCAATAATTTTACAAAGAAAAAGTGACGCTAGGACATAGGAAACTTTAAAAACCGAGTTGAGACTGGCGCTTGGAACTTGTGATTTTAACCCTTAAATGTATGGTTTTTAATTTTTAACCTTAAATGTATGAATTTTTATTTTTTGAAAAAATATGTTTGAAACAAATCGAGCTTCTGCAACGTAAAAACGATGGATATTTCAAAATAAACCATGATTTTTCAATTCACCAAAATAATTTTCCAGTTATGATATATTGCACACAGAGTAAAACTATAAAATTAAGACATTAAGACATCCTTTCAGGTATAGGTGTAGGGGCATTTGACAATCGGTTTGCTGGAGTTCATCTTATTTAAATTAGAAATTAATCTTAAGCACTTAAAATTTACCCTGAGATAATTGCAAATTTCTCAGGTGAAAACGACATAACAAAGCATTTCATCATAAATAAAATACATCTAGATTCGCCAGCGTAATAGTAATGTAATTAAAAAGCCCGTGACACCAAAAGCACCGTCTGGTGGAGAATGGGTGCGTAAATGCTCCTAAAATGCATGCAAAAAGTTACCTGCGCAATTAACAAAACCACTGCAGCATAAATCAAATAAACATAGATTTCTCACTGTACGGTGACACTAACAGCACCTCTAGTGACAAACGGGTGTACTTTTTTCCATTAGCTACTGTGGTTGTGTTGAATGCGCAGGCAGCTTTTTGCTTGCATTTTAGGAGCATTTACGCACCCATTCTCCACCAGACGGTGCTTTTGGTGTCACGGGTTGCTCAACTACATTACTATTACACTGGGAAATCTATGTTTATTTGATTTATTACTGCAGCTAATGGAAAAAAGTACACCCGTTTCTCACTTGAAGCGCTGTACAGTGAAAAATCTAGGTTTGTTTGATTTATGATTTCATCCAAACTTGCATGACACAAGATCAAAGCAAACCAATTAAAGCTTCAAGTCGTTTTATAGCGCTTTGTGTCTTGTTGTCTTGCAACTACCTTCCTCTGACGTGATACTGAAACGTTGGCTATAATTTCGCTTATATTTATAGATTCCCGAGCTTTCCAACAGCTTCGCTTTTGCATCGATTGACCAATCAGAGCGGTGCTTCCCAGCTGATAGATCGCTTACTCCTTTAAAACCATCGTCTCCGTAGGGGAAATTCAGTAAGCCAGCATAGCGTCTTAGATTTTTAACTGACAGAATAGGATATATATTTGAAAATACGTGATACATTCAAAACGAAACTCAGAAATATTACCAATCAAATGGTGAAGTAATATTAAAAATTGATAGAAAATTGACAGAGCTGTGAGTGTTCAATACCTGACCACATTTCTATGTGTTTTTTCCCTGAATTACTAATTTGCACTCATATACAGGGTCCGGCACTCGAAGTGTAACCAATTAAAAAGGCCATAAATTCAGTTTGGAAAATTACTTTTACTTAATTCAAAGTACAAAATGTGTAAAAATAATACAAAATTCAGAATCAATTCACTTTTGCTCGATATGACCACCTTTTGCCTTGACTTGATGACTTGAGAGAGCGAAGGAGTTGCTTCGTTTGGCCGAAAGCGGTCAATTTCCGAACATTGTATTTTCTGACGAGAAAATTTTTCCAATTGAGCAATTCGTAAACACTCAAAACGATAGGGTTTACTTGACCGACCGTTCATACGAGAATTTGAGTCATTGATTGGCCACCAGGAGGCAGAACCCGCAACAGATAATGGTTTGGGCCGCTGTAACCGCAGATGGGTGCTCTCCAATCGTTTTCATCGAGCCTGGCGTCAAGGTAAATGCGACATATTATCGGGAAAGTATTCTGGAGGTTGCTTTGAAGCCGTGGGCAGACAAACATTTCGGTGGCAGACCATGGACGTTTCAGCAGGACTCGGCACCGTCTCACAAAGCTCGAGTGAACCAAGAATGGCTGAAAAACAACGTTCCGAACTTCATCACGTCCACACAATGGCTCTCGAATTCACCAGATGCGAATCCAATGGATTATTCTCTTTGGGCCATTTTGGAGAGCAAAGTCCGAACTAAAAGATACATCAGTCTCGAGGCGCTGAAAAAAGTTATTGTCCGCGAGTGGGCCAAAATACCTGCAAGTCACATTCGGCCAAACGAAGCAACTCCTTCGCTCTCTCAAGTCATCAAGTCAAGGCAAAAGGTGGTCATATCGAGCAAAAGTGAATTGATTCTGAATTTTGTATTATTTTTACACATTTTGTACTTTGAATTAAGTAAAAGTAATTTTCCAAACTGAATTTATGGCCTTTTTAATTGGTTACACTTCGAGTGCCGGACCCTGTATAGAAAACAAAATTGTGTTCCACATCAAAAATGATTTTTCAAAAGTATTAGATCCTATTCTCCCCTTAAAAGTCCGTGTCCATCGTCCAAACTACTTCAAATAATGGTTTTCGAATTTTGCGAACACTTTCTACATATGAAATATTTAACCCCAACTTTTTCTTTTTCGTTTTTTGTTACTTCGGGGAGGTTTTGTAGCTACAAAATGCCGTTTTTTTCCGTGAAAAATCGCAATTTTGACTTTAAACAGCCATCAAAAATACAAAAAAAATCAAAAAGTATCAAATAAAAAGACAGAATTCCCCTATGTAAATCATTAGTTAGAGTGACTTCAGATGATCGTAGGAGCATTTTAAAAGGGGGAGTGTGAGGTGGTGGGTAAAGGAAGGATCTCATCCATAGGGGGGGGGGGGGGGGATGGGTTTTGTAAAGTTCAAATTGTTAACAGAATCGACCATAACTCTAAAACAACTCAAAAGATTACCACACCCAACTTAGCCCAAGTTATTATTTCAGTTTATAGGTTGGATATTTTAAGGGGGAGGGGGTGTAGTTAGTGTTTGGGAACAATCGACATTTTTCGACAGGCACAGGTAATTAGAAACTACTCAAAGATTAAAAGATGGTCGTAAGTATATTTATACGCGTGAAAGGATAGCAAGTGTCGTTAATAAGGAAGCTGTAAGTCAAATTGTTTGTATATATTAGTTTGTATAACTTGGCATAGGTATTTTTTACAATTCAAAGGGTGTCAATTCAATTTTTACAATTCAAAGGGTGGGTATTTTTGTATTTTTCTCTTCGAGCTTAGATATTCATTGTAGAGGTACCAGACGTAAATTTACACGATTTTCTCTTAGTGTGTCCCTAACGAAAATTTACAAAAAGGCCTCTCTCAAAAAATGGGTGAACTAGAATAGCATTATAATTTCGTAGAGGTGCGATGAACAAGAACTCAATGCGTTGTTACATACTAAATGAACTTGAAAAAATTAATATAGTAGTTATGTTTTTGATACAAATTTAAGAATCTCATGAATCTACCTGAAATGCATACACAAAGCTAATTATTATTTTTCATTATTTGTATATTTTTGCATCAATCAAATAACCAAAGTGATAGTAATTAGTAATTTCCGTAGAAAAACCAGAACCATCCCGTTCAAATTCCACGAAGGATTAGAAAGTTGCTTGTCGAAGTAAGTTTAATAACTGTATCACCCAGGCCCGCTTTTACATAGGAGCAGTGGGGCCAAGTGCCGCCGGGCCCACGGTCTTCGGGGGCCCCGGACAGGACCTACCGAGCAAAAAAAAAAAGACAGTTAGCTAGGGACACACAAAAAAATCTGGCCCCCGAGCCCATTAATACATGAAAGCGGCGCTGGTAATCACCTAATTCACATTTAACATTTGCAATGTTTTTGTTTTGCTCGAGAAATTATTGATTCTGTTTTTAGATTATTAATAGTAAACGCAGACCAGATTTTGCTATTCGATCATTCATTACCGCAAAAGTGCACACAAATACACACACAGAAACATATTCCTATCTCGCTGAGCTGAGTCGAATGTTATATAACACTATGGGTCTCCGAGACTCCGGACGAAAGTCGTTTTTTCAACAATTCTATTACCTTTCTATAAAGAAAGAGAAAAAGTCTCGCTTTATTCGCTGTACCTGTAGTTATTATTTTTATTAATATTCAATCTGGTTTGATGTGTGTGGAAAGTGACTGTTCTTGTTTTAAAATATTTTCAATGTTTTAATCCACTCGACGAAAAATATTTGTTGTCGTTTTGCCCTGAAGATGAAGAGATATTTCTTCGAAACGTCGGCCTTTAACTCAAAATAAATATTTTGAAAAGCAACACTTACACACAATAGGTCTTATGACCTCAATAAAAAATTCCAGAAATTCATATTGATCCGAGTACCGGTCCGGAATTCAATTTCAAATTACTTGCTCACTTTCTTTAGATTCGGCGGGATCGATTTCCACAAACTTTTGTAGTCCCATATAAAACTCTTGAATTTCATCCTAATCCATTTGCTTCGAATATTTTAGCCTAAGTATTGCGGTGATTGGAGAATTTTTATTAATACATTAGGCCAATTTCTAGACTCTTTGATTCTCGGTGATATATTATATGGACGAATTACTAAGTCAACTAATCAACGTAGAGCTCCCGTAATTGATATTGACATGGCTTGGTCGGTAGGAATATTTTGCTAACACTCAGCACAGCACTAGATAACGATGTGTGGCCTTGAATGGCATCAAGCGTTGTTCCGCGGTCAATTGATAGCAGTGATCGTTTAGTTGTCTAGTCGTTTTTGAGAAGTTTACCGGTGCATATCGTGTACAGTGGGATGAGCGATGACGAAAGTTTTTGAAATTGTAATATTCACGACGAATTTTTTTCATATCATCTCGGGAGCCAACATTCTGTGTTTATTTGGTGTCGCTAGTCCAAGTCATCATATTTGGTAAATTGTTCAATTTTGAAGTGTCATTTGATCGACGTGATTCGTGATTTTTCGTATTAGGAATCGAGCGATAGTCGATGCACTAGCTGCCAAAGGTCATAATCTAACAATAGTATCAGCAAATGTGGAAACTAATGCTCCAAAGAATGTTCACTATATCGAATTGGAGGAAACGTACGCGGAACTGTACAGCGGCCCTGCCCATTTAGATTTGATTGAAATGGCTAACGAAAACTTATTCACAGCCGTTGCTTCATTTTACAATAATTTCGTATTAATTGAATGTCGCGGTATGCTCGTACCATCCATGAACCAAATCAAAGTAAATGTTCCAAACTACTCTTATTTCCAACAGGTATTTTAAAGTCGAAAGGACTGAGTTATATAAAAAACTATCCAGACGATTTTAAGTTTGATCTTGTGTTAAATGATATGACCTGTGGAGGATGCTTGAATGGGTTAATACACAAGTTCCACTACCCGCCCTTGGTTAGCGTAACGGCGTTCAATAACCCACCTCACGTCACCGATGTTATAGGAGGACACAAATACTATGCTTATGTGCCTTTTTATTCATTACCTTACGGAACTGATATGTCATTTTTCCAGCGTGTTCAAAATACTCTATTGTACATCACGGATTATCTGTAAGTACGATATCTAGTCACACGAAACTGTGTGTGCTCTTCAGCTGACTTTTTCAATACTTCCAGATACCGTACAGTAATTAGTAATCCGAAGCTAGATAATATGGTAAGGAAATATTTTGAGTACGATGACCTACCATACGTTCCAGATATGGACCGTCTTAGCAAGGTTATTCTAGTGAATGCTCATCATTCAATTGACTTTCCGGAGCCGATACCACCAAATTTGATAACAGTTGGTGGTCTTCAAATCAAGGAACCCAAACCGCTACCCAAAGATTTGGAAGATTTTGTTGCCCGTGGTAAAAAAGGTACAGTGTTGTTTTCGTTAGGATCCAATGTTCGAAGTGATGAGTTAGGAGTCGAACGGCAGCAGATGTTTATCGATGCTATGAAACAAATTCCACAATACAATTTTGTATGGAAATTCGAATCTAATCTTAGTATACAATTACCAAAAAATGTAATCATTAGAAAATGGTTGCCCCAGAGTGATATTCTGGCTCATCCTAACGTAAAGGGATTTATTAGTCATGCAGGTTTGCTAAGTACGCATGAAGCCACGTGGCGTGGGGTCCCAATTATTGGAATACCATTTATCGCCGATCAATATCGGGTAAGTAGCACTATCATTAACATTAGAGATATGAATAGCGTTTTTTAAGAGTTTGGTTTTTAATGTGAAAAACGCAGACATTTACCACTTATCAATCGTGTTTCGTTTCTAGAGACGACTTTCATTTGATGCGTGGTTTTTAGTGATCAGTTGAAATAATATGTTGGCCGAATCAAATTTGAAAATTTTAGCTAAAGTACGTCTTGCCATCGAATGATACTTTTCTTGATTGACTATAGGCTAACTGCATATCTCGAAATAGCGATTAAAGCTACAGATGGTCGGGTATCGGGTATTTTACCCGAAACCCGACCCGTACCCGTACCCGACGGGTTTTTGGTCGGGTACGGGTGAAAATTTTTATTTTCAATCGGGTACGGGTCGGGTACGGGTAAAAAATTTTACTGCTCACTCGGGTACGGGTCGGGTACGGGTAAAAAAATTTACCGCTCACTCGGGTACGGGTCGGGTACGGGTAAATTTTTTTTTCGGATCGATTACCCGACCATTTGTACTTCACAGAAATATGTTTACACGTTGACGAGATTTTTTCATTGCAAAACAGTTCTTCCGAAAAATAATCAATTTGAATCAAGGGGTTTTGACATTCGCGCCTAGGACCAGACCTGTCAACTGGCATATTTTTCCAGAAAAAAAAACATTTTTTTCTTCATTTAAAAAAAAGATCATAGTTACGTGAAAAGTAATGTGAATATTTTCCGCCCTACTTTGTTTATAACATATTTAATAAGACACACTGCCTTAGCTCTATGATGTTGCGGTCGGAATCTACTTTTCACGTAGGTTTTAATGGACTACCATTTTAAAGCTGTTTAATGCACAATCCAGTAAAAATTATTTGATTCATATACTGCCCATACTCGCATATCAGTCTCATATCGATTTTCGCCAATTTTGAGTTAGCTTGAGGAATGGAGTCTTTCCTCAATATACTATCAGAAATTGCAATGAAAGTTGAGGGTTTGTTCAGTAAAATATAAAAAAATATCAACTCATTTCTGTGTCCCATATGCTAAAGTACCCGCATATCAGTCCCATTCAGTGCAAAATTTCAATAATTTCATTTGTTGCAATATTGGAACAGCAAAGGTGTATTACGGATATTTCATGTATTAATACCAAGATTTAGCATTAGAGAGCAAAGCAAAGTCTTGGCATTACATTCCTTTCGTGGAATTTGGCCTTTCTGTTTCAACAGACTTCGCAGCCGATTCTTAGCGTACAGAATCATTGCATGGCTAGTACTATGAATCCTACTGACACTAAGAATCCTTCCAGGTCGAGGCTCGAACATACGACAGCTGGCTTGTAAGACCAGCGTCCTATGCTTTGAACCGCCAACCCGGGACCAGCATTAGGGAGCACTATAAATAAAAAAATTCGGAAATAAACTTTTGATCGTCTTTTTCTCAACATGCCGATTTCCCATATGGGACTGATATGCAAGTATGGGCAGTATATAAAATGTAGTGTAGTACTCATATCACATTCAGATACCAGAAAACTGTTATTTTAAATATTGGTTGGAGATTTTCAAAAGTTTCATAAAAATCATTATGATTCTTACCATAAAAACATGAACATTTATTTCAGAAAATCTGCATAGAAGTTCTTCTTATTCTGCACTTCTGGGTGGTGTCACCTCACTTGAAATGACACCGATTGATGGCGCAGCAAGTTGGGCTATATTGCTAGTTAATTTTCGTTTCTTTTCACTGAACTACAAGTGAAAATCTCGATGCGTGACAACGTGGAGTCGCAAAAGTAAGGATGAAAATCTTTTCTCGCGAAATACTCAAATTTTCACCGTGTTCACTCGTTAAGGGTTCCACCGGTTCAATGGCTGTAAAAACCACCAGCTACCGATAACATCGTGGGTGTGGGTTTGTGAGGCTTACAAAACGGGCATAGTTGACAGATTAATTTAAATCAAAATCAATTTGCTTTGTAGTAAAAAATTGTAACCAAAAAAATTTCCTACGAATGGTCAAACTACTTACACTTGAAGGACTCACTGTTCACCATGTTCAAAATTGAATTTTTCACACCGGGAATACACGTACATTGTTTGATTCTTTGGTCAATTCACTTAAACGAACTGATAACACACTATTCATTTTAGGGGATGTTCGCATAATATTCATTTTCGCCACGTATAATATTCAATTTGACATTTGGAACTATTTTACGTGATTTTTCAAGTGATTCGAATGTGAATTTTTATTTGTGTGTCAAGATAATGAGCACGCTTACTTGTGGTTCTAAAGAATTGGATCAAAAGTCGCACTGTTTCGTAAAAACCATACCTACCCAAAATTGAATACAACGGGTATTACGACATTTTGGGTAAATATGCTTCTAGAAAAATTTGAGTTGATATTACTCCCTTTTGTTGACATTTGTAAATAAGTATAAAGTACCAAAGACATTGAAAATCTACAGGGTCCGCCATCTAACATTTATTTTTGAACTAGCGGTTATTTCGACATTGGTAACCTCAATGTCACTTCTGATTTGACAGAAACTTAGTTGTATCCTTCCGCTGAACGAAAATGGTTGTGTATACGCTTGAGGATCGCGTGAAAATAGTGCAGTTTTACTTTCAAAATCATGGTAATGTTGCGGAATGTGTGCAAAAAAATCATCTTCTCGAAAGAGGCACATTTTCATCTCGGCGGGTATGTTAATAAGCAAAATTGTCGCATCTGGGGACGGAAAATCCGCACGTCATCATGGAGAAGCCGATCTCAGAGAGTGACGGTTTGCTGCGGATTTTTGTCTGGCGGCATCATTGGGCCATTTTTCTTAGAAAATGAGGCAGGAGCCGCCACCACGGTCAATGGCGAGCGGTACCGCGTCATCATTAGCGATTGGTTCTTCCCGTTACTTGAAGAGGAAGACTTGGACACCTTTTGGTTCCAACAAGACGGCGCTCCGTGCCACACAGCCAACGCTACGATCGATCATCTGTGCACAGTCTTTGAAGATCGAAATATCAGTCGAAATTCGGATGTCGCTTGGCCGCCACGGAGCTGTGATTTGACACCGTTAGACTATTATCTTTGAGCGGCTGTCAAAGATAAGTGTTATGTGGACAAGCCAGAGACAATTCAAGCCTTGAAGGATAACATTCGTACATCCATAGCTGAAATAAAGCTGCATACAATCGAAAATGTATTAAAAAGCTGGACCGACCGTATGGCGTACTGCAAGGCCAGCCGAGGCAACCATTTGAATGAAATTATATTCCACATTTACCCGGAAGGATTGTACTTTAATATGAAAAAATAAATTTTGAATTCGGATGAACCGTTTGTTTTTTTTTTTTTTTGCATGTTTAAAAAAAGTTACATTACATTATTCATGCTTCACAGTGTATTTATATGTTTAAAAGTAAACAAGCATTATAATGTATTTTTCTTACCAACTAGAGCCTGATACGGCTCGATATCTAAAACACTTTATTTTTCCCATACTGAATTTTGGTAAAATTTTTACTACTCATTCGGGTCGGGTACGGGTACGGGTAATTTTTAATCGGGTACGGGTCGGGTACGGGTAAAATTTTTTATTTTTTTTCGGGTACGGGTCGGGTACGGGTAATTTTTTTTTATTATTGATCGGGTACGGGTCGGGTACGGGTAATTTTTTCAATTTTTAATCGGGTACGGGTCGGGTACGGGTAAATTTTTTTGCTGATCACTCGGGTACGGGTCGGGTTCGGGTATAAGAATTTCTATACCCGACCATCTCTAAGCTACACCTTGTGAGGGCTGGCGTCGTTAGCGCGGTACTCTGTAATATCCTTAACCATGGTTTTACAAGCTAAACTCGACTATTTTTATTAATATTATTTGCATAATCAGATGAAGTATGAGCACGGTTATTGAAAATCTCTTTCAAACCGTAAAATTCTTTAGTTTTCGTCATAAATCGTTGAGGAAGGGAATAAAATAAGGAAGAGCGAAATGCCAATGGGTTTCTCCAGGGAACTGTTTTGCGCACCAATAGCTCGTTGAAACGCGAAAATTTGTATTACCCCGTTTTTTAGGTATCTTTACTTTTTGTCGATTAAGGAAACTCGCGTACAAAAACGATTAACCACATTTAATCTCACTACATACATTTGAATATTCTTGCATCAATGTTTCTGCCTTTTTCTATTAAGGGTAAAAGAATTGCCGGGAAAAAACGACTTTTGATCGAGCTCGATCAGACGATCAGCTCGACGAGATCGGAAAATGTTTCTCTGTGTGTGTATGTGTGTTTATGTGTGTAGTAGGCTGAAACAACTGAAACAAACTTAGATTCGTTTGAAAGCTACTGTTGAGTTATTGGTGAAGTTTGAAGATCAAGTGGCTATCCTTACCAGTTCCAGAGATATGATGATATAAGTGACGTAAACGACAAGTCAGTTTTCATCTACTAGTAATTGTTTTATTTTAGATTCGTTCGTTAGAAAAAATGAAGGAACATTTTTACACCTCCCAACAGGTTTTGGGAACAACTAACGCATATTAGAGTGCTACGTTTAGTAACGAATCTTAAGACATTCATTTCTAAAAGTGTATTCTCATATTTATTTAAGGCCTGAACACAGTGTGTCGCGTATAAATTGTGAATCGACCACGTGGTTCCCTCAATTCCCTTTTTCGTCTGTGTGTTTAAGAAAGTTATGATAGAAAAACTACATTTTGGGAGTCTCATATCAATTATGCTCCTTATATCGACACCAATGCATTTTAAAGGGCCCATGCGTTCGGCATGTTTTCTTGTAGTAACATGTTCTATAATTCTTCAAAAGGCTTGAATTCACTACCAGGCAATGTATGCAAATTAAAATTTATAACTCACTTCTAAGTGGATCAATGACAACTTTGATTTTATTCAAAGAAGAAGACAGTTCCAAACAAAAGTTTTTCTGAGTTAAAAGTGAATGGATTTTTACAATCTATTGCTTGAAACTATGCAATCCAATTATTGCAATCACAAAAAACTGAAAATTTTGACATCTATGTATAACTTAAAAAGTAAACATCAAATCGCAAAACCAATCAGTTGCGTACTGCCTGACGAGAAGACCTTTAATTTGCTACTAGTCTCGCCATCTCTGAGATCTTGACCTCTTTGTGAAGAACACATAACTAACCACACGGTCATTTGCTCAGTTTGTCGAGCTGAATCGGTTGGTCTTCCGGGCATCGGTTAATTTTCCAAAAATTCGAGCGAATCCTATATCTATTTTTTCATATTTACAAAAATATTGTGAAAACTCACCAAAAAAATCTGATTTTTGCAGATAATGCGGACAGAAGTGTTTCAGTAGCGTTTATGTAAATGAAGAAAATAGAGACCATTGTAAATTTTGTAAGCTATCACACTTTGTTGGACCTTTTATGCGCTCGATGCAGCGCACCGTGCTGGAGACGCTATGCGCCACATGGTGGCGCTCCCGGAGCTGCGCAGATACCCTATACTGTTGCGGCCTTCATGGTATTCGAAGAAATGCTCAATTATGCTGTAGGCACCAACCAGCGTATTTTTCAGAATACTTGATAGCTGCTGAATTGCCTGTGATTACCGCAAGACTACCTAATTTTAAGTACTTTCCACCTAGTTTCGGGGATTCCTTCAATAAACCGAATTTTAGGTAAAGTCGCTCTAAGTAGTTCCATAAGGCACTTGAAAAATTTACTGTAATCAATAGTAAGCTATGTTTACTCAGCGGTTGAGCTCTATTAACTCAATTTGAGATTTAATGCGGTTTACCTAATTTTAGATTAATGAGCGAAAATCATGCTGTTGCCAGGTTTTGTGTTTTGTCATCAATGGATGGAGCTAATGAAAGAAATGATTTAATGCCACTCAAAATTAAGTAAAATAATGTCAAAAGTAGGTAGTTTTTACTCTCCGTGTAGCACACAAAATTGTGCCGTGATGTAAATGTGGTCCCCAAAATAGTGTCGATCGCAGATATAGCTGCATGTATTCGCCCCGCTGCTCATTAAAACTTTTACTCACAGTTTATATGCGAGCCTGTGTTTTTTGTGGTGTAATAGATACGGATCTTGATTCGTCCGTAAATTCATGGTCAGAATATGATTTAATTTTTTTGTAATAAGTAAGCTACATTACGGTATCAACATGTGATGAGGATCTATCGTACGTTACAAATGTTACAAAAATGTAATGCTCGTTGCTTGGCTCTATAGCTTTCCAAGTACACAATATCGATAAGTACTCGTATATGGAAACCCATTCTACGAAATTAAGCACAATACGCTTGAATTAAATGTTTAAAACCCGAATAATGTATGAATTTGAAAAAAAATGGATAAAAATTGTCGATTTTTCATGGGTTTACCTTCACCCGCACTAACTCATGCAGCATTAATCACAGTAACCCATGTGTCAACAGACAAAATTAGACAGCTCTATCAGTTGAACCCTCATCGTGATGGTAAAAACAGTGAATCAACTCCTTTCAGAAGTACTTGCGTTCGAAGAACGGCACTCCGCCGCGTCGAAAACAAACTTCGTGCGACACTTTATAGATGCTGGATACGCCCGTTTCGGCATCTGTAATATCTGGCACTAGTGAAAGAAAAGTGGGGAGGAACAAATAAGCCTAAAGCTAATAAGCCTAAATAATTACCATTCATGTGAAATTAATCAAAAGCAATTATCTGTCTTAGTTTTTTTATCACTATCAGATCAGTTTTTTAATGGAACTATCATATGTTATATTGTCCTTTTCCATCACCCTTTTTTCATTCATTTTTGGGAAATTTTTGGGGTTTTTCAAAGTTGAAAAAATCAAGCTCAAAAAATATTTGTTCGATTAGTACAGTTAGCGTTACATCAAAATTTAATTCAATCAATTTGTGAGATGTCAGTGAGCACCTAAAACGCTGTTAGGCTGACTTGTTGGACAAAAAATAATGAAATATTTATTCCATGTCTTTCATCATAACACAGAATATAGAGCGATGTATCCACATGGGTGTGGCTGAACGATTAGAACTGCAAACACTGACAACTGAACGAATTCGGGATACAGTGAGAACGGTTCTGGAGACTCGCAGTTATCGAGACAACATGAAAAGGTTATCGACCATGTTCCGTGATCAACCGGAAAAACCAATTGATCGAGCTGTATGGTGGATAGAATGGGTCCTACGACATCCCGATGCGGACAACATTCAGTCGCCGGTTTTGAAGTTAGGTTTTCTCAAAAGTAACCTAGTGGATGTTATTGCCTTTTTGGCGTTAGTTCCTATTGTTTTAGTGTTGTGTATTAAGCGGTTTGTTCTTACTAACCGGAAAGTAGATCAAACGAAAAAGAACAACTAATCTATTTCTTTTATAAGCCTTTTCAACGCGAATCATCTTTATGGATTGCTAAATGTCGATAATGAATGAATATTATTCGAATAACTGATTTTTCATCTGTCTATTCTTCTACTATTCCAATGTTCTATCGAATTTACGAAAATTCATCGTTCATCAAAGTCCAGAAATGTTAAACATTAGAATTAATCATAATTATTCTCGATTAGGATTTTATTAGATTGAGTTAAAGTAATGATTACTACCTCGTTACATGTATAAAGAACGCTTGAATCGCATAACTAATGAAACTTGAACTTCATAATAACTAACTGAATAAATTATGTTATGGGTTGTGTTGCACGCATTTTAAATGATGATGCGCTTTATCGTAAATTTATAGCTTTTTGAAATGCGCAATACGTCTTTGTTTGAAGTAGAGAGCACACTTTTCAAATATGAGCATTATACAAATACAAAACAAAAACTAAGGGCATATTTAGTAGTACTCTAGTTCGAGATGCATAGTATATGTCAGTTTTAAAATTTAAATCTAGATTTTATAACAAGAAAAACTGGCAGTAACATCAATGTTTTGCTCGTGTTTCAAATTAAAAAAAAAATAGAACGGCATTGTAGACCAGTTTTAAATTTGACAGAAGAACTGTTCGAATAAATAAAACAATAATTGCTTACTTGGGATACGTTCGTTCAAGTTTCAGGATTGAAAGGATTACTCTAAGGATTGAAAAAGTACTATTATTCAATTGATATTTACCAGTTATTATCAAACACTGTGAGTTACTTTCACGAACAAATTCAAACATGTTATGTTATGTGTTTTCTTTAAAAATAAAGGATAATATCCCATATTAGACATTGCATAAATTTTTGAAAACTGAGCTTTTATTGATTATAAAAAATAAAAATGAATTAATGATGATCGTATTACTACACTAGTGTCGTATAATATCCACCAGAGTAAGGATCGGGTAAAGACGCTTCCAATTCTGATTTTTTTTTCATAAATACGTTTATTTCATAGGCAATATACATATATTTGTCTTCGTCGTGGCATTCACAATACATAGTACTTTGAACCTAATACATTTCGAATATCATATTAGTATGTTGGTATTAATTAGTTAATCTAAACACTGTTTTTATCAATTTATTTTGTACATGATCTTATAACTATTTCAGGTTTGTTTGTATCAATATCATATGGTTGGCTATTGGTTGAACTCATGGAAGAGAAAACAGTCTAACATAAAATAAAATTTAAATTGGAACTCCAATGGACTTGATGAAATGATAAAGAAGTTTCATGTAAAGAAGGTCACGACAAGCAAGAATGTCGCGAACTGGGACATTGGATAGTCTACCTTGGGTAGGCAAAGAATTTATTAGTTGAGATCTGACATCACGATACTCCACGCATGTCCAATCGACATGATCAATATCGCGATAACCTTCACCACAAGCACAATGATTAGTCTCGGAAAGTCCAATTCGAAAGAGATGTACATCTAACGTGTAGTGATTGGAAATGAGTCTGGAAATCACACGAATGAAATCTCTACTCACATCCAGTCCCCTGAACCATGTCTGACCTTTGTCAATATTTTAGGAATAATTGAGTGCATCCACCGACCCACATCATCTTTATCCCAAATAGCTTGCCAACAGGGAAGTGTTCTTTGGCAGGACGCGTTATTGAATTCGTTGAAAGCAATTGGTCTCTCATAAATTTCGCTCTCAATAGCACCATGTTTGGCTAAACTATCGGCTCTTTCATTGCCTGGAATGGAGCAATGAGCCGGGACCCAAACTATTGTGATTTGATAATTATTATTCAATTTTGCCCAAGAAAAACGGTTCATTTTTGCCAGCAGCTTTTGAGTGAATGGCTTCAATTGTACTCAGACTATCTGTGAAGAGAAAATAATGGGTTGGAGATAATGTGACGATTACACTGAAACTATAATGAACTGCTGCTAACTCTGCTATATAAACAGATGCAGGTTCTTGAAGCCTAAATGAAGCCGAAACATTATTGTTGAATATACCTGAGCTTGCTTGTATATTTTCGGGATTTCCATCGAGCGTAGGTGATCCGGGATTCCACCCACATCGCGCTGTCGAAAAATAAAGTTGAGTCAATCCAATTCTGATTTTGATAGCACTGTATTCCGTTGGTAGAGAACAACTCCTGTAATCAGTGTCCAGTACATCACTGGCTTCATACTACGCTGCACTCGATCAGATGCCAGCGTTCTCCAGTTACCAGCGATCCCAGGTTCATTTACCTAAATTCGGAAGAGACATACGGATTAGAAGAGGGGAAGGGGGGGGGGGGGGTGGGGGGGGTGGGTTACTCTTTGTTTTTGAAACACCTTCCAGCTTCTACCTTCAGCCGGGTGTATACATGTTTTACAGTATCTGGATTATTATTTGACTATGTCGTCGGCATAAGCAAGCAGTTCAACTGGCTTGTTGGAAACCGAAGCACTTTAACGCGTTGAATTTTTTTATCAGGTGTACAACTTTGCTTTCGCCGTTTTTCGATAGGTGGCTGTACCGGCTGAGGCTGGTTAAAATACATAGAAGATAATGCCTTTAAAGTGAGTGTGTACAGTGCCTAACGAATTGTTATCGCCGTTTCAGTAACAGTTGTTCTTGTTTTCGTATTATTCGCGCTCGAAAATGTCTGTTTATGTGCCCAATTCTCGCCATTTGCGGGAAGTTTTGCTTTTCTGTTACAATTCGAAAAAAAAATGCAACTGAAGCGCATCGAATGCTTTCAGAAACTTACGGTGCTGCTGCTCTGAGTAAAAGAACGTGTCGGGAGTGGTTTCAACGTTTTAAAAATGGTGATTTCGACGTCGAAGACAAACATGATGGTGGAAACCTTCAAAGATGAATAACAATTTACTACGAGCCCTTAAAACCGGATGAAAACATCACAGGAGATCGCTACCGAACGCAACTGATGCGCCTCAGTCGTGCGCTAAAAGAAAAGCGGCCACAGTATCAAGAGCGACATGGCTAAGTCATCCTCCAACACGACAATGCTCGGCCTCACGTCGCAAAAGTGGTCCAAAAGTACCTGGAAACGCTGAAATGGGAAGTCTTACCCCACCCGCCGTATTCCCCAGATGACGCCCCTTCTGACTTCCACCCATTCCGTTCGATGCCACACGGCCTGGCAGATCAACATTTTCAATCCTTCGAAGAGTTGGAAAAATGGATTACTTCATGGATAGCGTCAAAAAAGGACTCCTTTTTTCGAGTCGGGATCCGAAAATTTCCGGAAAGATGGGAGAAAGTTGTCGCTAGCGATGGACAATACTTTGAATAATACATCTGTAAGCACTTTTTCGCAATAAAGCTTTAAATTTTGGAAAAAAACGGCGGAAGCAAAGTTGTACACCTAATATATTAATAAAAAAATCCAGTGTAGTATCAAAATCCAAGTGTGTAAAATCATGTTTCAAAAGTTTTATGTATTAATAATACAAGAAATACATCTTCAATAAAATTGTAATCCTTCCCAGCAATGCCTAAAGCATTCCTAATTTTGCTAAAATTTTCAGTGGAGCAGTTGCACAAACAATCAAATAAAATGAAAATCAATAGTCCCGTCAATATGCCGGTTAAAGGGTCTCTCCAGTCCAGTCTTATATTCAACGACGCCATGGTCTCGGAAAAATGAGCGAAAACGGAGAGCTGTTTGCATAATTCTGTGACAATAACGACATGGTTCGCTCTTCCCCCATCGACCGGTTCGCAAGGTCACGTGGGTTTCCCGTGACGGCTTTACCGAAAATCAAATTGACCACATCTGCATCAGCCGAAAGTGGAAACGGAGCCTTCTTCATGTGCGGAATAAACGTAGTGCCGATATCGCGTCTGACCACCACCTCATCATCGGCGAAATACGCCTGCGTGTCGCGCGTATTCGTCGACAAGAGGAGAGAGTTGGACGGCGGTTTAACACACGCCGACTGGATGATACCACAGTAAAAGGTCCTTCACTGTGGAACTGCAGACTCGTGCTGCAGACATTCCGGAAGGTGGCAGCGTGGAAGACCAATGGACTGCCATCAAGAATGCCTTCATCGTCACCAGCGAGAATAATCTGGGTGAATTGCGCACCCAGAGAAAGCAATGGATCACCGATGAGACCTGGACAAAAATAGAGGAGAGAAGAGGAGCCAAAGCCGCAATACGGCGATCCAAAACCCGAGGAGCCATATATTCGGCCCGTCAACGATACTCGGCTCTGGAGAAGGAAGTAAAACGCTCATGTAGAAGGGACAAGCGAGCGTGGGCGGACTCCCTCGCCGACGAAGGAGAGAAAGCCGCCGCAACCGGGGACATTCGTCTCCTCTACAATATCTCACGACGCCTAAGTGGGGCGAAGATGAATGCGACAATGCCTGTGAAAGACGCGATTGATCAATTGCTAACCGACCCAACTGATCAACTTAAACGCTGGTTCGAGCACTTCGAACAACTTTTCCAAGTGCCAGCCAGGCCACCATCACCTCGGCATGACCCGCCTAGGGTCAGGCGTATCACACGCGTGAATACCGAGGCTCCGTCATTTATGGAGATACAAACGGCCATTCAGAGCATGAAATCGAACGAAGCCCCAGGGGTCGATCGCATATCAGCCGAGATGCTCAGCGCTCAACTGTTGCACAATTTATTTCGTAATATCTGGGACACCGCTACTTTTCCGGTCGACTGGATGCAGGGTATCTTAGTAAAGGTGCCCAAAAAGGGCGACCTGACTATATGCGATAATTGGCGAGTCATTAATTTGGTGTGTACCGTTCTAAAAGTTCTATGCAAAGTGATCCTATCCCGGATCCAGGAGAAGATCGATGCGACTCTCCGACGACAGCAGGCTGGATTCCGTGCAGGAAGATCCTGTGCGGACCATATTGTCACGCTCCGTATCATACTGGAGCAAGTCAATGAATGTGCACTAATAATTTCATTACAATAGTAATACGTGTGGATGATTTTTGTATTCATTTAATGGGAATGTCATCGTGAGGAGCAATCATCACGGGCTCAAACATGTATACGAATTTTTATTAGCAATTTTAGTTTAAATTATTATATTTTCCATGTACAATGAAGACTGATTTAGTTCTCGGTTTGGTTTTACATTACTTATTTTGTCACACACCATTTACACATTTATAATTGAATATAAGACTTTTATTTTTAAACATTTGTATATTTGATACTTGTTCTTTGCCCCATGCCTATTTTGTCGATTGGACATATTTGAATTATTATTACTCGATTGCTGCAAGTCACCTCAACAATGGTTGAGAAGACGAACTGGTGGACAGAGGAGGAAAAATAGACATCCAATTATATAAATTTCAATTATATTTTTCTCTAATACCAGCCACTGATGATTAGTTTGTATTCACTCAATATTTGATATTTTTCTGCAGATGAGTTTGTATGAATTTCACAATAATGTAGTCACAATCAATCTGATAAATTCGGCATTACGATTAGTTTCAAGTGTTTTCCGTTGTATTAACTCTGGCCTTACGAGAATATATTTACAGCAGGCGAGTGTTACTATTTTTTCGGAATTGCTATCTACCTTGTGACGACGCTCGGTTTTGACATTGAATTCAACAATACATCCATACAGATTGCTCATGTTTCTTTGACTTTCATTGTTATATTTAATTCGATATTGTTTTATTTTACTACACTTAGGTTTGAGTATTTTTATATGTGTAAATAATTATGTACAAGTAAAAGCACAGATCTTGTCTCACGAGAAAAGATGTTGAATCTCTTTCTTTTTTTTATTTCTTGGTAAAACATAGTTTTTCCTCAATAGTTGTAGACGATTGCAGTAAAAACTGTTGCAAGAACAAAATTTTAACAAGTGTCGTTAACTATCACAGTCTTTGTATGTACGAATATTTGCTTTTGTTTATTTAAATTAAAAATAAAATAAAAATAAAAACAAGTGAAATAGTTAAAGGTTGCGTATAGCATTTTTGCACTGTTGGTTCTTTCAATGTTACAAAATAGAAAACTAGTGTTTATGTAAGGTAGATAATACTTGCCAATTGGTTTGTACATATCACATAAATAAAACAAATAAATAAATTAGTATGATACAGTTTTCATCTATGTACAGATAATTAATATTATTTGTAGTATTATAATTTCTATGACTCGAGCTGTTTCAGAAGACTAGTTCATTTTCTTTGTGGCTGTGACATGAGAATTTTTTTTACATCAAAAATATTGCTAGTATACACTGATTTGGGATGACATTTTGGCTGTTTGGTGTAACTCTACCATTAAAAATATCTTCATCTTTTACTCTTTTGTTAGAAATTTAAAAGTTGAGACATTTGCTTAGATGATCTAAAATACATTTATCTAGGTTGCGTCGATAGAGCTGTTCGCACGCACTGTCGACGTGGGGCTGATGTTGTTGCTATTATTCGTACGGGGACAGCTTTTTGTAAATATCAAAGTTGTCGACCTGCGTATGGTGATGGTGGTGTGCGGAGGAAGTCGTAGTAGGCGACGGTCATGCGTAGTGTGGGTACGATCCAAGATGGGGCGCTACGTGGGACGGGGTTACATGGGACATCGTGTGTGACGGGTACAGGTTCGTTGCCGGGCTACCCCAATTGCCCCAGGACGCGGCCGATGGGAAGATGGAAGCTAAAAGGAACAGTGAATATTATTAACAATGCGTTAAGTTAAAAAACTACAAATACATTTGTTATAATTTGTACTATGTATTAGAGAAGGTAAATTGTTCAATTAAAAGAAGTCCCCATCCGTGTATTAAATACAATCAAAAGGTAAGTTTACTACATGCATAATATCTAAATTCAAATAAATGAACAATAATCATTCAACAAAGTTTGATCAGTAAATCAGCTGGATTTTTTAAAAACCTCATATTAAGATCGGAATGTTTTTACTTTAAAAAAAGTTCGACTGACTGAAAAAAATTATTAGCACTAATTTCCTCCGCTTTCCTTCACTCTCAGGGGCTTCTTATTTTTTGACGAAGAAATGACGGCTCTTCGGAAGCTACTAACAAACAAGCCGTTCCGAAACGGAACTAGTTAGGGAAACAGAAATTAAGCTATGGGAACAATTTCGTTTCCTTCGTCGTAGCAAGGTGAGTTTGGAAGGGATGGTGGCTCGCTTGGCTCTTAACTTTCCACCAGAGTACCCACAAGTCTGTTGATGGGAACGACGCCATCGCCACCGACCGCTGCCGCCGTCGCCGGTTGGTATGTGGCTTTGTCGAACGCTTGACACGACATTGAAAGTTGCAAGAAAAATCACCCTTGCCGGAAAAGGAAAGCAAAAACGAGTATGAAAGAAACAACGACAACGATGCAGTGTCTACTCACAGAGTGAGACAGGATGCGAAGGAAAGAAGATGATACTTGAGGTCTTCCGTCTGCGCCGGTCGTGTTTCCACCTACTTTAGTGCGATAGGGTATTTTCGGGGAAGATTCCTACCGACACTGATGATTTTATTTCGGGGGTTCCGAAGCAAGTAACGTACATTGGATGTGTTGGTAAAACGCAAGGGAAAGCCTTCTTGGATGGGTGGACGGGAAATTCGATCACTTCGTTTAGATTGTGTTTGTGAACAGACGGGAGATGAACTGCGAAAATGGGTGAGGCTGACGGACTATTGCAGATTTCCTTCGATTTCGGATTCATAGCGAACAATTACATGGAGAGCACGATAGCTATTTAGTAGTGAGGATTTTTCGAAATAAATACATAAATGAGATCTGAACTGACAAATGAATATCTATTTTCCATATAATTTATGAAGATTTCAGGTTAATTTCTATTAATAGAGTTAAATGAAAAGTTTGACACATATTCCAAAAACATATTGAAATTCTAATGTTTTGTTCCATTATATCCCGACGATGTGTGAAATATCAAATACAGAAACTACAGTAACTGTTATCTAAAGATTTATGTTTTGGAGGCAAGAACATATCGGATAGACAAAAAACAGCAAGATTAGTGAATATTTTTTGTGAAACATTTTACTGAATTTGGATAAATTAGATTCAAAAACATTTTTTAGCAGAACTTGGAGTAAATTCTTATTCAATTGTGATATCAAAGAATGAATATGGGAAGACGGAAGACGGAAGATGGAAGACGGAAGACGGAAGATGGAAGACGGAAGACGGAAGACGGAAGACGGAAGACGGAAGACGGAAGACGGAAGACGGAAGACGGAAGACGGAAGACGGAAGACGGAAGACGGAAGACGGAAGACGGAAGACGGAAGACGGAAGACGGAAGACGGAAGACGGAAGACGGAAGACGGAAGACGGAAGACGGAAGACGGAAGACGGAAGACGGAAGACGGAAGACGGAAGACGGAAGACGGAAGACGGAAGACGGAAGACGGAAGATGCAAATAAGATATGTTTCGTTTATTCTTATTTATCGTCTTAGAGACCTATTATAGGTTATCGAAAAAAATCAGTTTCTCGCTTTCCCCACGCAATATTTTGTAAGATACTAGTAACTACACATCACCTCTTTTTCTAACGTAATTAGTATACAGCCTACGTGGTAGTACTTACCGGAGGATGACGTCATGCTGTGATGAGGGCTCATAAATGAGCTCAGTTTGGCTCCGTGATGGTACGGCGACATAAAGAGATCGCTCTGATACTTGTAGGTCGGATCCGTCTGTGGTTGTGTCGCCGCGGCCAGTCCCTGAAAGTCGAATTTGTACGCGTAACGCTTGCCGTGCACCTTGGTCATGATGTTCTTATCGTAGTAATATCTGAAGGAAACGAATAAAGCCAAAACAGAATTAGACTTAGGTATGAGGAAAGTGTCTCAATCAACAGTCGTACGCTGGTTTATGGGAAGAGTGGACTGGGTGTCTAGGATTGTCCTGATTTTCCGACTGTGATAAGCTACACGACATCGAGCTAATTTTCTCCGTTTTGAATGGCGATTGTAACGAACCACAAGCACGCTCTTTTGTTACGGTTTGTGTTAGGGTTGCTCGCTTCAATTGCACCATACTTTGGGTTATACATATGAACGTAACACCCTATTGCCAACAGAATTCGGCTGTTGTCGTCCTGTCATCCAATCGTCACAAGATCCACGTGCTTGATGGAAGCAAAAAAGGAAGTTACACAAAAGCGAAGCAAGCCAAAGCGGTTCTACGGTTGTTGCTATGAAAAAGACTGTCGTTCGCTTCTACATAAGACATGTTGAACTGTTTAGGTTGGCTTTGATGCGAATAACTTTTCGATATTGTGATTTTTAGATGCATTGTTAAGACTGACGAGATGTCACAGTGCGACAGAAGCTATATGTTCTAGTGGTATAGAAAGATATGCAGCCTATCAGAGTTACGGCAATGTTATCAAAGATTGTGACAGGTTACACATTACAGTAAATAATTTTAAAGTTTTCGATGGATTGTACTTCAGCCAAGTACTCTGATTATTGATGCAATCTTCTTGGGGGAAAATGATTCACTGCTGTAAAAAGCAACACCTAATGCGTATAAACATTTTATCCACTCAAGGAAAGTAAATATCACACAACGTGGCCGATTTACGTTCATAATCTAGAGGAGGGTAGCAGAGGACAATTTTCGTCACTTTTCTCTGTCGAAAGAGGACACACATTTGCATGTCGACATGGATGACTGCCAATGACACATCATGAACTTGAATCATGGAGATAGGGTAATGTATTGTATAATATATTCACTCCGACTCCTCACATCACTTTACTCTCGTGATTCCCAAGCCAAAAGTGTTATGCCGTTTTTGTTTCTAGCGCTGCCTTACACTCATTCGAATTAGAGTGTAATCAAGGAAGCCTTCCCAGCCCTACACCGCTGTAACACCATTGTAGGAAAAGAAAACACTATTGGTGAAATTCAAGGAAAATTCCAAAGTTTACCGGCAGACAGGCACGTACTCAGAGAAGGGACTCAGGGGGCCCTGGCCCCTTCCGAAATCGGAAACTTTTATCAGTTGGTTTGATACATATTATTTATATTTTCATTTGACTACAACTTCCGGTACTTTTCGACCTGGAATCTGAGAAATGGTATAGCCAGCACTTAGCAGTAGTAAGACCACTTAGTTTGCCCTACATAATGGAAAAATTTTAGTACGGTTTCGCAAAATTTTCGCGTTTTTTCTTTCTCATGTAGAAAGGTCATGCAATCACTGTACAAACGAGGCCAGAAGAACCGAGTGTCATATATCAATCGACTCGATTCGTCGAGATCACAAAATGTCTGTGTGAACATGACAAATAATGTTTCTCAATTTTCTCAGAGAAGGTTGAACCGATTTTCACAAACTCAGATTCAAATAAAAGTTTTGTCATTCCATAAAAACCTGTTTAAATGCACCTAGTGGTGTCATGATGCCTTTCTCATGTATAATATTGTGTTATTCTAATCAAAATTTTTCTCTTCGATTTTTGAAAGAAACCAAGAGATTGTTTGTGCATTAACTAGTATAACATACAGAATGAAACATTGCTTTGCTCTCGTAGGTCAACCTTAAGAAAACGAGGTGGGTTCACTATTATATGCACTTCCGGCATCGGAACCCGAGAACCGGTTCGTACGGCCAAAAACTAACATGACTCTACTAGTTTTTTTTTTTCAAATTTTAAAGATTTTATACAATTTTGCCATTGCACTCGAAATGACGATTTAAATGGTTGTTGTATTCGAAAATATATAGTAATTTTTGGTAAGACCATAAGACCTTTCGTTTGACCCTAAGATTGGGAATAACGGTTTTGAGTTCAGTTCACAAATTTTATTTGTTCCGCCAGTTTAAGTGACGGTGTCAGCTTTTTTAGTTGCCTACTGATAATGGCAATCAGCTTTTTTAGTTGTCTACTGATAATGTCTATCGATTTGTGTAGTTTTGAGACCAGTTTAGAATTTAATATATTCTTTTATTGAACACATTTTACCCTATAACTCCGGAATCGGAAGTCGGATCCGGATAAAATTCAGGAACTCCGTATGGGACCGGAAGACCTTTAATTTGAATCTAAGTTTGTGGAAATCGATCAAACTATCGCTGAGAAAAGTGAGTGAGATCCGGTGCTTCCAGAACCGGAGACCGGGAACTAGGATAGCCGGAATCAGCTTTTTTAGTTGCCTACTGACTATTGATTTGTGTAGTTTTGAAATCATTTTAGAATTTTTTTTACGTGTTTTGTTTCGCCGGTTTAAGTGACGGTGTACTATATTGAACACACTTTACAGACGGATCAGGATGAAATTCAGGAATTCCGTATGGGACCATGAGACCTTTCATTTGAATTTCAGTTTGTCAAAATCAGTTCACCCATCTCCGAGAAAACCTAGTGAGACTATTTGACACACACAGACATTACTCAGCTCGATGAACTGAGTCGAACTAGTCGGTTTTTCAAATGATTGCATAACCTTTTTATATGAGAAAAGCGAAATATCAGAAAGGCGTCATTATACCTCTAGGTGGATTAAAGCAGGCTTTTTGAATAGTCACTAGTATTTTTCACCATATAATTTCAAAACCGGAAGTCGGATCCATATAAATTTTCGTATTAATCTATGGGATGATACAATCTTTCATTTGAATCTAAGTTTGTGAAAATCGATCGAACCGTCTTCGAATAATCGAAGTAATTTTCATTCCTATTTCCGTAACCGAGAACTGAAATAAGTTTTTTGCTCATCTTCTAATCAAAATTTTTCTTAGTTTCGAATAACTCGCTTTTTTTGCAATCGAATTTGTTGTGTTTATCACCTTTCTGATCCGGAAGTCGGGTCTAAATAAAATTCAGGATTTTTCTACTGACACCCTTTCATTAGATACTAAGTTTATGCAAATCTAATGTACTTAAAACACTAATAGTCCTGTAATTCCGGAACCGGAAGTCGGAATTGGATAAAAATCTGAAAAACCTGACCTGAACCTGACCACAAAACCTTCTATTCATTTCTAAGTTCGTTGAAAGCGGCGAAGCTATATCTGAGAAGAGTGAATGCACAAAAATGTTACATACACACATACACAGGCATGGACATTGGCTGATCTCGAAAACCTATTTAGAATGGTACGGCCCTACGGGCCTCGGTTCAAAAATCGGTTTTCACAGTGATTGCATACCCTTTCTATATTAGAAAGGCAAAAACGTTTTCGTTTAAGTGCTGCAGTCCGATACACAAGAGCATAGTGTGAGTTTCATTTTGGAGCTCTGACCGCTACTTCTGGAACCGGAAATCTGTTGAAACATCATAAAAGTGTATGATACCATAGGACATTTGATTTGAGTTCATTTTTACATTTGCTCAATTCGTCCTAGTCATCTCCGAGAAATACATATGAGCTCCGTTTTGGAGTTTTTGACCGCTACTAAGAAGATTTTTTTGTTGTTGCATCGTCACTCCTAATGACGAATTTAAATTTTCAATGCTCATCACCCCGACCTATATTCAGACCCAGAAGTTGAAGCTCAATTGATTGAATAGGATCATATGGGGTGGTATGTGGTCAAAGATTGAAAAGGATCATATGGGGTGGTAAGACAATTCATTTGAATATAAGTATATTAAAATCGGTTCCGCCATCTCTGAGAAATCAATGTGAGATTTATTTCGCAAGTTTGGATCGCTCTTCCCGATGTTCCTGGGTCAGCTATATTTAAATTAAATTTGTTCGGTAAATGGTCAACAAATTTTTCAAACTTGAAGAGGTTACTGAATAGTTTCAAAGTATTTGGTCCTTTTTACATCATGACTAAAAAAACACACTCTTGAAATTGAAGGTTTCAACACTCAGTAGTGCCAGAAGTCGAATCCGGAAAAATCGATTCTGTAACTATTTACATAAATTGCAAATTACTTTCTATGCTAATTCGGAAACTCTTTTAAAAGATTTTTATTTTTGAATCTGCACTCAAGCTTTCAAAAAACAAAAGATACTAAAGGTGGACTTAGAACTAATGTATCTAACATAAAGAATCATCAGTAAGCATTATTTCTTATCTAAGGGCCCCTCCCGTCACGAAATCCTGCACAGAAAGAAATAATGAAATTTACACGAGATGTAAATCAATAGTAACATGCAATAGACATGGGTTGAATCGAAATTTTGATTGAAAACCTTCATCGATGCAAAACTAAATTGAATTGCATTGAATTTTCAATGAATATAACTGTATCTTTCAATCAGAGATGTCTATCTCCTCTGTGTGACGAAGAGCAAGCGAAATTTCTCCCCTCGCACTGACAACTTCAACGAGAGCTCTTCTCTTTCACATTTATACACCACTGTTGTGTAAAGTGTGCACGCATCATGAGTGCGTTTGTTTATTTCCTTTTACCTCTTCCACTGAATCGCACCAAAGTGCTAGAGCATTAGCTAATAAATTCTCTGAGGTGGATGCAGATACTTTCACAGAGGTGAACACGCCGGTGAGCACTCTGCTGTATGGTTTTCATAGATGAAGCGTGGACACGCAAAATCAGCAAAATAAAACAATTTATCGTAAAATTTTCGGTTTTCCTTGCAAATTTTTCATAGCAAGGCCAGATCTACTCTCTATGAATTGAAGTTCACAGAAGTGTTCGCTCACCATCACGCGCTAGTGGTCACTTGGGTGTATTTAGACGAGAGCGCGTGTGAGCGATTCATGCGAAGAGAATGTGTTTCACTCGCGCCAGCTGCTTTAACCATAAGCACACACTCAAATGCTGTCTATTCGACACTGAGAAGAAGTGCGCTTTCCTCTTTGTGTGGTGCTTCGTTTTTTCATCCTCGGTGTGGCAAAAATCTGACTCTAGCGTGTATCACTCTGGTGAAATGCCATCTCTGCTTTCAATTAACGCTTATTTTGAGATTAAATTGTATTGAAGCGTACAAAATTGTACAGTAATTTTATGTTTAATTACCTGCTCCAAATATGTGCATGAAAATAGATGTAAATTCACAAAATATTTTTATCTGTGTGGGTACGTTTTGAGTTCAGAAATCCTTATAAGTTTTGAGCTCAGAGCAGATGCACTGTTTCGGAAGCAATATATCTGCAATCTGATATGAATAAAATTGCATGGTTTGTGTATTAGTTCGTGAATGTTTTCAATTTTGTCAATTCATGAAAGTATACGTCGTCATTTAACAAACTCGGTTTGAGCAAAGCAATGCATTTGAGTCCCCAAGTATATTTCTTCACTACACTGTTCTACTGACATCGATATATTCGTTAGTTGTTTGGCGGGTAATATTTGTAGCCAGTTTTGGCAATAAATTTGTATATAAGGATAACTATCAATCTCGTCAACATTGTTTGATAGCCAAATGGTTAGTCTACCTTCATAGTATTTTTTTTCGAACAAATTGTTGCAAAATAGAATCACCAGTAGATGAGATTAATATCCCACTCAAATACCGATTATATCGCGAGAAAAAAACATTCAATGAAATAGAAATATTTAAGGGAAACTTCTCAATCGGGGTTTTTTGCTTCTTAATTTCGATCGTGGATTAAAGAAACTTCGCGTTTCTTCATCTTGAATCCTCAATAGAGACTGCTACAGTGCTAACTTTATTTAAAATATTATCGACCCATTTCAGAGATATGAATTCTCAAAGTGACACATGCTGAAGTAAATAAACGATGTGCTTTGAGAACCTCAGCAATTAATTCTAGAATAAACAGTGAATTATGGAATGGGTGTGTGTTCAAAAACTGTAATTAGATCATAACCTGTTCGAAGAGTAGGGTGATTCAATAGGATACGTAAAATTATAATTTTTGTTTTGATGATGTATTCGAAATCGTTACAAAATTATTCATTAGAGAATAATTACCGAATGCATGACTATATTGTAACGTTCAGAAAGAATTTAACGATTCCGTGGATTGGTTTCGGAACTTCACCAGCTACACCATTGATGAGTGTGATTTTCAGCTCTTCAATAAATCGAAACGAAGGAGAAAGCTGTCAGTTTATCTACAATTGCTAACCTAGCACAAATTCCTTCGTATTACAAACCTCCAGGTGGAGCTGTCCATTTTATCAAATTTTTTCGACACACAATCATTTTCCTAGGTAAAAAATTCGACGTCCATCGAAAACGAATATCGTGTCGATAACGGGGTGCTGTATATCAGATGAGTTTTTGCTGGCTGTCGATTAGTTTGCATGCATGTCACGTATGCTGTCTTTCGAGCCGTTGAACGCGATATTTTTTCTGCACCATAGCTATGAAAGCACATAGGCTGTATGCTAACTGGAAAAGTGTTATTTTTGTCTGTGATTTTTTGTACCTTTCAATGTTGAGGCGTCAGTTTTTAAACGGCTCAATGCTAAAACCTACGAAACATATTTCATTTCATCTATCTGAATTGATGGAAAGTGGGAAAAATGGGATGTTGTATTTTTGACAGGTAATTGGACCTTTGGTATGGCATGAATGGAAAGTGGCTTAGTGTGCATGTTTGATATTTGCAGTTCCTTTGTGAATCATACTTGTGAAAATATTTCGACAAATTGTATTAAAAATATGTATTATTTCATAAACCTTAGTCGTTATGTTTTTCGACGGAATACGATTGCGGGTCGTTTATTCAAAATCACTAGGTCAAACTACATTGATTTATCATATTGGCTACATTTTTTTCTTTTCAGCGACGGCCCTAGATCAGTTTATGATAATAGAGCTCAAATAGAACACCGCATTTCTACAAGTTGAAATATCAGTAAAATATGACCTACATTGCTTTATAAAAAGCAATGCGTCTTTGATGTCACTTTTATTGCAATTTTCACTCAATTTACTCCAATCGTCATGAATTAGCTATGAAAGACAAACTTACAGAAGTTCCCCCTCTGTCTGCTCAATTCAATTGCACGGAAAACTACCCACGGAAGCCGGCTAGTCTAGCAACAGGATTTTCACCCCATCGTTCGGGGTTTCGATGATGTGAAAAACCAAAACCCGACCGGAAAGAATACGAAGAATCCGTCCCGAAACATGTTCTCTCCTTAGAGCCAACAAAAGAAATCATCACAGTAAATCAAATTGTCTTTAACGATCGCCGCCCATCATCCCTACAGAGTTCCTAGATGAGGCGATCAAACGCCAATGAATTGGTCTGGACTTGTAAGGGGATTTCATCGTCTGGCAAAACATGTGCCTAAATTTGTGATTATGTCCTGCTGCGGGATGCCGATAGGCAAAGGGAACGATGTTTGCTTCCTCCTCCACAATCAATAGCTTGCTGTGATTCACTTTTACCAGCAGCTGATGTTATTCTATTTCGTTTAGTCGATTGCTGTGTACTTCCATGGTTTCAGTAATGGGATTTTTATTTCATAATAATGAGGAGAGCTGATAATTATCATTCTTGATTATTGCTGTGGAATTAGGTTTTCTCTTATCTGCTTGTGCAAATCAAGTGTATGTGAATTAATATGCTCATTTTGTCGACCTTTGATTGAATGATTTGGAACACCGGAGATTTGAGTTCGCATTGCAATTGATAAGTTGGAGTTTTGTGGGTTTCTATAAAATAAACCGATTCCCCAATTGGAGTGGTTTTGAACTTACCTCAATGCTCGGCTCAGCTTATCGTAGTTCATATTGGGTTTCGACTTCCGTTCACCCCAGCGTCTTGCCACCTCGTCCGGGTCGGTCAATTTGAATTCACCGTTGGTTCCTTCCCACGTTATACAGGCAGCATTCGTTGAGTCGCTCAGTAGTTCCAGTAAAAACTGCCACAATTGAATTTGGCCTGAACCTGAAGACAAGAAACATATAAATAACAAATCAGTCCTGCTTATAGTGCTCAATATAGGAACAAGTGGTTGACATCCATAAATCTTTTCAATCAACAATCACCTAAACTTGCCGATTACGACAAGGAACCTTCACCTCATAGCTGTTCTCCTAGTAAGCTTGTGCCAAAGGCAAAAATTAATAGCGACAGTAATAGCACGACAATACACAAAGGGCCAATTATCATAACATCATCAATAATAACACCCTCGATGGATATAGGATCATACACTTTCCGTGTGATGTTAGCACGGGCGAATGGTCGGCAGCTGGTTTTTTCACGCTTTGTCCGCTCTCTCACTTTGAGAGGGGGAGGTTTTTTGAGCTATTAAGGAACAATCTCATCCCATGTTTGTGGGCAAGCATGAAATCAAACATTCGGGACGAAGAATGGATTATGAATCATCATTATCGTTCAGTTAAGCGTAACGGGTGTGATCCAAAGTATTACAAAAGATTAGCTTAACATATCGGAAAAAAAATTCATTGAGTGCAAAAATGTTCTATACTACGAACAATTTGGGAATCATGGAATAAAATACATGAAAAAACGACCGCAGAGACGGGGCTCGAAAACATGCTTTTCCTTTAGTTAGGGAAAACACTTTGCCAATTAAACTACTCTGTTTGTGACAGACAACGCAAAATTTAGCTAAATTCAACACAAACTCATCATCGCATCTGTTCAACTGTGCACAAGCACTACAGCCGTTCAATTATCAGCCTTGCCCCGTGGCATCATTTCGCAAGAGAACACCAAACCGAATGTGTCTCTCTGGTCGCCCAGATATATTTTCGCACTAACCGGAACTGCACCGGTGTATATAGCTGAAGTCGGTTCTTTTGGTCATCAACTACCAAGACCTACAACATGGAATGGTTTCGAACCTTATTCAGAAGATTTTTGATGGGTTTTGTATAAAAATATCAAAAGACGTTAGTAAAACTTGATCACTCATAACACTGCCTTTCAAGATCCGGATAAAACTCTTTAGCAGCGTATGGAATTTTAGACCACTCAAAAATTGGTACGGCCAGTCGAAGGATTATCTGTTCTGAAGTATTTGACCTCTGTTCTCGGCACCTCCATAGTCGAAAACCGGTATATTCGAAGTCAGTTCGGTTGGTCATCCACTAGAGTGACTTACAATTTGGAATAGTTTTGAATCCAGGGAAGAAAATTTTTTACGTTTCAGTCTTTCTTACACAGAAAATATAAGCAAACCGATTTTAGAACCGAGGTCAATAAGGAGGAGATTCATGTACTATTCGAATAAGTTCGTCGAGATCGCAAATTGTCTGTGTGTGTGATTCTCAGAGATAGTTGTGCAGATTTTGTCAAAATTAGATTCATAATAAAGAGTCGTTCAATCAAACAGTGCGCTATTGAATTGAATTTAGATACGACTTCCGGATCCGGAATTACGGGATGATAAGTAAAAACAATTAACTTCTAGAGCGAGTTTCTGCACGTGGCGATGTAAAAACGATTACATCATTTGAACAAGCCATGAATTGTGCACGTCTTGTGAGTTGGTGATTTCGGATAGCTCGAATACGAAAGTACCGGAAATAGTGGATAAATTTCCCAAGCGGAACTCTATTTTCTCAGAGATGGCTTAGCCGATTTTCAATCGAAAAACCTGACTGATTCAGTGACTGAATTTCATCCGAATCCGACATTCGGTTTTTGAAAAACAGGTTAAAGCTTGTTTCAAATTTCACACCGTCATTTAGAGCGATGATGCGAAACAGGGAAAAATTCTACTTGAATTGGCACAAAACTGTTTTAATTTGTAGATTATGTTAGTTGCTGACCAAGCGGACTGACTTCTACTATACCTAGTTCCCAGTTCCAAAAGTACCGGAAATGGTGGTCAAAAATTTCAACACAGAACACTCTTCATTTTCTTTGAGATATCAGAAAATAAATTTTCTCAAACTAGGTTCTTACAGTTTGATAGTAAAGTCTTGGCATTACTTTCCTTTTTTAAGTCTTTTTCTGAATTGTCGTGCAAAATAAATTAAAATGTTTTGCATGATAAAAAGCATTTTTTTCGTGGGAAAATATTGAGAAATAAGTCGGTGAAGAGGTATTTTTGAGAACGCTTCTTAAAAATCATGATTTGCTGTGTCCGCTGTATCTCAACGCAGACTAATCAAAAGTGAACATATCAAAGCAGCATAGATAGAATAGAAATTTTTCTAGACCCCAGCATTTCTGTTTGATTTTTTGTTTTAATTTTGTGAATTTTTGGTGCTTGTTCAAAGTGAAAACTACGATTTTTCACGAAAAAATCCACCATTCTGTAGCTGTAAAACCTCCTCAAAGTAAAAAAAAACAACAAAAAGGAAAACGTTGGGGTCTGGTTTTGTATATGTAAAAAGTGTGTGTAAAATTTGAAAAAAAAATGGTTCTGTAGTTTATGAATGACGAGTTTTTAAGTCGATCAAAACAGAAATCTTGGGCCTGTGTGCCGAGCTCTCACTTCTTCGCAGTATGAGATAAGCAAAGATAACGGCCCATAACTTGCTGAGTTTGGTTCCGATAGGCTTGAAAATTTCACAGAATATTTTTGAAATGTTTTACTATAAGAAAATGCAAAGAAAATAATAAGTGATTTTTCAAAAGTTTTAGACCCTACCCGCCCCTTAAAAAATGTGAGGTCGAAAACATGCATGTAGGCATGTTTTTGAGTTCTTTCTTCGTTTTATTTATCAATTCCTCCTCAGTTTTTTGACAAAATTGTTGAACTTGGGCATCACATCGATATTCAGCCGCTGCATATCCTACTAATAGTGCCAAAATGTTGTAGATGTGCCGCGCGTGTTCTTTTTCGATGCGGCGGGATGTTATTCTTTGAACGCGCTCTCTTCTTGCTTCACTGTTTTTGCCCCCACGGTTAGAGTTCGACTGAAAGAGCTGTCAATTTTTGCCTGCTGACTCATGAGTTACTGTGATTGATGCTGCATGGGTAGTTTCGTCAGTGCGGGTAAAGTAAACCCATGAAAAATCATCAATTTTGTCCTTTTAGCCTTTCTCATATACAAAAGTTATGCAATCACTGTGAACCCCGGCTTTCGGCGGGGACCCGGAGGTCATATACAATTTGAGTCAGTTCGTCGAGATTACAAAATGTATGTGTATGTATGTATGTGACAAATAATGTCACTCAATTTTCTCAGAGATGGCTGAACCGATTTTCACAAACTCAGGTTCAAATAAAAGGTCTAATGGTGCCAAAGACTGCTATTAACTTTTATCTTGATCCAACTTCAGGTTCCGAAATTACAGGGTGATATGCACCAATAAAAGAAAAAAATTGTCACACACGTTTCTCAGAGATGGCAAAACCGATTTTCACAAACTTAGATTCAAATGAAAGGTCTTATAGCCTCACAAACTTTTCCTGAGTTTCATTTGAATCCGACTTCCGGTTCTGGAATTACAAGGAAATATGTGAAAATTTATGAAAAAATGCGCACCTAATTTTCTCGGAAATTTCTCAACCGATTTTCTCAAACTAAGGATAGGTAATAAAAGGTCTTGAAATTCTTCAAAAAGTCCCCGAGAAGTTGATCCAGGTCCGTCTTCCGGTTCCGGTATTACAGTACGATTAGTGAAAATTTTCGATTTTATGAGTATTTTTTCACAAGCGATGGCGGAACGAGGTTCACATTTTCATAAAACTTGCTGCTTAATTCATCTAGTTGTCAGATATTGTTAGTTAGTGAATATATAAAACTATTTTGGGACTACTAGTCCCCGGTTTCCGCTTCCGGAAGCACCGATAGTAGTGAAGAAAAGCTTCAAAAACAGAACTCACTTGGACTTCTCAGCAACTGTTCAACCGATTTTCACAAATCATGATTCCAATTAAATCTCTCACTGTCTTAAAAGATACTGAACAATTTCATCCAGATCCGACTCCCGGTTCCGAAATTATAGAACGATGAGTGTCAAAATATTCAAATCGTCTTTCAAAATGATGCAAAACTGGTACGTGTCGGTATGTGCGGCTTTGCTCCGTTCGCAACGTGCTTTGTGCAATTTCGTATAGCGTGCAGGGTTGCCACATTTCAATCTATATTTTTCAGGTGAAAGAAATGTAAATCACTAATTCTTTTATTCAATTTGTACCTACTACAAAAGTACACTTATTGCTTTCTTATATAAAAAGCTTATGCAATCTCTTGAAAAATTGACTAGTGAAAATTGGCTAAGTGTGTATGTATGTGTGTGAGTATGTGTCAAATATTGTCACTCAAAAAATAAAAAATCTCATAGTCCCATAGGTTGCTATTGAATTTCATCATGTTTTCATAGGGTAAAGTGTGTTTAAAAATGCACAGCGTCATTTAGAGCGACGATGCAAAAGAGGGTAGAGTTATTCTAAATTTGGCACAAAACTGATTCAATTTGTAGGCTATATTAGTTACTTACTAAACGAACTGACTTCGGGTATATTGGTTCCATGTTCCCGGTTCCAGAAGTAGCGTAAATAAGGGCTTACTCATTTTTTTCAGAGATGATTTGGTCGATTTCAACAAACTTAGGCTCAAATTAAAATTTCTATAGTCTCATAGGTTTCTGTTTAATTTCATTCGGGTCTGGCTTCCGGTTCCAGATCTATAGGGCGAAGTGTGTTTAACCATTTAGTGCGACGATGCAAAATAAAGAAAAATTCTTATTAACTTGACATATATTTACAAATTGAGAAGGTTATGCTAGTTCATGCCCAAAGAAAGTTTGTTTTATTCAAGATTGAAATTTTTTTTTGCCCAATCTTCTAGTGATATTTTTGAAAATATAAGTAATATGAGAAAGGCATCATTACACCACTAGGTGGATTAAAAAAGGTTTTTTTTTCTATTGCAAACGTTAATTGAATTTAATGATGTATGAATTAAAATAGCCATTTCTGAGAAATCGAAGTGAGTTCCATTCCAGTGTTATTTGACGATTGTTTCTAGTGCATCTGAAACCGTAAATCGAGAGCCGAAGTTTTTGGGTCATCAAGTATAAATTTCTGTGTACTAAATTATTTCGGAGCTGAAATTCTGATTGGGATAAAATTCAATAACAATTTATAAGACAGCAAGCCCTTTTGTCCGAGGAAATTTATTTATTTTACATATCAAGTTGTAATTCTGGATCCAAAGTGAGATTTAGATAAAATTAAAAAATTCTTCATGACACCATACCATGAATTTGAGAAAAGAGTTTGCACTAATTTATTTTCCTTTTTTTGCTTCGTAAATTCGGAACTGATAGTCACGTTGACTTGAAAATTAAAATAAAATAACTGTTCTTTTTTGCACCTTGGCACTCAAGGTCTGAGGACAGAGGGTCACGTGTTGAGTTTTAAATCGACCACGTGGCTCGCTCAATTCCCTTTGCGCATCGTATTTCTCTTGTACTCTCTCGTATATGAGCAAACTGTACCGGGTTGCCAGCATACATTTTATTATTTTGATGAGAAGTATTATCACATTAATCTATTGCATGGGTTCTACAGTACATGGATTCCAATGAACAATGAAAAAATATTCAACTTTCACAAAGATCGAATGTCTGTATGTTTGGCAGCCTTGTCGAGCCAATTTTATTTCTCTCTCCTTTTTCAGAATGCTATTAGGAAACCAAAGCGAAAAAAATGGCGGATGCATTGAAAATGACTTTGTTTCACAGAAAAATACAAGACTTTATTTTTATCGCGATAACATATTTGTTTTTATGTACTAATCGCATCTAAACTAAATTATCTAGACTCTAGACAGAAAAAAATACAACACGATCGCTAAACTCAATGAATCATTCTAAAAATTTCACAGAATATTCTCAACTAAATTTCGAAGACATTGTCAGGTGGGCTTTTCTATATTCTGCACCGTTTAATTTAATTTGAAACGTAAATTTAATTTGAAACGGGAAAAAAGCAAAAAACCTACCACTTTACGGTACTGTCCTCAGCCCTTAAAGGAAAAACCTACCAGTGTAACGCTAAATATATTTTTTCTGTTTTCAATACTTCTTCATGACATGACATGACGTCGAGAGCGAAGATATGTATGAATATTGTGCCGATTTCTAAAATGACAAAGAGTTTTTATAATTCGGAAATGATTTTTTGTGGAAATTTAGAGGAGTATCGATTATTTGAATATTTCATGAAATATATAATCTTGCACAATTCCAATATAAGATAAGTTCTTGTGTTTTCGTAAAAAAAAATGTATTCCATATGATTACGCAGTATAGGTCAATCCAGTAACTACTCTAATCATACGAAACAGAACTAGTATAGTTTCAACATAATAGAATGTGAGTTTACTTTTATATGCAATTCAATATGTATACTGATTGATGGTGCCACGTGACCGACAGCCGTCACGCTTATTTTCACATGCTTTCCCTGGTTACAAATAACAATGAACTTATTAATATGTATTTAAAACAATTGAGCGAAATCAACTATGAATCATGAATGTATGGAACTTATTTCTTCCAACCCACTGTTAAATTATTTTCCCTGTGGGCTTTAGCACACCCCACCTTTACAGTCAAACCAATAAACCTTAAATTATTTGATCGAGATTTTTTAACACCCTCCTTCGGTAAACACCTTTTGCCTTAACCGTGGTAGTTAACCCCTCTGCTGAATGTCGGCATTCTCGTACGTGGCAATACTGATAATCGCTGTCTACTGTTGACCCCAAATAAATGCACGTTGAGTTTCCGACGATTCGTAGTCCGGACTGTTCCACGTAGCTGCAGTTCCTGGTGCTGTTTGCTCGGTGTACCTTTTGCTGCCACCGCCGTTCGGTTTAGTATTTACACTGCCAAATGGAAAGGTAAATAATTGTCAGACTTGCAGAATCGGTCCCTCGATACATGATCTCATCGTTCGCTGTGAGAGTTTCGGATTGGAAATGCGTATTTCTTCGGAGATATTTTAACACTAGACTCAATGTGACCGTATTTAAAAGGATATGTCTTTCGGAGCATAGTGTAGACGATTTTCCCTATAACTGTATTTCTTTTGCGTAAATCTTAATTTAACAAAACTGAAAACTGAAAGGATTATGTGCTCCCTCGTTACATAATCTCATTGTAACAATCATAACCAGTCTCATAGTATAGGTAAAAACGAAAACGACGTATGTCACCTAATTTTCGAAGAGTGTGTAAACTTTCGTAACTATCGCACTTCGATAATGAGGAAAATACTAAAAATTGAATTGTAATCAGTTTTCAAATCACTTTCTGGTCTGATAAGTAGGAGATACATTCCACGTTTTATAATTCACCGATAATGCTTAATTTGCATTGGTTAACTAATCCCTGATGGCGGAAACTACGAAATATAAAGGCAAGCACCCTTTTGTACGGACTTGTACAATTTGTTGTTTGTTTCGTGGTTTCCGTGTTGTAATGCAAATTCTACACCTGGTTCCGTATAATCAAAATGTACTCGCATATATTAAGTGTTGGTCGTAAATTTTCCACCTTTCTTCTCCGAATCTGACCGATGAATAAACAGTTTTGTTGTTCGATTTGTAGCATTTCGCTGATTATTTTTACAGAATATTAGGAGCTTGTCGAAACTTATAGACCATTTTTTTTATTGGAATATGAGTTAAAATTAAATTATTAAGATTTAAATTGGGTGTTCAGCCACAAGTGGTGACTTTTCAGCCATATTATATATATATATATATATATATATATATATATATATATATATATATATATATATATATATATATATATATATATATATATATATATATATATATATATATATATATATATATATATATATATATATATATATATATATATGAATTGGTTGTTACCATGAGGACATCATTTGCTTCCGCAATTCTGAGATTTTTGTGTAGGGAAAATTCTAAACCTACTTGTAATGTGTAATGGAGAAAAGACTACTAACTTACTAACTAATACAGAGAGCGAATCGATTCAATTGAAGATTGCATCGATTTTTGTCGGAATTTGCTAATAATATTATGTGACATTACATCTAATGGTTCTATATTTGTGAGTCTGTGTAACTCATTTGTACTAAACCAGGGAGGACGCTTCAAAATCATTTTCAGAATTTTATTCTGAATCCTTTGAAGTGTTTTCTTTTTGGTGGAACAACAACTTGACCAAATTGGTACTGCATAAAGCATGGCTGGTCTGAAAATTTGTTTATAAATTAACAATTTGTTTTTTAGACAGAGCTTAGAATTTCTGTTTATAAGAGGATATAAACATTTAATATGATCCTTGAAAGTGAGTTTTTTGTCATACGTTAAACCTAAGTATTTAGCTTGATCAGACCATGTCAATTCCAAGCCATTCAATTTAAGAATGTGATTATTGTTTGGTTTAAGAAAAGAAGCTCTTGGCTTATGAGGAAAGATAATTACTTGCGTTTTTGCTGCATTTGGTTTAATTTTCCATTTTGACAGATAATCACTGAAAATATTTAAACTTCTTTGTAGGCGACTGCAGATCACTCTTAGATTTCTACCTATGGCTAACAGACTTGTGTCGTCACAGAATAGCGATTTCTGACAACCAACGGGTAGATTTGGAAGATCAGAAGTGAAAATATTATACAAGATTGGAGCTACGCTCGAACCCTGCGGAACACCGGCTCGTACGGGTAGAAATTCAGATTTACAATTCTGATAGCTAACCTGATCATAGTACGATCAGTTAAATAATTTTGAATCATTTTGATCAAATAAATGGGAAACTGTAAATCAGACATTTTTGCTATTAAACCTTTGTGCCAAACACTGTCGAATGCTTTTTCTATGTCTAGAAGAGCAACTCCAGTGGATTACCCCGAAGATTTATTTGCTTTTATCATGTCCGTTACTCTGACAAGTTGATGAGTAGTTGAATGTTGATGACGAAATCCAAACTGCTCTGGTAAAAACATTCAATTCTCATTTATATGAGACATCATTCTCAACAAGATAATTTTTTCAAAAAGTTTACTGATAGAAGAAAGTAAGCTAATTGGTCGAAAACTTATAGACCATTGGTGGAAGAATAACCAAAGTAGATAACCAAAGTTGTTTTGTTTAGAAGATTCTGTCAAGAATTTTTTTTCAATCTTGTCGTCGCACTAAATGATTAAGCTTTACCCACATTTTACCTTATAGTTCTGGAACTGCAAATCGGAAATTTAACTTGAGCCTAAGTTTGTAGAAATCGACCAAATCATCTCTGAAAAAATTTAGTAAGTCTCGATTTAGAAATTTTAAATACTATTTCCGCTACTTCTGGAACCGGGAACATGGAACCAGTATACCCGAAGTCGATTCGTTTAGTAAGTAACTAATATAACCTACAAATTGAGTCAGTTTTGAGCCAAATTTAGAATAACTCTACCCTCTTTTGCATCGTCGCTCGCAATAACGCTGTGCAATTTTAAACACACTTTACCCTATGAAAGCATGATGAAATTCAATAGAAACCTATGGGACTATGAGATTTTTTATTTTTTGAGTGACATTATTTGACACGTACTCACACACATACATACACACACAGAGACATTGCTCAGCTCAATGAACTGTGTCGAATTATATAGAACACTTAGCCCTTCGGGCCAATTTTCACCAGTCAATTTTTCAAGTGATTGTATAAAGTTTCTATATGAAAAAGGCAATAAGTGTACTTTTATAGAAAAGATTTTGTGATAATACTAACGTAGGCACAAATTTAATAAAAGATTTACAAATTTACATAATCTTCACCTGAAAAATTTAGATTTGAATGTGGCAATACTGCACGCAAGACGAAAAAACCGTTGCTGAGAAATCGAAGGGAGCTCCGTTTTTGAAGCTTTTCTTCACTATTATCGGTGCTTTCGGAAGCGGGTTAAGCCATCTTTGAGAAACGTGTGTGTTATTTTTTTTCTTCTTTTTTTTGGTGCATATCACTCTGTAATTCCGAAGCCTGAAGTCGCATCTGGATAAAATTTTATAGCAGTCTATGGGACCATAAGACCTTCAACTGGATATGAGTTTGTGAAAATCGATTCAGCAATACCTGAGAAAATTGAGTGACATTATTTGTCACATACACACATACATACGCACACAGACATTTTGTGATCTCGACAAACTGAGTCGAATGGTATATGACGGTCGGTTTTCACACCGATTGCATAGCCTTTCTATATGAAAAAGGCAAAAAGGAGAGTAGGTATGCTACTAGGCATGAAACGGATAAAAACATCTGTTTCGGAAAAAAACCGGATAAGTTTTTATCTTGTTTTTGCATTCAAAGTTCTTTTGTCCAGTTCTGGTCGTGATGAGATTACTAAGTCCTCACAAGTTCCTATCTAATGCCTCCCCGAGCGTCTATGATGACATTTGGTCAATAGAACGGCGTCGACTGGGTGCTATCACCTTCTGCGTTAGTAGCAGAATGAGAGGGTGCGAAAAGGCTTGTAGTTTGAAGCACATCCTAAAGTGCAATATTTATCATAGTATATTGCAACATGTGGTTCTGTTGCTTGTTGCATTATTTGTTATATATTGATTTGAATTATATTACATGGTATTATATATTGTTGTTGTTATTATTATTATTATTATTATTATTATTATTATTATTATTATTATTATTATTATTATTATTATTATTATTATTATTATTATTATTATTATTATTATTACTATTATTATAATTATTATTATTATTTAAAATGAAATATTATTTCCTGCAGTACTGCAACGAAAGAAGAGCATAACTTACACTGCGACATCAACTGTTATACATTGTATCATAGCATATTATTTCATATATTATCTTCTGTTATGTTATATTATGTTGTATGGTATTATATTGCATTGCATTATATCATATTATATTGTATTATATTATATTGTATTATGTTATAGTATATTGTTAGAATATATTGTATAATGGTATATTATATTGTGCTATATTATATTATATTATATTATATTATATTATACTGTGTTATATTATATTATATTTTGTTATATTAATTTATATTATATTATATTATATTATATTATATTATCATCATCAGAGTATCTTACAAGTGAATGACTGGATGATGTAGTGGATTGCCAACCTGAGTTACGTGGGGGAAGCTTTGTGTTTCTCCCTAAAGGTCTGAAATGAGTAAGACGCACCCTTCTAACAAACAAACCATCAGACGGGTTTAAGCTGGTACAGCGAAATTCTTTATTATAACATATGGTCGGATGTTCTTGCTGGAAGGCGCCGGGTCTTTAAAACCCATTTTGGCCTTCTTAACAGCAATTATATGAAAGCTATCTAATAATCAAATTCGGATCTACTGTAAGTCTATCCGCATACACTGGTAATGCCTTGAACTGATGGTGGCTTCACACATACATACATACATACATCAAAGTTCTTTTGTCCAGTTCTTGAAAAAAATGACTAGCTGAAAACGATCAGTATGTAAAGCAAAGCCTTGGTATTACATTCCTGTAGTGGAATTTGACCTTCTGTTTTAACAGACTTCGCTGCTGATTCAGAGTGTACAAAACCATTGCATGGCTGGTGTTACGATTCTACTGACACTACGAATCCTTCCAGGTCGGGACTGGAACATACGCCCACTGGTTTGTAAGACCAGCGCCCTACGCATTGAACCGCCAACCCGGGACGATCAGTATGTTGTAAAAATATTACGGTTCGGGACTTCATCAGTAAGGACACTGTGACTCGGTAAAACTTAAGTGTCTAAAGTAGAGATAATTTAACTTCTAGATTCGCTCCCTGTATAAGTTAGTAAGTTAGTATATAAGTTCCTTTTTCCGATTACACAATACAAGTAGGTTTACAATTTTCCCTACACAAAAATCACAGAATTGAGGAAGCAAATGATGTCTTAATGGTAATAACCAAATCATGTATATAACACATGGATCAATAAGTCCCGAGACTAAAGCAGAGATGGCGCTCGTAGTAAACCAGTAACCACGTCTTTCTAGAGTACTAACCTTTGCTTGAAACGGGTCAAAATTTTATGTCGATCCGACCAGAAACAGCTGAGTTATCGAGGTTGGAGTAAAGTCGTTTTGTAGTTTGTTTAAAAAATGGAAAAAAACCGAGTTTCGTGTTTTGATAAAACATTGTTTTTTAATGGGTAAACACATCGTGCAAGCGAAACAATGGATTGAAAAATGTTATCCGGACTCTTGTCCATCAAAAGCAACGATTTCTCGGTGGTTCGCCGAGTTTAAACGTGGTCGTACCGACACAAATGACGCGGAATGCTCGGGTAGACCTGTGGAAGCCGTTACACCGGAAAATGTGAGTGAAGTGACAAAAATTATAATAAAAGATCGTAAAGTGAAGCTCCGTGAGATTGCTGAGATGACACAGATATCATATTAAAGTGTATTTACTATCCTTCATGAAAAATTGAGCATGAAAAAGGTTTTTTCCAAGTTGGTGCCGCGATTGCTTTCGATGGAACAAAATGCACCCTGCCACAAGTCGATGAAAATAATAGCGAAATTGAACGAATTGGGCTTTGATCTGCTTCCCCACCCCCCATACTCACCAGATTTAGCCCCCAATGACTACTGGCTCTTTGCTGATCTTAAAAAAATGCTTCAGGGAAAAAGATTTGGCTCAAATGAGGAGGTCATCGCTGAAACTGAAGCCTATTTTGAAGCGAAATACATTTTTTTTATAAACATGGTATTGAAAAATTGGAAAAACGTTGGAACCATTGTATCACCCTAAAAGGTGATTATGTTGATGAATAAAAAAAAATTTTGCAAACAAAATGTTGTTTCTATTGTTAGTCTCGGGACTTATTGATCCATTTGTTAATAGGGCTGAAAAGTCACAACTTGTGGCTGAACATCCAATTAAAATCTTAATAATTTAAGTTTAACTCATATTTCAATTAATATTTATTTCAAAAAATAAAACTTCTGCTTAGTGGTTTATTTTGCACTCTTGAGTGGCGTGACAGTTCAGTATGATTTTCTAAACTATGTTGCACTTTGCCTATTTTTGTATTCAGCCGTTCATATTTTATAATAGACAGTTCGAATAATATAATCGACAAAATGAATTCAAATCACTTGCTTAGCCATAGTTCTGGTGAAAACACTTCTCTCTAAGCCTAGAAGCAAATTGTTTTTCTGCGATAGTAAGAGAAATTTCACCACCCGAATAAAACCACATCAATAACTAAACGGAAGGATACAAATTCGCGTTTTTCTGCCTTGAAATCGAGATTTTCTTCCCGGTGGCACCATTTTCTATGTTTATTTCTTCATTATCGAATCGAAATACTAGCCACCACTGGAGCCGGTTGGTAGGTAGAAAGAAACTGTGCAATGTACAAGATAAGATCTATTCAACCGAACACGTTCACTTTCGCTGTATTTCATAGCTATGGTCACACCGCCGTGACCCACCCCGGCATTCACGAAAGTGTTCTTGTGGGTGGAATGGATTGACTCCTTAGCTGTGCGGACGACTTCTGTCGTGTTTTGTTTTTCTGTTCTATTACTCTGATACGGTAAACTACAACACTTGATGGTTCACGCTGTTGGTCGAACGATTTCCCAGAATTATTGTTGGCCGACATGCGAGTTGGACATAAATTTTATACTGTCTTTCGTTCATTTGCTTCTTTCTGTGAGAGAAGGAGTCGAGTGAACGATGGGGGCACATAGTTTTTAGAGTGGTAGTGCGATGTTTTGATTTCGTTGAAGGGTTATTTGTGCTTGAAATAAGTGATCCTTTTATTACATATTTATGGGTTGCACTCAAATCGAATTAATGAAAAAATATTTAAAACAAACGTTTCCTTAATAGCTTCCCAACTTTCATCTCATGTTTTAGTAGGCATTGAGACATTTTCTTTTTATTTATTCTGTTATTACCAACAATTTTTATTTAATAAATAATAAATGTATGTATTTATTTCAGAACATGTGAAAATCAGCTCTGGGGAACTGTTTAACTTATAATCAAGGTCTTGCGCTTCGATTTCAAGAAACAATATCACATTGAAATTAGTGTGAAAAATATGAAATTCTTTCATTATAGTAACACACAAATTCGAAACAAATACTCCGATTTTAATCGCATCCTTTACTATAACAATTATTCTACTGAACGCTCAAGTGACAAATTAGCGCATCCTTTGAACAAATGCATTGAACAGAGATAGCACATTCCAATCTAACCAATTTTTTTGTATAAATGAGAATGAAAAGAACAGCTGAGACGATTAGGAAAGCTGGTATTTTAAGGCACTTCTAGGCCCAGAACTCCATTATCTATTACGCGAGAAGATTTTTTTTGGCACACCGAACATTTTTTTTAGAAAAAAATGAAACAAAAAATGAAAATATTATATATCTAATAACTTTTAGATACTTTTTGTTTGTTGACTGTTTGAAACGATTATGATAAGTTATTATTTTAGGTGACATGGTTAGACATTCGTGGTTTTGAAACGGAAGTTTGCCTATTTGTAGAGCTGCATGAGAGTAGAATCCACCGTTTCTAGCTGATTTACTCTTCGGTGTGGTAATAAATTTTATGACGGACGACATAGCAATTATTATCACAATCGAAATCTGTCCGCATAGCCATTGTGAAGAATTGCCGTTGGTCGGAAGCACTTCTTCATCAGGATGGCCTTCGGGGTGACTCGCCGTCATAAAAATCATCTCAACATCCCAGAGCTCTTCGGGAGTCGACACTGGCGACCTCTGTCCTAATGAGATTTCATAATTAATACTTTTAATTAGTAATGAAAAGTCTTATTTCCTTTCGTCTGAGCTCATGTATTACGATTTTTGCGTTATACTGTTTGGCTCAACACCCCAATGTTCCCCATTGGATACTTCCCTCCATTATTCTACGCCAACAGTGCTAATTACCAGCGGCAAAAGCTTTTCACGAGTGATATTTTTTTTTTGTTTTTCTCCACTCACTCCATCTGGCGGTGTTCTCCCTGTGTGTGTATCACAAAAGTCCTACCCGCTTTGGCGGCTGTCGCTCGGTCGCCGGAAATTTAATTAAACGCTTTATATTTCTTGCTCTTTTCCATTCATAAATATTAATAAATACAACAAAACATGATTTCGTAGTTTTTTTTTCCGTCATTTGTTTTTTTCTCTCTCAATGCTGACGTTTGCCGCTTCTTTCCTATGTGCGTTTTCCGGAATTTAGCTTTTTTCAGCTGCCACATCGGCTTTGTCATGACCTTTGCGGTTTGTCGCCTTCGACTGCAATTACTCATGGCGAACGTAATTTCTGTTTAAACAAGCATCCTTTGCTTGGATGGTGCAGTTACTTCTTGTACAAGATACGAATAGAGTGCGAGGTTTAATTAGCTTAAAACCGGACGATAATTAGTTGAAGATGTCAGTTAGCCCAAAGCAAGGCAGTTTAAGCTCATTAGCAGAGACATATCAGATATCACATTTTGATCGAAATAGGTTATGGAAATCACTACATGCAACAGAGGTTATGTTTTATCAAAATTTATGTAAATGGTTTAATATTGCAACAAAAAACTGAAATGAATCGATCATGCCTAAAAATTACAAATCATCTGACATAAAATTGAACTTCTAACATTTTCGAATTATTATGAATACTTGGAGCTGTTACCAGTCTAAACTATTTAAAACCTCTAATGGATGAGCTGCTATGAAGGAATTACAACCACTGTCGAAAAATGACTTATTGATGTCATTTAGGTATTGCTTTTTGTTAAACTTGCTGAGATTCACCCTTTGCATTTACACTTGCCACTGACCCTTGGAATAGTGGGTCTTAGTCCTTTTTTCTCCGATTTTAGTATATTTTCCTTAATGCAAATTTGTACTAGATGTATTGATTTGTGAAACAGGTGTATTTGCTTATGAAATAGATTTCATTTTCTATTGTCCCAGAGCAACCGTCAGAAGAGGTTTCAATGTGTGCCAACCAGTGTTGAAAAAAATCAAAATTTCGAAAATCTCGACTGAAATTCTTCGTAAATGATTTTCAGACGATTTTTTTTCTCTTTTGATTTTTGCAAATGCGATTCTCACTGAAATTGATCTCACATGACTAAAAATCAGTTGTGAAAAGTTCACTAACGAACATTCTCCTCGACGATACTTAAGAAAAATGTTCGCACATTAAATATATCAGATACGTAGGCCGCTACTTATATTTCGAGGACTGGTCACACTAATATCAATAGCTAAAATCTGGCAACACTAAAATAAAGTTTGACATTTTCTAACATAAACGTACTCGTAACGTTTTGATGTACACGCGCTATGTTGTTTCCAGTGAGTTACAAAATCAATTTGGCTAAAAAATGGAAACTTCAAGAGAAGGATTTCGTTGGATAGTTTTTAAACTTTCGACGATAATCCACAAGAGTGTTTTTATGAAGTTAGTTCTTTGTATAGCGATGAAGCACCATCAAAAACCACTGGTATAGTGAATTCAATCGTGGTCGTAGGCCAACGAATTTCGCGAAGGCCGTCCAAAATCAGTTGTTTTGCCATAAACCATCGATGCAGTGCTTGAACTGGTAATGCAAAATCGTCATGAGACATCCTTGAGCATTAGTTCCACACGCGTGCATTTAATAATGCATGAAAACCTGGCCGTAAAAAAATGTTTGTTCTCGTTGGATCCCGCACAATTTGACAACCGCTCAAAAAGAGGATCGTGTCGATTGGTGCAAGTAAATGTTCAAAGAGTACGATCGCGGTGCATCACCCAACGTATATAACATCGTAACTGGTGACGAATCATGGATATATACGTATGAGCCGGAAACAAAACAGCAATTGACTGTGTGGGTGTTCCAAGACGAGCCAGACGAGTTGTTCGCGCACGAAGCACTTCGAAGCAAATGGTCGCCTGTTTTTCGGAAGAACGGGTCATGTGGTAACTGTGCCACTGGAGCAACGTGAGACGATCAATTCTGAATGGTACCCTGAAGTCTTTGGAGAAATTCGCAAAACGAACGAGAAAAGACGAATCAACCAGCACCTTTTCGACCGGAAAAAAAGGTCGAATTGATAGATCATCCATCGTACAGCCCTGACTTGGCACCCAGTGATTTCTTTTTATTCCCGCATATCATGAAAAAATTGCGTGGTCAACGATTTTCGACATCAGAAGATGCTGTTGAAGCATTTTAAAACCATGTTTTTGAGGTAATGGCAACAATACTTCTCTGATTGGTTCGGTTTGTTCTTATTCGCTATTCTCGAAATATAAGTAGTGGCCCTCGTACGATTCTTGAACAGAAGTTTGTGTGAAATGAATTTCCATAGCCCTTTTAACCCAACCCTCTACAGAATATATGATGAATTAATGGTATTATCACGAGATACATGTCACTGTCATTTCATCAGCAAGAGTTTTATCGATATTTATTCCCAATGTAAATTTTGACGAATAATTTGATACATCAAATATACCAATCATATTTTTTAATCAATATTGTACAGAGTTACGAAGAATTATATTGAAATAAGTACTTAATATATTTACTAGTAGTATATAATACTGAGGCTTACTTTAGAGATGGTATATTTCGGAAGTTTATCGAATCGTGTAATACAACATTGTAGTTCAGCAATATCGCATCGATAGTTATCTGATTTCAGATTCATGAAACATAAAAATCTGATGGGCGGTTCGTTGTGACTTAATTTCACCCAGAGCAGCTTTTTTCTCCGGAAGGTGGACAAAACGTTGCTGCAGTTTCGATAGCCAAACGGAGGAAAATAATTATAATTATTCTATAAAGAAAGCGGAAGCCAACTCGAAGGCAAAAAAAAAACTTTCGGAATTAATTTCGTTCCTCTGACTGTACCTTACCCCCCCAAGGCGGCAGTTTGGTAGTGGGCAAACAGGGTTTGAAACCACATCATGCGAAACACACGACGACAACCGTTGCATGACGTGACTCCTCCTGGGGCCGAAGACGCGAACTACGAGTTATCAAGATGACTGTGCTGCAAATCGGAAAGTGGAAGTTATGAATAATCACAGGAAAAACTAAGGCGAAGGAAAAAAGTTAAGAATGAGACGAAGAGTGAGACGGAGGAAAACATCAGGGAAAGCTTAATGTATTTCTAACCCATAAAGGAAGTGGTAATTAATCAACAACAACTTCGTGTATGCTTTGGCCACACTATGCGCTTTCGCGGAAAGGGGAACTGTTTCCTGCGCAAAGGGGAACAGGAAACCAGCCGGAATTGGTTCGGAAATGTCGGAGCGCCAAGGCGTAAATAAAGGTCATGTTTCTTTATGCAAAATTATTGATTTTCTGACAACAGTGGTTGGTTTTGATAGTTCCATGTACACAAGAGTAGCGCGCTGTGAAGGAACAATAACAGGAAGACCGTATTTGGCACCTCAGACATGTCACGAAGTGTCGGGAATTTTGTACCTTCGAGTTTTCATCTGCTATTATGAGCTATGACTATTATGATTTGTTTGACCGAAAATTGGCTTACCTGAACTTGCTAATCTACTACTGGTGGGTCCGAACATTTGATATGGATCTGAAAAAAATGAGATGGTTATTAAATGAAGCTTTTTAACGACTCGATTTTATGTACATTCAAGAAACAGTTTGACGTTTTTGGAAATGAGCAACGAAATGAGCTGTGACAACCGATTATGACTAAGTTGTATCATCAATGAGCTTCTTAAAATCCATTGTTTATGTGGTACGGATCTGGTCAGATTATATTTTATTATGAAAAAGAATGAGAAGTTCGTTTATTTACTTTTTAATATGTTTTATGAGTAAGAGTAACTGTTTGGGTATACATAATTTTTCTATTCTTAATATTAGTGTTTTATATAGAAGCACCTAGTGGAAAAATAATCAGATTTGTGCAAAAGCATATTCAAAGGAGTGTAATTGGCTGGTTCCGAAGATTGAATATTTGGATACGATTGGTAAGAAATAGGTCGTAGGATGCAAACTGCAGAAATAAATTGGATTACCGATCTCAGCTGTGCCAATCTCGGTTGTTGTTTCTTCATTAAAAATAACACTTCATCACAGCGGTACCTTGGAGTACTGCTGTGAACAAATGTTATATCAGGAGAATAAAAATATTCTGTAGTTCGGCTGTTCTAAGCTCGTCGAAAGATGAAAATGTTGCCGAATGAAGTTCAGTGTGTGAAGTATAGGTAAGACTGGAATATGTTAATTGTTCATACAAAACTAAATAACATGAACCAAACACGCATCGATTGCTTGCCCTTTGCAATGGATCGGAAGTCTATTGCAATGTTTGAATCCATTTGATACAAACATTGCATTGAGGCGGGGCTGGTTGATAGAACGGAGACCTTTTAGTTAACATCTTTCTCAGTCCTGGATTAAAGTTATTAGTATTATTATTTCATAGCTTCATTATTTCATAACAGATCGGCTGAAAAGTTCGTATTGTTTCTATGAGAGGGCGCTACTAGAATTAAATCCATACCATTTTCAGTTAGTACCAACCTTTAAAAGATACGGGTATGAATTTGACAGCTGTCTGATTATTAGTTTGTGAGATATTGCATTTTGAGTGAAGCTACTTTTGTTATTGTGAAAAAAATGGAAAAAAAGGAATTTCGTGTTTTGATGACACACTACTTTTTGATGAAAAAAAAGTGCCGCCGATACCAAAAAATGGCTTGATGAGTGTTATCCAGACTCTGCACCGGGCGAAGCAACAATTCGTAAGTGGTTTGCAAAATTTCGTACTGGTCATATGAGCACCGAAGACTATGAACTCAGTGGACGTCCAAAAGAGGCTGTTACCGATGAAAACGTGAAAAAAATCCACAAAATGATTTTCAATGACCATAAAGTGAAGTTGATCGAGATGGCTGACACCCTGAAGATATCAAAGGAATGTGTTGGACATATTATTCACGAATATTTGGATATGAGAAAGCTTTGTGCAAAATGGGTGCCGCGTGAGCTCACAATCGATCAAAAACAACAACGAATTGATGATTCTGAGCAGTGTTTGGAGCTGTTATATCGAAATAAAACCGATTTTTTTCGTCGATATATAACAATGGACGAAACATGGCTCCATCACTTCACTCCGGAGTCCAATCGACAGTCAACTGAGTGGACTGCACGCGATGAACCGAACCCAAAGCGTGGAAAGACTCAACAATCGGCCGGTTAGGTTATGGCGTCTGTATTTTGGGATTCGCATGGTATAATATTCATCGACTACCTTGAAAAGGGAAAAACCATCAACAGTGACTATTATATAGCGTTATTAGAGCGTTTGAAGGACGAAATTTCAAAAAAACGGCCTCATTTGAAGAAGAAAAAAGTTTTGTTTCATCAAGACAATGCACCGTGTCACAAGTCGATGAAAACCATGCTGAAATTGAACGAATTGGGCTTCGAATTGCTCCCTCATTCACCGTATTCTCCAGATTTGGCCCCCAGTGACTTTTCCTGTTCTCAGACCTCAAGAGAATGCTCGCTGGTAAAAAATTTAGAAGCAATGAAGAGGTAATCGCTGAAACTGAGGCCTATTTTGAGGCAAAGGACAAATCGTACTACAAAAATGGTATCGAAAAGTTGGAAGATCGCTATAATCGCTGTATCGCCTCTGATGGCAATTATGTTGAATAATAAAAACGAATTTTGGCAAAAAATGTGTGTTTCTATTAAACGATACGAACTTTTCAGCCGAACTGTTAGCACCAAATTGATTACCTACTAAACGTTCTATACGCGAGTTGCTCTCCACAGCTACTTGAACAGGAATATGTTTGAAGAGGATCAACGTGCACTAGCTACTGAAAGAAGGTAACGGAGCTGTCTATGGTTGATTGCAGATAACAGGAAGAGCGTATGAATCACGAAACGCAACAATTACCCAACGAACCACAAACAAAAACTTGGAAGGTGGAATGCCAAGGTTTGGTTCCTGAATCTGAATCTATATGCACACGAAAAAGAGAAAGCATAACGGCTCGGTCATTTGGAGGGAGATTCAAGATGTATTCATGCGTAGAATGTTTGTCAACGCACTGCCTTGATCGGATACCTTTCCAGGTTTGGGAATAGATAATAGTCACTGGGGGCCAGGTCTGGAGAGTACGGGGGATGATGGACCGATCCGTATCGCAAATCATTCAACTTTACCGTTGCTGTTTTATCATGACCAGTGCGGTAGAACTGCATTTCAATAGAATATTTTTCGATGAAAATGAAATTGGCCGTTGACTGTCAACATATCCCTTCTCATTCATTTAACTTTTTTGCCGAAACTCCCAGAATTCGTTGTCAATTGAATAACCGTACTTAGTCACTTGAAGTTTTGCTTGCTCAGTTTGTAGTATCAAGTAGTCTGCCAGTTTCATTGTCTTGCTTGTCTTCACTGTGGGTAGTGAGCAAGTGCAAATGAATAGTTGATGTTTATCAACTCGAAAACCAAAACTCTCTCTTACCATAATAACAAATAGAGGGTGACGATTCTTATTTGAGTTTTCATTAATCACCAGGAAGTTAAAATCGATAATTTCGACTGTTTGAAATGTATTTAGATGTGCTGCGAAGTATTAAAAATGAAAACTGAAAGAGGGAACTATTAATTTATGTTTATTTTGTAATTGATATTTCAGTTATCATGACTGGTTTATCTGTCATCTATTAGGTTGAACCAATTCGAATGTTTACATGAACCTTACTTGAAGGCTCTCTTATTCAATTATAAGAGATGTTTTGTTTCTTCAAGAGATAAACTAACGGTGGTTAAACTGAGCTTCGGTAGAAAGAGAAACGAATGAAGGACGGGAAAAGGTCAATTCGTTGCGACTGTGAAGGGTGTGTGTTAGAATGTAAAGTTTACTGCAGTAGAGTGCTCGTCAGTGTGTGCACACATTCGACAGTCGACCGTTTGAAAACACCACACTTCGAAAAATCCTTGTGATTTTACATTTTATAAGATGCACAATCTCAATCGTCATAGTTAACGTAAATTTACATGCACGAACATGTAATATTATGTGATCGAAAAATTTCATTAAATGAAATTCATGGAGATAAATAAAATAATTATCCCAACAAGCCACTTGAACCGAGAATCAGTGGATGACAAAGAACGTCCGTTGATCGACTGAGCCACAAAAGCACGGAACTGCTTGACTGGAAAATGGTGAATATAAAATAATAGCGTCGCACTTCCAAGCCGACTGTTCATTACAGTCGGAACCAGTAAAATTCTTGCTAATACTTTTAAGTCATTACAAAAGCAATTATCTGTCATTTGACAAATTAGGTCTTTACGAGTTGCATCGTATTGTTAAGCCACTTGTAAAATTCATTTTTTTGTGTTCAGCCTCGGAAGCTACTCGATATGCTCGACATGTTGAATATTTTCGATTTTTAAAAATTGTTTTTTTTTATCCTTATTCTCATACAGACCCCAAAAAGAATTTTTGGGAATTTTGTTTATGTACATTAAAAAAAAGGCTCATTTCTCTACCGTTTAATGGAGTGCCTCTTTAAGATGGCATAGTTCAATAAAAACCTGAGGTCTTTGAATATTATGTCTTTCATACCGAAGATACGTTCAAAGTGCCGTCCAAATCGTAGTATTCGAAGTCTGATGATTCATTACTCAATTCTAAAGGAACAAGCCTATTTTGAACGCTCAGGTGTATTTCTAAATCTAAATTTTCCGGGAAAACATTTCAAATGTTGAACATCATTTTATCATACTTGACTATGACGATGACAAGCTTGAAAATGTCGAAACAACATTCTACGAAAAATCTTTGAGCAGTTTGTTTTCTTACTCACGTTTACATGAGAAAACGATGTAAGTTCTATTCTAGATGTTTTACCACCTTTTTCGGAGCTTCCAGATCAGGAAACCGGGGAGTTATATATTGCCCACTCTCGCATATCAGTCCAATATGGAAAATGAGAACTTTGAGAAACAAAAACAATCTAAATTTTATTGTCAAGATTTTGAAGTTTTTGTGTTATTTAACGCTGAATCTTCAGACTATTGCAAGACATATTTTTAATATGTCACCTTAATGTAATTTCCGCTAAAAGGGACTAATATGAGAGTATTTTTTCTTATGAAACTGCATTTTCAGACATTTTCATTGATATTTTTTTTGAATAAAATAAATCAAACGTTAACATCTCGATTACGTGTCTCGATTGAGTTCGTATATTTGGATAGTGTTAAATATCTTAGTGTCCGTAGGATCGTATCCATGAGTCTTTATGAGTTATTATGAGTCAGCTGCAAAATCTCTTGAAACAAAAGGTCAAGTTTCGCATCGGAATGTAGTATCCTGACTTTGCTTTGAAAATCTTATTTTTTTCGATCAATCTTAAAATTTCCCTACATAATGAAAGTTTCGCATTTTTAGATTTGGTTGAGATTCACAATCGGAATGGAATACTGTCCGGAATTCACTTTAGTGTTGTCAAAGTACTTGTGATTATAGTAGGGTAAATCCGGGTGAGATTCCGCGTCGGTATAGATTGCCGCATTCTCGAGACCTCGTACATCGAATCAATGTATTGATGCGAGTGTCTGTGTGAGTGTGTATTTCGTCATACAAAAGAAAACGTACGTAATATCTGCTCTTTTATTATAGTCAAAACAGTATTATTATTAACTATTTACTGTCGATCATGTTTCGGCACCTACATTCTATAAGCAGTAAAATAAGATATTTTTACTAAAGTTAAAAAGTGAGCTAAAATACAGAAAAACAATGTTTTATTTCTCACTTTTCTTCAGTTTACAATTCATAATATATTTTTGTGAGAAAAACTATGAAGCAAAAATTAATTCGTGAACAATCTCTTCGACTATGTAAATGGAAATTTATATTTTGTTTGCTAAGAGATTTTATTTGCTTTTGAGTTGAAACTCAACATTAAACGATAACTTTTTTGAATTAAAATTTTGTATAATAAATGTGAAAAGACTTTTTTCTCTTACGTTTCCTAAACGAGCGGCGTCTCACCTTAAGGTGTGCCATCTCACCCGGATTTGCATTTTTTAACCAAATATGAATGTCAAGAACATATTTTATTTTAGACGGCAAAATTATTATTCAATAAGTAGTAGGATCCTTCAAGATCTCATTCAGTGAATAGTTTTGAAGAAATATCAATCTCACCCAGATTTACTTATAACGTATTATTTTTTATTTTATACCGTTGATACACTGGTTTCTTAATCGTGTGTTGTGTAATATACCTTATATTCGTACAAATAACCAACTTCGAGTGTGACAACTCGTCGCCCATCCGTTAAATAGGTTAAGCTTCAACATTTCTTTTTATTATAGCCCTTATCTAATCCTTATCTCTGTGAACGATGGGGGTGACCGACAATGGGGAAAGCTCCACCATCATGGATGTACACTAAAATAATGTTGTACAATCCAACCAACCATCGGAATATTTACGGATAAAACAAGTCTTTTAAAGGAAGCAGAATTCCGCTTAGCTTCAACATTAATTGTTGGAAAGAGCAATCATACAAATCATGATTTTCAAATATCTCGAGTTTCGGAGCGATTCAAGATACTCATGTAGAGGACACATTAGGTATTTGATAGCGGAACGCCAAAGAAGAATACATTTTCTCCGAACAATAGCAGGATCCAGGGAGATTAGGATTGTATCAAACAACGATACTTTCAGTGATTGAATATAGGTGTATTTGCTTCCATTCTGCAGCAACTACCCATATTGTCAAATTGGGAGTGGAGATAAGTACCAACATACCGATCATGTTGTTTGGAAATGCACTGTATATCGAGACGTCGGGGCTCAGTTAATGACCTCTTTACAATGCTAGGAAAGATAACCCAACGATCCTAATCGAGTCATTATTGCTTGTCATGATATGTTGTGTATACATCGTTTTAATATACCATTTCTTCAAGATCATTAGTTATTAGTTAAATTTTGGCACCCTTATATATAAGAGCGGTAAAAATCAATGTGTTTTGTCGGTTACGTCACTTATACCATCATATATCTGGAACCAAAAGTCACAACCATTTGATCTTCGAACTTGATCAATGGCCCGATAGTAGCTTTCAAACGAGCCCAAGTTTGTTAAAATCGGTTCAGCCATCTCTAAGAAAATTGAGCGCGTTCAAATACAACGCTTTTTGTCGGTTACGTCATTTATACAATCATATCTCCGGAACCAAAAGTCACAGCCATTTGATCTTCGAACTTGATCAATGGCCCGACAGTAGCTTTCGAACGAGCCCAAGATTGTTGAAATCGGTTCAGCCATCTCTGAGAAAATTGAGCGCGTTCAAATATCTTCGAAAAGTGCACACACATACACACACATACATACACACACACATACATACATACACTCACACACAGACATTTTCCTCCGAGGCTCCGTTCGAAAGTCGGTTTTTTCAGCAATTCTAATACCTTTCTATAGAGAAAGGCAAAAAGTCATGTGCACACAACACAAACCGGTACACATGCGGTACCAAAACCTTCTAAATGACTATTATCTGATGAATGCCAGCAAGCCGTTCCGAAGACTCTTTCTTTCGGCCCTTCAGCAAAGACACTTCAATGCAAAAATATGTATGTAAACAGTATTAACTCAGCGGTTTATGTTGAAACGTTGGGTAGCGTTAGCAGTTCAACATAAGCTGCTGATGCACTGATAAGTCGAAGACGATATGTAAAAATAAGTGAAAATACAGATAACAAGAATTTACTGATGTTCAAGGCATGAAAATGGGTAAACAATGTGTTGAGCATACTGTTGATAAATCAAAATGTTGTGTTTGGTCTTGAGAGTAACTTTTCCAATATGTGTTAAATGAAAGCAAAAATGACATGTGAGTATTTTCATTTTGGAGCCTATAATTTGATCCTAAGTTAAAGAAAATCATTCTTGCTATCTTTCTTAAAATTGCTAGTTTCCAAATGTTTTTTGCAACTCTTCTAACTACATCAATAGCCATCTCCTGCGTCAAACTACTACAAGTGAAAAACCTCTTTTAATCCACCTAGTGGTGTAATAAAGCTTTCTCACATTACTCATAACATCATAAATACTACTGTGGAATTCTGAAAACAACTGTTCATTGAATAGAAACAGGAAAATTTCTTCGAACGGAATTTAGCATAATACAGGGTGATTTTTTAAGAGCTTGAGAACTTTTTTAAACAATAAAACGCATAAAATTTGCAAAATCTCATCGGTTCTTTATTTTAAACGTTAGATTGGTACATGACATTTACTTTTTGAAGATAATTTCATTTAAATGTTGACCGCGGCTGCGTCTTAGGTGGTCCATTCGGAAATTCCGCTTTTTTATCGACAAATTTTGTTCAGCGATGAGGCTCATTTCTGGTTGAATGGCTACGTAAATAAGCAAAATTTCCGCATTTGGAGTGAAGAGCAACCAGAAGCCGTTCAAGAACTGCCCATGCATCCCGAAAAATGCACTGTTTGGTGTGGTTTGTACGCTGGTGGAATCATTGGACCGTATTTTTTCAAAGATGCTGTTGGACGCAACGTTACAGTGAATGGCGATCGCTATCGTTCGATGCTAACAAACTTTTTGTTGCCAAAAATGGAAGAACTGAACTTGGTTGACATGTGGTTTCAACAAGATGGCGCTACATGCCACACAGCTCGCGATTCTATGGCCATTTTGAGGGAAAACTTCGGAGAACAATTCATCTCAAGAAATGGACCGGTAAGTTGGCCACCAAGATCATGCGATTTGACGCCTTTAGACTATTTTTTGTGGGGCTACGTCAAGTCTAAAGTCTACAGAAATAAGCCAGTAACTATTCCAGCTTTGGAAGACAACATTTCCGAAGAAATTCGGGCTATTCCGGCCGAAATGCTCGAAAAAGTTGCCCAAAATTGGACTTTCCGAATGGACCACCTAAGACGCAGCCGCGGTCAACATTTAAATGAAATTATCTTCAAAAAGTAAATGTCATGTACCAATCTAACGTTTAAAATAAAGAACCGATGAGATTTTGCAAATTTTATGCGTTTTATTGTTTAAAAAAGTTCTCAAGCTCTTAAAAAATCACCCTGTATATTAATCAAAACACCCTATAGTTTCGGAGCCGGAACTGGTATTCACCGCAAGTTCAGGGATTCCGTATGAAACCGTAAAACCGTAAAGTTTGTGAAAATCGATTTGGTCATCTTGAAGAAAAGTGAGTGAGATTCTTTTTGCAGTTTTTGACCACTATTTCCTATACTTGCGAATCCGGATTCCGAGGACGGAATAGCTGAAGTTGGTCCGTATGGCCAGTTAAAAATCTGACCTATAAATCGGAACAGTTCTGAACCATGTTAGAAACAAATTTTCCCTTTTTTACATCGTAGCATTAGGTGGCGGTATAAAGTTTTTATCGCTTGACACAGTAGTTCCGGAACCGGAAGTTGGATCCAAATGAAATTCAGGAATTTTATATGGTACCATAAGACCTTCTACTTGTACCAAAGCTCGTGAAAATCGGTCAAACCATCTCTGAAAAAATAAATTGAGTTTCATTTTGGAGAATTTGAACACTATTTTCGTTGCTTCCGGAATCGGATATCAGGAACTAGAATAGCCGGAATCAATTTGATAGGCCGTCTACTAGCAATGGCTAACGATTGGGATAGTTCCGAGCCCAGTTTAGAAATTGTTTTTAGTTTTTTTTCCTTAGGCTTTTGAATTGAACCTAAGTTTGTGAAAATCGGTCTCGCTATATCTAAGGGAAGCAAGCAATCCGAGTTGTATGTTTTAAACTAAATCAAGATTTGTGAAAATCCTCGGGTTTCGGTTAAAAAGTCGATATTCACGGTGATTGCATAGGCTTTCTATATGAGAAAGGCAAAAAAACAATTTCTCAACTTCAGATCGTAAGAAGCAATATCACCGAGAAATTATTGTGCAAAATTTGCAATATTCCCACCATAGCGATGCCAAAACTTAAAGTGAATGCATCAATTATCTTCCCCTATGCATAGAACAGAGTGAGCGGAGCTCACTCTGACTGATTTTTGATATACGAGAAGAATACAGGAGTTGAGATGATTCAGATTATGGTTTATCGTTTTTGGAAACTGTTTTTCAATGACACACTCTACACGTAAAATAATCTAGAGTTTGAGCATTCCTCGTTTGTGCTTCACAGGCTATTAATAACAATAAGAAGGTTAGTGGCTCGATTCTCTACTTGAAATCGTTTGCATTACATTGAAAATTTATGATTAGGTTTGATTTTGTATATGAAATTGAACGAACACTATCACTTCTAAGTAACCAGTTTTTTCATCATGCTTTTTTACTCAGAGTTGATGAATAGAACTAAAAATAATTGACCAGTTCGCGCAAGTTGTTCATGGTGTAATTTAATTTTATTATTGGGGAAATGTCTATATTACTAACTTGCTCGTTCCTGCCTCTATTCTCAGTATAGGAGGTACGGAAAGGGGTAATAAAACGATACACTCCTCGATAACTCAGACCTGTCGCGTCTGGGTTGGTAGGGTCAAGTGAGGTACCCTTCCTTCATGGTAACCACGAAGTCGAGTGAATTCAAGCGGTTATGGAGCCACACATAAACAAGTGCTCGTGAACCGTGATGCCGGAATGGTCTCGATGGTGGCCGTAATATTGCCATAACATTGCACGCATACAACCAGCCCGCAAGCAAGGAATGAGCTAACCCTCTCCCGGAATTGTGTGAGGCGCACTAACGACTTACGGAAGGAAGGCGGAAGAAAAGCTGAGAAAATATTTAATAATAACTCTCCATAAGCGACCCACTGGCCGGGAAGCTACTGCCCCTGGCTGTTGTGGTCCTGCGGTAGTGCTTACAGTGATTGGGCTCTATATGCACTCACCACTCACCTGCTGCCACCTTGTCAGAATAGGGTTGTCTGTGTGTTGTGTATTGTGTTGAACCGGAAATGGCAAAGAAAAAGCAGGTGAGAAGAAAAATGTTCGATTTATTCCGGCCGCGATGCCAAACGTCAACGAGGTTCACTTGGCGTGACTACCGGAGGTTTGATGGAGTTCTACGGTCAACTCACACGTGATATATGGGGTGAGACAGGCAAAGAACACTCCGCAGAAGATTCCAGCAACAACATATTGCAAAATATCTTATTTTTATATTGGAATACGAAAGATAGCTTAGTATAAAATATGTAATTTCGTGTAAGATTAGCTGAAAACTGTTACAGGTTGAAAAAGTTAGTTGAAAAAAGTATTTGCTATGCTTCGGTGTAAAAAAAAATACTTATTGACACTTTAGTTGTAGAATTTGTTTGCATGTTAAGTGAATTATGGAGAATGTACATCGTCTATTTATTTAATCCCACGGTCATTCGATTCCTTCGATCTAGCAGACTAGCAATCAATTCCCAGTTCGTAGAAATCAGCTAATAAGGCAGATAAGTAAACAGATGACGGAAAGTAAGCAAATAAAATACCACCTTCGCTCTGAAAGAAAGTTGACCCACGACAGAATTTCCATTCGAATTTGTTTTACAAGGGGTGCGACTACCAAATGGTCAGATATAGTCGGTTGCCGATAATCGCATAACCCAGTCTGAATGTGTTTGCATTTTGAATCAAAATTGTCGGGAAAAAATCAGTTGCAGCTTCGTATATACTGATATTGTCACATCAAGAACACTCGATAAATATTTGAACCATTTGAAATGCGTTATTGCTTAGAAAAATTTATTGTTCATGATGAATATATAATAGCTAACATCGCTCTACGAGCTATCGAGTACCGATTTTACTATTACTTATTTTCCTACAATGTTATAAAACTTTGAACCGCATTCGACAATATATTCATTTGCGTTCAACCGAAACTACGCGATTCAAGTGCCATAATGTTTGCAATGCTTGGCGCACGTGTTACGCACCCTTTTTGCTGGTGTCAAATACGATATTTCAAATGCGACCAATTTTACCGTCATCAAATCTACAGCATCATGTCACTGCTAAAGAGCATCCTTTTCGAAATCTGCGGCGTTTTTTTCTTTTTTTTTTTCTGAAGGAGCTCTTGAGAATATTTTTTCTCTTTCTACTTGGTCTCTTCAAAAAGTCGGGCTCTTATGACAAAGAATGTTATAAAGTTCGCGTTGGATAGGAACTAATTGAATCTATATTTACCACAGCAAAAGGTGCTCCGTTCCCCCTCAATGTGTAGCGGATGCACCATTTACTGCGAAAGAGAGAACACTTTCCCTCACAATTGGCCAGAATAAGAGCACTTATTGTGTTGGAGTTTCATGGTAAAGATTACTTACACTGGAGTTTGAACCAGAATGAAGATTTAGGTTATTTTCATTCAGATCGATTGAAAGTGTTAGAGCTTTAATGGGATGGAGCTCAATGCTTGTGAAGCTTTTGTTATGATGTCATTTGATACAAATGATTTTTTAATTTTATGAGTAATATAATGGTTTGTCGAAATGCATTAATGATTAAAAAAACTACGATTTGCTTCGTGAACGAGGGGATAACATTTGCTCAGAAATACAAATTCAATGGTAATTAATTATGATTTCCATGACTGCGATTGCGAATCGGATTAAGAGTAACAGTAGCTGCCGGACAAAAAAGCAATGATAGTTAGATTCTGAAAAGTTTCATTATTTCGTAGACTCTAATTGTTGGGTCATTTTGATTTTTCGGCAAATATAAAAATACCCTATCTCCCTATCTGCATAGGACCGGAAATAAGGTTCCCCTTGTCCTATGCGACCGGCAAAGAGCATAATCAACCAAGCATGTTAAAATATGCAAATTAAGATTCTACAAGGCTTGTAACATGACTCCAGAGGGAGGTATGTGAATTCATTAAAACTTATTACATAATTATTTTCAAGTGTTGCGGAGCAACTCTTTTTGTTGTACGGTTTCTTTTTGAAACCAACTTAATTTTTAATGAGTAATGTTAAACCCTGAAACTGAAGTGGATTTTCTATTAGCAACTGCCATGGTGGATAAGCAAGCTTTAACGTTACAAAGCAGCTTTATTTGGATGGATCATTATTGATATGTAGAATCATAACGATGTTTCGATTGTTTTTCCTTTTTTCATATAGACTCATTTTGCTAGGCTAACCCGACGATTTCCTATAGAACGGTAGTGATTTTTATTTGAATCCGATTCCCGGCTCCGGAATTATAGGGTGATATGAAAAAAATGCAAAATTATGCACTTAATTTTTTCGGAGATGAGTGAACCAATTTTTAAAAACTTAGATTCGAACGTACCTATAAAACGCTATTGAAACGTATACAAATTCCTATTCAGGAATTACATGGTGATAAGCAGAAACATATTGTAAAATAAACGATTGGTTATCAGTTCCCGGTGCCAGAAGTTTCGGAAATAGCGGTCAAAAGCCTCTGTAGTTCAGAGCGACGACGCAAAAAGGGAAAACTATTTCTTTTAATTGAGCTCAAAACTATTTCAATTTGTAGGTTATGTGAGTTACTAGCCAAACGAACCGACTTCCGCTAAACCGGTTCCAAGTTTCAAGTATACCGAAATGAGTGGTTCAAAACTTCAAAAGGGAACTGATTTCATTTTATCAGTGATGGTTAAGCTGATTTTCATAAGCTCATGCTCAAATTAAAGGTCTTAGGGCTCTAGAGATTACAGTCGGATCCTATTTCCGGTTCCGGGACAACTGTGTGAAGTGTGTTTTAAGCCGTCGTTCAGAGCGACGATGAAAAATGAAAAAAAAATCTAAATTTGTAGCTCATAGCATTTTATTCCCGACATTCTTGTTTTTATTTGAGTTTCAATAAAAATATTTTTGAAAGAGGAAAACAGTAACACTGAGCGAGGCATCATCATACCACTAGGTGTGATTTTAGCAGCCTTATTAAAATCCGTGTAAGTGTTGTACAATGTTCTTGTTCTTATTTACCTTTTTTATATATATTTTTAAAAAATAGGTATAGAATTCGCTCAAACTTTCGAAAATTTTTCCGAGGCCCGGAATGTCATATACCAATCGATTCAGCTCGACGAACTGAGCAAATGTCTCTGTGTGTGTGTGTGTGTGTGTATGTGTGTGTGTATGTGTGTGCGTCTGTATGTGTGTTGTCAACTAAGAGGTCGAGATCTCAGAGATGGCTGGACCGATTTTGATCAAACTAGTCGCAAATGAAAGGTCTCCCCGTCACCCTGAACGCTATTGAATGGTTTTGAGATCGGATGTTTACTTTTTGAGTTATACGAAGTTTTATGTCAAAATTTTCAGTTTTTTGACAGTATCTGTCACAATTGACCTTGAAAACAGAATATGTTTTCAGAGTTAGATTCCGCACGGTAATAGCTATCCAACAAGCCATAGATTGTTAAAATCCGTCCATATTTAACGGAGATATCGAAATTTTTGTGTAAGCGACTTTTCCCCCATATTCCAGCAGTAGAAGTTCTGAGCGCTGTATGGCAAAGAAAAGCTTGGGAGCAACGTAAAACACGATTTTTTATACTGTTACATACAATAGTTTCTATGTACCAAAAAGACAGTGAACAGCATTATTTTTCATGACATTTTGCCTCGGACCGATTTTAGCACGGTTCGTTTTTGGCAACATAATCGTTCGAATATGACATATTGGAAAGATGGCAGTACTTCCGAATTCTGAACAATTTCATAATTATATTGATTTAAACTGCTTACAGCAATAAATGCTGGAAGAACAAAACACCCATATACCATTTGAATCAGTTCGTCGAGATCAGCAAATGCGTATGTGACAAATAATTTCACTCAATTTTTTACCTTATTTTCGAAGATGACTCAACCGTTTTCTACAAACTCAGATTCATATGAAAATTCGTATGCTCCTAAACAAGGTTCCTGAATTATGTTTGGATCCGACTTCTGGTTCCGGAACTACAGGATGATATGTGAAACGAAATTAAAATTGTGTAACTTATTTTCCTCGTAGATGGCTGAACCGATCTAAGATTCAAATGATATCTAAGAATCATCTAAGATTTGCTGATTTGAATAGTCGACAACCAAATAAACTTATTTCAGTTTTAGTGGTATTCAGTTTTCGATTCGGAAGGCACCCAACAATTTAACTCGTACTACGATTTCTCAAAGATGTCTATACTGATTTTTAAACACATTGGAACAAATGTAAACTAATCAGGTGAATTTGTCTGACTTCGGTTACACCGATTTCCGAATTCCGGCTCCAGTATCGAATCGTTTCTCAAAGCTCAATCGTTTTCTCAAATAAAGCCAAATCGAATTTCAGAAAAAAAAAAAATCAAATTAAAATAAACTTATAGTCCCACACAAAATTAATTAATTTTATTCTATGCTGACTTCCGATTCTGGAATTACAGGAGGATGAATTTTTAAAATTCAAACCGATATAGAAGATGATAATCCCGAAAAGCTTGAAAGTTGGACTCAAAACTATTGCAATTTATTCGTCATATGGCCATACGAATCGGTTTGGTTTATGCTGGTTCCTGAATACCGGCTCTGGAAGTACCTTAAATTACCGTAAATTCTAAAGTGGAACTCACTTCGACGTATCATGAAAAGTTTAATCGATTGTATTCTTTTTAGATAGCGTAATGAGTGATTAAAATGTCAAATTGCAGCTTAAAACGACAGTCATTAAAATAATGTCATGAAACCCGAAGAATATTCATGAAAAAAACACATGCGGATTGATAAAAAAAACGTGCTTAATCCACCTATCAGTGAGATGATACCTTTTTTTTTATCAATCCGCATGTGTTTTTTTTTTCATGAATATTCTTCGGTTTTCATGACATTATTTTAATGACCGTCGTTTTAAGCTGCAATTTGACATTTTAATCACTCATTACACTATCTAAAAAGGGTACAATCGATTAAACTTTTCATGATACGTCGAAGTGAGCTCCACTTTAGAATTTACGTTTATTTAAGGTACTTCCAGAGCCGGTATTCAGGAACCAGCATAAACCAAACCGATTCCTATGGCCATATGACGAATAAATTGCAATAGTTTTGAGTCCAACTTTCAAGCTTTTCGGGATTATCATCTTCTATATCGGTTTGAATTTTAAAAATTCATCCTCCTGTAATTCCAGAATCGGAAGTCAGCATTGAATAAAATTAATTAATTTTGTGTGGGACTATAAGTTTATTTTATTTTGAATTTTTTTCTGAAATTCGATTTGGCTTTATTTGAGAAAACGATTGAGCTATGAGAAACGATTCGATACTGGAGCCGGAATTCGAAAATCGGTGTAGCCGAAGTCAGACAAATTCACCTGATTAGTTTACATTTGTTTCAATATGTTTAAAAATCAGTATAGACATCTTTGAGAAATCGTAGTACGAATTAAATTGTTGGGTGCCTTCCGAATCGAAAACTGAATACCACTAAAACTGAAATAAGTTTATTTGGTTGTCGACTATTCAAATCAGCAAATCTTAGATGATTCTTAGATATCATTTGAATCATAGATCGGTTCAGCCATCTATGAGGAAAATAAGTTTCACAATTTTAATTTCGTTTCACATATCATCCTGTAGTTCCGGAACCAGAAGTCGGATCCAAACATAATTCAGGAGCCTTGTTTAGGAGCATACGAATTTTCATATGAATCTGAGTTTGTAGAAAACGATTGAGTCATTTTCGAAAATAAGGTAAAAAATTGAGTGAAATTATTTGTCACATACGCATTTGCTGATCTCGACGAACTGATTCAAATGGTATATGGGTGTTTTGTTCTTCCAGCATTTATTGCTGTAAGCAGTTTAAATCAATATAATTATGAAATTGTTCAGAATTCGGAAGTACTGCCATCTTTCCAATATGTCATATTCGAACGATTATGTTGCCAAAAACGAACCGTGCTAAAATCGGTTCGAGGCAAAATGTCATGAAAAATAATGCTGTTCACAGTCTTTTTGGTACTTAGAAACTATTGTATGTAACAGTATAAAAAATCGAGTTTTACGTTGCTCCCAAGCCTTTCTTTGCCATACAGCGCTCAGAACTTCTACTGCTGGAATATGGGGGAAAAGTCGCTTACACAAAAATTTCGATATCTCCGTTAAAAATGGACGGATTTTAACAATCTATGGCTTGTTGGATAGCTATTACCGTGCGGAATCTAAGTCAGAAAACATATTCTGTTTTCAAGGTCAATTGTGACAGATACTGTCAAAAAACTGAAAATTTTGATATAAAACTTCGTATAACTCAAAAAGTAAACATCCGATCTCAAAACCATTCAATAGCGTTCAGGGTGACGGGGTGACCTTTCATTTGCGACTAGTTTGATCAGAATCGGTCCAGCCATCTCTGAGATCTCGACCTCTTAGTTGACAACACACATACAGACACACACACATACACACACATACACACACACACACACACACACACACACACACACACACACACACACACACACACACACACACACACAGACATTTGCTCAGTTCGTCGAGCTGAATCGATTGGTATATAACATTCGGCCCTCCAGGCCTCGGAAATTTTTTCGAAAGTTTGAGCGAATTCTATACCTATTTTTTATATATATAAAAAAAGGTAAAAAGGTATCATCTCACTGATAGGTGGATTAAGCACGTTTTTGTCCATATAAAATAAATTGTTTCTGATTTTTTTTTTCCATAAATACGTTTATTTCTTAAGGCAGTTTACATAAGTTTTTCTTCGCCGTAGCATCACTTTTACATGATATTCTTATCCTAATTTAATTCTAACATAGACACAACGTTTTGAATTTATTGAAACATATTCTCTTATAGCTTAAATATCATCTTAGGTAACTCGTCATTAATTATGAAATCTACTCGGAAATATTATTTGAACCAAACGATTAATTTCTATAAATTATAAAATAAGCTGTTATTTTCAGACATTTTGTTGATAATTTCATAAACTGTTTCGAGTTTGTTTGTATCATTACATAATTTTTATTCTAATTTAGCTATTGGTTGAACTCATGGACGCAGCTGGGATCAGAACTAAGTCTTAAAAGGGGCCTTTATTAAATTGAAACTCCAATTTTCTTTATGAAATGATAAATAAGTTTCATGTATGAAAGGTCACGACAAGCAAGAATGTCTCGAACTGGGATATTGGATAGTCTACCTTGGGTACGCAAGGAATTTATTAGTTGAGATCTGACATCACGATACTCCACGCATGTCCAAACGACATGATCAATATCCCGATAACCTTCTCCGCAAGCACAATGATTAGTCTCGGAGAGCCCAATTCGAAGGAGATGTGCATCTAACGTGTAGTGATTGGACATGAGTCTGGACATCACACGAATGAAATCCCTACTCACATCCAGTCCCCTGAACCATGCCTTTGTCGATATTTTCGGAATAATTGAGTGCATCCACCGACCCAGATCATCTCTATCCCAAGATGCTTGCCAGCTGGCAAGTGTTCTTTGGCGAGACGAGCTATAGAATTCGTTGAAAGCAATCGGTCGCTCATAAATTTCACCCTCAATAGCACCACGTTTGGCTAAAATATCGGCTCTTTCATTGCCAGGAATGGAGCAATGAGCCGGGAATTGTTTCTGATCTCATACAGAATTAGACAATAATTTTCTGGATATTCATTGATCACTCAATCTCTAGTTATACTGTTGGTTTAGCTTATCATATTTTTTTCAATTTTTTGGTTGGTTAATTAGAATTGTACAAGAACTGTTTAAGCTCTAAGATGCTCTCGAGGGCATGCCATATATTGAAATAATTTTCATTCAAATTGTTATTATATATCGTAAATGTGGATCATTCAAGCCCAATTATTTGAATTAAATGAGTTTTGAGGTTCGCCTAATTCACTCTCATAAGAAGGTGAAAAGTTTATATTTATCTCACTCTCACTCAGCTTCAAGAACTAGAAGTTATTGTATCGCCTTCATAACGTATCATTACGACAACTTATTGCGTTCTACGATGGTGCATTATTGCATACATAGCTTCTGCACACGACTAACTTTTCGAATACGAAGCGACCAGGAAGAGATTAGTGCAAAGCGGAATTTTCACACCTGTAATTTATTTGCTCACAGATACAGAACAGTTTCACTCTACTCAGAGTTGCATGCACAATTTTTGTGAAACTGTTTCTAAGAGGACACTCCAGGACACTTATTCAAGACCATAATTTGGAGAAGGATCCTCTTGCGACAAAACTTACTCGCCGTGTATAAAAAAAAGCGATATATTCTCGATCCACCGGGCAACGAGTTTTTCAGTTGGAAAAGTTGAAGTGCCTCATTCTAAATGTGTAATAATAATCATCAGGAGTGGTCCAAAAGTGTGTATTTATGTACGACTGTAGGTGCTTCGACGACGACGGCCGTTGACAAGAGTTCTGCTCTGCACCATTAATATCGGTCCGTTGTAGAAAAACCTATATATACATACATTCATTCAGGCAAGTTCGAGCAGGGTTTGAGAAATACATTTTGAAAGCATTGTTTAACACAGCTTCCACCACGTGCCGGCACCGGTGAGAAATCCCTTCAGCGTCGATTTTACGGTGCGGAAAACAAAGCCGTGTATTGAAAATTGTTATGAAACATTTTCTATTGTTCGCGCAAGTAACTATTGTGTACCGTTTCATAATATATTTTATTTTATTCCACATGGAGAGCAATGCTTTAATTGTAGAAATTCATTCAGGGTGGGTGGTTTGGTATCATGGTATCTATGTGTATGTGTGTATTTGTGATTGAGTATGTCACTGGATACTCAGTACAACAATAGAAGTATAATGAAACACTTTCGACATGGTTGACAAGAGCACGTTCGGGGGAGATGGTATAACCGGTTGAGGTTTCGTGTAACTGCTACAGCAGCCTAAAATATTTTATTAAAAAGAACTTAAGTATTGTAAAATAGAATGAAATTGCAAAAAAAAAACAATCATACTGTCAATGTTTGTTAAGAGCACTAAAACGTATAATTTTCCAGTTTGTATAAAACTCAGTGCATATTTTGAATACAGGCTTCCGGTATTCATATTTCTCTGACCCCCTCGATTCGTTTCAACTTTCGAACACGCTAGCAAGTGTCCGAATTTCAGTCGGTGTTGAACAGTCGTTCGCACCGCACGCGTATAGCTCTTGGCTCCTGGAATTTTTTTCTGGCTACCTAGAGTTTCATTGATTCAAGGCTTCAGTCTTTTTCAAGGCTACCTGAATCACTAACTAAGTGACTAAGTGATACAAAGAGTGATATTAGAGTGACTAAGTGATACAAAGAGTGATATTAGAGTGACTAAGAAATTAATCAGCCTTTTTTAAGGCTAGCTAGGAGTCTAATCGAAGACTAATTTAGCCTAGTTAATTTAATTTAAAATTTCATTAATTTCAAAAATGCCTGCGTCCAACCGGAAAGGCAACAAGCCTAAGGCTAAAAATAATTCAATACGGAATAAATCACAATCCGTTATTCAACATTTTTCTAATAACATTCACGATCTTATAGAATCTGAATGTAAAAATAAAAGACAACGGACGGATTTCCCTTCCGTTGATCCTATGCCGTCTAACAATATTTACGAGATTCTTCCTGAATCCGATTGTAGCGACATAGAAGAAAATTCTTCAAAAATTCCCAAAATGGACGCTTGTCGTTCTGGGAAGAAACATCAATCTATGCCACCAGTGACGGTGATGATTTCCGACTTCAAAGCATTCCGTACTGAGCTTTCTACTTTTCTCCCGGAAGTAAAAGTCTCATTTCAAATCGGACGAAGAGGAGAATGTCGAGTCTTGGTGGATGGATTGGAAGATTACGAACGTCTTATTCGATATTTGTCCGAAAAACTTCATAAATTTTATTCATATGATATAAAATCAGACAGACCCTTCAAGGCTGTCTTGAAAGGATTATCAAATGATCAAAGTATTGATGAAATTAAAAATGAAATAAAAGAATTGCTTGGTTTTGCCCCTTCCCAAGTAATACTTATGAAAAAAAGAGCGAATGGTACTTCTAAACCACGCTCTGGAATTTCCCATGAACTTTACCTAATACACTTCAATCGAAGTGATGTAAACAATTTGAAAACTTTAGAAAAAGTACGTTTCATTTCCCACATTAAAATTCATTGGGAACATTATAAACGGCATAATCGTATTGCAAACTTAACGCAATGTCGTCGTTGCCAAGGATTCGGCCATGGAACCAAAAATTGTCATATGGATATACGGTGTTTGAATTGTGGTAAATCGCATTCGAAAGACGTTTGTCCAATGAATGAAACCACTGATAAATTTTCATGTACAAATTGCAATGGAAATCATAAATCCAATTATTTGAAATGTCCTGTCAGGGAAAAAATTTTAAACGCTCGTTCGCTTAGACAACAAGTCAAATCAACGACCTTAAATTTACAGAACATACCTGAAAATTCTTCCAAGGCACCTGCCAATTCGTCTTCTAACGAAAACAATTTATTGACAGGTAGATCGACCTCGTCATCATCTTCTTCTAATGTCAGTTATGCTGGTATATTAGGTAGAAATCTATCTCCTATTTCTTCTAATGTAAATAATCAAAACACAGGACCGCCTTGCAGTTCTTCTTCTAACGAAAACAATTTATTAATAGGTAGACCGGCCAAATCATCTTCTTCTAATGGCAGTCTACCTACAAATATTCCTTCAATGCCATTCGCTTCTTTAAATGAAGTCGATTTAGGCGATATAACTGAAAATAAAATGATCTACCTACAAGATCAACTTTTTCAAATGATCATCCAAATGAATTCGACTTCATCACTTTTTGAAGCATTTCAAATCGGATGGAAATTTGCAAATAATATTATAATGAATTTAAAATTTAACAGTGATGTTAAATAATTATTTGAATATTTTAAATTGGAATGCTCGATCTTTGAAATCGAGTGAAGATGAATTTTATAATTTTCTCAAAGTTCACAAAATTCATATTGCCATTGTGACAGAAACTTTTCTTAAACCAAATGTAAAATTGAAAAGTAATCCACATTATGTGGTTCATCGATTTGACAGGTTTACTGGAATTGGTGGTGGAGTTGCCATTTTTGTCCAACGGCAAATTAAACATCGAATTTTACCTTCTTTCAATACTAAAGTTATTGAAAGCTTGGGAATCGAAGTTGAAACCATTCATGGAATTTATTTCATCGCTGGAGCATATTTGCCATTCCAATGCACCGGCGAACAATTAAATTTCTTTAAAGGCGATTTGCAAAAACTTTCAAGATATCGATCGAAATTTTTCGTAATAGGGGACTTAAATGCTAAGCATGTCCAGTGGAATTGTAGGCAAAATAACAGTAATGGTAAAATACTTCATAATCAACTCTCAGCTGGTTACTTTACAGTTCTTCATCCCAGTAATCCGACTTGTTTCTCTTCCGTGAAAAACCCGTCTACAATTGATCTGGTTCTAACAGATCAAAGTCACATTTGTAGTGAACCGATTACTCATGCTGATTTTGACTCAGATCATCTTCCTGTAACATTCAGACTTTCCAACGAAGCTATAATTAATCCAATTAGTTCTATTTTCAACTATCATAGAGCTAATTGGTTGGATTACAGATCTCACATTGAAAATCATGTGGATCATGAAACTATTTTAGAAAATTCTGCGGACATCGACACAGCAATTGATAATTTGAATCATTATATTATCGAAGCTAGAAATCTTTCAGTTCCCAAAGCTCAAACTAAATTAAATTCTCCTATCATCGATGACAATCTTCAACTGCTCATTCGGTTGAAGAATGTTCGTCGACGACAATATCAACGTTCTCGTGATCCTGTTATGAAAAACATAGTTAAGGATTTACAAAAAGAAATTAAACATAGATTTACTCTTTTGCGAAATGAAAATTTCGCTAAAGAAGTTGAACAAATTAAACCATATTCTAAACCTTTCTGGAAACTTTCTAAGGTTCTTAAGAAACCTCAGAAACCAATTCCTGCTCTCAAGGAAGGAAATCAAATACTTCTTACAAATGGTGAAAAAGCTCAAAAGCTAGCTCAGCAGTTCGAGAGTGTCCACAATTTTAATTTAAACGTTGTGAGTCCTATTGAAAATGAAGTCTCACTGAAGTATGATCATATTTCAACCCAAGTGTTATCACACGATGACATTATTGAGACGAATTTTGATGAAATTAAATCAATTATTAGGAAACTCAAAAACATGAAGGCTCCTGGTAATGATGGAATTTTTAATATTCTTATTAAAAATCTTCCCGATGTTGCCTTGAGACTCCTGGTTAAAATTTTCAACAAGTGTTTTTCATTAGCTTACTTCCCAAAAAGATGGAAAAACGCTAAAGTAATTCCTATCCTAAAACCTGATAAAAACCCAGCAGAAACATCAAGTTATCGCCCAATTAGCTTACTTTCTTCTATCAGTAAACTTTTTGAAAAAATTATCTTGTTAAGAATGATGACTCATATAAATGAGAATTCAATTTTTTTACCAGAGCAGTTTGGATTTCGTCATGAACATTCAACTACTCATCAACTTGTCAGAGTAACGAACATGATAAAATCAAATAAATCTTCTGGGTTATCCACTGGAGTTGCTCTTCTAGACATAGAAAAAGCATTCGACAGTGTTTGGCACAAAGGTTTATTAGCAAAAATGTCAGATTTCCAGTTTCCTATTTATTTGATCAAAATGATTCAAAATTATTTAACTGATCGTACTCTTCAGGTTAGCTATCAGAATTGTAAATCTGAATTGCTACCCGTACGAGCCGGTGTTCCGCAGGGTTCGAGTGTAGCTCCAATCTTGTATAATATTTTCACTTCTGATCTTCCAAATCTACCCGTTGGTTGTCAGAAATCGCTATTCTGTGACGACACAAGTCTGTTAGCCACAGGTAGAAATCTAAGAGTGATCTGCAGTCGCCTACAAAGAAGTTTAAATATTTTCAGTGATTATCTGTCAAAATGGAAAATTAAACCAAATGCAGCAAAAACGCAATTAATTATCTTTCCTCACAAGCCAAGAGCTTCTTTTCTTAAACCAAACAATAATCACATTCTCAAATTGAATGGCTTGGAATTGACATGGTCTGATCAAGCTAAATACTTAGGTTTAACGTATGACAAAAAACTCACTTTCAAGGATCACATTGAAGGAATCCAGGCAAAGTGTAATAAATATATTAAATGTTTATATCCTCTTATAAACAGAAATTCTAAGCTCTGTCTAAAAAACAAATTGTTAATTTATAAACAAATTTTCAGACCAGCCATGCTTTATGCGGTACCAATTTGGTCAAGCTGTTGTTCCACCAGGAAGAAAACGCTTCAAAGGATTCAGAATAAAATTCTGAAAATGATTCTGAAGCGTCCTCCCTGGTTTAGTACAAATGAGTTACACAGACTCACAAATATAGAACCATTAGATGTAATGTCACATAATATTATAAGCAAATTCCGACAAAAATCGATGCAATCTTCAATTGAATCGATTCGCTCTCTGTATTAGTTAGTAAGTTAGTATATAAGTTCCTTTTCCCCATTACACAATACAAGTAGGTTTAGAATTTTCCCTACACAAAAATCTCAGAATTGCGGAAGCAAATGATGTCTTCATGGTAATAACCAAATCATATATATATAACAGGGCTGAAAAGTCACCACTTGTGGCTGACCACCCAATTTAAATCTTAATAATTTAATTTTAACTCATATTCCAATAAATAGTTATTTTGAAAAAAAAAAATAATAAAAAAAAAAAAAAAAGTGTCCGAATTTTTGCCTAACTGAAATAGCATATACATTAGTGTGGGACAAAATTTAGATTTCAGCGACACTAAGTTTTTCATGTTTTTTGGATAGCGTTCAAAGATTGTATGGGATTTAGTATTTCGCTGTAAATAATTCACAAGTGTTAGATATTCAATTTTTTTTTCGATATACTGATAATATTAGACTACAACAACAGAATATTATTCTCAACATTTGCTACTTAGCCATTGTAGTCTAGCTGGCGCACCTTCTTGCGAACGTTCCTCATTAAATTCCGTACAGACTTCTTGGCGACAAGTTTTGACACTTTTTTCCAATCTTTTTCGAATTGTTGAACGGTTTCGGTTGCCGAGACATGTTTCCTAAGATGTGCTTTCGTTTATGCCCAAAATTCCTGGCTTCGAATCATGGGTAGAAGTCGTTTTTGTAAACATTCCTTGATGTTTATTTCGCTGTTCATTGAAGCAGTGGTGATGAAGGGTTTCGAAATCTTACCGCAACTACAAATTCCGTGCCAGACCATAGCTTTCTTACCAAATTTTTCGACTTCAATCGATGTCTCGGACTGGTTTAACACTTGCCCTTCTCGCACCGTATAATATTATGGTCCCAGCAAGGATTTGTAATCGAGTTTCACGCAGGTTTCGTCGTCCATGATTATGCAGTTCAAATTTCCAGCAAGAGTCGTATTGTACAGCTTTCTAACCCTCGGCCTGATCGATGCTTCTTGTTTCGGACTACGTTTTGGCTGTTTCTGCTTCTTATAGGCTCGAAGATTCAAACGTTCTTTAGAAAGAAGAACATTTGACTTCGAAGTGCCCACTTTTTTGTCCACATCCCGAACTGAAGCCTCCTTCTTTTGCTCGAACGCCTTCAGAATACGTTTATCCAACTGAGGGATAGCAGGACCTTTTTTTCGACTCGTTTTCGGTTTATCCTCAAAGGTGTTATCCTCACCAAACCTCCTGATTGCATTTCGCACGGCTTTTTCACTTACTCCTTCCATTTTTGCTATCTTTTTCAGTGACAGTCCGCGTTCTGTGCACCATTTGTATACATTTTTTCGACGTTGTTCTGCTGAAAGTCCACGCATTTCGAAACAAACTAATGAAAACGAATAAACAACTGCACAAGTGGTTAGAGAAGAGTGTAAACAACAGGACGCAGCCATAAAAATTGACAGATTCTGAACCATTGCGAAATGGCAGCGGTTTTTAGTTGCGTCCATACTTTCTGGGACAGTCTTTAGACTAAAAATCAGCATAATTGTTACTTCCGTAAAAAATGTTAACCTAAAACCTAAAAAGACTGCGAAACGGTACAAGGTCTGAACAATGACTCATTATTTCATATATCTAGCATCACTAATACTTATGCTCGTATTAATCTCGTATAGTATAAAAAAAATAATCTCGTATAGTATATAAATCTAGCTTTTTCATTTGAAGTTATACGATTATACTAACTAAGTTCGTTACCGATTACAATAGCAAGTGTACTAACCTACCCAAATAGCAAGTTAAGTTGTTGTCCCGTTATTCCATACTGATTGTTCAACTTATCAAGTTAGTTTATATTACTATTCTGGTAGCAGTTGTGTTATTGACAGAGTGCAATTTTTCAGTGTTGTGCAACATATCTTTATGTTTTTCCGTTGTTATGAATGTCAACTGCGTTACTCGTGTTATATTATGATGAATCTCGTATTTTCGACAGTGAATATACAACTATATGAGTTCCGTTTAAATATATATGTTTTACGAACGTTTATATGAACTTGAAAAATATATTGTGAAACTCATGCATCCGTCACATTACAAATGCAGCCATAAAACCATTGAAAACACCTGTTTTAATTCACCTAGTTGTGTAATGTTGCTTTTTTCATTTTTTAAATTTTCTTCTATATATTACAGCAGGAATTCCCCGAAATACTTAAATTCAAAATAGTTTAGTAAAGAGTTTTGATGATTTTTATTGCATATTACTACTACATTGATATACTACATTTGAATATAATTTAGTGAAAATCTATTCACTTAAATATGAAAAAGTGAAGTGAGCTCTATTTTATCACATTATACACTAATCAAACCTACAATATTTAATAAGATTCTCTAAAAAATGTACTGGAGTTGAACTGGGATAAAATTCAGCAAATCATTTAAGGAACTATCAATGGTTTATTTAGTTACAGACTCTCATGGTCTGCAAAGTAGAGAAATTCACTAGCCAATATAAAGAGGTAGCTTATGAAAAGAAAATCCTTGAAACTGACATTTTTATACTAAGCACCCTACCTCCAGAACCAGGGGTTTGATCTGAATGAAAATTAGAATATTCCTATGGTGAAAATCGGTTCAGTCATCTCCGAGAAAAGTGAGTGACAATATTTGTCACACACACAGACGTTTGCTCAGTTCGTCGAGCTGAGTCGAATGGTGACATTCGGCCCTTCGGGCCACGGTTTAAAAGTCGACTTTCACAGCGATTGTATAGCCTTTCTATGTGATAAAGGCAATATTATAAAAACGAGCTGTAACTCAGTTGTTCGAAAAGATTATGCGTAGTGTTGAAGAAGCTGATAACAGCTGTAGTGTTGAAGAAGCTGGTATAACAACTATTCAATATTAGCTAAAGTATTCAACTGAACTAGGCTTCAAAAAGAGGGTAACTAATGTAAATGTACAGTAGATACATTTCAAAATAATACAGATGGGAGCTGTAACTCAATTGTTTGAGAAGAATAACTACGCACAGTGTTGAAGAGGAGGAGTGAATCGGATTATTAAACTTTTATCATATGTGTGTCTAGGTGTTTGTAATTTCAATTGATTAAAATAGTATATTCAGAGTGTACATTCGGATCGTCGATTACCACTTCTGCACTTTTTCAAAAAGCCACATTTATCTTCGAACTTGATCAATGGCTCAATAGTAGCTTTCAAACTTAGTTAGTTGAAATCGGTTCAGCCATCTCTGAGAAAATTGAGCGCAAAAACAGATGATTGATTGTGTGTGCACCATACATACACACATACACAAATAGACATTTTCCGATTTCGATCTGAGTCGAATGGTATATAACACTATGGGTCTCCGAGGTTCCGTTCGAAAGTTTTTCCAGAACTCAAGGAAATTACTGCCAGGTAAACAATTCTAATTGTGAATAAAAAATGGTCAACGAACAACAACACGCCTGAAATTTTCAAGCACCTTTTAACAAATGTTTTTTGATGGTTGTGCACCGATTTTTGTAAAAGTTAAAAGCTAATTTTCTTCAATGAAAATCATCCGAATGGTGTTTAAAATATGCTTATAATAATTCCAGACATTCTTACAAATCGTCAGATTATTTTGATCAAATTTATTTTGATTAACATGATAAATCCAGAAAAGATTTTTTATATTTTCCAATATGGCATTGATCGTAACATTGGTCCCGGGTTGGCGGTTCAATGCATAGGGCACTAGTCTTATAAACCAGTTGTCGTATGTTCGAGCCCCGACCTGGAAAGATTCGTAATGTCAGTAGAATCGTAGCACCAGCCATACAAAAAACAGAAGGTCAAATTCCACTACAGGAATTTAATACCAAGGCTTTGCTTGATCGTAGCAGTGTGTTGCATGAAAATGGGTTCATACAACACAATGTTTTATTTTATCTAAACAACAGGAAACATGAATATGTGAATATTTCAGGGAAAACACGTTCGTAATAAGAAATACTTTACGTTTTATAATTTATCGAACTAGTTAAATTAAACTACAATGCATATGATACGCACAGAATCGAAGCACAGCTCAGTAAGTACGTGGTCCAACGAGAAAAAAGGTGATAGTCGAATGGGGCCAGTTCTGATGAGTAAGTAGCTTGGTCAAGCATTTTCCACTGGAAACTTCCCAGCGTGTCGCGAACGTCTTTCCAACGTCGCCCTTTTCCCGTCCATTTATCGCAACTGATCTAGTCGAATCGATTATTCGTTATTGGTAGCGAACCTCGTTGACATTTTCTCCAGGTTTCAGAAATCTGAAATAGATACTGTTCACCACACACACAGCATGATTTTTCGATCGTATTGATTAAGCCGTACAGCTGATGCCGAGGTTTCACTTACAACTCGCCCTCGATTTCTTGCGTATAGAGTCATCGAAAAAATATTGTTTTTAACCTGTGATAAAACGAGATAGGAAAAACTTTTTTTTGTATCGTTAAAACAGCATTCCGCACGTGAATTTTTGGTTCCACTTTTGTCTGTCGGTAAATTCATGCGACACCGAATTACCTCTCTTCAGAATCTTGTCTATGGCTCGTAGACATTTGGAAATTGCTAGCTATTGAACTCTCTGCGCCTCTGCAAGCTTTCATTGCGTTTTCGTGTCGGCTTCATCCAATCATGCTTGCAATTCGGTTTCATCAAACAATTTTCGCTTGTCGGAGCGAGCGACGTCGTTAAGATCGAAGTCACATGTTTTCACATGTTCGAAGTGTTAGAGCACGATCGCCATAAACTTTCAGAAACGCACGGGGACTTTATTTTACCATGATTTTACACTCAACAAATCTTACTTTTCGGAAAAACATCAACACAGATTGGAAATACAGCGAAATGGTATGAATGTTTTACCAACAGTAACACAAAACATAGAATGCCATCTATCGGAAAACCCAGAAATTAATTAAGAGTACTCCTGGTAATAACGTGAACAAACAACAGATGCATGTTCAAACATAATCTTGGAGACAATAGTAGGAACGATTCGGTGTTTTCGAGAATAAACTCTTGTAAATACGAGAAAGAAATTCTAGTGACAATGGGATCATAGTATGTAATTATCTGTCGAAATGGAGCTCCAGTAAAATGTGGTATCAAGACCTGTACTCCTGCACAAACTTCAGCTTGAACTTTGAATGATTTTAATCATGAGTTTCAAATATAATGTGAAATGTACCAAAACAATCGAATAAACATTATTCTAACAGATTAGTGATTCGTATTTTTAGTAAGTTTCATTGATGCTGACAATGATAACCATCATCTCGAGTGTCGGGATGTCCATTGTGCTATACAGTCCGTGTTTAGCAAACAGAACATTTCATACTGAGATCAGTTTGTTTCCCAGAAACGAGAGTCTGCTGTTTCATCGACAGTCCGAAATGCTTTTAATTACGTTTCGTGTTTGCCAACTATCCAACTTCATTATTCGTCTGCTTGTTTACTCCCATGTTCGCCAGGAGCTAACATCTCCATCGTCATATATCAGAATGCCAGCGAAAGTCACAGTTGGAAAATTGATCTCTGTTTGCTCATTTTTCCAACCCCTACTTGTACTACGTCCGGGGAAGCTGCAGGTTCTGAAGTTGACTGAGCGAAACGATGCTTATCGATTATTAAGCTGTGTACATATACATTTTGATCGGTATGTGTGTGTACCTTTGCACGAAAATCGCAATCGTAGAAGTTCTACTGGACGGTCAATTGAAGGAAAAATAAAATTGAGGGCACCAATAAGCCAGAATATTTGATTGTAGATTCTTGGGATGAAGTTTTCTTCTCTTACTATAAGTTTTATTTACCTGGTTGTCTAAAGTGTGAATGTGCATCTAACGATGTTTTCCCGACGCTCACGCTGCTCAGTGCATTTGAACTGTAGCCTGGAAAATCACAGAGAAAATAAAACGAAAATTTAATATCATTAGCCCGATTTTTTTAAAATAATTCGGCTAATTACATTCAGAGCAATGTGAAATTAGGAATAATAAAAACAAATGTATGCAATTTATGTTGGAATCAAAAAATGCAATGTTTAGGACGCAAATAATTTTCTATTTAATCACAAACCAAATCATAGTAGGTTTTGGCTAAATCGTCATGGCGCACTCTATCAGGTCTTTGTAACATATTGTAAAATGAATAAAAGGGTTTTATAGACAGACTTACAGCTCGAATTGATGAACAACAAGCCACGCAATATTTCTAACTAGTCATTAGTTCTATTCCACTGTATTCCCTCAAGATTTTAACAGTAAAAAAACACGCGTCATTCGATATCGTTAAATTTGCCCGAATTTGTATAATAAAATATGTCCAATGAAGGATAACAATGGAAGGGACAAAAAACAAACCGAACATTCGACACGAATGAAGCCAATCTAGGCCTGGGTTGTTGTACAATGCTAAAGCTAACATCCGACCGGTCTAGGCGTCGCTCGAATATCGGAGAAGGGAGTAAAATCGAAGCAAATCTATGCAAGCACTGTTCTTTTGATCTTGTTTTCACGGTTCACATGCACTAGCAGAATGTCGCATTTTTTATTTTGTTGTAAATGCTGGTAGAAAAACATGTACTACGAGTGGGTTCTTTGGCATATTTCATGTGAAATTCAAACACATCCATCGGTCTATTGGAATGAGGAGTAATTGGAAAGAAAAATAGTATGTTTTAGGTTCGAAATGTGCTTTTTGGAACGGAAAATATCAATACAATATGATAGATGTTATTGTTGACCAGAAAAGTAAGAAGCCTTCATCAACGACTATTTACTTTTCAAATCAGGAGTTTGTGAATTTTGAATTTACTTGGAGAAAATTTAATATTGTTTACATTTCAAATATTGCCTTTCATGTTCGCAGAAGCACATTGTAGGCGGAACATAAAACAAATGGTGGCAATAATTTTTTTTTGGCAGGTGAAATTCAATTTTAATTTAAACAAAGTAATGGAAAATATGAACCAAAAAGTGCTACCGTGTTTTCGACGCGATGAAATGTTCTTCTCGTAAATATTGTTTGAGGATAACACGTAGTCGAAAAATATAACTATAAATAGCTAAATTCTTGTTTATAGATCCTCGATTTTTCTTATCAGAAAAATGATCAAAGATAAGATTTCATTGGGCTTTCATCCAAATTATACAAGTTTTATGAACGAATGTAATCACGGTTACTGACTCGTTCTTTTTTATTAATAGCACATTGTTGGTGAATCATAAGCTAAATATTAACGGCTGAACGCAAAAATTGGACAACTGCAACTTCTTATGGAAATCCTGGTTTGTCCGGGTTTTGTATTTAAAAATCTTAAACGGGAGCCGGACACGTATTTTGCAATGCAAAAATCGTTCAGAAACATCTTTTGTGTAAGAATTGGACAAACAAACTTTGAATGAAAAACGGACAAAACTTCCAAAATAAACATTTTATTCGGTTCTTCCATTCAGTTTTTTTTCCAACTGTCACTCCGAACTAGGCATGGCTTTTTTTATTTGTTAAAATCGGTCAGATCCAAGCTGTATTCAATAGTGAGAGTTAGGCAAAAACAAAACTTTGAATGCAAGAATCCAATAAAAACAATTGTTTTAGATGAATTGATCATGTTTATACTAGGCCGCAAAGTTATTTTGTTCGGTTTTTGTATCAAGATTTTCTATCCGGTTTTGACATTTCAAAATACTACTTAAACTAAGTTGAATTTATCCTAGTTTTTGAATTCAGCAGTAATGTCCCGTTTACACTTCTGCTGGCTGCCAGCACTCTGGCTCCAGAACGCTACCACCATAATGTAAACGCTTGCCAGCTTGAAAATTTCTAAACGTTTTAAATTTCATGCTGGCAAGCGATGCTGGTGAATAAATTCAAGATGGCGACGGGGACGGGTATAGTGTGATGCGATAGTCGATGTCTTCACGCAACCCTCCTGGGTTCGATTCCCAACCCCGCACATAGAGTCAGAAAGTTTTTCTGGCCCGAAGAGGCGAATGACCTTAAGGTTAAAACCTCTATAATCGAAACAAAAAAAAAAGATGGCGACGGAATGAAAATGAAATTTCGAAACACAATCCTGAGAGCAAAACGATCCGACGTTTGTACAAACGGTTATTAAACTTGGTTGAATTTTGTTGTTTTATTGATTCTTTTCGGTGAGGTGCTTAGAAAATCGGTTGACATGTTTGTCATTTTGAAATTTTTTTTAGATTCTATGTGACGAAATTAAAAATAGTCGAAAACTCACATAAATAGATAGCTTTTAGTTAAAGTTTTCCACAACCAGTTGACTCTTTTCCATGCTTTCGTTTAAGTCTAGGTGGTGTACTCGAACTCTTTAAAACAACAACCATTAAACTTAGACTAAAATGAAAAGTCTTGTGGTATCATATATTGCTTGTTCAATTTCATCCGTATCCGACTTTCGGTTCCGGAATTACAGTGTGAAATATGTTTGAAATCTTATACCGTCATGTAGAGTGCCAATCCAAAATACGAAAAAAAATCTTCTGAATTTTTTTCCAAATTATTTTAAATTGAAGTTTATCTCAGTTGCTGACCAAACGAGTCGATTTCGGTTGTATCGGTTCCTAGTTACCTGTTTCGGAAGCACCGGAAATAGCGGTCAAAAACTTCAACAGCGAATCTCTTTTCATTTTCTTAGAGACGCCTAAGCCGATTTTCGCCAACTTGGGCTCAAGTGAACGGCTGAAAGCAGAAATCGGATAAATGCCACTTAGTTAGGAAAACCCGGATAAAAGCATTGAAAGCCAAATCCAGACTCGGATTTTGCAATGCAAGAATCGTTTAAAAACTTTTTTTTTACAAGAAACGGACAAAAAACTTTGAATGTAAAAACCGGAAAACAAACCTATCCGGTTCTTTCAAAACAAATGTTTTTATTCGGTTTTTGCATTCAAAGTTTTTACCAACTGCCGCTGTGGACAACAATATTTCACTAAATATGTTATTAAATACTCGAATTCTTTAAAATATCTAGCTGAGCATAAACCTTTTCTACTTTTCTATTGAAGTATGTTACAACGCAGGTTTATAATTGTTTTTAACCATAGAAGGAATCAATTAAATGAAGAACTAGTAGTTGGAATGAAATCGAAATGGTTTAGATCTGTTACCCTTGATCACAAGCTCGGCATCACACGAGCGAAACGAAAACCCCGTCGGGTCAGTCTATATATTATCAAAACTCAATCAAATCCTGCCTTAATCGAACCAACATACTGACTGCTAAAAGCGCAATAATCATACTTTGGCGAACCACCGTCCAATGAAATGCCAACAACGAGCTAACATTGCCTCCAGCGTCTTTACTTTGGCACCCCTTGATGGAGGCCGTTTATTGTTTACAATCAGAGCAAATCATCAAACCACTTTTTGATCACATTCAAATTGAATTTGATTCTGTCGAGAATCGCATATGCCAGTATGATAACTCCGCACCTTCAATGCTGCTCGTCCCGACCGCTCCCGGCGGTCTACCCGGGACAAGTTGGAAAATCTGTTTTCCTTCGCGCACAGCATGTGGCGCTTCCATTTGTGTTACCTCGCGCGAAACCGACAGTTCCAACCCCCGTGCTATTCGGTGTTAGGTTGTGATACGGTCACAAAGCCATCAGGCGGCTCACTCTCGCTCGGTTAAACTTTAATTTTAATGCTGTGTCTGAAAACGCTCTGGGGTGTAATTTGTAACACCATCATGAGTATGCGTTCATGCCCGGGTTCTGGTATTATCCTCCCACATCTAAATCGAAAGGCGTTATTCTCCATCGTCAACCGAATCGGCAGTCGCGAAAGTAGGGAGACTCTCCGCCAACAAAGTTTGCACTTTCCATAAGTTACGACACGGATCCAGAACTTAACGAAGGCATTACGTTGTTTTTGAGGCCATACAAAGACAGTTCATGCAAAAGTTTGCACAGAAGGAAAATTTGCCCGCGGCCAGCAAAACTTGTCTAACCATGAAGAGCGGGCTGTGAAGTTTAGCACCGTTGCTACACGGAACATCGAATACAGGCGCACAAGTTCCCTTCTTTCAAGGATCAAGGATCGTGAAAGGGGATAATAAAGCGGAGGCGCTTCTATGAACAGACACATCCGAAACTGAGGCAGAGGTTCTTTGAAGTTTAGTCAGATCAAGAGAGCGGAACATTTGTTTTTGATATTGGCTCAGTTTTGATTGCGCATTATGAACCGCAAAAGAGAACCGTGTCATCATCGCCTCCGGCAGGGTTTTCTAGTGCGATGGGACGTGTTGAATTATTTCGTGGATAACGAGCCTTCATAGCTTGGTATCTCTTTCGTGTACTGTTATAGGAATTCTTATTATTTTTTTAAACGTAGATAGGGTGATGCAACGAAATTATTTTGTTTTTTTCTTTCGAATTTGCTTACCTTGACTTTGCGACGAACTGTGCGAACCCCATGAAGATTTATATGATGAATCTGGAAAGAAAATACAAATAAGGAATTGTTACAAAACCTTTTCAGCAATAAACGAATGAATAACATCCTGAAATAATGTTGTACCTAGTGTGTTCCTATAGGTTCATGTCCAAAAGGTATGTACTAGAGAAGGTATTATGGAACATACAGAAAAGTCAAACCGGGAATTCGCGGATTCAAACAAATTATGCTTGTTTTGGACTAGAAAATAGTTGATCAAAACAATTGTTGTTTGCTTCAATAAAAAATTTGCTTCAATATAACATTGGTTGATTCAAACCAGAATTGTTATTTTCACTACACCAACAACAAGAAATCGTTGGAATTTAATCGGAATTTATTTATTTTAAAAATATTTCTTGTGTAAAAGTGTCGAAATTGTGTTTCTCATAACTACGTTCGGCCCCAACCATTTTGAAGTTACAAGTATAACCGGATTAAAAACCCAATTTAATGTAATAAATCAAAATAAAATTGGCACAATCGGTAAAAGGCACTATCAAATGCGTTAAGCGAGCTAACGATAGAGGTAAAAAAATGTCATTGTTATTTTTTGCGTTTCAAAGCTACCTTGAATAGGACTGAACAATTGAGCTGCCTTTAAAATGAGATTTTACATGTTTTGTTTTAAAGTAGTGGATTTCCTTATATCTACATTCGTCATGCTTTTACTTACTTCTTCGAAAGTTCCATTATCCCTTATTCATTCTTTCATTTGCCTTTTTCAATCTGTTGTACCTTTTTTATATATAAAAAATAGGTATAGAACTGGCTCAAATTTTAGAAAAATTTTCCGAGGCCCGGAGGACCGAATGTCATATACCAATCGATTCAGCTAGACGAACTGAGCAATTATCCGTGTGTGTGTGTCTATATGTGTGTTGTCAACAATTAAGTCGAGATCTCAGAGATGGTTGGACAGATTTTGATCAAACTAGTCGCAAATGAAAGGTCTCCCGGTATTGAATGGTTTTGAGATCGAATGTCTACTTTTTGAGTTATGCGAAGTTTTATGTCAAAATGACAACATATGTCACAATTGACCTTGAAAACAGAATATGTTTTCAGACTTAGATTCCGCCCGGTAATAGCTATTTAACAAGCCATAGATTGTTAAAATCCGTCCATTTTTAACAGAGATATCGACATTTTTGTGTAAGCGACTTTGCCCCCTAATCCAGCAATAGGAGTTTTGAGCACTGTATGACAAGCAATGCTTGGGAGCAACGTCAAACACAATTTTTAAAACTGTTACATACAATTGTTTCTAAGTATTAAAAAGACTGTGCATAACATCCTTTTTCATGACATTTTGTTCGGACCGATTTTAGCACGGTTCGTTTTTTGGCAACATAATCGTTCGAATATGGCATGTAAACCAGATGATGGCAGCATTTTCAAGTTGAAAGTAATCCCATAATTATATTGAGTTAAACTACTTACAGCAATAATTGCTGGAAGAACATAACACCCATACACCATTCGAATCAGTTCGTTGAGGTCAGCAAATATGTGTGTGACAAATAATTTCACTCAATTTCCTCGGAGATAGCTCAACTGTTTTCTACAAACTCAGATTCATATGAAAATTCGTATGCTCTCGAACAAGGCTTCGGAATTACGTTTGGATCCGACTTCTGGTTCCGGAACTACACGATGATATGTGCAACGAAATTAAAATAGTGTGACTCATTTTTCTCGTAGATGGCTGAACCGATCTAAGATCCAAATGATATCTATAAACTATCTAAGATTCAAATAAAAGGCCTGTGGAACATTTTGCTTTTCAGTCATATCTGATTTCCGGTTTAGAACAATGTGATTAGTATAAAGGTGGTGATTAGTATAAAAATGTCCATTTCACATAAACTAATCAGGTTTATCGGGTTTGCAGATTTGGATAGTCGATAACATAATAAATATATTTCATTTTTAGCGGTATTCAGGTTCCGATTCGGAAGATACCTATAAGTTTATTTGCGCTACAATTTCTCAAAGATGTCTACACTGATTTTCAAACATTTTGAATCAAATGTAAACTGTACAGCTCCTCAGGTGAATTTAACTGATTTCGCCCGATTTTCGAATTCCGGTTCTAGTATCAAAACGTTTCTCAAAGCTCAATCGTTTTCTCATAAAGGCCAAATCGAATTTCAAGAACAAAAATTCAAATTAAAGCATTTATGGTTTCATACAAAATTTATGAATTTCATTCAATTCTGACTTCCGATTGTGGGATTAAAGAGTGATGAGTTTTCAAAATTCAAACCGATATAGAAGATGACAGTCCCAAATAGCTTCAAAGTTGGACTCGAAACTATTGTAATTTATTCGTCATATGGCCATACAAATCGTTTTGCGTTATGCTGGTTCCTGAATACCGGCTCTGAAAGTACCGCAAACTCTAAAGTGGAACTTGCTTCGACATCGCATGGAATGTTCAATCGATTGTCACACGTTAAGACTCATATTCAATCCGATTTGCAGTTTCGACATTACAGGGTAATGAGTGATTAAAATCTCAAATTGCCACTTAAAACGATGGTCATTAAAATAACGTCATCAGAACTAAAACACCGAAGAATATTCATGGAAAAAACACATGTGGATTGATAAAAAAGGTATCATCTCACTGCTAGGTGGATTAAGCACGTTTTTCGTAATGATATAGCTTTATTATACTACTCGAACAAATTTAAACAATTTGAATTCATAAAATATCTTATCATATTTTTTTATTATTTCCCGAAAAGATACTTGTTCTGTAATTGTTTTATCAAGGGCATTCGTTGAGGTTTACTGGTTTGACTGTTAGATGTCCCTGTATATCATTTTTTCTATTGATTTTAATCTTCAAAAGTACGCAAGCTTCATTATTGTTTTCTCAGTTATGATGCCGAGTTTCGCACTTACGGCGAATTTTTTTCACCAGAAGAAGTTTATCGATAACTTGTAGAAATTTTACATTAACCTGCTGTGATTGGAATTTGCGAATCATCTATTCAAATAATGTGTTGATCAAAGATGAATACCCAAGACATGACAAAGTTTTTTTGCAACATGAGAATGCGCCGTCACTTAGCGCAAAACTAATGAAGGACACACTAGTAGAATTTGATTGAAGAAGAATATCGCACCCGTTGTACTCTTTGTACTTTGCTCCATTCGACTGTCCATTTTTTGCATCGATGAAACACTCATTTTCTGAACAACACTTAAACAATTTCGAAAAAAAAATCAAAAATTGTTCGCCGAAAAGTTTACTTTGAAACGTATCAGTGTTGCTGAATCTTTCTGCAAGATTAAGAAAAGTTCATAAATTCCTCTAAATTGAATTATTGTCATTCTTAAAATTTGTCAAAGCAATCCGCGCTTTTTGTGACGAATAATAAAATATTGTGTACTTCGTACAATTAGGTTTTGTACGAACCTGGCATAACCTCGCAAAATGAACAGAATGAACTTAATAGTCGACGTGTATTTGTTTACAGTTTAAAAGTTCATCAGAGATTCATCGTTTGAATTTCCAATAACACGTGCTCAAATTAAAATGAACATGTAAACAAACCGACTTTTGCCGTTTCTCAGCGAAATTTTTGAGGTTATTTTTTTATCAGTATCGTAATTGATAAACAGATAAAGACATATTGCTATCAATTTTGATCTGAAAAAATGACTTAATACAAGAGTTAAACCGATGATTTTTTCAACTCATTGGGGGATCAGATTGTCAGATAGTATTAAAATTTTGTTTATTTAAAACATAAAGTTCAAACGTTATGGTCGTTCCCATAACCCAGACCCGAACCAAAAAGTTCTGCATAAAATTGATATTAAAATACCTCACGCTTATTATTATAATATTTGGAGATATCAGCCTGTATTAGAGTGAACTCAATAATTTATATTAGTTGTTTTGCTAAAATGTATGTGTAATTGAACCGTTCATTCAGTTGGGAAAACAATTGATTAGTGTGTTAGTCATTGTGGTTTTAGTGACCCTACTTCGGAAAAAATGAAAAATTAGAAACAATGGAAAAATTAATTTTGTGTTCTAGTAAAACACTGTTTTTATCTTTTGACCTTTTCACCTTTTCCAAGCGACATATTCTGATCGATTCAGCTCGACGAACTGAGCAAATGTCCGTGTATGTATGTGCGTTTGCATGTGTATGCATAATTAAGAAGCGTGAATCTTTGAGATGACTGGACCGATTTTGATCAAACTGGTTGTAACCCGATCAACAAGTCCTAACAAGTTTATAGCAACAAGCTTATTACGTAGCAAGTTCTAATATCATTTTGGTCTCGTTAATAGTTAAAATATAACAAGTATAAACATTTTCTAACAAGTATCAAAAAGATAAATAGTTTAGATACGATGTGTTGATCGGTTGTCGTCGGTACTTGTCGATTTTTTCGCCATTTTCCAATAGTTGAGGTTTTGAACGAAGCACGATCAAATGACGCTTGAATTAAAAATTATACACAATTTTCAATACAATCGTTTCTGAGTGATTCAATGATTGACTACAATAGGTACTCTTCGGAATAGTATTTTGGCTCGATTGGTAGTTGGCATGGCTCTTCTTTGGCAATATATTTGTTAATTGTTCGACTGTGAAGTGTTTAACCTTGTAAAGGAAATTATTGCAATTGCATTCAATATTGATTATTGATAATTATTGCAATTGCATTCAATATTCGAATTCAATATGATAACTAATACATTTTTATAACTAAATAGATTGTAACTGTTTTTAACTACAACCACCCGAAAAACGAAACGTTCATATTACTCAAATATATTCAAAATTATGTGTTTGGTCTTAGATTTCACTCGGTAATAGCTATGCAACAATCCAATCAATTTTGTAGGAGATGGCTTAACCGATTTCCACAAACTTAGATTCATGTGAAAAGTGCTTTGCTCTCATACAAGGTTCCTGAATTTCACTTGGATATGACTTCTGGTTTCGGAACTACAGTATGATATGTGTAACGAAATTAAAATAATGACCCTCATTTCTCTCATAAAAGGCTGAATTCCTCCATCTACGATTTAAATGATAGGTCTTAAGATCCCATTAAAACTTATTGTTTTTTTTATCAGATCCGACGTCCGGTTCAGGAGATACAGAATGATAAGTGTAAAAATGTCAATTTTACGTAAGTGTAAAAATGTCAACTTCGCATCGAGTTTGCAGATCTTGATAGTCGCTGACCAAATAAACTTATTTCAGTTTTACCGGTATTTGGAAGGTATCAAAAAAAATATTTGGAAAGCACTACGATTTTTAAAAAAAATGATAGTAGTTTGAAAAAAATAAGATGGTTTACAATCCCTTAGGTCAATTTAACTGACGAAAGTATCAGGAATAGAGGAGCTCAATCGCTTTCTCAAAGAAAGCCAAAACGAGTTTCATAAACAAAAATTCAAATTAAATGTTGAAATGTTTTCGATGGGAGAATACTTCGAATAATAAATTTGAAAAACTCATGAAGTCTTGTTTATTTTGCGATTCACGGAATCGGTCTCGAAAATTAATGGACGCACTGTGTATGAATAATTTTGCTCATCAAATCATGAATAATAGGCATGATCTCATGAGAAGACATGTTTCATGATTTTTTAATCTTGATACCGGCAGTGGATTGTTACTCGTATTCTATTTTCTGCTGATCAAACAGAAGTTATTCAATTTTCAAACTGTAGTGATAATAAAAAATATTATTAAGAAATAGTACGAAATTACTCTCTCTTTTTCAATATTTTATGTAAACTTAAAATAAAATTCTTGCTATAAATAAGCTTCTTACAAATGCGAAATCAACATAAAATCTAAATTTACTGCAGATTTTAATTTAAAACCGCTGTATCTCTACTACAATGTTTTGCCCATTATTCTCCATCTTGGGCTAAAGTGCAAGAGAGAAAAATATTAAATTATAAGCTGCAATATACCTTAAAAAATAAAAATAATCATAAATACCTTTTTGAAGAAAATTGTATTAAAAGTATTACTGTGATAATTAAAATATGATGCGATTGTTCTTGTACTTTTCTCACATAGTCCCAATAATTATCGACAATATTACTGAAGACATCTAATCAATCCGATCAGCCGTTTCTGTGATATACACAGCAAAAAGTAATGGAATTTACCGGTGACGTAAATCCGCATATGACTGAAATCATAAGAACGTAATTCGTAAAAAGACTGAATTTTACAAGAATGATTTACATATGTGTCGAACATATACTACTTTTACAGCAGCCGAGTAAATTTACATGCTTCAACACTTAAAAATATGTCAGAATGCATTAAATATGTGTGAGATCTACTGTAAAAATGGGTCATTTTCGACGCTTGTATATGCCGGTCTTAGAAGACGTAAATATACACGATATTTTCTAGGTGTTTAGTTTCATGAAAAATGTAAAGAAGTTATTGCTTAGGCTAATTTTAACTGTAAGGCTAGATGCCCTCGGCATCTTAGAGCTAAGGCATAGTGCCTTATTAAATATATCGGCTGCAAAGTCTGTTGAAACAGAAGGTCAAACTCCACTACAGGAATATAATACAAAGGCTTTGCTAAATAAATAAATTAGTCTGTGGTTTTTGGGTACATGAGCAATGAATCAATTGAACCAAAAACGTAAAGCAGAGAGTACTGTTGTCAAACGATCTCTATTCGCTTGGTTCAATTCCAGGTAGAACTGTTATTTTTTGTTTCGAAAAACTATGTGCTAACCCTATGTGCGGGGTTGGGAATCGAACCCAGGCGGGTTGCGTGAAAGGCATCGACTTACCCATCACAGTATACCCGTCCCCCCGTCCTGGTAAAACTAATCTAAACGATTCTGTTTCGATAGTAAATTCGTGTACGTGTGACCTAAATAAACATCTGCTTTTAACGGAATTTTCATTAAACTGCTGCAGATCAGTATTTATGTATCACGTCACTAGTTTAGTTGATAACCACTGATAACTCTGGATAGGTTTTGAATTTGAATACTGGATTAGCTAACAATATCAATATAAAATCAAAAGGAAAACACAAGATCTGAAACAAGTACAAGTGAATAATAATTACCAGCAAGTAACATGGAAAAGTTACCGAACGATCCACCGGAGGATCGATTCAGATAATCTGGTGAACTTTTTATGTCGATCATAATTCGGCTAGTATCGTCAATGCTGCTTTCTCGTGGCTTTCCAGTTTTCAAACGAATTTTGAACGCTTTTTCTCCGAATCGTGCCGTTTCTGAACCGTTTGTTGCACCGTAGCTCAAAACTGAACCGCTAGAATCTCAATCAGCTTCTGTTTATTGACTGTATATACTAGCACTCGTGTCTTGTATCAGTTAAAATCAGATCATTGTTTCTTATTTTTTGTTGTCACTTTCTACACTTTGTTTCGATACTTCCGTCGTATTTCACTTTCACTTGAGGAGTAGATCAATAGTTGTGACCCGTGCCCTCGAGCACAAAAACAATCAAAATTATTCACTCCTTTTCCGCATCCGGTATCCTGCGTCCCTATAAACACCAAGAAGCAGGCACACTTCTCTGTTCACGACACTATTGAGCTGACAAAAACGCGTGGAATACAATCAATTTTGTCGGTAATTTTTCTTCACTCGTTCGCTCTGTTGCTCTCGTTCCGAAAGGTCTGTTGTTAGCACACCGGTTGATGGCGGACATGAAAATTCCTCCACACAAGCACGTCCTCTCCCTTGGGTCCTTTGATTTAAGTCGCAACTGTGGCCACGAAAAAATAGAATTATTTATTTAGGGGGTCACGGTGCAACCCGCTGCGAGACGTCCTCTTCTGGTATTCAGTTCCGAAAACAATAGACCACAGCCAGTCTCGGGTGTGCCAATGTGTGCGGTGACGACGATGAGGCGACAAAAAAGGTCACGAAAAGTGTGTGTATCGGAAGAGGAAAAGGAACGGGAAAAGTGACGATCGGAACCGGTTAACGTTACCGGACACCTCTATTTCCGGGCACTGTTATTCATCCACATTGGGCCATGCACGGAACACAAACCTCTCTTTCTGTCTCTCTCTCTCTCTCGTGGCTTGCACAGGCAATAGCGGCGTTGAGCCTCCCGTTTACCGTCCTAGTGGGGGGTTTGGCCTCGGCAGACGACCTGCTCCTGTTGCAAGCGATGGCGTTGCTGCCTGTTGTGATAATGTTTGTATTGGTGTTTGCGAAGGGTACTGTGGGGTGTTCCGCAAGAACGCGGAAGGAATCAGGAGGACCACATAGACACACTTACTGGTCGCCACAGCAGTGATAGCGCGACTACACGTACATCCGGTTTTTTTTTTTTCCACCGCACACTGTGCCAGCTGTTTCTGGTGGCACAATAGGAAACGACACCACTACAGGTGCTTGCTCGCTTGCTGGACAAAGGCTACTACTGTGGATGCTTTTTTCAGTGTCGCGGCACCTTTTTTCTAGCGGATCAGTGGTTACAATAGTGCTGATAGCGGTTCTACATTTGCATGAAACCAGTTGAGCGTGAATTCCGACTTTTGAGCTATATCCGGTGATTGTAAAACTATTAAATCGTATCCGGAATGCGATTCCTTCCGTCCGGGAAAACAACTATAGCATGACTAAAGTTATGTAACAATGTTTCCCTAAAGAGTGCAAAATTATTGCTTCAGACGATCGACCCCAGTCGAATCTTACTGCCTTTTCTCTGTTCGACAATCGGATTGAGCGTGTAACTTGCGCGAACCAGAAATATGTGTGACGTGCCGTAACGCGCGGGGACAACTAAACGTGTTCCGTGTGTGTGATAAAACAAAAATCCTTATCCGTTGCTTTTCCCTTCTCGGTTATATGAAATCAACAATCGGATCTCGGGAATGCACGATAGTCGAAAACAAAAACAACAACACACATCGACACCCGGAGCAACTGCCGACTCCGACAGAAACTATCCGCTTATAATTCCCTTTTTCGGGGGAAATGTTTTACAGTCAGGATAATTGAGCCGACTATAATGCTGTTGTGAGCGCACACAGGCAAGCATGTATACGAGAGTATGAGAAAGAGTGAAAAGGACGAGAGAGTGAGAATTCGTCCTGACAGTCCTGTATTATGTGTACGTGTACGCGTGAATCAAGGAAGGCGGAGCTATAAATTTTCCCTAGCAACCACCAATCGCACTAGTTAATGCATGGGGAGTATATGTATATGTGTCCGTACGTACTAACCGGTCCATTTTCGGGAGAGGATAATGTTCATACTTATGTTACTCTAATGTTACGCTTTTGGGGGATAAAGTGGGAATTACGGCGGTTGGATTGTTCGAAACTGGCACGAGTGGGCGAATCTTCAGCTGAAGAATTGCGCGGAAAAGAGACGGATCCTTGAACCACTTCCTATTTCCTTCCTTTTCCTTTTTCCTTTCATATAGAGGATATTTATCATTACACACCCTCGTCTCTATTGAAGAGTTTTTGTCCACCCGGTGTGTAGTTTGCCTGTACAGGAGCAACAGCGTCATTCGTCACGAGACTGATAGGGAAAACCAAAAAGGGATCGAATATAAAAAAATGATATATTTTATTCCGAAAATATAAGAAATGGTTACTAATTCAGTATGAAAAAGTAGTTTACTGGCGAAGTCCTCGCCTTAGGGCAGTTAGATGTCGACTGAAGACCAAACCCTTGAGGCGAATAACTTTTATATGTAGCAAACGGAATGGTTCTGAACTGTTGCTAAAGTAGACGACGGCCATGAAGATAATGTTTGGAAATGTTGCTTTAGAAAGCCTGTAAGCATGAGAGCTGGCAGTGAATTTTGAAACGAAACTGACCGAGAGCAATGGATTTTATTTTCTATCACGACCAGACATGGTACGGTTGGCACGGAATCAGACGAATGGAAGAAAATTGAATTTTCCGTTCGTTCCTCTCTCGAGCTAGAGGAAAAAGCAAATTAGTTTATTTAGTTTTTTTAAACAAAGCGGAAAATACTTTGCTGGTACGCGAAATTTGATTATATCAAATGTATATTGTGCGACTGAAAGTTATGGTATGATTATTTCAGATATTTCAGATGTGTGATTTTGTTGATAGAGTAATTAAATATCAGTCATTTTCATTATCTCTAATCAAGGTTTCGGAGTAGTTAATCAAGCGTACAGAAAGTTTCAGTGGTTTGGTTTAACAATTTAATTGCAATACCTGTTGCGTTTGTTATTACGGTAAATTCGAAAATGAACACGTTAAATTTCTTTCAAAGCATTAAAACCCACATCGAAAAGATTAAAGCAGTACATAATTGTGTTGACCCCATAGTATACGATTTGAGATTCCACCTTCAAAGATTCCTAGCGTAGGTCTGCATTAGTCGATTGAGTCAATTGAAATAGCTTGATATGGTAGAGTGTTTCTGATCGTAAAACGTTACTAGTTGTTTATATGTTTATTCAACTAACACTTTCAATTTAATGTTGATCAATTGTATTATTAACGCACAGTTAGATTTAACTATCAGGAAACAGAACATTATGGCGCAGGTGGCACGTGGCCTTTGTTTATTGAAGATTTGAGTCTTGTCTGAAATGTTATGTAATCATTTTCCTGGTGGGACTGTGGGGGGAATTCAAATATATTCAATGCTTAATTTTGCCAGAGAACAGCATGTGTCTTAAAACACGCAGTATTCTCTTCTGGAGTCTATAATTGATAACGAGTTCCTTCAGTTCCAAGAAGCCTACATCAATTCTGCACATATGGCAATTTGTCAATAATATTCTAATGAATTAAAATTCAACAATGGTGATAAATATTTTTTTGAATATTTTAAATTGGATTACTTGGTTTTAAGATCGAGTGAAGATGAATTTTATATTTTCTAAAAGTTCACAAAATTCATATTTCTATTGTAACAGAAACATTTCTTAAACCAAACGTCAAGTTGAAATGCGACCCACATTATGTGATTGCCGTTGTATGTATATCTAACATCGATGTGATCGGTTTACTGGAATGGGTGGTCGAGTAGCCATTTTTGTTCAACGGCAAATTAAGCAACGAATTTTACCTTCTTACAACACTAAAGTTATCAAAGGCTTGGGAATCGAAATTGAAACTATTCATGGAATCTATTTCATTGTTGGAGCATATTTGCTATTCCAGTGCGCTGATTAACAGAGAAATTTCCTTCAAGGCGATTTACAAAAACTCACAAAATATCGACCAAGATATTCTCTTCCGTGAGAAACCACTCTACAATTTACAATTTTTCCAATTTTTCAATACCATGTTTATAAAAAAATGTATCTTTCGCTTCAAAATA